>NC_073308.1:71434423-72148590 GCF_027595985.1 Sorex araneus
CACTTTGGCTGATTGAGTTCATCGTCGCAAGCTAACTCTACAGAGATACTGTGATAAATTCCTACATAGATACTGACATTAGCTTCTGTTGACAAGTTGAACATTCAGAAAGAAAAGAAAATCTTAGATATGTGTTGACACACCCAGAACTTAAATGGTGGGGCAGAAATAGAAAACTCAACCAGTATTATAAAGACAAATTATTCGTTATTAGATATGTATTTGGAGAATCTGTGCTTATTTTGTTATTTAAGGAATAAAATAAGTATTTCATCAATAATAACCAGAAGTGTTGCCACAGTTAATTTGCTTGGAAAAATTCTTTCTAGAAGGCGCCTCGAGGAAGCAAATTGAAGCAACTGAGGAATATTTGAAAAGGTCCATGCAGGCTAAATGATAATAAACTTAATTAAGGGATTGAAAACATGAACTACTTAGATATAGCACACGCAACACTAAGAATGATGACATAGCAAAATTTCTGAGATAAGGAAGAGTTATAATGGGGGAATAAAAATTAGACCTCAAAAGAAGCCTAAAATAACCACGTGCTTATCTATAGCTCTTGCATTCACACACACGTATACCCAAACACTCTGGGCTGAAATATGCAGGCCCATGACCTCCCGCTGATTGATTGCCATTAATCTCCCTTAGTTTGGAGGGGATCAATCTGAGACCATCTCAAGGAAGGGATGCTCATCTCCCTTGAGTTGGTCTTCATTTCCTGACACGTACACATGCATCAACTCAGGAGTTTCCAAAATGCAATTCCATTTGCTCTCCTGGTCACCACTGAAGTCAAAACTTACAGAGAGAGAGAGAGAGAGAGAGAGAGAGAGAGAGAGAGAGAGAGAGAGAGAGAGAGAGAGAGAGAGAGAGAAGAACATAAGGAAATTATGCTAGAATAACAAACAGAACGCACACAGGTCTCATGCCCAGAAACAATAAATACATCTTGAATAGCAATATGCCTAGGTTTTGTGTACAATGTACCTATACTGCCTTAAAAACTGTGAAAGAAAAAAATCAAATTATTTGCTTTGTGCACCTGGAACCACACACAATTAGTCATCTCTGAGTATCCTCGGGAAAGCATTGCTTTTCTCCACCGTGCGGAGGCTTTCGGCTCATTTCAATAAAGGATGCTCTGTCTTGTAGCCCCCCTGGTGGAGCCCGTGGGGTTGGAGCGAGCAGATAAAACCAAATGCCGTGGGCTCTGTGAGTGCGCCGAGGGCCATGGGGGCGGGGCAGGAGACACCAGGCATGAAGCTGAGGCTTGTGTCACAACCAGGGGAAGGTCAGTCGATGCTTCTAGATTTCACAGGCCAGTTGGTAGACATGGGACTCGCCCAACGACAGGGTTTGCTTCCTTTCCCGAAGGCAGTGAACCAGCCCTTTTGGGGGCGCCCAGCATAGGTACAGAGTGTCGCTAATTATGTGATTAACATATGGATCTTGCAGCCACCTCCGTTGTAGGAGCTGAGCTAGGAGGGAAAAAAATCTTATGAAAACACAGCAGGGATTTCTGTTTAGTCTTTTCACCAAATGATGAAATTAGATTTTTGTTTCTCTGCCTGCTTCTGAGTTATGAAAAGAGCATTCTCAATTTCACACATTATCTCGTCAGCTACCATGAACAATGCTGTGCATTTTCCTCAAGTTCTTTGTCTTCTGACACCTTAAGCAAGTTAATTTTTTTTCCAGTGTTTGCCTTCTCTCTCTTTTTAAAAATTGGCGTTCACAAGACATGTAACACTCTTCAGAGAAAAGCATTCTTTTATATGCAAGATCATATTCAAATAGACAAGCTGTTTCTACTGCTTCCATAGTTAAGTATAATATTACAATCAATAAAACAACAGGTGCTTGGATCCTGATTGCCACAGGAAAATAACCTGTCCACATCTCACAAAATAAATAACACGGCACTTACCATATTTATCTCCAAGACCACAGTGTGGGAGACATTCTGTAAAGCACAAATAAATTCTGTAAAGAGGAGCTTAGACGAACAGAGAAGAGCTAAGCTGAAATGCCAAAGTATGGAGGCAGATAGATCCTCCAGTATCTCTCAACAGATGCCATTTGGCTTCCCGTAGGCCCACAGAATATTGAAAAAAGTACAGGTAAAAAGAGTGGGGGTATGCCATGAGACCAGAAGGTAGTACAGGGGCAGGGGGCGGGGGGATGTCACAGGAAGAAAATAAAATAAGAAGGGGGCCATGATAGGTAAAAGGTTAAAAAGGTTAAAAGACACACATAGAAAAAGCAGTCAAAATTTTTACCACCATTTTTTCTCTTTTACTTCAATTTCTCCTGAGTGACTGCAGACACTAAACAGATTCTTTGTCTCCCTTTCCTCATAGTGATAATATCCTCAAATAGAGCATTTAATATTACTCTCCTGGAGTTCCACTGTATCTGACGGTTTTATTAGAGATCTGATCAGTCCTGAAATATATTGTTTCCTAAAGATATGATTAGACATATATTTAGGGGAGAAAAGCAATGTAGGACCAAATATGTTCTACATTTATTTAACGGGCTTTATTTAAGAAACAGGGAAACACAGACACCTTACAGGGGGTGAGGTACTCAAATAAGGCTAGTTGCTAATAAATCATTTGTCTCTTCATTTATAAAATATTTTAAATATTTTTTTTCATTCCTCTGATTCGCAATGCTGTCCAAGTTAGGGTTCCAAGCATACAGAGTTCCCTCACTCTCCCTTAGACTGCTTCCTTCCACAACTGTCTTACCATTGTTTAGTTTGTCCGAACAATCCTCCACCCTCGTTTCAGCCCCATTCCTCCACCTATGCTCCCCCACACCAACATACACACACACACACACACACACACACACACACACACACACACACCTACCATTCCACCATCTGTTTACTGATATATGCTCAGTTCTATAGAACAGATTCTATTGCTCTGGGTCATTTGTGATTCTGTGCTTCTCTCCATCCTACATGTGAGAGAGAGCTCCATCTCTTGGCTGGCTTTACTCAGCATGACCCTCTCTAGCTCCAAACAGCAGCAAATCAATTACTCATATCTTACATACCAGTGGCATTCGCCATGTCTAAGTGCCATAGCTTCTTTATCTAGCCATGTATTCTGGGACAGCCAAATCGTTTTCAGATTTCGGCAATTGTGAGGAGTGTGAGCAATGAACACAGGAGTGCAAGTGTATTTTCAGAATAACTTTTTGGGCCACTGGTGCAGAAGCCAAAAAGTGGAGTCAACCTGTTCTTTGAAACCCCTCCTCTATCTTCTTCCTCTTCTGCCTTCCTCAGTTTACCTCCATAAGTACTGGGGATACCTTATTCCAAGATCCTGGCTGTCCTTGTCTGTTTGCATGGGTTGTCATGGTAACTATAACACTGTGATGGTGCTTGTTTGTAGGATTTTGGTAGGCACAGATATTTCAACGTTAATGAGTTGCAATGATAAACTAATGAGCTAGATTTCATAAAGAAGTCACAAGACCTTGTGGTCGTCCGCTGGGCTGAACAATGGAAGGGAACTTGCAGAGGACCATGGAACTGGCTGGGCTTTCCTTCTCATGTCAATCTCGCCTTGCCTTTGCTCTGCAAGATGCTGCGTGATCACCCGAGATTTGCTTTGCTTCTGCCAGTTTTTTCTCATGCTCCCTTACCCTCATCCACACTGTTAGCTGGCTACCTACCTAATTCTTAGATTTGTAGTATTTTGTTGGTGCTAGCACATTTGTTTTTATTGCTTAGTCAAATTCCGGTGTACGGATTTATCACAGTTTTCTTCTCCACTCACTCCTGGAGGAGTAGCAATTTGATTACTTCCAACTCGGGCAATGTTAAGTGAAACTGTGGTAAATATCCGCAGGAATGCTTGTGTGTGAAGAGACTTTCTCAACTCACCTAAAACTGTGATGACTGGAGTCTCTGGTAAAACAGGTTCAAAGAATGGGGGTAGAAGTCACATTCAGGGATACTCAAGTATTATTCCTGGCTCTGTGCTCAGGAATCACTCCTGGTGGTGCTCAGGGGACCATATGGGATGTCAGGGATTGAACCCAAGTCAGTCAGTCGTATGCAAGGAAAATACGCCACCCACTGTACTCTCTGCTCCAGCCACAAAACTGATTCACATTTGAAGAATCTGAACCGTCTGTGAATTTCCTGTACAACTTTGCCTTCCATTAGCAAAGAATACCACTTCCTGTAGTGTAGGATGACATTGGTTTGTCTTTCCCCCCTTTGCCACAAGGAGCTTAGCTTGTCACACCCATCAAGGTGCTCCTGAGTCACTCCCATCCCTTTGTTTAGCTGTAAATACTTCTCTATGCTCTTTCCCAAACATTTAATCAGCTTTTTCCCTTAATCTGACTCTGTACATTTGTAAGATCAGAACTTTCTAGGACACTGAACTTATGCTATAAGTTAATATTGCCTTTCTCCTCTCCTTATGTCTTTTGAATAATTTACTTTAAAGCAATGTGCTTTTTGTATAGACACAAGAAGACAATATTATGCTTTTGTAACTTGGAACTTAATTGGCTTTGAATATTATTCATTCCCGGGCATCTGCTTTCTCCACTTAAGCCTCAGATGCTCTCAGTTCCTAGCACCCCAAAGGCAGAGTCCTGACAAGGGACGGGACGGATCCAGGGCAAGAGGTGAGTTATGCGCTACCCTGGCATCGAGATGGGCCTGGCCAAAGTACCTAATTGAGCTTGATCATGGACAAATGCTGTCATGATCCAAAAGTAACGATGAAACTAGGACCCTGCTAGGGATAGGAAAAACTAATCTGGCCTGAGCACTGTAGTCTGAGATCGAGATGGCCCTAGGAGATTGATTCTATAAGCTTAATGCATTTCTTATTGTGTCCATACAAAATGATTAATATTATGAATGCTTACATGTTTGCTGGACCAGGAGATGAGAAACACACTCATGGGACTCCGCCCTTGGATGGATCCTCCTGCTGAAAGAGAATCTGTCCTAGAAGAAGCATCCCCTGAGGGAAAGGAAACTTACCCCTATGGATTGTGACCACACCTATTTGTAAACCCCAACCCCCTCATGCTGGGGGGATTTAACTAGGCTGTAAGAGTGGGTTGGGGGGCCAAATACGGGGGGAAAGATCAGAGAGAAATCCGAGCCGGGAGAGAAGCAGAGAGAGAGAATAAAATAAACTGATCGAGCAACCAGTTTGGCCTTCTTCTTTTCGTTGCCTGCCCTTGACCAATAGCTACACTTAGCCGTTCCAGAGCACCGAACATGGGCGGTGAGATAGAGCTGCCTGGAGAGCCCGTGGGTGTACACGCCCATTGGTGTGCTTTAGTTTTTTACACTGTAGCTTCCCACTTTCGTCAGTATTCACTGGGTATTAGTCATCCTAGTAAGTATGTAATGGCATTTCCTTGCATTCCAGTTTTCAATTTTGTCATAATGAAAAGGAGTAAGCATTTTTGGAAAAGTGTGTATGAACCTGATTATGTCCTTTGATGAGCTGTCTCACCAGATATTTGCCCACCTTTATGACTTTTTTTAAATTTTGTGTTTATATGTTCACTAAGAGATACTTCCTATATTCATAAAAGTAATTATGATGAATATGATTTATCACGAATAAGATTTCGATTTCATTAATACCTCTTCTGTATCTATTAATAATTGAATTTTCATAAACTTTAGTATTTTGGTGGGATAAGTTTTATGAACTCATTTTTAATCACTGCATCACTATAATACTGTCATCCCATTGTCCATCAATTTGCTCTAGTGGCACCAGTAGCGTCTCCATTCATCTCTGTCATGTGCTAGTGTAGCCAGATGGCGTATTGGGGGTTCTTTCAGGATCAGGGGAATGAGGACCATCATTGTTAATGTTTTTGGCATATCGAGTACACCACGGCTAGCATGCTAGGTTCTGCCAAGTTGCTAGGCTCTGCCCATTTAATATTTAGCACAGCAGTTAGGGCATTTGCCTTGCATGCAGCCAACCCAGGTTCAATTCCTGTTTCCCTCTCTGAGAACCTGCCAAACTACCGAGAGTATCCCACCTGCACGGCAGAGCCTGGCAAGCTACCCGTGGTATATTCAATATGCCAAAAACAGTAACAACAAGTCTCACAATGGAGACGTTACTTCTGCCCACTTGAGCAAATCGATGAACAGCAGTAGGACAGTGCTATTTAATATTTAAGTTAATATCAGACAAAATTTTTGCATATCTGAAAAATTTCTGACTTAATCATAAAATACAATATTTTCTTTAATGTAAGATTTGGCTTAGTCAATTTTCTTTGATTTTTGTATCTGTGTTTATGAGCGATCACTAACATTCTATCACTTATCCCGTTGCTCATCGAATTGTTCGAGTGGACACCAGCAATGACTCCATTACGAGATTTGTTGTTACTATTTTTGGCATATCAAATATGCCACGGGTAGCTTACCAGGCTCTTCCATGTGGGCTAGATACTCCTGGTAGTTTGCCAGGCTCTCCGAGAGGGGCGAAGGAATAAAGCCCAGGTCAGCCATGTGCAAGGCAAAAGCCCTACTTGCTGTGCTATCGCTCTAGCCTGTATATACACACACACACATATATATATATGTATATATATATATATTCGAAATGTGATGAGTCATGATGGCCAATAATATTTTTGCTTTTATATAAATGTTTATTTTCAGGTAATATAGTTTTATAGCCTAAGTTAGGAAGCATTCATTTTATTTTTATTCTATATTTTATTTAGCAGATTGAATGAAACTTTATTATTTCTTAAATGTTGAAAAAAATTGACAGTGATGTTATCTGAGCCTAATATTTCTATTATTGTAAGCATATAAATAATCAAATTTTTACATAAAAGTAGCCAACACTTATTATATTTCTCCTCTCCTAAACAGTATTGTTATTTTATCTATGTTATCAGAGGCATAATCTGCTCATAATGGTCTTTCCTGTGTGTATGTGATGAGTAATTAAAGTTCCTCGTATATTTCTGATGCTCATATTCATCAGATATGATTATATTTTGTTATTCGCTGTCCTGTATATGAATTCATCATATAAGTTTCTTTTCTAAAAGCCATGTTTTTGTTTTATGGTGAATTTCTGGTATTTTCTTATTTACATTGTATTGACTTGTGTTCTTTTTTTTTTTTTTTTTGGTCACACCTCGAGATGCACAAGGGTCACTTCTGGCTCTGCACTCATGAATTACCCCTGGCAGTGCTCAGGGGACCATATGGGATGCTGGGAATCGAACCCAGGTCGGCCAGGTGCAAGGCAAACGCCCTACCCACTATACTATCGCCCCAGCCCCTTGACTTGTGTTTTTACTTTTTATTTATTTTCTTCTTACTTTAGATTTTCTCTTTCTTTCTTGGATTTTCCAAAGTAGTATTTTTAACTGTTGATTCTTAGATTTTTTTGATATATGCAAACACTGATATTAAATTACCTTTAAGCATCTACAAATCACATTATTAGGATCTCAATGGCTGCTCCTCCCAGATAGGACTATAAAATGAGGCCCCTAGAACCATGCCACTGGACTCTGTGCCAGGCTGTTTTCACTAGGGTGCCCCCGAGGGGACAGGTGAGAACCCTCCCCGCCCAAGGAACCCAGCCCTGGCCACTGACCTCCACTTCCCAACCACCACCATCGTCCAGGTCGCTTTCCGGGCACATTATATGACACTTCCTACCCATTTCCCATAATTATCACGCCATATTTGATGGAGTTCAGACATATATATGATATATGACATATTATGATATATGATATATATATATCACTCGTATCACTTTATCACTTTTCATCCTGCTGATCTTCGATTTGCTCGAGTGGGCACCAGTAACGTCTCCATTTGTCCCTGTCGTGTGCGAGTGTAGCCTAATAATATCTGCTTGCTCCAGGAACAGGAAGAGCCTCAAATTATTCATTTAGTGTTTTGACGAAGAAGTCTGACCATCTCACTGGTGGGCAGTCACACACTCTTCTGATGTCCCTTGGAATCCGGTCGGTAACAGCTCTAGCCCAGTGGTCCTCTTTGAATCCCATTATGTGACTGGCTCATCTGATTTTTGACGACTTGGGAAACAAGCATCCCTGATTCTTGATTGTCGATGAAGGTCGGAACTCCAGATTCCTTATCTTACTTGAATGAGACATGATACTCCTAGCATAGCTCTTTCAATTCTTCTTTGGATACCCTAAAAGTGTTCTCATCCTGTTTCTGTAGGTCCCAGTTCTCTGAGGCATATGTTAGTGCAGGAAGAACGGTGGGATCAAAAATGATGTGCCCAGAGCCAGAAATTCTTCATCCTCTTAACCACAGTATATGAGAGGCTGGCAAGCTACCCGTGGCGTATTCAATATGCCAAAAACAGTAACGATAGGTCTTATCCCCCTAATTGTGAAAAAGCTTTCAATCGTTGGGAAAGACGAGTAAGGAGAGGCTGCTAAAATCTCAGGGCTGGGAGGAATAGAGACATTACTGGTGCCTGGTCGAGTAAATTGGCGAACAAGGGATGACAGTGATACAGTGATATCACATTAAAAGGGATATGTCTTATTTTATTTAAAGAATTTTAAATTTATCTTGAAAATTCTTCTTTGACCAACTGTTATTAAAAGTGTGTTTAATATTCAGATATATTGCTACTTCTTACTTATTCTATTTTTGATGTCTAGTATAATTCCATTTTGTTTTGTCAACATATATTTTATTTCTTTTATTCTTTTAAAACTTCCTTATGTTATGTTTGTGGCCCAGAATGTTCATGATCTTGGTGAATGGACCTGTGAACTCCAGAAAAAAGCCTGTTCTGTTTTAGAATGAGACAAATTATCCATATTTTAGTCCATGATGAATCAATTAAACATTCTGATTCAGAGAATATAGATCAGGGAAGTCAAATTCTATTGATGAAGGAGATCATAATTAAGATGAAATTATTATAATAATATAAAATTATGTGGCCGACCCGGGTTTGATTATTCCTTCCCTCTGGAAGACCCTGGCAAGCTACTGAGAGTTAGCTTGCATGGCAGACCCTGGCAAGCTCCCCATGAGGTATTCGATATGCCAACAGTAACAAGTATCACACTGGAGACGTTACTGGTGCCCGCCCGAGCAAATCCATTAGGAACAGGATGACAGTGATACAGTGAATATAAAATTATATGTTTAAACTAAAGTCTCCAGACAATTGAGGAATACAATAAAAGTATATTTAAAACAAATACATTTTGCTCTTTAATTTTTCTGCAGTTTTTATCAGTCTGAATTATTTAAAAACAATTAAAATGTTTTAAAAATTTTAATAGCAAGATTTGGATTACTAAGGCTCAATGTTTTCTCATGAACTCAATGATTTTCATAAAAGGGTCAACATAATGTATTATATTTTCATAATAATACTTAATTCTAAAATAAGTTTTTAAAAATATTTTCAAAATGAATACCATGTCATTACTTTTTTAAAAGATAATTATGTCGAGGGGGCCGGAGTGATAGCACAGTGGGTAGGGTGTTTGCCTTGCACAGGGCCAGCCTGGGTTCAATCCCGGCATCCCATATGGTCCCTTAAGCATTTCCAGGAGTAATTCCTGAGTGCAGAGCCAGAAGTAACCCTGGGCATCGCTGGGTGTGACCAAAAAGCAAATAATAATAATAATAATAATTATTATTATTATGTTTAGCAGACACAACATGTAATGAAAACTGTTCATTTATGACTGTATTGATTATTGGAATTTAAAACCAAAAATAAAAATATGTTTTTAAAAACAAATCTTAGAATCATAGTCTTTGGGACTGGATTGATAGCACAGCTGGTAGGGCATTTGCCTTGCACTAGATTGACCCAGGTTCGATTCCTCCATTGTTCTCAGAAAGCCTGGCAAGCTACTGAGTCTATCCTGCCTGCACGGCAGAGCCTGGCAAGCTACCCGTGGAGTATTCTGGAGTATTCAACAAGCCAAAAATAGTAACAACGAGTCTCACAATGGAGACGTTATTGGTGCCTGCTCGAACAAACTGGTGAACAAGGAGACAATAGTGCTACAATGCTACAGTCTTTAAAATCTAAACTTATTTATTTCCTTTAGCTGCTGATTATATGAGCAAATAGACTGCAGTACTTGACTAGGAATTGGAGAAAGTTCAAAAATATTCAAAGTAAATGCTTTTGTTGTTGTGGTTGTTGTTGTTTTCAGAGTCAGTTATAATTAGCGAGTACACCAAAGAATTCTTTCAGGAGCATCTTAAATAACTAAAACAAAATTTCTCTTAACTATACTCATGCTCACAGGTAGAATCTGCCTAAAGGTGTTTATCTGCTTGTCTTTAGTAATAATGAAAGAAAATTAAGGCTTTTTTTAACAGCATATAGTAACCTTCTGTTTCCTGATATGAGTGTGAAAGCATATGTACCTGCATATGGGAGTGGATTGGCAAGACTTTTCTGCTAAAGGCCAATATTACTGAAATGAGCTAGACTCTGTTCAGACTGGAAATGTAATAACAGTAGTAAGTACAGATTAATAATACAGGCTCTTAGCACACGCACCAGATAGAGAAATTGCTTCTTTATGCTTGCTTATTTGTTAGCTGTCTTCTGCTTTTGGCGTTTTCTTTACAGCTATAAATACACATGCTCAGTGCTTATCTCGATTACTAATTTTTCATCCAAATAACACCTGTATTAAACATACCTGGATTCTCCGAAACAGATTTCTTCCTAAACCCTACATAGTTTTGAGAGGAACTGGAAATAAGATGGATAAGTGGTCTCCCCTCAAAACATGTTGTTCCATGAAGTACACTGAGGTACGAGAGAGAAAAGTTCTGCTTTCTGACACAGTTCAAGTAATAGTGAATGCCTGTTCCCAGATCACCCAGCGCTCCCCACTGGTTACATCAAGTTGAGTGTGGGTGCATGCATCTGTGTGTGTGTGTGTGTGTGTGTGTGTGTGTGTGTGTGTGTGTCTTATATGTCTCCTAGATACGGTTGCCCTGGTTACAAGGTAAATTCATTTGCTGGTGGTTACAAGGTAGCTGTAGAAGAGCATTTAAATATAGCGGGAGTCTTTATGCACTGGACAGAAGTCAAACCCCCATGTCCTGTTCACAGGGCACAAAGGTAAGGTATTTTATGAGATTAGCATGGGAGTGGCTTAATAGGTTGTGGGTTAGAGACAACTCCAGTCTTTTAGATAACACAGACATATTTTCCAAGATCAATATACAAATTTTTATCCTAACATGTAGTTTATGAGATTTATTTTCACTTACAGTGGGCAGCAGGATATGCACATCAGCCAACCATCCCAAACCAGAAGAATGGATAAGGCAGCTGTGACACGTACACACAGAACACCGTGAAGCTTTCAGGGAAGACAAAATCGGGCTGGAGCTCTAGTACAGCAGGTTGGTGTTTGCCTCATAAGCTGATCCCCAGCACCCCACGTGGTCCCCATGCCTCACCAGGAGCAATCCCTGATTACACAGCCAGAGATAAGAACTGAGCACCATGAAGTGTGGCACAAGGAAAACAAAGAAAAGAAAAGATGAAAACATTTAATTCACTAATTGTGAATGAAATGGATAGATTCGTGTTAAAGGAAGTAAGTTGGAGAGAGTTAAACAAGTACCACATATTAAAAATTAGAGGGGTATTCCAAAAGGGCTGAACCAGTTGACATTCCCACCAGCAGTGAAGGGTCCCTTTCTCCCCACATCCTCACCAACGGTGGTTGCATTTATTCTTTTGGATGTGTGCCAGACTCTGTGGTATTAGGTGGTATCTCATAATAGTTTTGATCTGCATCTTCCTGATGATTAGTGATTTAGAATACTTTTTCATGTGCCTTTTGGCCATTCGTATTTCTTCCTTGGGAAATTTTTTTTTCATTTCTTCACCCCATTTTCTGATGGGGTTGGATGTTTTCTTCTTGTAGAGTTCAACCGGTGCCTTATATACCCTTGATATCAACCCTTCATCAGATGGGTAGTGGGTGAATATCCTTTCCCATTCTGTAGATTGTCTTTGTTGTCACTTCTCAAAAAATTAGAAATTGAGCTCCCATTTGACCCGGCAATACCACTTCTGGGAATATATCCTGGAGAAGCAAAAAAGTATAGTCGAAATGACATCTGCACTTATGTGTTCATCGCAGCACTATTTACAATAGCCAGAATCTGGAAAAAAAACAGAGTGCCAGAAAACAGATGACTGGTTAAAGAAACTTTGGTACATTGACACAATGGAATACTATGCAGCTGTTAGAAAAGATGAAGTCATGAACTTTACATATAAGTGGATCAACAGGGAAAGTATCATGCTAAGTGAAATGAGTCAGAAAGAGAGAGACAGACATAGAAAGATTGCACTCATTGATTCAATGATTGTGGAATATGAAATAACAGAATGGGAGACTAACACCCAAGAATAGTAGAAATAATTACCAGGAGATTTGATCCATGGTTTGGAAGCCGCCTCACATGCTGGGGGAGAGGGCAGCTCAGATAGAGAAGGGAGCACCAAGTAAGATGTAGTTGGAGAACCCGCTCAGGAAGGGAGAAGCGTGCTAAAAGTAGACTAGAGATTGAAAACAATGGCCACTTGATGCCCCTATTGCAAACCACAACACCCAAAAGGAGAGAGAGAACAAAAGGCAGGGTGGGGTGGGGGGTATAAGACTGGGGGGTGGGGGGATACTGGGATCATCAGTGGTGGAGAATAGGCACTGGTGGAGGGATGGGTTCTTGAACATTGTATGATGGAAACACTAGAACAAAAGTGTGTAAATCTGTAACTGTATCCTCACAATGATTCACTAATTCAAAAAATAATAATACTATTAAACTGTAATAATGTTAAAAATTAGAGGGGTAAGAATATATGGGATGAAGGTGGATTCAAAGGTGAGATGAGAACAGTGGTGGAAGGTCATAGACACTTTGGTGGAGATGAGGCGCAGTAAGTTTGTACACCAACACCAGAAACATTAGCACTACTGTACTTGCACTATCTAAACTATAGTAAAATTATTATATGGGGGAACTCTGTATTATACATTTATTCTAACTTGAGCTTCAGACAATGCAATATTCCAACGCCAATCACATCACCAGCATCAACCCTCCCTCGACCAGTTTTCCCAGTTTCCCTCCCATCCTCTCAGCTTACTTTCTCAACAGGTATATTTGTAAGTTTTGTTGTGCTTTGGGCCACATTACTTCAGTTTTGTTGGTTGTTGATTCAGATGTATAGGTGTACTTCCACTATGCATAGGTGTACACCATCACCGTGTCTGAGCCCCCTGCCCCATTACCTCCGTCCCCTTCTAACTCTATGCACTCTTGGTTACCTTATTTCCCTGCACTCAGTTCTACAGTCTAGGGCCAGGTTTTATACTTTGATACCTTGACTTACTGTGTATTACTTTCTTTTTTCACATTCATAATCCTAGAATTTATTTAAAAATTCTCCTATACAGAGAAGAAAAACTTCCATACAGTTGGTGCTAATGCAAATTGGGCCATCATTATAGAAAGCAGTCTAACTATGCTTCAAAAAAAAAAAAAAAAACGAAAACAGAAATTCTATGTGAGCCAGTCACTCTGCTTCTTAGTATTTACCCGATAAACACAGAAACACAAAGAGATCACGTACCACCACGTTTATTGCGTTTTTCTTTCAAACAGCCAAGTATTAGAAACAATCTCCTTTGGCAGATGGATGAAGAGAATGTCATACAGAACTACAGAGACATTGCGGGCACCGCTGTCCACGCCCATGGACAGGAGGCACTCACTGATGGCCATGCCCAACTCAATTCCCCACCACGTAATGTCTTTGGAACACTTCCACGACTGATCCCTGAGCCCAGGTCCTGGAATCAGGCCTAAGCTCTGCCTTAGTTTGACTATGAAGATTACACATACAATGGAATACTGTTCAACTCTTTTTAAGAAAGATGACGAAATCCTGTCATTTGCAAATGGGCTGTTAGTTTTATGATCCATGAAGTAAACCAAAGGAGAAAGGCAGATATAGCATGACTTCACTCATGTGTGGTCTTCGGAGAAAACAGATAAATCAACGGACAAAAGATCTTAAAAAAAGAAAGTGAAAATGAACAATCACATGCGGTTGTCAAACTCATTTGGCATTCTGCCTCCTTTATAGAAAAGAACAAAATCACTCAGCGCCCTGCTGGAAATCTCCCTTCCTTATGTGACTAAGCAGAGTGTCTTCCAGTTACACACAAAGGCGTTCCCATTGACCTTCCTTCCAGCACCAGCCTCCTCCCCCACAGAATTACCCACCTAAGGGAAACACCGAAGACTTAATACGGATCAGTGGCTACTAAAGGAGAAGTGGTTGGGTAGATTGTGACAAAGAGAGAAATTGTTTGGTGACAGAATTGGATTTGGGGGAAAGCTTAGTTTGATGATGAAATCATGTGAATTTATGACAAACACCTATAACTTACATGACCATGTCACATAATGTAGCTAAAGATATAGAGACGTAACGGGGATGGGAGGTGGCACCAGCTGAGCTGTGCTGGCCGTGCTTGCTAGGGACCCTTGTTTGATCCCTGGCACCCAACATCCTGAGTACTACTGAGTGTGGTCTTCATGGCACTTTCCTGGCCCACCTGGGGTTGCAAAGAGCACTGAGAGCTGCCTGTAGCCCCTCCGTCATGGGGTAGACCAATACAATAAAATAGCCACGCTAAATTTATTTTGTGGGGGCCACACCACTGATGCTCAGGGGGTGACTCCTGACTGTGTGCTCAGAAATTACTCCTGAGGGTACTGGGGACCATATGGGATGCTATGACTGAACCGGGTCCTCTGCATGTAAGGCAAATGTCCTTTCCACTGTGCTATTGCTCTCGCCCCAACACACTACATTCTTCAGCTTCCCTTCAGTTACAAATCCAAATCAATACAACAAAGCCTTACGGACAATTCTTCCTTACCTCAGAGGAAAGATGCATTCATAATTATCTTCACTTTGTTATCTTGTTCCCCTGACATCTGTTTTGGTGTGTGATGTGAAATGCAACTCCATTTTGAATGCCACTGTTCAAAATTTATAAACACAGGACTGAAAAGGGAAATGGCAGTAATAGAAAGTGGGAGTCCATTGGAAAGGGATTTTTATTTGGATTATGATTTCGCAGCAAATAGATGGCAACATATAGGACGGAGAGAGCTAAAGACGCACCCCTGGGAGAAAGCTTTCCCCCACTCTGAACTAGGAAGAGGAAGAGTCATTATCAGACTCTGGGCAAACTCTGTATTTGTATAAAGAAGGACCTTTGGACAGCAGTGTTTGTGGAGAGAGGGTCACTCTACAAGCTTGGCCCAAGTCCACTCTACAGCTTGTCAGAGAGAAATGTGGTCAATGAAAATCATTGCCATTTTCATATTAACATCTGTCATCTGCAGAGTTTCTTTTTACTGGGGGCAAGATGGTTCACTTGACACCATTGTAGAGATGAATTTTATGAACACAGAGTACTTGCAGAGATGGTCCCAGAATGAGTCCAAAGGGCAAATTAACTAGCACAGATTGTAAAGGATTTCTAGGCAAACTTTCAGACATTGGGAGAGAATTGTATATTGCAACAATAAATGATCAATATTTACTCGAAGAATGACCAATACAACTGGACTGTATGAAATGAAGTCTCTTAAACATCTGAATGTGTAAAACATGCAGTAGGATCCAGTTAATAAAATAGAAGAGCTTAATTGTATATCCAGCCATTAATATGTTTTGACAGAGCACTGAGGGATATTTGCAAGAATCACATTTGAAAATTATGGATCAGTGCTAGAGATGTGAAAAGTTAATTACAAAGTGTTTAAAACATAGGACTTAGTGTTTACTATATCAGTGTGGTGGTGGAGGAAAGAAAAATAAGCATTTTTGAGTGATAGTTACAGGTTTGCTCTTTTTGGTAGTCATAGAGGAAATTGAATATAAAATTTTGAGAGAAGGCTCTGTGGGCTACACTCAGGTCTTAGACTTGGCTCAAGAGAGGTGAGAATCAGTGCACAAGTCTCTAGCGGACTTATTATAAAGAAATGTCACCAGAGGGTCAGGTGTCTGCAGAGCATGGGGTTTTGAAAACCTGGTGGATGATTAAAAACCTTCAACATAATGCTAAATTTGGTGTGATTTGTTTCTTATAATATTTCTTTAATATTTGTTTAATATTTGTTTTTAATAATTATATTTAGTTTATATATATTTATATATAGTTTTCCTCCCTGCCCCAAGCAGAACCCTGGCAGTTCAAGACCTCTGGGACACAGCCACAGCCATGCTCAAGGCCACTCCCCACACGTTCAGACGAGCCTCATATATGAAGGAACCATGAGAGCAACCCAGGTGTGCAGGACCTGGACCAAGATCTCCAAGTCTGCTCAGATACAGACTGGGCCTCTTTCACCCAGATTTCCCATTTTCCAGGAGATAGACAGTCATGCCCAGAAACTGCCCCTGGTGCCATGTAACCCCATCAACGGCCAACATCCAGAGACTGTAAAACCAAGGTCCCAGAAGCTGATAGCCTAGTTGTCCCTCTGGAGAATCTGCAAAGCTACCAAGTGTGTACTGCCCACTCAGGAGAGCCTGGCAAGCTCCATGTGGTGTATTCATATGCCAAATACAATAACAATGATGGGTCTCATTCTCCTGACCTTGAAGAGCCTACAATGCGGCACTGTTGGGAAAGACGAGTAAAAAGAAGCTGCTAAAATCTCAGGACTAGGATGAATGGAGACGTTACTGGGCCTGCACGAGCAAATCATTGATCAATGGGATGACAGTGACAGCAACAATTATATTATTTATTACTAATAATATCAATATTATTAATCATTAATTGATTATTATTTTTTCACTATATCATTGTATCACTGTCATCCCATTGTTCGTCGATTTGCTCAAGCAGGCACCAGTAATGTCTCCATTGTGAGACATGTTGTTACTGTTTTTGGCATAGCCAATACATCACAGGTAGTTTGCCAGGCACTGCCATGTGGGTGCAATACTCTCAGAAGCTTGCTGGGCTCTCTTAGAAGGATGGAGGAATCAAACAGGGCCGGCCCCATGCAAGACAATCACCCTACCTGCTGAGCTATCACTCCAGTCCTATTATTATTTACTATTTATGAAATATTTCAATATTTAAAACGCATCATGTCTTTTTAGCTAGCATCGATAGAGTAATGTATTCCTGGACACATTACTTATTATGTTATTCTTATTCTAGTCATCTTAAGAAATGTGATTAGGGTACAATATAGTCTTATTTATTGATTGGTATTTCTAGAGCTTATTTTCATTGTGATTGTTAGATCTTGAAAATTATTGTTTTTGTAACATTTGGAAAACAGTATATCTGTTTTATTTTCATATCTCTGAATTTTTTCTGGTTATTAAAATTGTACACACATACACATATAACTAGGCTACTTGGACTTACTTCATAGTTGAATGGAATTATTAGTTTTCTACTCAGGGATGTGGGTGTTGATATATTCTTTTTTCTGTGTTTTACTTTTTAGGTAGTTGCTTTATTTTGAAAGCCACGGGGTATTGTTTTCTTTAAGTTTGTATTTTGTTTCTCAGCAATATCGGCGGATGCTAAGTTATAGTATAGAGAAGTAGCAATTTTTACTTCCAAAAGTTTAATACAACATTTATCATGTTTTCTAAGGCCTGCACTTGATATACTCATCAGTTATGAGGATTTAGCAGCATATAGGTGTCAGTGCTAATATTTTTGTTTTATTTTTGTGCTAGTTGTATCACTGGCGTGAGCTCCAGTTGGTTTAACTTTTCCCTTATTACAGGACACATTTTCTTGCTTTTTCACATTTCAGGATTTTTTCATTCAATTATATTTGTTCAAGTTGTTGAGTTCCGGATAACTTTTGTATTTTGTTTCTTTGTGTTTCAGGCTACCAGGGATGTAGGGGATCTAACCCAGCTTCCTCACACTATGCCCAGCTAGTTCAGCTTTTTCTGACTCTGACCCAGATGTTATTCACAGGTAAGGAAACCTGGAAACAATTTGTTCCCTGTAAATCTTACCTGGATGCCTCTAGATGGAGTAGGCAGTGTTTTCCTCTGGGGTTTATTATCCCCCCAAGGAAACCCAGGAATTAGCTGTTACCAATCTGATTGGTGATGGTAGGGAAGGTTTCCATTTAGTGTTGGCTCGAGATATCATTTCTTATCTTTCTTTATAAGTGGTTCTTCAGTTTTATTTTATTTTATTTTATTTCCTTCCTCTTCTTATTCAATCCATTGAATAACAGTGAGATACACAGTTTCAAAATTGTTCATGTTGGGTTTCAGTTTTCCTCTTGCCTTCCCCTTCACCTGCATTTATGCAGGAACTACTCTTTCCTGTCTCTATCTCTCTGCCTTTGTCTCTGCCTCTCTGTCTCTCTCTGTCTCTCTTTCTCTCTAAATCTTTCTCAGTCTCTGTCTCTCTCCATACTCCCCCCTCTTCTCAACAATGCAAGGATTTCCATTCTTGCTTACTGCTCTAAGAACTTTAATAAGTCTAATCTTGGGCAATTATTACCATCCCGTAGCACCAACAGGAGTAATGCCCTAATGTAAGAACCAGGAATAAACTCTGAGAACCACCAGGTATGACCCCAAAACCTAATAAACAAAAAAGAAAAAGAAAATAAAATTGGACAATTGCAAAACTCACTTTATTTGTTTATTGCCTCCCAAAGAGCACAAAATTTAACAACTCAATACGTACCTGGCAGGGTAGATACCATGATCACGAGGTGCTTTTCCCAGGAAAGGATTATTCATTGCACTTGATGTGGTAACCCCTGAGATTTCCCAAAATGTAGAGTTCTCAAATGCATAATTTGTGGTAGTAGAAGACTGCATTTATTCTTTCCTTTGAAAAAAATTAATTAAAAAAATAACTCAATGGTCATCAAAAAGTTGTGTTTCATACTTTAAGTTTTTTAGGTGTTTTATGTCACGGAATAAAGTATGGAAACAGAAATTTATGTTAAGCAATAATTAAAAATTTTGTTACTAAAATATATCAATTCATAGAGGTATGATAGTCTAAATAATCTTCAAGATAATTTACTAAAGACTAATTTCATGCTTAATGAAGTCTCTAATAATTAGGTTAGCATATTATATTGAAGTTGTACATTGAGTAGAAGCATAATTACTACTTAAAGATTAAAGTAGATTTATTTTGTTCAGCATTGGGGAAAACAAGAATGTTTTGTATTTTACTTTATACTATATCTGCATTTCTTGGAAAACTTTTAAAATTTTATCTTTTAGTGATTTTCTCTATAAAATTTCTTCTCACCTGTTGTTCGAAACAGATAGTCTCTCTCTTACTGTGTTTAATATGCTATTAGTGTCATCTGTTGCCTTTTAGTTATGGTTGTAATGTATTCTGATACAAACTATTTCATAATTTTTATAATATTAACTATCTGGTATGCTGAATTGAACAATGATTATAATATACAATTCAAAAAAATGTATTTTTTGTGAGAAAATTTAATTCTTTGTCCAGAGTGATAGTACAATGGATAGGATATTTGCCTTGCATGCAGGTGACATGGGTTTGATCCCTTACATGCTATAAGGTCCGAGTACCACCGGGAACAATTTCTAAATTCAGAACCAGGAGTAACATTGTTGGTTATTGCCCCCCATACGAAATAAAACAAAATGTATCTAGTACACAGCTACTTAAATTTATTTTTCTGAAATATCTAGAAATACAACATTAAATACTATTGCAAAACTCAAAAAACTGTAGCTAGATATAACTTAAATATAAAGTTGATTTATGTAAATTATATCAATAAATTTTTCACATATACAGAAATACTTTTTCTTATAAAAAAACTACTACTTTTTCAACTTAATTGATATAGCAGGTTAACCATCTAGATGTGTTTGGCAAATGTGCCTTTTTCCTCTATTCTTATTAAATTTAAATCAACTGTTTTATTTGATGCTCCTAAGAGACAGACATTCAAAAATAGAATAAGTGATCTTCTCTGTGCAATCATCAGAGCCTTCTCTGAGGAGATACCCTTTTCCTAAAATTGGTAAGGAGGGAGTAGGTACAGGAGAGATAGCCTCAGTGTGAAGACTCTAGCCTTGCAAGGTGCAGACCTCCCTAAATTCCTTACTTATGGACCCACAAATACCAACAGGGGTTGAGCACAGAGATAGGAGTAGCCTGTGATCTCTATTCCAGGTGATTCAACCACCATTTCTCCCATCAAAAGACAGACGGAATAGGCGGGACATTTGCATACAAGAGGACAAGCAAAGGATAAAGAAAGAAAACATGAAAACAAACTCTAAAATGTCATTGCTATGCAGAAATTTAACCTCAGATGAAACTATGCCCAAAATATAAATTTATTTTATGTCTTGAGGCATTAATTGCCTTAGTTAACATTTCATGAATGAATCCAAATAAATAGCCATATGGTGATATCTGCCGTGACTAGAAAACTTTCTTTGTGATCAGAGTTTAAGAGAAGGAAATATTGATTTTCATTCCCCATCCTCTTTTAAAGATCTATATTGGTTATAAATTTGTGACAGTGACTTGCGGGACATGTCTACAGGAGAGATTTCTTACTTGCCCATAATTGCAGTAGTTTTTAAGATAGGTTTGAAATGTCTTGTTTTATTACCATTTGATTCTCAGTAAAAGCACCTAGAAATGCTCAGCTGAGTCCTTCTGCTTAAAAAAAAAGAAAAAAATAGAAATAAAGAAAAAAAATGAACATTTTAAAACATATGTATTTTTCTTCAACCTACAAAGGCTTTTTGTCATGAAAAGAAATGAGGATTATTTTTCGGTGCAACAATAAAAGGATGAACTGGGGAGCCGCTTTGGTTTTATTCACGTAATCCTACTTTAAGCAATGGTGCTAGAATCAGAATAAAGAACAGAAGCAGGAAATTCTGTGATATTTACTAATGACTAAGCTTCCGTCAACCTCTCGAAGCACCTCAATATTAAATGATGAATCTCTCTGATAGATGCTTCTAACCTCGCTCCGACAAAGTTGCTAAAATAAACTGCAGCGTAACATTATTTCCTCTTTGTAACCCAGTTTCCATGGGATAAACAGCCTTTGTGACAAATGGAGCCTGAGAGCTGGAAACTGTGGGATTGGTTTTCTTGGGTCTTTTGCTTTGTCTCCACACCCCGGGGTGTGCAGGGGCTGCTCTGGACTCTGCACTGGGGGGGGTCACTCCTGGTGGTACTTGGGGTATAATGTGGTACCAGGATTTAGCATCCCTGTCCCTCCTGTCTCTCAAAGATGCTTGCAGCCCATTGCTGGACTTACCTGGCCCCAGAATCAAATGTTCACAAGGATAAAATAGAGAGAAAAGGAAAATAGGCCAAAGTGGAGAAACTATTCTAGAGTCAATTCTTATGGGGCAAATGATATATTTTTTTTCCTTTTTCCTTCCAAACACAAACAGCTTAAAGCCAGAGTAGGTGACCACCACAGACCCTTACACTGTGGATTGTGACCACATGGTTCATGGTTAAGGCTCAGGGGCCTAAGAGTGCCCCGGTGTGGGCGGGGCTCCCATAGCGTGCTGCTGCGCGTGGTGAGACCAGGGAATGTACGGCAACTACCCAGAGCCCAGGATGGCTGCACCTACTATCCCGGAAAGCAAAGGAACAGCCACTGATAATCAGACGCATATTCTAAAGTTGCGGAGCCCCAAGTGTAACTGCTGAGCACAGCTGGAGGGCACCCCCAAAGAACCCCCAAATAAATAAGCAAAGCTGCTTTCCTTGAATACCAGTATGTCAGCGTTTGCAAGGCATAATGTAGTTGCATATATTCGCAGAAACATTGCTTATGAACCGTCACGGATCAAACCAGACTCTCGTGTGTCCTGTGTTTGGACTTGGTGAGGGTCAAAGGAAGATAGTTAAGAAGGGTTTTCACAGAATTCACTTTAATATTTAAAATATTATCGACAACGTTTCTTCTGACATTCTCTTTACCAAGACAGATGGTGTATAAATTAATGACTACTACTTTGTTATCGAGTATTTTATTTTAGGAAAATGAGAGGAGAACTTAAACTACCACAGGGGAATATATTATTGCCCAAATTATTAGCACCGTTTTCAGAAGAAGAGGGAATTTTTTTAAAGTTTTATTTTATTTTTATAAATTTATTCACAATAATTTTCTACATTTAATATTCCAACACCAATTCCAGCACTATTACACCTTCACAGCCCCATATTTTGAATGTTTCCACCTCGACCCCCAAACCCTGCCCCCAAAGCAGGACCTAAATAATTTATTTTGTATTGCTTGTTGGGCTACACTAGCACTCGACAGGGATGAATGGAGACGTTACTGGCACCTGCACGAGCAAATCAAAGATCAAAGGGATGGCAAGTGATACAAGTGGTACAAGTGCATTGCTTGTTTTGAATAATCCAGAGCGATAGCACAGCAGTTGGGCTTTTGACTTTCACGTGGCTGACCCGAGTTTGATTCCTTTGCCCCTCTCGGAGAGCCCGGCAAGATACGGAGAGTATGGAGCCCTCGCGGCAGAGCCTGGCAAGCTACCCGTGCGTATTGGATATGCCAAAAACAGTAACAATAAATCCCTCAATGAGAGACGTACTGGTGCCCGCTTGAACAAATCGATGAGCAACAGGATGACAGTAACAGTGACAATAAAAATAAAAGGTTTCTTTAGTATGAAAGTATGTGAATATTGCTGTATTTCAACCTCGATCCATTTAGCCCTTGATATTGATTGCTTTCTACTTTACTACCCACCATCTGTGGTCTGCTACTCTTGATACATCAGTGGTATACAGTATGAGATACTATAGGGCCACACACTCCAAGAATTCTAAAATTTTAAATACAACTATGCAGCTGAGGTTAATTTCATTTTATTTTTAAAATGGATGGTGACTTTGAGGTCTGGCTGCATCTCTGAGGCATGTTGCTCTCACGTTGCTCTCTCCCGAGAGATTTATTGTGAGTCTCTAGATCCTATGGCCATTACTAAGATTTTATGGCACCAGGGGCAGTTCTGAGCCTGAGTGAGAACAAACAGATTTTAAAGGATTTTTCAAAATAACTCAACCATATTTCACCTATAAACTACAGAACTAATCGATAATATTCTAAATACTAGCCAAAGAAAATTATGAACAAGTCAGCGAGAAATCTGAACTTAAATGGACAAGTGGACTAAGAAGGAAGAAGACAATAGGGAAAGCTAGTAATCAGGATTATTTAACATGAATATCACATATTTTGATAAACCTCTGACTGAGTAGTTCCCTGTCAAAGAGGAAAAAGAGTTTTATGATGAAATTATCTTATTTTTCTATGGAATTCTATTACATATGCCAAGTGGTTAGGAAAAAGTCATTATTTCTTTATACTTATAAAGTCACTTGGTTCTTTTTGTAGTAACTATTAAGACTCATATAATCACAGAGACTAGAAATAAAACATGTATAATTTCAGACATTGTGCTATTTTTAAGTTAGTTTAGTATTATGTTATAAAAATTTAAATCTGCAAATTTTATTAATTGTGGGTTAGTCTGTCATCTAACATGAAATAGAATGTTCTGACAATACTGATTCATAGTAGATTTGGAAATAGAATATAAAAAGTCATCATTTTTACTGAAGTAAAATGGTTGAATTTAGAGAACTATTAAGAAAGAGTGATTTATTTTTATCCTCTGCTTATGCACATTACTTTGGATATTCCAAGATTGGTGGACAGAATGTCAATTAAACATTATGGCTTTAGTTAATTAGCTCTTGAGATTTAAAATTTTAATATTTGTTATATAGCTCAGTAATATAATATCACTTTGCCATAGAGATAGAAGGGTTAGTTAAGCAGGATACACAACCCCAGAAATAGAACAACACATGTTTAAATTATTTTTGTCCATAAACTTAATGATTTTAGAGGAGGTTTTTGTCTCAGCAAAATTCAGTGAGAAGAGGTCACAATCTCAATATCTCCTTGTGCTTTGTTACCATGAATGAATCAGCATTAGCACATTATTTGTATTCAAATTCCCTCATTTCCTTTAGAATTTTCTCTGGATAGTGTGCCTTCTGTGAGTTATTATAAATGTAGTATGATATGTGTATGTAGTATGATATGCCATATTCTTTCCCCAAAGAGAATATTCCCACTACCCTAAAATTCTCTATACTTTGTCCAATTGACTGTAATTGACTGTGGGTTAAGATGCCTAGTCTATGCTCAGGCGTCCGTCCCCTTTGTTGTTCAAGTGACCGCACTGAGGTCAACCACATTCACCATAAGCCCTTTAACATTGCACTATCTCCCCAACTCCTAGAACCTTTCCTTATATTCTTTCTACTATGGAAGTAGCAACCTATATACACAACATTTGTACAGTAATGGTCATATTGTATGTCATAGCTATGAATGAAATAAAAAAAATGTTATTGGAACTGATGAATTTTGAATCTCAAACATTTGTCTAAAAGGAAGAAATTCCATGGGACAGCTTGAAGACTATTTGAGGAAAAAAGTCTATTCTTGGATCCCACCTTATATTTCTGTATCAACAGACAAGAAAACCTATATAGAGCATGACACAGACAAGCCCCACTTATTTTTTCACAAAAGTGTTAAAGTACAGTTCAGTGAAGGAAGGAGAGTAATTTTTTCAACAAATAGTGCAGAAGCAATTTGTTGGTCACAGAAAAATATAAAACAAAACACCTCCTAACATTTATCTAAAGTTAGCACCTTATACAGATATTAACTCAAAAGAATCCAAATTAAACATAAACTATAAAACTAAGCCTTTTAAAAATAAAGTTGAAAAATGATAAAAATTTCAGTTTTGGGTTCAGCATTCTGAATTTTTTTAAGAGCTCTTTGATGTGATATTACAGTTTGTCATATATATAAAAATATCAAACAAAATAAAAAATCCATGAATGGCATCAATGCCCATATTTAGTTGTAACATTGCGTTATTATTTTATGCAAGGTACTGGCAGAGCTAAGGAAACTGTTTAATAATTTAAAACTGTGATATTTAATGTACCACTTCAGACTCTGATAACATTTTTAGTCTGAGATGCTTTTCTAACCATTTTATCTCCAGATATTCTGTAGCATATTTCCCATGAGTTTACTTACTTATTTCACGAGACTGTTCACATTGCAGAATCTTAAGTGTTATAATTTAAGAGAGCAATCTGAAATTTAGTTGTGTCAAAATATTAGATAACTATGTACAGTGACATTTTATTGTTTCAAATAGTTTTCTGGGTCAGCGCAAGAGTACAGTGAATAAGGCTTGCCTTGCAATAAGGCTCAATGCTCCACATCCTCCAAGGTCCCCAAGCACCACGAGGGGTGATCTATGAGTACAGAGCCAGGAATAAACCCTGAGTACTGCTGGATATAGTCCCAAAACAAACAAAAAAATAATACTGTTTCTGTCCTTTGAAAAATGTGTCTAGATACCCTTTAAATAGTAGCTACTTTAAGTTTCAAGAGTTGAAAATATATTCTATAGCATTCTTATTTCAAAATACTAGAAAATTCCAAATAGAAATAAATATTAAAAAGTGATAATTTGCAAGCTATTTAATTACGAAAGTCTGTATAGGAACTTTAAAAATATCAGTTAAGTGATGCATTCCATTGTTTCCCTGAAAAGTCAAAGTGTTTCTTAAATCAGAGGAAGTTGGTGTTGAGTTAGGTCTCTTCCCTGTTAGATATCTAGGGTCTGACCATGATCTTTGTTGACAATTGAGTTACCGAGCAAAGATACATATTTAAGTTCATCTCCCTCAGATCGATTCTCAAAATTCTCTGCAGTGTTATTTTCTCTCGTGATCAGAGTTAGCAACTCTGTTTTCACTTCCTGCTTTTTCGATCATGAACTCCTCTCTAAAAGAGCTGCATCTTCTCTGACCCTCACACAGGGATATAGATGTCTGAGTGACTCTGTGTCCCCGACTGTAATTGACTGTGGGTTAAGTTTCCTTTACCTGGACATTACAGATCTAGCTCGAGAGATTGCTTTCACCAAGCACATGTGTTAGTGAGGGCTAGTGGAGAAACAGTACGTGGGTAGGACATTTGGGTTATGTAGCTGAACTGACTTGGATCCAATTGGTTCTTTAAGCTTCTCCAAAAACTGGCCCCAGAGTGCAGGGCCCTGAGCACTATTTGGTGTGCTCCAAAGACACACAAACACACACATACACACACATATACACACATACACACAAAGAGCAAACGTTTTAAAATGTGTTGAGTGACAGATAGTACAGTGGGTAATGCTCTTGTGTGTGGTCAACGAGCTTTCAAACCCCAGGCACGGTGTATGCCCTCCCGCCACCAGTCTGATTTTAGAGGGATCCCTGATCTCAGAGCCAGAGTCAGTAGCAAGCTCAGAAAACGGGTTGGTGTGGCCCCAAAATGAAACTAATCTAAAATTCTAAAGAAAATTAAAGAAAATATGTTGGTTCACTCTACTGCACTGGCTAGACTGAACTAAGAAAAAGTCATGGCTTCATAGGAATCTGTCTTTTACTTTCTTACAGTTCCTAGGAACATTCCCCATGTAGATATGGGTGTTATGTTCAGTTTGGATTCTTCATCATTGAATATGTTTGGGTACTATCTATCCTCACCTGTATGGAACATGGGTCCAAAGCTTGGTGCTGATTGTGGTGGCATTCATTCAAGGACCGGTACTGTGGATGGCAGGTAATACTTTAATGGTCCTAGTCGCTGTGATGATCTCAGTGGCTCAGAACCCAGGTGACTAGAACCAGGTGGGTAGCTGACAGTACAAAGGTACTTGAGTGAACTCAGCCTAAGTAAACGAACATGGTTTACGTGACTCAGTGGGTCCAGGAACTAGGCTGAACTGAGAACACTGCAACTGGTTCCATCTTTCCTCTTTGTCTATCAGAAATATTAGGTGGTTTATGAAATTGTCACAGGTTATTGGTGCCATTTGGCTGCCGTCTTGGATCTCTAAACTTTGAGTTTTCTCTGTGGAGTGTTGGAAAGCTGTAGATGAGGAATATAAAGAAAAAAATGAAGCAACATAATTGGAAATACTGTGCAGTTCAGTTTCTGGTGCTGTCAGAATTTTGTGAAGAACGTGTTATTTTTGTTTATGAATATTTGATACTTTATATGAAACACTGTCAGTACCCAGAGACTTGTAGAGCAGATGAAAAGTGATTCTAGTAGAAAGTGTAAGAGAAAGAGAGAGAGGAGAGAAATGTTCAATTCCTCTGGGTATCAAAAATAAGCATGAATATTTCAATAAAATATAGTCTTCCCTCCTGATTCCCTCAATTAACCCAATAAGATATTTTGGAAAAATCAAGTTGCAATAAAAGTAATTATGATGCACATCTTGGGATATATGGAGAAACAATTTTACAATTACCATCGTAATATATTTAAATCATCAATTGTATTAGAAAAATATACAGTTAGAGCAGGATTTAAGAACAGTTTGAACACTTGGTAGTAATCTAAAGTGGGACTAAATTACAAGTCTATACTTGGGAATTTAATTTTCATCAGAAAGATGGAATACTAATGAGCACACAGGATCAAATAAAGGAAAAAAGGTGAGAAAGTGCTGAAGATATCAGAACAACCAAAAGATTAATGATAAGTGTGACATAGAGGAACCAAGAGATCAAATTTATCTTAGACACATTCTAATACAAGGCATAGAGAAAGCATTGATAGCAACCAGTAGTTTTTTTTCATTTCCTAATTGGTGTTGCTTGTACAAACAACCCCATCCCTCATTTTAAAGTTGAATAACTGATTCTAAAACGTATCTGTATTGCAAACAATAATGCCCCCCAAGTAGAGAGATAGTATGGGAAAATTGTCTGCAATGGAGGCAGGGGGAGAGTTGGAAACTGGGCATATGGTGGGGACATTGGTGGTGGAGAATGTGCACTGGTGAAGGGATGGGTGTTTGATCATTGTATGACTGAAACTCCAACATGAAAGCTTTGTAATTGTATCTCATGGTGATTCCATATTTTTTTTTAAAAAAAGACTAAAAACAGAATAGGGGTTAAAGGTGCTAGTGCAGCATATGGCCAATAATAGTTCAATCCCCCAGCACCTCATGTATTACATGATTAGTCTAAAGTATGTCAAATAGTTAAACCGTGTTATTTATTTCACATGTTCCAAAGTGTCTAAAATCAGGAAGCATCAATAAAAAGTGCCTCAGGAATGCAACAGTATAAAATAAAAAAAAATTAAAACATTTTGCAAAAAATTTAAGGAAATATACAACTTAAATGACCATTGATACCATTCTAAAGTATTCATCTGAATATAATGGTAATTACACCCCCCCTACACATGCACACAGGTTCATAGAAAATTTGATCATTGGAGTGATGGATTGGCAAAGAAATTAAAGCCTTTCTAGCCCTTCAGGTAAACAGATACATCTTCACAGTGAAAATACAACCTAGAAGTATAAGAAAGAAACAAACCACTGCTTTAATCACATAAACAGGGAGATTTGACTTAAAAAATAATAAAAAAAAACTAAAAAAAACCCTGATGCATGATCTAGTGTGCATTGCATACTTCCAGAAAATACAGATAATAAGAATTTCTGATTTGATAAATGTTATTCAATCAGCAGAGCACAGAGCCCTGGGGTTGAAGAGCAGAAATGGATTTTGATGGTGATCTAAGAAACTTAGGGATAATGAAAAGGTGTTTCAAAATAATTCTTAGATGCCATCTCTTGTCTATGCACATTAACGTGTAAGCTTAAAATCTGTTTTCCTTATGAAAATAATACATGAATAATTTTGGTGCAAAGTAGTTTGTAAAACTTAGATTTTGTGAATTATAAAACTAAATCTTTGTCACATGGTAGTCCAATTAAAACTAGTAAAGCCTAAGAAATATGCAAAGTTTACAATAATAGAATGCTAAGAAACCAGCAGTTTTTATACACTTATAATTCATGGCAGAATCTTGCAAGGCAGAGCCTTGCAAGCTACCCATGGCATATTTAATATGTCAAAAACAGTAACAGTAATGGGCCTTATTCCTCTGACCCTGAACGTGACAGGGACAAATGGAAACATTACTGGTGCCCACTTGAGCAAATCAATGAGCAACAGGATGACAGTGATAGTGATAATTCATGGAAATTTTAAAATTTTTTTAAATGCTTTAAAAGTGGTGCTGGAAGAGATTCAGCATATAGGATGGCATGGTTGGAAGATAGAAATGAGAACAATGAGGGAAAATGCATTTTTCCTTGTATTCTTATTAGTTGGGATGTAAAAAGATACAGGTGACATTTTTAAAATTATTTTTATTGAGGAGGTACAGGGATTTGTATATTGTTAATCATACTTTCCATGCAGACATAATTCCAATACCACACCCATCATCAGAAAGCTTGTTTCCCAAGGGCAAAATACATACATCCCCAAGAGAGCTCAGTCCTATAGACAAAATACTCACTTCTGATGACTTCCACCATTTGATGTTTCCTTACAATGTTTCTTTTTCTTTTATCTTCCAGCTGAGAGAGAACTCTTTCTATTCTTTTAATTTAATTTTAATGTTTTAATGTGGAGGCAGTGACACTTACATATAGATGAATAGAGCTAATATCTTGGAATTTGGCACACTTGTAAATCAGTGATAAATTTATAAAGTAATTTTTTTAAGCACTCTAGTAATTGAGCCAGAGAGAAAGTACAGTGCATAGAGCATGTGCCTTGTCGTCTATGGGGTTCATCCCTGATACTCATAGGGCCCTCCACCAAGAGTGCGCTTGAGGGAAGAACCAATAATAAGCCCTGAGCAACACCAGGCATGGAACCCTAATATAAAAATAAGACATTAAACATTAAATTTTCTTATAGTTATATACATTATTAACATAATAAATAATCATATACTAATACATTTTAAATTTTACATCATAGTTAAATTCTACAAATTTGAAATTTAGTAAGATTGGAGATAATAAAAAAATATAAGGGAAAAGTATGAATAGTCATATAAAATAAAAAAGTGTTTATATAATAAGATTGAAGTTAATTAAGAAAATATCGCACAGCAGAACCGGGCAAGCTCCCCGTGGTGTCTTCAATATGCCAAATATAGTAATAAATATGGGTCTCATTCCCCTGACCCTGAAAGAGCCTTCAATACGGCACCATTTGATAGGACGAGTAAGGAGAAGCTGCTAAAATATCAGGGCTGGGATGAATGTAGATATTACTGGCGCCCACTTGAGCAAATTGATGAATAATGTGATGACAGTGATACAGTTACAGTGAAGAAAATTTAAGGGGAAATATTAATAGGCATATAAATATAAAAGAGTTTATTTTATACTAATAATACAAGTGATATTAAGAAGAATATCAAGATCTTTTATGTATTATGACAGAGTCAGCCCAGGTTATTTTTTTCTTTTAACTGCAAAATATGTCACGTTAACTGAGAGGAAATCAGAAGGAGACATCTCTAGCAGGAAAGATCAGGTTTAGTTTGAAATTATGACCCTGTAACAATTAAAAATTTTGTAAAACTCTGTGTCAGCATAGAATGTCTTTATCTCTCATTTGCTCTTGATTTTTCCTTCTCTCCTATTCTTTTTTTATTAAAATTTTAAATTATTTTACAAAGCAAGGCAAAAGACCCCATCTAATAGAAATGTATCCTTTAACCACAGACTTGGGTTCATGGCTCTGGGTATGAGTGTAGTCTGAGCAAGACCTAATTGACATATTGGTGTTTTAGTGCTGAATGTGGTCTACTAATATTATACTCCTAAACATAAGGACGTTTACAGTCTTGGAAACAGGATTATCTAATAAGAATAAAACTGGAAGTTCATAATTTATTGAAAACAAGTGAGTGTTCTTATTGTAGTGCAGTTACTTTGTGTTTTTTTGTGTAGCCACATTCAACTGTGCTCAGGATTTACTCCTGGCTCTATGCTGCGGGATCACTCCCAGTGGTGCTCAGGATACTTTATGCGGTAGAGTCAAACTAGGATTGGTGGAATTCAAGGAACCTGCCTTAAACATTATTTCTCCATCCCCTTAACGTAATTTTATATAATTCATAATTTTTTCAGTGAAAAATGTTTGATTGTTGTGATTGCTTTCCTTTGGTGACCTGGAAGTTAAGATCCTTCATTAAAGATTTTGACCTAATTCGTGCCCCGCCAATGTAAGACATTGACGGGACAAGTGCCTCTAAGCACATACCTTGAGGTAGGTTTCTTCTAGGAAGAGATCCTGACAGCACTTTCCTTCTTACAGTAATGGGCTATATCATAAAGACACATTAATGCAAGACAGTGAAAGTGCCTACTAAAACGTTTGCTGTACTTAGGTTGGGTTTGTGTCGGGAGGATTTTGACCTTGGCCATCTGGGTACAACTCATAAATATGTATGTAGATCATTTTTGAATAGTATCTTGCTTTTGTGATGATAGGTAAAGATGTGCTTTCAGCAAAAGAAGGTGTTGGAGAATACACAACCCGCTTCCTGTAATCGCAGTCAATATAATTTGCATTTAAGTTGCTTATGTGCAGTTGTGAGCAATAGTTTCTAAAAGCTACACAATTTTGATTGATTGAAATTGAAAATAACTGTAATGCTATTTCGGTGCTCTGTGTGTGTGTGTGTTTGTGATTTTAGAGTGTCAGAGTCTTCTTGAGAGTAACTTCCTGTTTTTATCTATAGGCAATTTGAGGCTAATGCTCCTGTGAAATGCACTAACTGCCATATAACCGCTGTGCAGAGTGTCTTCGGGAGCTGCATGAATAAATATGTAACGGTTTCAAGTTATGGCAGAAACAAGCGCTGCGTCCCCTTATTCCATGCTATGAGGGGTGTTTATTTTTAAGACTGTCACTTTTGAATTTCACTGGATCTGAACAAAACAAAACCATTGAAGGGCTATATTTTTCATTACAATTGTTAGTCACTGTTCAGAAACTCTATCTCCTACCACAGTTTTAAACAAAACTGTCATTTTGCAAAATTAGATTATTAATTTTCACGAGCATGCCTCTCAACTTTTGTGGTACTTTTTTCAATATAATTATTAAGGGGAAGTTCATGAATACCTAATTGAAAAGAGGCGTTTGCATCCTATAAATGCCTTCCGTCTCCTGTTATGTATGCTATAGTTGCACGGCCATCTGGCAAAGGTTTCAGTTGACTGAAGCTGGAGCAATAAATTAATACAGTAAAAGATGCTACCAACAGTTTTAGACCAATTAAAATGCTTGAAGCAGACTCAGTGCATGTTAAAATGTTATGCCTGCTTCTGCCAACAGCCATGTACGTAAGAAATATAATGAGCAACCATGGCTGAAGGAAAGTTAGCGAGAGTCAAGGGTGCTCTTTACTTTGGGCACTTGAAGCAAAGGCTCACAATTAAAAAGTAAATACTGGCATGTGCCACCCTTGGATGCCATCCTTGCTCGAGGATAAAGGGCAGCATTTACTCTCCTAACTGAGCATCGGAAATCATTGTGCTTCATATTGGATTCATCTCTCATTGAGAACTTGCTGCAGATAGGAATCTAATGGTATGGAATTAGCACTTAATTTCCGAAATTTCCAGACACAACTGGATTAAAGAGAAGATAAATTTTGATCCCACATGATTATAAAATTGTACACTATTCAATTCTAGCACCATAGGAGGGACCCTCGTACACAGAGCCAAGAGGAGCTGCTATGTACTGCCAAGTAATAATAAAAAAGTAAAATTTAAAATGAAATATTTTTTCCAGCTTATTTATTGTGGCTTTGTTTTCAGTGCTAGTTTTTATTCTCAACATTGATAGCTTTTAAACAAAAATTCAGTAAATATTTCACAAAAGTCTTGTGCTACATAGATAATTTTCATATGGCCATTTAAGTTGGATAAAGCAACAGATTCTTCTCGTTTCATATATGAAACAATATATTTCTATTCTTTAAAGTATTTCTGTATTGAAATTTATGATAGAGAAAACATCCCTATAAAGTTCTCATTGTCAGTGAATTTTATGCACTTTGCTTAGTGGTCTTACAAAAGTAGTTACATTTTAAAGAATCATCAAATGTATATTCTGATTACCACAAAATGAGTATAGCAAATAGAAGAGATAATTATATTTTCAATAAAATTAGGTTTAGGTGTAGGTAAAAGAGGCTTGAATAGTTTATCCTGGGCTGGAGTGATAGCACAGCGGTTGGGCGTTCGCCTTTCATGCCGCCGACTCATGTTCAATTCCTCCGTCCCTCTCGGAGAGCCCAGCAAGCTAGTGAGAGTATCGAGCCCACAGGCAGAGCCTGGCAAGCTACCCGTGTGTATTGGATATGCCAAAAACAGTAACAATAAGTCTCTCAATGAGAGACATTACTGGTGCCGGCTCGAACAAATCGATGAGCAACGGGATGACAGTGACAGTGTTTGGAGATTTTTCTAGTATAAAATATTGTGAATAATAGCAATTACTAATTATAAAATACTTTGTAATTGTTCTAGGAAATGTACTGAGTAAAATTGAACTTAATTGTCTCCATTTAAGAATACTTGCATTTTTTAAAATTAATAATACATAGAACCATTGTCCTTTTGGAGTCATGTTTTGTCATGTACAAATATTTAAATTTGTTAAAATGAGAAAGACATGCTATGTTCTTCAGATTTACTGATCATGAATATAGACTAATATACCAGATTTTGTTATTTTCTGAAAGTTCAGTTTACTAAAGTATCACTGTTTCACTGTATCACTGTCATCTCATTGTTCATTGATTTACTCGAGTGGGCACCATTAACGTCTCCATTTGTCCCAGCCCTGAGATTTTTGCAGCTTCTCCTTACTCATCTTTCCTAACACTGCCACATTGGATTGTCTTTCAGGGTCAGGGGAATGAGACCCGTTGTCGTTACTTTTTTTGTCATATCGAATACACTATGGGTAGCTTGCCAGGCTCTGTCATTACTTAAGTATATAGATATAAATGTAACTAATAATTTCTTGAACCACAGAATCTTAAACAATTAAAAATATAAATTGAAAAAGACTTTAAAAACATGGTGGATCCAGAGCAATAATACAGTGGGTAAGAGATTGCCTGCATGCAACCAATCTGGGTTTGATCCCTGTCACCCACATGATCCTCCAGTAACTGGCACAAGTGATTCCTGACCGTAGATCCAGCAGTAAGCCCTGAGTACTGCTAGGTGTGGCAACCTCCCAAAAATGAAAAAAAAAAATTAAAAAATTTTAAAAAAAGCAAATAAAATATCCTGGACTGGAGCAATAACACAGAAGGTAAGGTTTTTTCCTTGCATGTGGCCGATCCGGGTTTGATTATTCCATCTCTCTCGGAGAGCCCAGCAAGCTACGGAGAATATCCCACCTGCATGGCAGAGCCTGACAAATTATCCGTGGCGTATTCAATATGCCAAAAACAGTTAATAGCACGTCTCACAATGAAGACGTTACCGGTGCCTGCTTGAGCAAATCGATGAACAATGGGATGACAGTGCTACAGTGCTTCCCTACTTAGATTGTAGGTCTGTATTATCATCTGTTATTTCTAATGTAGATATGTCAACATATTTGTATTATATGTAAAATCCCTTTTGCACATTATTTACATATAAATTCCCATTTATTTTGCTATTATTTGTCTAGGCCCGACAATGAGTTAGATTGAACTAAATTGTCTTAGTTGAAGAATACTTGTCTCTTTTTCAATTAATAATACATAGAAACACTTTATAAGCAATACATTACATAAGGATATCAGCAAAGCTTCTTTTATAGTTATGCCATTTATTTATTGTTGGCTGAGAAAACTCCCCCATACTTAATTTCTGAAAATATTACCTTTAATGAAAATTCACGGTCCTGTGGTTAATTCACTCTTCCCTCGAGTTGGCCTCTCTCACAATTACTTGGGGCTCATCAAACAGTCCCTGATCCCCCACAGGACACGTTTCAGCACCTGAGAGCTGAACAGACCTCTCTTCATGTTACAATTTCTGAATTTTCATTGGTCAAAGTTATGGAATGATCATAAAACCAAGAGGTGTGATTCATGGGTGGGCATTAAAGTAACAGCTTCCCATAGAATGTAACCCTAAAGATTCATAGACCTATTTTATGGGGAATATATTTAAGATCTTTCTAGGACACCCCGAATCTCAAATAACCATGCATCAAGTCTAAATCCCAGGATCCCTGAGTTTGGATTACATTAAGAAACTGGTGATGATTCTTGGATATTTCCAATATTTAAACCTGAATACTGTTCCTTTTTGAACACAGACTTTAGAATGGAAATGAAAATACATCTGTATGTATACATATATATGTGTATATATACATATATATAGTGTGTCTTAATTGTATATATAAATATGTAATAATTGTATATATAAAATTGTATAATTGTATATATAAAATACAATTATCTATCTATCTATCAATCTATCTATCTATCTATCTATCTATCTATCTATCTATCTATCTATCATGTGTGTGTGTGTGTGTGTGTGTGTGTGTGCCAGGGCAGGGGGAAGCAAAATGAGTTCTCCATGGGTAATGCTCAGCTCAAAGAGTTTGAGATAATTGTATTTTAAAAGGGATTGTAAAGCTTGAATAATAAGAAACTAGTGAAACCCCAAACTGAACAATAACTGGTCCTGCCGGGACCAGTAGCTATCTTAGCAAACAGGAGCACAGGCTTTGCACATAGGTGCTGAGTTTCAATCCCTGGCACCCCCTTTCCCGAGTTCCAAATCAGGGGCAGCCCTGGTCATCACCAGGTGCATCCCCGGAATGAACTGTCACTGTCACTGTCATCCTGTTGCTCATCAACTTGTTTGAATAGACACCAGTAACGTCTCTCATTGTGAGACTTATTGTTACTGTTTTGGGCATATCCAATACACCACGGCCGCGTGAAATAGGATGCCCTACCGCTGTGCTATCGCTCCAGCTCTCCTGGAAAGAACAAAAATTGAAATTATCTCCACTTTCTAACTTTATTTATGTTTGATAGCCTCACCCAGTGGTGCTCAGGAATTACTCATGTCTTTGTGCTTAGCAATTCAAACCAAAGTCAAGGCATTCAAGCGCTAATACCCAGTTATCTCAATCCCGGTTATATCAATGGCCCTAACTTTTTAAAATTTATTAATTGGAAAATAGTTTTTACAACCTTTTTACAAAATGTTGTAAATATATATGTACATATATATATATATATATATATATATATATATATATATATATTGTACAACCTTTTCTCTACTTTGAGTTTGTCAGGTTGCCGAGACACCACACCACATGTTAAATTGTTAAAACTGTCATTAAAATAAATCAGAAATCTTTCAAGTACCAATGGGAATTTTTCTGATGTCTTATGAAAAAGTCTTCAAGTGACCTTTAAGGTAATTTCTTTTTTTAAAATTTTTTATTATTTATTTATTTATTTATTTTTTGTTTTTAATTTTTTTATTGAGTCACCATGTGGAAAGTTACAAAGTTTTCAGGTTTAAGTCTCAGTTATACAATGCTCAAACACCCATCCCTTCACCAGTGCACATATTCCAACACCAAGAATCACAGTATAGCTCCACCCCGTCCCCCCACACCCCTAGCCCCTCCACACCCCTAGACCCCCCTTGCCTGTGTAACTGATAAATTTCACTTTACTTTCACTTTGATTGCATTCAATATTTCAACACAACTCACTATTATTGTTTGGAGAGTCTCCCCCCTAAAGTCAGACCTGCTGAAAAGGAAGCATTTGACAATTTGTTTTCCATTGCTGAGAATGAAGAGGTATGAGGTCGAGTGACCGCACCTAGTGGCCTCACGGTTTTGGGTTTCTGTATTTTTGTATTTTAGTAACTAAGTCCAGAGAGATATCTGCCAGAAGTTGCATCGTTGCCAACTTGTACTTCTCAACTATATTATATTCCACTTATATTCCACATATGAGTGCAATCTTCCTATGTCTGTCTCTTTCTTTCTGACTCATTTCACTCAACATGATACTTTCCATGTTAATCCCCATTTATATACAAATTTCATGACTTCATGTTTTCTGACAGCTACATAGTATTCCATTGTGTAGATGTACCAGAGTTTCTTTAACCAGTCATTTGTTTGGGGGCACTCTGTTTTTTTCCAGATTCTGGCTATTATAAACAGTGCTGCAATGAACATAGAAATGCAGATGCCATCTCTACTTAAGGTAATTTCTTATGTTAAAAATAGCTTGCTATTCTAATAAATAAAATAGAAAAGAAATATAGAAGATTTTATTTTTAATGCATCTTATGTTGAATTTTCTCCCTTCCCTCTAAATCTTCTAAGTGAAGACATTCACCTGGTTGATTTGAATAATTAATGCAAAATGTTATAAGAATTAACTGTTTATTATCATGTAACCAATGAATATAATATATTCACTAATATTTTCAATATTTAAAAATCAGTTGATTAAGCCACATGCATAAAATCTTTAGGATACTATTTTTTAATATGCTGTGTTACTAAGATAATGCTATTTGCCAATTTTTCTGGTGCTGTCTAAAATGAATTTTGTTTACTTCCATCTACAATAATAGTTTCACTTCTGATTTCTTGTCTTATCTATTACAAACTGCCTTTTGATACATTTTGGTTAGTATCGGTTTCTGACCTTGAATTCAATGTCATACATTTAGGACTTGTTTCTGTAGTGATTCTGAATCCAATTCTAACCTCTGTATTTATCATCTGTTCTTTCAGATTTTTTTTCTTCACATAATGGTTAAAAATAGCTATTGTTTGGATTTGCTATTCTGCAGACTGCCACTTTACCACTCATCTTCACTTCCGGTGGTGACAGTTCTCTTGCCTTCTGGTTTTGCCCAGCTGACACTTTGCTTGGGGACTAATTGATTCACAACAACCAGAAAGGCATCATTTGGGCAGGTCAACCCATGTGTTAATGCACAACCCTCTGCTAACTTGGCTTTTTTGTATGACAGTTGGCTTTCAAGACACAAACAACAATAAATATTTTGTAAAGTTTTTGTTATTTTCATACTATCAGTCTAATTGGTTACACTAAGTCACAGAACAAAGTACAGAGCCATATTTGAACTAAACTTCCGAAAGTCTTAGCTCCCTGAATTTTCAGAAGCTTTAATATCATTATCTCACACGGTGGCTGTCTGTCCTGTTTTTCCCAGAATTTTGATAATAAATCACAGTTGTCAGAGATTCCTACAAAAAAAATGATGTGATTTTGATTCAAAATAATTCAATTATAGACAAGTCAAGAAAGATGTATCTATTTCATCCACCTTTCCTTCTAATTTTACTTTAAGTCATATTGATGATGATGATGATGATGATGACAATGAATACAGCAATGGGAATTATATGGAATTACAGAAAAATCACAGAACACAAAATATGTGGTAGTGCCATACCTGATGATGCTCAGGGCTTACTCTATCTTTGTGTTGCTGGATCACTCACGGCAGTGCTCAAAGTACCATGAATGGTTCCAGGGATCACACCTAGTTTGATGCATGCAAGGAAACTACCTGCTTTACTGTTTCTTTGGCCCAAAATTTTATTTCTTTCTATTTTCCATCACTCTATTGAAACACCACGGTTTCTAAAGTTATTCCTGTTGATTTACTATAGGCATTCAATATTCTAATACCAATCCCACCACCACTGTCACCTTCCCTCCATAATTATATCTGTTTTCCCAACCACCCCTCAAGCCTGTCCCTGTAGCAGGCTGACAATAATTTATTTGATAATGCTTGTTAGGATTAAATGGCTAACAAAATGTTCAAAAAGTATTTTTGTAGATGAAAATTCATGAAAGTTGCTGTATCTCACCCTGGCAACATTAAGTCCTTATCTGAGGGTTTATTAAGTTGCCATTGAAAGTTAAGCTTCTGTGTTGTTTTTGTAAGTCGAGATTGGTTGCCTTCTACCTTGCAATCCCATCCAATCCGGTCTGCTACTACTTGGATAAAAATGTTAGAAATTTTGGAGATGTTGCATGGCTGCAAATGTGACCACATGCTCCAGAAACTCTAGGATATTTAACTGAGAATCCGGGAAGGAGGCATGGCAGGAGTTTTGCATTGTGGAAACCACTGCCAGGGCTTTGTTCGACCAGGAGTTGGACACTCCATTCTGAGAGTGTACAGGTGTCTCAGCCAGGAGTGGGTACTTCAGAATTTCTTGTGGCTAGTAGATCTTTTTTCATGATTTATATATGAGTCTTCGCAACAAGGTAGGTAGATGAGCTTACAAGGTGGAGTGGGGTGTGGACATGACTGTTGGGTCTTATGGAAATATGGAGAGGTGGAAAACTTTGATACTTTTTTTTTGCTTTTGGGGTCACACCCGGGGATGCATAGGGGTTACTCCTGGCTCTGCACTCAGGAATCACTCCTGGCGGTGCTCAAGGGACCAAATGGGATGCTGGGAATTGAACCTGGGTCAGCCACGTGCAAGGCAAACAGCCTTCCCATTGTTCTATTGCTCCATCCCTACTTTGATACTTTTGTAGAAAATAAATTTGTAGAAAAAAGAACACAGTTAGGAGCTGAGATTTTATTAAAATCAGATGCTTTAAAAGCTAGAAGAGGTGATTGTAAACTCAGGAATGAGGAAACACAAGTGAGAAGTTGCCACTGTGGAGTAATGGATATCTGGAAAGATACAAATAAAATGGGATTTATTAAACATTTTACTGCTTAGAGTACATAAGAGTTTGGAAGGTAAAAGAAAAAGAATATTTGAAAGGAAAGAGGACTCCAGTTCTCTGAATTGCAGCGATGCTATTATGGAGGGTTTGTATCAAGGCCACATAGCTAAGATGAAACTCTTTCTCAGCATCTTCCACCCACGCAGCTCATTTCTAAGGTACCATGAACCATGAAAGACAATTTGTACAAAATTCCAGAAGCACAAATGAAGCATTTTCTTCTTGCACTCACAAAATTTCCAGTGGGCGTGGGTCATGCTGTTCCTGCATCTGACTCTCATGTCGCCCCTCACCCGGTGGGCTGCAATTGGAGATGGGGAGTAGGTGGAGCTTCAGCTGTTCTTGCTTCTGTGAAGCTCCTATTTTTGCTCCTCTAGGCCAGGAATGTATTTGTCTCCAGGATAAGCTGTCACAGCTTCTCTGGAAAGCCACCCAACCTCCAGTTCCATATCTAGAAGAGATGCTCTAAGTTCTGCACTGTGATAACTTTCACTACAAGGTTTCTGCAACTTCCTGCAGAAATAAACACGCATTCCAGGACTGAAAAAACAGACACCCCTGATTGTAGAGAAAACAGCCAAGAAAGAAAAGGTGTCAAATTGGGTCCTGTTTGATGATGCTAGTCTTTTCTTTCTCATGGTCTTGCTCTTTATTTATGGCCAGTTAGTTCATCTGTGAAAATATTTATGGTGAAATGCTTTCAGGGAAACAACTGTGACAAAGTGCGTATGAGAAAATTACCAAGGACCTCTCCAACAGGAGATCTGGGTTCGAGGAATTCCTCAGGCTTCCAGTTCAAACTCCCAATCCTCAGAAGTCTTTTCTTCCCCCTTATTTTGATTCTCCTCCCAGTGATTCCCTGTTGTGACGTTTGTCTCTCAAACCATAATCACCAGCAGCAAAAAGATTAATGACAGTCTCATATAATCTTTTTCTCACTGACGGTACATGTCACAGTGCCCCACAGGGCAGAAGGTAAAATCCGCATACAGAATTTTAGATAATGGCTTGCTATGTCCATTGGATTGTTTTCTGCATATTGTTTATATTCTATACATAAATTATAGCTTGAGATATATGTAGTTTCAGACATAGGACCTCATAATGTTTAACTACATAGAAAATGGTAGCTAGTACATAATATTGTATGTGTATATATGCATATATATCCTAACTGTTTTAATTTATAGATCATAGCTTGATAAATTATTAAATTGTTAGAAAGTGGAAAGAATAGGCTTTGATTAGTGGAGCCATTGAGTACAGGTTTTGAAACAGTATGTTCAGTTTCCTGGGATTGATTCTGTGCAAGATCAGCAGTAGATGGGACTGTAAAATTGAGTTCACAAAATATTGTGCTGAAATTAAATATTTGGAAGTAGATAGTACAGAAGTAGTCCTGAGCACCACAGTTATAAATGGATCTGGAGGAAAGGTGAGAACACCAACCCTTAATAAATACTAACATTTATGAAAGGAGGAGGAGAGGCCTGAGAGAAAAGCATGAGGACATTAGAAGTATAGCATCCAAGAAACCATGAAAGGAAGATTAGAGGAGTTCCATGCAAATACATGTATCACAACTCTGAAACAAAAATCAGAGCTCCATTCAGATACGCATGGGGTGATTTAAGAAAAATTGGTTCTTTGGATAAAAGAGCCTAGAATGCCAATGAGAGGTTAAAGTTCCCTGTGAGTAATCTGACAGATAAATGAGCAAGTGTGAAAGTGACCAAAAGAAATAATTTTTTCAAATTTTATTTTTTTAAAACACCATGAATTACAAGATTATTCATGTTGGGTTTTTGACATATAATGTTCCCTCACCAATAGTATCACCAGTGTCAATTTTTCTCAACCAGTCTTCCCAAATTTCCTCTCCAACACCAACCCCACAAAAGCCTTCCACCTTGACAGGCATCTTTTAAATCTGGTTATTAAAATTTGGGTCTTGCAACTTCAGTAATGTTGATTCTTTGGTTTGTATATTTAGATTGGTCATTTCTTGGTGCCACAAATGTACCTGAATCCCCTTGACTCTGTCCCCTGTGCACCTAATCTATCTCTTTTTCCCCTTTCCTTTCATTCTATTTCTTTTCTTCTCCTCCTACACTCTAGGTCACAGTGATCTAGGCATCCCTATTTTATTTTTTTAATTTTTATTAGTGAATCACCATGAGGTACAGTTACAAAGTTATGAACTTTCATGTTTGCATTTCAGTCATACAGTGATCAATTACATCCCTCCACCAGTACCCATTCTCCTCCACTAATGTTCCCAGTATCCCTCCCACCAACCCCACCCCAAACGCCACCACCCCACCCTGCCTCTGTGGCAGGTCATTCCCTTTCATTCTCTCTCCTTTGGGCTGTTGTAGTTTGCATTAGAGGTATTGAGTGGACATCATGTTTGGTCTATAGTGTATTTTCTGCACTCATCTTTCAGCCCGAGTGTGTCCTCCCAACATCCTCTACTTGGTGTTCCCTTCTCTGTCTCAGCTGCCTTTTGCCCCAGCAAGTGAGGCCAGTTTCCAAGCTGTGGGACAGACCTCCTGGTCCTTATCTCTATTACACTTGGGTGTTAGTCTCCCACTCTGTTACTTTATAGTCCACAGATGAGTGCAATCTTTCTATGTCTGTCTCTCTCTTTCTGACTCATTTCACTTAACATGATACTTTCCATGTCGATCCACCCATATGCAAATTTCATGACTTCATTTTTTTCTAACAGCTGCATAGTATTCCATTGTGCAGATGTACCAAGGTTTCTTTAACCAGTCATCAGTTTTGGGGCACTCCATTTTTTTCCAGATTTTGGCTATTATAAACAGTGCTGAAATGAACATACAAGTGCAGATTTCATTTCTACTATACCTTTTTTCCTTTCCCAGATATATTTCCAGGGCATCCCTATTTTAAAACATTGCATTTCCTCATCACTTACTCTACATACCACGCACAAAAGTGACCTCATCCTGTGTTTGTTCTTTTTCTGACTGACTTCATTTAACACGATATCTTCCAGGTCAGTCTATGTTGCAGCAAATTGCATGATTTCATTATTCCTCATAGCTGCGTAATACTCCATTCTGTATATGAAGAAGGTCTTCATGATCCACTGAACTGTTGTTGGGCATTTTGGTTGATTCTAAATATTTACTATTGTATGGAGTGCTGCAGTGAATAGTGGTATGCATGCATCCTTTGGAATTAATGGTTTTCTGTCCTGGGAGAAGATACCCCAAATTGGAATTGCTGGGTCAGAGAGCAACTCAATTTTGAGTTTTCTGAGAACTCTCCATACTGTTTACCATAAGGGTTGGCCCAGAAAGCATCCCCACGAGTAATGGATGGGTTTCTTTGGCATCAATCCCCACCAACACAGATTGTTCCCATTGTTTTCCTATAGGTCATTCTCATTAATGGGAGATGTTACCTCACTGTCATTTTTATTCGGATTGAAGACATATGTTCTGATCAAGAGTCAGAAAAGAATGTCCAATAAAACCCTCACATATAGAGTCAGGGAATTTTTGACAAAGCTCATCAAAGCATGAAATAGAGTAAATACAGCCTCTTCAATAAATGGTGCTGACAAAACGGGATATCACTTCACTTGTATCACGTGTAGCCCCGTTGATCTTCTATTTGCTTGAGCGGGTGCCAGTAATGTCTACATTTGTCCCTGTCACGTGCTAGTGCAGCCCAATGATATCTGCTTGCTCCAGGAACAGAAAGAGTCTCAAATCTTTCATTCATGATTTTGACGAAGAAATCTGACCATCTAGTTGGTGGGCGGCCACAGGGTCTTCTGATGTCTTATGGAATCCAGTCGGTAACAGCTCTAGTCCAGCGGTCGTCTCTGAATTGCATTGCATGATTCGCCCATCTGATTTTTGATGCCTTGGCAAACGAGACAGCATCCCTGATTCTTGACCATGGACAGAGGTCAGAACTCCGGATTCCTTCTCTCACTTGAGGGACATGTGATAAACCTAGCATAGCTCTTTCGATTCCTCTGTGGGATACCCTAATAGCATTCTCATCCTGTTTGCCTAGGGCCCAGGTCTCAGAGGCATATGTTAGTGCAAGAAGAATGGTGGAATTGAAAAGATGTGCTTGGAGTCAAGGTTCTTCTTCCTCTTAACCACCTCTTCGACACTCTTGAAGGCATTCCACACTGCTCTCTTCCTCCTGCATAGTTCTGGTGCTAAGTCGTTCCTTGTGTTGATTTCTCGACCCAGGTACACATAGCTGCTGCATTTGGAGATGTTTGTTCCATTGAGAGCAAATGGAGCTTCAGGGACTAGTTCTCTTTGCAGCCACGTCCACCTGCCCACATACCAAATTCCACAGGATGGACATGTCGTTCCCAACGTCCTCCCTTCCGAAATCCGACATGCCATTTCGCTGGTAAAGACAAGTACAGCACCTGGTCCAGACAAGGTCAGACCTGAACAACTGAAGAATCTGCCACCAGTACTCATCAATACACTGGCTCAGCTCTTTACATGCTATCAGTCTGAATGCAAGATTCCATCTCAGTGGAAAACCAGTAGGACCGTTCTGTTGTACAAGAAGGGAGACATCCACGACATCGGCAACTATTGCCCAATCTGCCTGCTGTCTGTCGTCTACACGATTTTTGATCGTGTCATCCTGAATAGAATAGCAGAACACTAGACGAAGGATGACCATGCGAGGAAGCCAGGTTCCAAAGGGGATTCAGCACGATAGACCACATCCACACAGTGACAAAACTCATTGAAGTTTCTCGAGAGTTCAAGATGCCGCTCTGTCTAAACGTTCATCAACTTAAAAAAGGCCTTCGATTCTGTTGAGACTAAAGTGGTCATTGAAGCCCTAGCCAAGCAGGGCGTTCAAACTCATTGTATAAAAATCTTCCGTGAGCTGTATTGTGGATTCACCACCAGGATCTCACCATTCTACAAGGAAGTGATCATTGTTGTAAAGAGAGGGGTGTGGCAGGGTGATACCATTTCATCGAAACTCTTCAGTGCCACCCTCGAGAACATCATGCAACAACTGGAATTGGAAGGAATGTGAGTGAAGGTAGATGGTTGGCAATTACACCACCTCCACTTTGCTGATGACATCATTCTCATAACGCCAAACATTAGCCAAGGGAAACAAATGCTGTCCAACTTCAACCACGAGTGTGGAAAGGTCGGATTGCAGCTGAATCTCAACAAGAAGATAGATGCTCATGAAAAACAAACTAGTCACTAAATCTCCATTTGCTCTCATTTGACAAAATGGGATAACCATGTGTAAGAAATTAAAATGCGATTCGCATCTCACAAATTACACAAAAGGTGTGTAATGCTCTGATCTCAGAATGCATCAAACACCTCATATCAGATCACATCAAAATATTTATAAAACATCAAGGAAAATAGAGGTAGCATACTCCAAGCTCTGGACCTCAAAATTTTCTTCAATAATACTATGGCACTGGACAGCATCAAAAATAAACAAATGGGACTGCATCGAATTAAAGAGATTCTGCATGGCAAAAGGGACATGGGCTAAAGGGAGAAGACAGCTAACTGAATGGGAGAAAATATTTGGTGCGTTAACATCAGATAAAGTGTTGATAATCAGAATATATAAAGCACTCATGAAGATCATCAACAATTAAAACAAACGAACAGAAAAGCTCAATAAATAGGGAGAGGAAATGAATGAATAGGGACTTCTCTGAGGAGCAGACAGCCAACAGGCACATGAAAAAATACTCGCCATCATTTATTATTAGGGAAGTCCAACACAAGAGATGAAACTTTGAAAAGGTAAACATGGAAAATGGAGAGAAAGGAATCCTGAGCTACTGTGTATTTGAGACCAGATTTTTTGTTTGTGCTCAGGGTGAAAGCAAAGCCAAAGGCAAGGTGATGGTCAGCTGGGGATAGAAATTGGATGGTCCACCAGATTTCTGATGTACACCAATAGTGAACTAGCTTGCCTGATATCTCAGTTTGGATAAATAAATGCTGAATACTATTAACTAAAAAAATGAAGAATATTTGGGATAGGTATAACACAAGAGAAAATTACTAGAGAGTTTGCCATACATAAACTTGTCATGAAATATTTTATATTTTAATACAGTCCTTATGAAAAGATGTGACAAACGCCAGCCTCCAATCTCTGTGAAGGTGACTTTGTTTGAAAACCAGGGCTTTGCAGACCCAATTAGCGTATGGATATCAAAATAAAATTAACTGGGACTAGGGTGGTGCTTAAACCCAATGCAGGGTGGCCAGGAATTAAAGGAGAAGGGGCAGAAAGGCAATTAATAGACAACATACTGAAATTGCTCTGAAAAATACCAAGAATGCTACCTGTTTGGCAAGAGGAGAGATACTCACTCTGTACCATGGGAAGTAACCCAATGTGGCCACAGGTTCCTTTGAACTTCTGGCTCCAGGAATTAAGAGCAAGTACATTTCCACTCCGTGGTGTTTATGCCACTAAGTATGTGACTGTGTGTGTATGGGGCGGGAGGGGGAGGCACCTGTATTAGAGTTGCCCTAGAGAGTTAGTAGGCTTCCATTTAAGTTGCATTGCAAACATACATTCAAAAAAATCCCGTTACTGCCCATCTCTGAGATTAGAACAGGAAGGAACCTTTCTGCCATCTGAGACATAGAAAGAAGAAGCTAATATTTGAACAATTTATGTTATTTATACTTCTGGGCTACTCTTATTATTTAGGGAATTTTAGTATTAATGGTTTTTATTTGAATAACAATCTAGTGTGGATAATACTATCACAAAAGAAAATATACACTAAACGTGTCCCTATTTGGAGTGTTGCTGGGACTTTAGGTTTAACATGGCAAGTTCTCAATCTTTTTGTTATCTTGAATCAGGAATCACGAAATCCCATTGATCATCGATTTCTCTAGCGGGCTCAGTAACCTCTCCATCCGTCCTATCCCTGAGATTTTTTAAAATTTATTCATTTTTATTTAGTGAGTCACAGTGAGTGAGGGTACAGTTACAGATTCATATATTTCGTGCTTGTTTTTCCCTCATGCAGTGTTCGGGAGCCCATCCCTCCACCAGTGTCCATTCTCCACCACCAAGGAACCCAGTATCCCTCCCACCCCCCAGTCCCATCCCCCCCAACCCCACGCCACCTCTGTGGCAGGGCATTCCAATATGTTCTCTCTCGCTCCTTTTGGGTGTTGTTATCCCTGAGATTTGAGAAGCCTCTCTCCACTCAGCCTTCCCAACGATGCCGCACTGGAGGCTCTTTCAGGGTCAGGGAATGAGATTCGCCTTGTTACTGGCTTTAGCATGTGGATACACCATGGGAAGCTTGTGAGGCTGTCCCATGTGGGCAGGGAACTCTCAGTAGCTTGTAGTTTCTCCCAGAGGGGGAAGTAGGTTAACAGATATCTGGGAGCTTGCTTTTAAGTCTCTGGATGTTGACCATTGATGGGATTACACACACCTGGGTTCCTCTGCCGGTACTTTCATGCGTGAGGCCTGTCCAAAGTGTGGAGAGGGGCTCGAGCATGGCTGTGGCTAGGTTCTGGTGGTCTTTGGCCACCAGGAGCTCTGCTCAGGGCGGGGAGGGAAGCTTGAGCCCATCCCCTCCAAGGGGCCCCTGGGAACACAGATAGCCAGGCCCTGGGAAGACAGCCAGGGCAAGAGGCTTTCTGTTATTTTTGTTATACCTTTAACAATTATAAGAAAATCATTTTTATTTAAAAAGTATATAAGCTACAGGGGCTGGAGTGATAGCACAGTGGGTAGGGTGATAGCCTTTCACGCAGCCCACCCAGGTTCTATTCCCAGCATCCCAGATGGTCCCCTGAACACCACCAAGAGTAATTCCTGTGTACAGAGCCAGGAGTAACCCCTCTGCATCGCTGGGTGTGACCCAAAAAGCAAAAAACAGTATAAGCTACAGTATTTTTTAAGGCACCTTTAAAAATAGCATATAAATTAGTATGCCACGATCACCTATGCTGTGGTATACTTTCATGGAAAAATATGTAGTAGTGAGTGATATAGAAATGATACAACTAGTAAAGCAAGATCCCCTCTGCTTCCCTCCTCTAATAAATGTGGAGAAAATTACGTAATTATTTATGCAAATACTTTGAATGGAATTTCCACAAATTATCCAATCACATTTTAGAAGTGTTCTCAATAGTAATACACTGCATTTTAAAATCATTTCTAATCACATCTAATTTGATAAAATTTTAATATAATAAAAATCTATCATTTGGGGGCTGGAGTGATAGTACAGTGGGTAGGGCATTTGCTTTGCAGGAGGCCTACTTGGTTCAATTCCCAGCATCCCATATGGTCCCCTGAGCACCGCCAGGAGTAATTCCTGAGTACAGACCCAGGAGTAACACCTGTGCATCGCCAGGTGTGACCCAAAAAGAAAAAAAAAATTCTATCATTTAGAAAATTCCACTGAAAGTGAGTGTCAAAACCAGGAGTGCTGGGCTCAGAGCTGGGTGAGGCACTGACCTTGCATGCTGGTAGCTCTGGTCAAACCCCCAACACTGCATAGTGCTCTGATACTACTGGGAGCAAAACCCCAGATATAGAGCCCAGAGCAGCCTCAAGCAGTGCTCTACCTCCAAACTTCCCCAAATCCAACACTCTACTGCTCTAGGCAGAATATCCATTCCCAAAACTTAATTCTCAAGGTGAATGTCTTGGAACTGAATGCCTTGAAGTTTTAAGGTTGAAGATAAAGTGTGTCTGCCTAATCCACCATTGAGGTAACAGCACTGCAAAGGGGTGAGCCGTGAACCAGGAATCAAAGCTGCTGGTGCCTTGGTCTTTGCCTCCCCCAATACAATTCTGTGATAAATAAATGGTTATGTTCTTCCCAAGCTACCCCCGTCTATGGTATATAGTAGTAGCAGCTTCAAACAATGAAGATGCCTCCTTTTTAACAGCTTAAGGTAAACATTTCTAGAAACCTCGTATAGACCACCTAATGTGGGGGCTATGCATGATTCTAATTTGCAGCCAACCCATGGTTCCCTACCCATCCCTCCGACTCTTATCTGTTGTGTTGCGTTTTTGATGCTGCATTTCTGAATACCCATTTGTCAGACCTGTGTGTCTCACCAAGTAGAGCAAATGAAGTGAAAAGGACTTGCTGGTGTCGCATGTACTCCTGGACAATGATTTCCACATTTCCTTCTACATGCCCTCTCTCCTTTGTCCATGGCTGGCTGTAAACATGACTGTAGGAACAATGTCTGTGCCCCTGCAGACACCCCTTCCCCACCCCTCGCCAAGCATGGTAGAGCAATGCCATGGGGAAAAAAAATAGCACCCCCATAGAATGGGTGCAGCCGACTCCCCTCTGGACAGCCTGCCGCCGCAGTGGGCTGTATTCGAGACCCATCCATTTCCTTTCAACACCACTTCATTGCAAGTTATTTCTGTTCCCCTGCGCGGCAGCTCTCTCTGTAATGAGCTATATCAAAATTGGTTCAATTGTGTCCCTAGAGATTATGTGAAACACAAAACTGTGATCTCTTGAAAATTCCAGGCTTAATGCCTGCATGGGAAGTGATTTCTAGTCAAATGTATTACTCTGTGTGCTTTTTTTTTCCCAAGTAACAGAAACACAGACAATTTGAAGACTGGAAGTCACAAACCTGCTGCAAAATTAATGTGGATCACTGCTTCAGACAATTTCTTAAACAAAAAGACACGGTTTCAAATTAGAGGGTGGAGAGCTTTTAAAAAACAGGAATCAGAGAGAGACAAGGGGTGGTAATGAATTACATGGGCGTGATAACTGCATGCCTAGGCAATAAAGGTCAGTGTTCCTTTCAAGTCTACACACAAAGGAACGTCTCATAATGCAGGGCAGTGAATGTTTGAGGAAGCAGCCTGGTTCCAAGGACATCGACAGCTCCCTAGGATGCAGCATCTTTCTGCTTAAGGAGACAGGATAAGGCTTCTAAAGGGGAAAGTCATCCTGGCTTTCCTTGGGGGTTAATGTGAGAAAATCTGAAGCAATCGGGAGACAGAAGATCCAGGAATCTCTGGCATGTGGAACTGAATGGATTGCTAAAACTTCACAGAGACCCGGGGGACGTGGTCCATCCTGATATGAACCTGTCAACATATCTCACGAGAAAATTGAAAAAAATATATTGCAGTGTTTGGGGTGCTTGATGTCAAAGGGGAAATACTCAACTCTACTACCAACCCGAATAGGCTTATTCAGAAGCAACAACAAAAAGGCACTTAGGAAAGTTCCATCTCCTGACCAGACATAGCACGGATTCCTGGGTCTGGGAGGCGATGTCCAAACTGCTCGTAGGAGCTTGATGTGCGTCATCAGCATGCTTGTTAGTTTATTATTCACTCATTGATGGAGTAGCAGCCATGCAGAGAGGAAAATTCTTCCTTCCCACTTTCCACTAAAGATGCAAAGTATCTTGGTTCTTGTAGTTCCCTGGTTGCTATAACAGGAGCTACTCTTTCATCCAGTATCTTAAATATTATTTTTCCAGAAGTTCTAGTGCGACTTCTCCTGCTCTTGGACTAAGTGTCTCTGGGTGTCTTGATCAGTTGATGTAATGTTTGAAACGGTGCGTGAAATCCTTTTGGAACCTTAGCTCTAAGGTGCCCCCTGTGAATCGGTAGTAACTAATACCCGTGTGCACAGATATTGATCCCAGCCTCATGCTCAGACTTACCCAAGAGTCACCGTGTGCAATGCTTCTGTGCACACTCGGGATCTGCTGCCCCTGATGCTAAGCCATGTGTAAACTTCCAGACTCAGCACAAAGTCATGACACTGGCAGCTCTGGCAGCTCACAAAGGCACGCGCTGCCAGGCCGGCTGAGCTGAGCCTTGCTTGGCACGGCAAGCAGATCGTGCCCCAGGGCTCCCAGACTGAGGTTGTCGAGTGGCTTCTACTCCCAAGACTGAGTTGCAGATTGCTTCCCTTTTAGTAACTCCCAGACTGACACACGTCTGTCTGTGTCCTCCACAAATGCGTATTGGAGGTTTTTCAGGAAAGGAAGAATAGAGTTTCCACATGACCCAGCAATTCCACTTGGGATCTATTCCCCAAACGCAAAAATATTCATTCCAAAGGGCATGTGCTCACCACGGTTCACTGCAGCACGTAGCGCAGGGGCTGCGATGTGGAACCAGCGGAGGGATGCAAGGACAGATGAGTGCATACAGATGCGGTCCACACAATGACTGCTAGGTGGCTACAAGGAAGGATGAATTCCTGCAACTCTGTGCCATGGAACGAGACGCTACCTTGCTAAGTTAAGTAAGACCAAAGAAGAAAAGCAATCACCAAACGGTCTGCGGTGTAGATAACTACAGGAGGGGGAATGCGAAATATTGAAAGGCAGGGGATACCAAACTTAAAAAATAATTGCCAGTCTAGGAGGCAGGCTGGAGGGTGGAAGGGAAACTGAGGATGCCAGTGGAGGAAATTTGGCATGGTGGTGAACTCGGTGTTGGAACGTTGTATGTCTCAATCTGAGACTTATGGCGGCCTGATCAAAAGCCAAGTGTTTATCGAATAATTGGATGAACTGCTCACTCTCCACACACCCAAGCCCCAGCACGTATTGATTGGGAGACTCGGGGTTAATTAATCACTTGCCAATGCAACAGGAGACAGACTTTTCAGTCCAGCTTTTCTGCCATTTTAAATTGTGGCCACCACTTGGACCCAGCTGTTTGTCTTTCATCATCTCTGTGTTGTCGACGTAATTCCGTGTGACTAGGCGTGTTGGAAGCGAGGGGAACTTTAGCTGGGCACCCACGTGCGTGAGGAGCAGCCGTGTACGCAAACACTTAGTGTGTTTTACCTCTCAGTGACTTTGGCTTTTCCCTCCAGCAAGTGTGTCGTAGTCTGCCCTCGCTTGCTCTGTCGCATCTGTAAGGAACTGCAGGGAACACACAAGGTGCAAAATACATTTCTCAGTTTGGTGAGCAGCGTTCTGATTAGACAGCGTGGAGGTGCCCTTTGCCTCCTCATAGCAGAGCCTGTGAAATGCCTCGGAGAGCCACGGGGGCAGAGGTCTCGGAAAATTCAACATCTGCCAACTTCCCACGCTGCCTCTTTCTGATTCAGAACAGAACTACGGAGTATAGAACTGAGAGGGAGGTTACTTTTCGCTCCTAATCGCCTTCTATCCCAGTGGACATCTTTAGCCCATTGGATATTTTTATATTCAACCAGATAGAAATAGGAAATTTTCTAATTAAGCTGTTATAAAGAATGACTCAGTTATTTTCTAATTATATTTATATTTAGTTCTATATTTATTTATCCTATCTTTATTTCTAGTTGAACAGAGTAATTTTAATTATTTCCTTATTCGCCATTTTCTAATTAAGCAGTTATGTAGAATGACTTTTAGGTCAAAAATGTAAATATTGAGATAATCTAGAGTAATTCTTGTGACTATATAGAAATTGAGTCTCAAAGAAAGTAAGTTTTGAGCTCATGACAATACTGCTTATTCAGGGCAATAGTGCTAAGTTTTTATCTTAAAGACTAAATTTCTTTGCACCATATTAGCTCTTTTTTAGCTTCATAAAAAGAAAATTCACATACTTTTATGATTTAAGAAACATTGGGGGACTGGAGCAATAGTACAGTGGGAAGTGCATTTGCCGTGCACATGTCTGACCTGGGTTCAATTCCCCACATCCCATATGGTCCCCTGAGCATTGCCAGGGGTGATTCCTGAGTGCAGAGCTAGGAGTATCCCCTGTGCATCGCTGGGTGTGACCCAAAAAGAAAACAAAAAGAAACACTGGGAACAGTTAATAATTGTTTGTACTGTATCAGTGTAAATATTTGAAAAATACACTTTTGGTCAGATTAAAGATAGATAAGCCGACACACTAAAGATATTATTCATTAAGGTATTAAAAATAGGTAGAATTCAGTTCATCATTTTTATCTCCATAATGATTTCAACATGTGTCATGTAGTCAGTTATGAGGCATGCACATGCATAGTGCCAATTTTTGAGTTCTGTCTGTCACATGCTCCACCTATCAAATTGTTTCACGAGTTCTTCAACGTTCATCCAGATATACTAAAATTTGCTTCTTCTTTAAGACAAAAATTTTTTCATACCAAATGGAATGTTTTGATGTATATTTAAAAATTTCCACAGAGGTTAAACCTTAAATAATCAGTGTGCATTATCACATCTTCAAATATAAGCAATCATTTGGATAATTCAGGGGGAGAATGAATTAGTCAGTACTGTCCAAGCAAAGCACTACATACAGCCTAGAGCCTTCTCAAGCAGAGCCTTGCTTCCGCAGTGCTCTAACGGCTGAAGTCTTAAGAGCAAGGTATGGGCAGGCTGGGATTCTCCTGAGGTGTCTCTCCCTCACAGGCAGGCCGCCACCTCTCCTCACCTTGGATCTACCTGATTGCCTACACCCCCGATATCACGTTGTGGGTCTAGGTTTCCTCCTGTAAGTATTTCCATAAGGCCCACTCTACGCTGCTGGCTTTCTCTCTCACACCTCTTTCAATATCCTTCCCCTAAATCCAGTACTGTGCATCCAGGTGGGTATGGCTTCAACATGGTTTCTGTCTGCATAACAGACAGAATACTTTGTAAACATATAAAAATGTAGGTCTTTTTGTCAGCAAGAGGCAACAATACTGGGGTAAACTCACTGGTTTAAGACTTCACAGTCCTGAGTATTTGGCCTCATTCTAACTTTCTACACTTGTATGAATCAAAAGTCCTCTTTGCTTTACTAATCTCAATGGTGAAATAAGAAGGTGGGGCCAAGAGATTGTTCTGTCCTTCTCTCTGAAGCTCAATGATCCATGAAAATTTTAAGTATGTAAAATTCGTTTTGATTTCACCCTATTTCTGATATTTTTCCATAATATAAAATAAGTCCCAATTTCTCAAGGTTCCTAAGCAATCTTTGAAAATAAGAATATAACTCTTTCCACTTTGTTGCCTTCCAAGTTTTGCTATCAGGCCTGTGTTAAAAATGCAAAATGAATTTTTAACAGAGCACTGCCACTTGCATTGTTAATGTGCCTTCAGGCATGTAATTAGCTGAGAAGTTTAATCTTTTATATTCCAAAGTTTGATCAGAATGCATAAGCTCAAAAAGCTAAAAAGTATTGACCAGCATCTTTGATAAAAAAAAAAAAACAAAAGGAAAGAAAGTTATAAGCAAGCCCTTGAAGACACTTTAATAAATTCAAATTCCCCTGGTGGTCTCTCAATATCTATATAAACTACAACAAGATGATGTTTTAGTTTTTAAATATCAACCAGAAACAAAACATATGACACTTTTTCTCTTTTACATATTTTAGGGATTTATTTTGCTTGAAAATATTGAAAAAAATGTGTGTAACTTTCTGATACACAAATATGATATATTCTATGAGTCATTCAACTTTAAAAGACAGACCACCCAATAAATAACAATCTCTAAGCTTGGTGAATATCTAAAACATAACTATACCACTTAGTTACATAATTATATTGTCTATCAGCATCCAACAACATCTTAGAAACATACAACATTTATTTGATACACAAGATTAAGAGAAGACATGGGGCTTGGATGGAAACTGATGATTCACATAAGGAGGGATCAGAAAAAGGAAACTCATGTCAATTAAAAACATGGGCCCCTCCGCTCCTGAATAGCCATAATCCTAGAGACACAAACTGATTTCGGAACGCAGCGGCTTCTGGCAGAAATGCTTCTAGACTGTGAACTAAGCTATGGCCCTGTGCCACCCCAGGAGGAAAGGGCGTTGTCCCTTCTGCCTTATCCCTTCAGAGGCAACGTGGTGACCGCCATCTTTCCGAGCCTAATGGACAGAGGTATGAGTTTGCAGTGATGGGGCGCTCTGGGAACCTTGGGATGCGGGGGCAGAACTGGCTCTGCTCCCCGCCCGGACAAGACCCTGAGCAGCTGCCCACGATCGGCATCTCTGCTCCCGAACGGCCATGATCCCAGAGGCACACAAACCAACTTCAGAACCCAGCGGCCTCTGGCAGAAATCTCTCTGCACTTAATTACTAACATATCAGAAATCCAAAACATCATATGCTCTTCATTATCAGCAATAGAAAACAAATGATCAAATGATGCCTTTTTGGCAGGTCTGATTATTGGGGGGAAATTCCAAATAATGATAGTGGGTTTTCTGTCGAAACATTAAATGCAATGAAAGTAAAGAGGGAGTAAAGTGAAACTCACCTGCCACACAGGCAGGGTGGGGGTGGGATGGGGGGCATACTGGGGTCCTTGGTGGTGGAACATTTGCACTGGTGAAGGGATGGTGTTTGTTTATTGTATGACTGATATTTAAACCTGAAAGCTTTGTAACTGTTCTCACAGTGATTCAATGAAAGGGAAAAAAAAAGAATTAAGAACATAAAAACATGTTCAGATCGAAGAGAGCTGAAGACAGTAAGCCCATCGATTTGGAGGTGATTTTCTTTCATGTGGAGTGCTTGTTTATATAGATATACTCTAAATGTTCAAAATCTGCCTGCATAATTACCTTTATATCCACTCATTGCTCAGTAGAGAGTAGGTGGTAATTCTTGTTAATTAAAAGTTGCCAGGCCTAAGAGGAAAATCAGATTTGTTTGGTATCTCTACTTGAGGGAAGATATAAGACATAGACTCAGGTAGCTTCAAGTATTCATAGGCATAAATCAGAACAGGACTCCAAGAAGAAATAGTTGTATCACAGTATAATGTGACACGGTGGTAGGGGAATTTGAAAACAAAGTTTAGAAGAAGTTATTTCCATTTCTGAGCTCACTCTATCATAAAATTCTAAAATATATTATAGTTGCTGTTTATTTCTACTCCCTTCATTTCAGAAAGCTTCTAAGCACGTCCTAATGAAATGATTATATCAATCATTTTTTCCAAAAAAACTGTTCTTAATCTAGTTGGAAACAAATGGAATATATTTGAGCAATAGTGATGTGCCCAATTTCTCTGTATCCACAGAATTCTTCACACTTAGAAACTCATGACGGAGTACTTCACATTTGTCTATGGATATCTTCATCTCATTCACTACTTTGCAACCTTTCTGAGCTATAATGGTATTCAATTTTATTTATTTTATCCATACTTATTTAGACTGTTGTCTCTCACAAAGTTACAGATAAGATGATTGAGTGAAAAAAATAGTGTTTCTGACATTAAGGAATTTATGTTCCACTAGCCCCTACACCAACAGACATTCAACCACACATGCACATGCACACACACAAAAACACACTCACACACAACTTGCAATGATATTACTAATATTTGATATATTAAAAGGGACAAGATTTAAAGAACGTGGGCATGGGATGGCTAATGGAAGTCAGACGTTATCCAGCAGGATAAGGGGTTGGATTTTAGGTTGCAGACAATAGGGTCAATCTTCACAAAGCACAGTGTTTTTCAGATTCACCTACTATTTGTAGTCATGGTCTTAATGATTTTAAGAATTTTAAGGGTGATTGCTGTGGCATGTATTCTAGATAGCTGATTTATGAAGGTCAGAATGAAAATCAGAAGGGATGACTAGATGAGTGAAATAAAACATAGAATTTTTTTCATAAAAAAGTAAACAGGTCATAGAAATATATTCTACTAGCCTAGTGTCTGCATTCTATACTGTGGAAGAGAAAGACAAAGAAATTTAGAAGGGGAATGCCTAGAAAAATTGCCAGCGAGTATGCTTTAGGGACAAATAAGGGATGCTGGAAAGTATTGAATTGAGGAAAAATAACACTTGAAAATCACATAAGTCATTTTGGAAACATCTTAAAACACTCATGATTTCAAAATGGAAGGGAACAGCAAGATCACCAGAGGGTAGCATTTTGTTGTGTATATAGCTGATTTCTTATGACTTTAAATCCACATTTGAAAACTTCTTATGGCCAAAGTTTTGTATGGTTTACACTTGTTTTCATAGCTGACTTTGATGAAATAGTTCTATGGATTTATTTTATTTTTGATGCTGTGTCTCACCCAGCTGGGCTCAGGACTTACTCCTGGTTCTGAACTTGGGGATCAGTCGGGTGGTGCTCAGGGACCCCTGTGTGCTGCTGAGGACTGAGCTAGTGGACTGACCCCTCTGAGGTGCTGAGGACTGAGCTAGTGGACTGACCCCTGTGAGGTGCTGAGGACTGAGCTAGTGGACTGTTCAAGTCAAGCACCTATCTACTGTACTTCCTATTAGACCCTGATGAGACAAATTTAAAGTTGACTATCTTGTTGCTATTAGCACATGGAGCACAATGTCAGACAAATTATCAGCTTGATAACTTCTTATCAGTGTGCATATTGAGATTCCTCTTATCACCAATGGGACTTGATCAAAGAGTGGAGGCCAGTAAGTAGTGCACACTGCAACTTAAATTAGTTAATTTTATATAGGCACCGTAATTTATAAAATTATTCATGGTAGAATATCATGCAGGCTGGAGCGATAGCACAGTGGGTAGGGCATTTGCCTTGCACGCGGCCAACCCAGGTTTGATTGCCCCATTCCACTCGGAGAGCCTGGCAAGCTATCAAGAATATCTTACCCTCATGGCAGAGCCTGGCAAGCTACCCGGGGCATATCTGATATGCCAAAAACAGTAACAAGTCTCACAATGGAGACTTTACTGGTGCCAGCTCGAACAAATCGATGAGCAATGGGATGACAGTGATATAGTGACAGTGATCAGGCACCCAAGGTTCCAGCATCAATTTCTTCAGCAATGGCCACTACCTCCCATCAAGGACCTAGCTCCCCAGTCTACACATATAGCCAGCCTCTGTGGTAGACAAATTTATATAACTATAAATAAATAGCTATATAAATCCTTTCAAGCGTTGATAGTACTAACACTGATATGTCTCATGTATAGCACTTTGCAACCTTGCAGCCACTGCCCTTGATATCAAGGGATCCTCCCTGCGCTGGCAGCTCATCCTCAGCTCAGTAGCTTAAGCTGATGTTTCCAAGAACCAATTTATAGAACATCCTCCTCACCTACATGGACTTGTTTTTGCTTTCATCTCCTCATCTCCTTCTTTGCCTGTTTCAACAGTCTAACCAATCTCTCTTTGGCTTAGTATACAGTATTCCTTTATTGGCTTCTTCGGAGATGATATCATCTGTGCTATTGGCTTGTAGTTATGATGACAAATGAGTATGCTCTGTGAACCCATGTTAAATAATTTAGTGCCAAAGACAATCTCTGTCTTTGTACTTCATTTTTGCTCTAAACAGAGCACCGTGGTGATTTAATTGGCAAGCCTACTCCACAGTCAGGTTCAGTGAAATTTACTGAAAAAGGGCGGGGGTATCTACCCCTTAACAAGTGTTGCCAGATCATTCCTATGTTAATGGAGGCTGGAACATACTTTGGTAAAATGGCTTTATACGTAGCTCTGAATTTTGTTCATTTGTGGATCAAATTATCCACAAAGAAAATTGTGTCCAAAAAATGGCTGTTAATTAAAATAAGTGATTATCCAAAGCTATCAATATTCCCTACTAATTAAATAGTTAAAGAAGTGACTTCCTCCCTCAGTTTTAAACAGGAATGAGACTATAGAGTATATGTGACTTAATTCTAAGCCAAACAGAGAGAATCAGATGTCAAAGCAAAACAAAATCCACATGATTCTCTAATTCACTGCAAATTTCTTCTTCACCTCACTGCAGTCCTCTGTTTAGAAGCCAACAGTCACATTATTTGCATTTCTCCTTCTTATAAGTGAAATAATCCATTCAGCACAGTCAGAGCCAAATAGGAGTAGTTTTGCCTCCAAAAGGTACATTTGGTAGCTGGTTTGGGGAGAGTGAGATCTGCTGACTCCTGAGAATAAGGCCATGGATGAGCTTTCCCAGTTAGCTGACCTAAGTGTCAGGAGTGGTCTGGTTGGCATATCCTAATTCAGATTAGCTGATCTTCATCCGAGCTCAGAAGTCTGGTGGCACCCAATTACTTCTGCATCTGATCGACTTGGGGAAATTGTCAGTGTGCCATTTGGGGCTGGTCACAATTAGCTCCTAATCTCTTCTCCTTCTGATATCATTTACTTCATCCATTTATTTAGTTTTGATATCGAGACGACACCTAGCTGTGCTTAGGGCCTCCTTCTGTCTCTTTGCTCAGGGATTACTCCTGGCAAGAATTTGGGGACCCAGTGGGGTGCTAGGGATCGAACTTTACCTACCATGTGCAAGGCAAGCTCCTTGCCCCCTATCCTATCTTCCCTGCCACCCTTGATGTCTTTTAGATTCAGTGTCTGTGTGACTCTATATTATTTTTGGAAAGGAAACAGCTCATAGGAAACCACTGATTTCCTCAAGAATGTCAAATAATTGTCTCCTTGAATCCCTCAAACTGGGTTTTCAGATAGACACTATGAGTGCTTCAGTCTTCCTAGGGTATAGACAAAGAGTAGTCCCAAATATTGGGCCTATAAGTAGTGATTTTCTTCTCCTTGCTCAAGAAATTAGCTGTTCTTTATATACATATCTTCCAAGAGATGAGTGAAACAGCAGATCCCTGAACCCCTCACACTGGGCAGAGACTTCCGAGTGAACATTCTCCTGAGGAACTCTAAATCTCAGATATCTTCCCACTGCGTGGGAGGAAATGGAATTCTGGTGAATTAGCTCACTCTCTTCGGGCCCTTGTTACGGCTACCCTAGAAATTTGATCTAGGTGCTTCTGTGTCAACTTTTCAAAACATGGAACTCTCTTGGGCATTGGGGCATGGGTGAAAGTTGACAATATTGAAATTCAGGATAGAAAAAGAAAAGTTTGTCTCAGTGAATCTGTTCTTGAAATATAGACTGAATGTTGGCTAGATGAGATGTGAGAGGCGAGGAGAGACATGCAGAAGAGGCATTCTGTGGTAGGAAGGGGCCGATGAAGCCCTCAGCTGAACTGTTACTGGGCAGATAATAAATTTTATAGGTAATGACTTCTAGTGAATGCTCCAAGGAAAGATGTAGATTCAGAAATTCTTAAGCCAAGCAAAACAAACACTTGATATTGTATAAAATTCTCAGAATAAAAATTGCGTAATATTTTCAACTTCATTTCAAGATGCTAAGCTTACTCTTGCTCATAGAACCAAGGGTGAGAACAATTTGCTGATGGGATTATTGAACATATGATGAAGAGGTCCAGTGAGTCCTTTCAGTAAAATCCAGAGTCAGAGAAGAGGCTACGTAGTAGGATCTGAGGAGAACCGTCATGCAAAGGGAAAGCCAGCAGACTCACTGCGTACAGAACACCACCATAGAGGCTCGCCCATACCCAGTTTTGTTATTGTGACATGGTACTTTTTGAGTAGATGGTATTAAAATGAGATTTGGGAATTCAGAGTCAATCCTGAAACACTCGTATGACTCAAGAATTACTGATTTACTTGGGATGATACATACACGTTTTGCATGTGGAGTGTCTGTAAATTTGGGGTAGAAGCATAATACGCGAGGTACTGGGTTGATAACTGTACCAGCAAAACATATGCTCAGCCAATCAGCCATCTAGTCTGTGGTACTAGGCTATAACAACTTGTTGATAGGAAAATAATATCAGGGCAATATTTTCTTGATTTATAAAGAGCTTGACATCCCCTGCTTCATATTTTTATAGTGTTCTCTCTTGTTCCTTATTCATTCCAGATAGGAAACACTCTCAAACAAAATAGGACATGGGTAATCTTGTTTATCTGTAATGTGGAAATTCACCTATGAGGAGCTCATACAGGGTGCTATCTATACTGAGATAATCAAACTTCAATACTGAATTCCAAGGTATTATGTTTAACTGAATAAATATCTGCTATATTGTCAGACAAATACTTTTGTTCAATATTTCAATCTTTTCTGACATCTGGTAGGACTGTAGTTAACACAAGACCCACAAAGTACTACTCATGACATTTTTTGCTTAGTAATTGGCAATGCTTAAAACATAGTTCAGATTCCATCAAGTATCCTGAACTCTTTCTAATCTTAAAATCTAACACAAGAAATGTACACATCCTTTTAGACACCCCCTGTGGAGGGCCAAACACAGATTGGAAATTTTAGTATTGCTGATGGGTCAAACTTCTTTTTTTAAAAAAAAGTCCCTGTTCTTTGCTGATTGAACAGCCTCTCGAGGTGCCATTCATATCTATTTTAAGCAACATGTCGATTCAGAGTTATATTTTTCCTTTAATATTGCTCTTTCCCTTTTTTCTGGGTAGTCAAGGGAAGTTGAAAAAATGTACCGTTCTTTGCTCATGCAGAACAACTACAGTCTGTTCTGGTACAGGAAGCAAATAGTGAACTAAATGCAAAAAAATGGGTTCCAAACCGTATTAGAACTGATATAAGGAAAACTATAAAATGGAATGGAGAGAAGTACAGTAGGTAGGATTCCGGTCTTGCTTGTGGCTGAACTGGGAACAGAGTAGACTGTATAAATTGCAAAGTGCATAGTCATTCTGAAACCATAACAACAGATGATATCTTCTTATTCCCTCATGAAGCACGGTAGCAACAAAATTCAGAAGATCAGGAGACTAGCTCTGCCTTGTAAAATATGAGGTAAATTATTAACATGATACTGCATTTTTACATTGATTTGGAAGATAAACACCAAGTATTTAGGTAAACTATAAATGAATAACAGAACAGTTTACTTTTATATTGTATTTTTATTGCTTCAGTTTATTTGTATACAAATATGCAAATTATGAACAAAGATATAGGTAAATTTATAATATTAAATAATATTATTCCCTTAGGTCAAAGCTCCAGCAGTGCCTTCTGGGGCTTGGAAGGTAGTTCATGTTCTGCCTCCTCTTGTACTTGACTTTAGTCTCTGTCACCACAATCAAGCTCTGGCAGGTACATCCCTGATGGTCCCTGACAACAGTGAGCTCTGCAGCCATGGGTCCCAGCATTGCACTAGATGCACTATCAGCCAAGATGCTGATAATAACCCCAATGCTCAAAATTACTTGAGAGATGTCTGCAAAAATTGTCTCTTTAAACATAATTCTTTGTCTTTAGTACATCCCAACTCTCAATGACTAGGTGATTTTTAACAATTATTTTAAAACTGTAACCAAACATCTATCCAAAACACAGAAACATTTATTCCAAAGGATATATGCACAACTATGTTTAGTATCAGTATAATAGTGAAGATAGGGAACAGCTTAAAGGCCCAACTGAGGACCAATGGATCAAGGAGCTGTGGTATACACACACAAGGAAGTATTATGCAGCTCGAAGAAAAGAAAAAAACATGCAATTTATCATGACCCGGATAGAACTGGAGAATATCACACTGAGTAAAGTCAGATAGAAGGAAAGGTGTTGCGTCAGAATGATCTCAAGCTTAAGTGGGACTTAATGACACATAGTAAGTTAGCAACAAAAGGAGACAGTCAAAAGTATGGGATCCGAACTGAGTTTTTTGGAGTGGCTGAAGGGAGAGGGCCTTCAGGACTTTGGGGGAGGGAGGTGGGTACTTGTGGTTGTGTGGTGTTTGACTTTTGTACACAGAAGACCCTATGTAGCAGTATTATTGCAGTGCTTTATTTGATAAATATAAAACATTTACAAATATTAAAATAAATCCATGACCAAACTTACTATGTGAAAGTGGATTTCATTCATGAAATCTATTAAACATCACTACCTATAAGATTTATAAAACTTAGCAATCTAACAAGAAGGCGGTTGTGTCTTGATGAGATCTATCACCATAAATGTTTTATCAAGCACAAACATGCACACAATACTTATTGTTTTATACCGCCCCAAAAATATTACTTACCACAAGCCTCGTAGAACAATTTATTCATGTTAAAAAGATAACTGAGAGTTCAAAGCCAGAGGAATTCATTTCAACTTAAGTGTTTTAAATTTCCCTAGATTTGTACTGAATCTCCACACTGTATCATGCTACAGCAAGGAGCTATAAGTGGAAGTTGTATGTTTTCCATAGCAACAGTGATTTGGAGAAATTGGCCTTTGATTCTTCAAATGAATCAGCCACTGTCTAAGAGTCCTTGCTTGAAGCTAATAATCCCCAGATGCATTACCTAATATTAGAGTGCTGACAAGTCCTGCTTCCCGAGGTGTGGTTCATCAGAGAACAGCACTTTTCATGTCTGCACTCTCTTCAAGCTTGTTCTTTCTATTCACTCTTCCTTATTTAATTATCCATTTATTTATTTGTATTTTGCTTTTTGGGTCATACCCAGTGATGCTCAGGGGTTCTTCCTGGCTCTATACTCAGGAATTACTCTTGGCTGTGCTTGGGAGACCGTATGGGATCCCGGGGATTGAACCTAGGTTCGCTGTGTGCAAGGCAAACACCCTCCCCACTGTGCTATCACTTTGGCCCTGTTTCTTGTTCTAGTCATGTGTTTTACTTTAAAAGGTGAGATTTCTGTATCAATTTAAATATATATGCCTAAAATATTATTTAAATTCAACTGGTAGAGTGGAAATATCTTTTTGATACTTACTGAATGTCTGTTGAGAATGAAATATGATGTCAACATTTATCTATTTCTCAACAATTAGAACTGCTGTTTCATTTTAAAATGTATGCCCATCACAAACAAGTATTGTTGCTAAAATAGGCACTCTATTTTTTTCAACTTAATGAATAAATTTAGCATCTCAGATAAATTTAGCATTTCTGGAGCATTTTGTTTCTAGATAAACATTGCATCAATCATGTACAAAAGACAGAAGTATAGCATTCTAATGATTTTATTATTTGTTAGAAATTAAAATTTCATATCTATTTCTACCTTGTAGCACTGTAGCACTGTCTTCCCATTGTTCATCGATTTGCTCTGAGCAGGTGCCAGTAACGTTTCCATTGTGAACTTGTTGTTACTGTTTTTGGCATATCAAGTATGTCATAGGTAGCTTGCCAGGCTCTGCTGTGCAGACGAGATACTCTCGGTACCTTGCCAGGGTTTCCGAGAGCTACGGAGCAATTGAACCCGGGTTGGCTGCGTGCAAGGCAAACACCCTACCCACTGTGTTATCTTAAAAACAAAAATTAGGACAAGTAACCATCTTACAAAATAAACTTCTAAATACTAGAATATCTGAGGGATCACTTCACTTCACTTTCATGCCGTTGCTCATCAATTGCTCGAGCAAGTGCCAATAACGTCTCCATTTGTCCCTGTCATGTGCTAGTACAGCCCAATGGCATCTCCTCGCTCCAAAAACACAAAGAGCACGTTGTTGTTACTGTTTTTGGCATATCAAATATATCACGGGTAGCTTGCCAGGGTCTGCCATACAGGCGGGATATCCTTGGTAGTTTGCCAGGCCCTCTGAGAGGGGCAGAGGCTTTGAACTTATATCTATTAAGATTTTTGAGAAAATATGTAAAAAAATGTAAAAAAGTAAAAAAAAATGTAAATTAAGATTCACTTCCACTTTTGTGATAGCGAATATCTAAGAAAAGTACTAAACATACCACCAAGCAAGCATTTTTTTATGTGTTAATTTTAGAGTCCAAAATAGTTTTGAGAATATAAAACTTATTTTATGCTTCTAAATAGATTTATAGGAATATTTACTGTTTATTTTTTGTAGGATTATCATCAAGTTGTTTTTCTAAGCTTTCCTTTTTTCCTTTTCCCTTTTTTTTATTTTTACAGGGCCAAACCTGGTCCAAGAATGGCGTGTCCTCAGGGATCAGTCGTTTTATACAGCAGGATTCATTGAACCATTCAGAAGGTCTAATCTGGGTCAGCCACGTGCAAGACAAAGCTATCTCTCCAGCCCCAAGCCTTCCCTTTTATATTGATGAAGTTGACAAAAGCCTTAATAAATCCTACAAAGGGTATAAAAATATAAAAATTTCAGAATAACACAGAAAATAATGTTTATTATAGAAATTTAGGCAAGGGACACAGAGTATGTAGCATTTTGGTCATTAGGTTCCTGCATCAGAGCCCAGTACACATGGGTGTCCTTGGGTTGAGGGGTATCCTATAGTGTTTCATACACGTAATGAGTAAGGGAGCACCACAAATGGGCTTTCCCAGGAACTGCTTTAGAATAAGATTTCTGAAGGAAAACTTACAGTGATTTCTGGATGAAATAAAATATATGAAGGCAAAAAAAATCTGGATCATCTAAAATGCATAAATTAGTTATTAACACGAGCATTTTTTTTCACAAATGGATAGGCCTGTGATTGTCTAAGAGAAGCAAAATCTGTCTCCCTCCTCTATTAGTAGATTGCCTCTGAATTTGGTCTTTAATAAGGGTTATGCCACAGCATGAAATGAAAGAATTAGTAAAATATCTATTTCCTCAGAGCAAAAATTCTAAGCAGAATAAAACCAACTATCATTGGAACATTTTTCTCACCCAGGATGTGGCAAGACAGGTCAAGAAAAGATCATTTGCAGGTTTAGCTGGTTATTCCCCCAGTGATTGGGTGACTTGCGTTGGGGTTACAGAAATAGCTGTCGCCTCTTCTTTTCGAAGGGGGATGCTAATGCATTCTGCCTGCTGCAGCAACATTGCCAGCAACCCACAAAATGATCCATCAACCATTTTCAAGAACAGTTTGAAATCCACTCTGGATGTTTCTGTATAAAATACAAGGGCAAACCAATATGACTGCCAGAAACGTGTAGAGGTCCTCTAACACACGGCTTTCCTGCTTTCCAAACTGAGAGGACCAGGCTGTGGATAACAGTTTTTTTGCTGCAGTAAATTCTCCATGTTTCCATAAGCCTGGTGCTGAGTTAGGGATGCAGTTATCAAAAATGAGTACAATGGAATCCTACTATGAAGTCCTTTTGTGTAATGAGTTCAGGGACTGTGATAACTGATCCATCACTTAAAAATACTTTGATGTAATGTGAGGTGTGTAGATTTTAGAATCCCCACAAATGAGATTTCATTAGAAGAGAACTAAATTTTGCCTTAAAATCATTAAATTTCACAAACCCTTAAACTGGATCTTGGTACTCATTTAGAACAAAGGAGAATGTCCCTTAAGTGGAAATAAAGATATAGCCTTATTTAATTTGGTAGTGAGGTGAGGGTTTCTATTCTCCAAGCCAGAGAATTCTGGTATGAAAATAACTTTTTTTTCTACAAAACAGTCTTGAAACTTGTTGCTTTGCGGCTACAGTCATATCTCTCTCCTTTAATATCTTTCTGACCTTTCCCTACAAACTCAGACAATTATTTCATGTTTTGTTCTCAGCCATTTTTCCTATTTCTTTGAGATACTTCACAGTCTCTCATCTCGACTCCCACCTTCACTTGCTTTTTCATGGGCAAAGAGGAAGTCATTAAAGAATAACTGAAGTTACCTTCCCTTGCTTTAGAGAATCCACCCTCCCTCTTGCAGCCCTTCTCTCCACCCGCACTGCACACGTACCAGCAGTTACTTCCCTAGCTAAGGACACTCCTAACCACTCTTCACAAGGGAATGTCCCCTCTAATATCTCAAGGACATTCTCACAGTGCTAGCCCTTTCTCTTTCTGATATGACCATTTTTCCCCCTGCGATGTATTTTTCCTTGTAGAATGCGTTCAACACTTGATCATTTCACGATGTTCTTAATTTGCTCCTCTGCTAAAAATGAAGAAAACTCATAAATGTATTTCGTAGAACATTCAATTGTTCTCTCCTCTAGAGAAAATGTTCTAGGAAGAATTATCTACCATTGTGCTCTCCATTTCCTTTCCTGTCTCTTTTGAATTCCCTCTAATTGAATTCCACTCCCAGGAGTGTGCTAAAACTGTACTTTCTGATGACACTAATATTCCTGTCGCTAAATCCCAGCACCAGTTTTCAATCTTCCTTGACTTTAATTGGGGGCAGCATTTAACCCTTCTAACTACTCTTTCCCTTTCCATGCACTTTCTTTTCTAAATTCTAGATATCATGCTCATCCGATTTCCCCACTCTCCCCATCACTGTATCTCAGTCACTTTTGTTCTTCAGTAACATCTTTTCACACTCTAATTTTTATTTTATTTTATTTTTTTGCTTTTTGGGTCACACCCGGCAATACATAGGGATTACTTCTGGTTCTGCACTTAGGAATTCTCCTGGAGGTGCTTGGGGGACCAAATGGGAAGCTGGGAATTGAACCCGGGTTGGCCTCCTTCAAGGCAAACACCCTACCCGTTGTGCTATCACTCCAGACACATCTTCTCACACTTCAAATGTGAAGCATGAAGGTGAAGTTAGACTATGAAACTAAAATTTTGCTCCCAAAGGCCCAGGATTTAAGGTTAAGACCCAGAAAATTAGTAACAACATTCAATGAAATCAAGTCATCTATTTTTTAGAGCATGTGAAAATTCATGATGAAATATATAATTATAAATAAAAAAGAATCTGCACTACTAATTTTTATTTTCTGTCTCTGTTCTAATATGGCAATATGGGTCAATTCAGCCAATCGTGTATATCCTCACATAATTGCATTTGGGCTCATGGCTTTAAAAATTCCTCTATCTTGGTGAACCTTAAAATTATACCTCCAGTCTGAATCATACTTGGAAATGTGATTTATATAACTGCATAATCAACATCTCACATTAAAGATTTAGTGTGTGCTTACTGCAGAGCTGTGGAACGTTCAGAATCTTTGTGATTCACGTCCCTCTGTTCTGTAAGCTGGTATATTGCTTATATTATTACTTTATTATTCTAACACATTTTATTTGGTGGTGGCTAATTAAATGGCATCTAATATGATGTAGTAGAAACTCATATAATGGATACTTGGCACAAGAGTTGATAACGATCCAAGTAAATGTAAATCTTTATCTCCTCCACTTCTTTCCTTTAAGTTACCGGCATTATCTCCTGGCTATTTGTAGCTTTGCTATATATTTCTGTGAATTTCATATCATGCTAGATGTTTTATGTCTATATTTTGTCACTGAAGCATGTTCCTATTCAATTATAATTCTCATTCAATATGTACCTTTAATATTCGATTTCCAAGGATTTCTCTTGTGACATTTTAATTTTTCCCCAATCATTTCTTCCCCAAATCATAAACATGATTTATAAACATGTTTATTTTATACATATATAATATTAATATATTATTTATATTTTATATTTAAAATATATAAATATAGTTGTAATACAACATAAATATGTATAATTGTATAAATTATATTATATTTAAATAAATATTTATTTAAATAATATATTTTATCTTTAAATATAAATAAAAATTATTTTAATTTTTAAACTGATAAAAATTCAGAGCATGGTTAGATAAATGATTAGATTGTATCTTTAACTTATTTTGTATATTTTGTATACTTTCTTGAAGTAAGTTATGAAGTAAGTTATGATTTTTTAACTTTCTATGGGCAGTATGTATTTGATTGAAATACATTTTTTCTTCATATTCTTGAAACTAAGTATCCAACAGTTTCATAATAGAGTCTGTTCTAAGAAAAATGTTTCTAGAATCATGGTTCTAATCGATCTCAATATATAGTTGATATTGTCATAGAAAATAAAATCATCTTTTCTGATTGCTTCTTCTATAACCTCATTTTTCGCAAGAATATCCCTTCACTTCCCTGAACTAGGGGAATTGTTGATGACGAAAGCATAAAGTAATTGGGGTTGGAGAGCCACTTGCTTTGCATGCAGCTGGCCTAGGATCTGTCGTCACAGGTACCAAATATGGTTCCCTACCCACTGATAAGAGTGTTCCCTTACCAGAGCCAGAAGTAAGCCCTAAGCAGTTCTGGGAGTTTCCCTAAACAAATATATATATATACATATATGTATATATATACATATACATACATATATATGCATATACATATGTATATATGTATATATAAATATACACAATGTATATTTTCTGTATATATATACATACATATATATATATACACTATCACTGTATCACCGTATCACTGTCATCCCATTGTTCATCGATTTGCTCAAGCGGGCACCAGTAACATCTCCATTGTGAGACTGGCTCTTACTGTTTTGGGCATACGGGTAGCTTGCCAGGCTCTGCCCTGTGAGCAAAATACTCTCAGTAGCTTGCTGGGCTCTCCAAGAGGGACGGAGATATACATTATATATAAGAGTATATAGTGTATATATATATATACACACATATACATATACTGTATATACAATGATTACAATTAGTAAAATCAAACAATTGACTTTGCTAATTGTAATCATTGTGATTAATTTTCTTCCATAAATATGATAAGAGCATGAATCTAGAGATGAGAAATGTTCTTGTCAGATGGTTGCATTATGCTGGTCAATTGAGTTCATCCCTGAATGCATGCGGATTCTAAGATTACAAGGGATACTATCCCAACCAACATCTCTGAGATAGCGATCTCAGCACCGTAGCTCATAGCTTTGAGTTCACCTGTGTCAGTGACATATCCCATATGCCCAGCTATGTGTGAAAGGCTGCCCTCCTATTCTTCATGCCAAACACCTTTCCAGGAGGCGTTTCAATGAGAGAGCAAGGAACCAGGAGAGAGGTGAGGGCACAAGGAAGGCGATGCTGCCACAGAATGCCACACGCATCTTCTTTTGCTACCACACTGTGTTCCTCTGAAAAGCTCATCGGAATACTCTCCCAAGAAGTGTTTCTGCTCACACTTTCAGATCTCCTATAAAGATCACATTCTTTATCCTCTAGTTGTCTCAGTCTCAGGACTGTCTGAAGCAGTAAAAATATTTTTCCTCCTATTTTTTTTTCTTTTTGATCTTACAGCTACACCCTGCAGTGCTATGCTCAGGAATCACCCCTGACAATTCTCAGGGCACCTATGCTGTGCTGGGGATTAAGCCAGGGTCCCCCACATGTACAGAGAGCATGTCCTATCTTTGAAGCCCTATGAAGTTTCTCTTTTCCTAAGTACAATGTATGATTTGCTTGCTGCCTCTAAAAATTCAAGCCTACCTATCATCTCTTGGGGGTTCCCTCCAGTAAGGTTTTATGCCTCTCTGCAAAGGTAATCATTTCAGACATTTTCTCCTGTTAGCTGTGAATATCTGTTTTTATACAACTTTCTTAGCTCCGTGGCCTTTTCCTCCTCGAGTTCTTTATGCTACAATTTCCCTGCAAAGTCCAGGGTTTGGTATTTTTCTGGTTTGAATCAGAGCCTACGCACACAAATATATTCAGAAACCAGAATCTAAATTTACTCACTGTTTCTCATTCCATGTTTTAAATATTTTATATGTTCAATCTCGTAGTGTGCTGTAGAAAATTAATGGGTGAAAGGGAGGGGGAGGACTCTTTGTACTTTTATTGTTCTTAAGATAGAAACAATAAACTTAATTTTATTAATTAATTCCTCTTTTAAGATTTTGAATTTAATGATTTAGTCCTAACTTTTCACCTTTGTCGTTTTATGAACTTGAAAAGATGATAGATTAATAAAGCTGACCTATTTAGCATTCTTTAATTTATTTTGCAGTTGAATATAATCGGCTTTTGTGAAAGACTTATGATTTACATAATTGCCCAAGTACTCAAAATCAAATTTCAGGGTTCATCTTCAGTATTTATCACTTGTCAGTTTCATTCTCAATTCCTGGGCACTTTTGCTCCTTTTTTTGCGGACATCCAGCAATTACTATATTTTTGTTCATCAGTTCTACCAACAAGCGTTCCCCCTCCTTGTACAAGGGAAGCAGTTCCTGGTATCTGGCTGGACTTGGCTTGTCTAACAGAGGAGATTGTCTTGTGTCCTGCTAGATTCCACGGGACTTCAGTCAAGGTCCTTTACGTGCTGAGAGTAGTAAGGGCAAATTCTGGCGTTTATATTGACTTGCTTCATGCTGTAAATCTTGAGCAGATCATGCCCACAGATTCATCCTAGAGTGAAACACTGGGATCCAGTTGCCTGGGGCTTCTTTCCTCCCTAGAGCCTAACTAATGAACAAGGTTGGATTGTCACAAGGCATGCTTTCACTTGGGGTAGTTCTAAACATGGTGCAGCTTTGACCATCCTTATGGATAATGCATCCTAATGGATAATGCATCCTAATGGATAGATAATACAGCTGCCTGTTATTTTTAATGGCCTTGTAACTGGTTTCAGTAATTCAGCTTTGATCACCCAAGGCTCATTATCATGACTGCAATAGCTTCAGCCATACTTCTAAAAGTTCACGTACTCATATTTCTCTTTAAAATATTGCAGAGTTGCTTCACTTTGGATTCCATCCAGACTCTTTATCATGGCTTATGTGGCTTTTAATGAACTGAATTCAACTTTCTAACACCGCGCACTACTTCAAATCTCCATATCATTTCCAATAATATACCACCCTGTCCTGCAGAGAAACTTCTTTCAGTGTCTGAAGCATTCCATATTGATCAACCCCCACAGAATCTTTGCCGTTGCGTTATCCCTCTTTGGAATCCATTTCTCCTGTTTGTCCCCACGTTCTCCCTCTGCTAACATAATCAACATGCTTTCTGCTTCCCTTGCCCTTTTTCTCTCTGGATCATCTTAAGATTCCACCAACTATCATCATAGATGAAGCCAGAGGAAGGCACATCACATTTTGTTAGTGTTTGTCTGCATTCCCTGTTAGAAAAAGAGGGATGCAAAGTGAGTTTCATTTTGTCATCATTGATCCCCAGCTTTTAGCTCAACACCCGATCAACTGTGGGTACTTAGTAAATATTTTTCTGAGTGTCACTAAATGAAAAGCACAGATCGTTCAAGGTCTTGGGCTGAGCAATGTATGCTAGCCATATCAGCAAGGAATTAATAAGAGTCTGCGGTAACTCCAGATGTAACTTTCATTTCCACACAAGATATTATACTAAGTATTGTAAATTAGTAAAACTATGTTCCTCATAGATGTGCCTTTGTTTTGTCAAGGTCCAGAACATATAAGTACGTGGCTTTAGAAACACAAAAACCTTAGCGGTCACTTATGTTATCTAAGCTGGATTTTCTGGTTTGTTGTATTTTACTTTTTCCTTATAGGTTCCAGTTAAGTCTGGAGGGAAACAAAAATATCACACGCCAAAATCGCCCCTGGCAGGAGGTTAATTTCATGTGGGGCACTAAGGCAGCATTGAAATTATCTTTGAAAGTGATAATTCCCGGTTAATCTTCTCTTAAGACCATCTTCTTCGCCGTACGTGAAAAGACCCAATGGCCTGTCTTTCCAGGGGAGAAGGCAGCCCTTGCCAGAGTGTCTTGTGTCAGTGTGCTTTCTCTGGTAAACACTCCTGCCCACAATTGACCAATGTTCTCTGTGTAGATTCAGCTGTTAAAAATTGGTATCCAAGGTCAGTAGGTGAGTAATTCAGCTTTGGTGCCTCTCTTCCAGATGCTCAGAATATGTTCCTGCTAAAAATGTCTCCTGCCTGATGACTGTTCATTGTCCAGCCTTTGACGGACTCAGGGGCAGTGAGAGTAGTTGTTTTTAACGCCCCCCACTAGTCCTTGTGGCTAAATTAACTAATTTAGTCACTAATCTAACACCGGAGAGAGCTTATCCATCCAGTTCTGTTTTCACTGACTGCTGACACAAACATTCCACCTAGATATCCACATTTACTTTGCTGATGGTTCCTCTCTTGCCCCTCAATAATCCTCTTTATTCAGCAACCACAACCGTCTTGCAGAAATGTGCTCAGAAACTTAGTAAATCCCTGTTTTACTAAAGCTCCTGCAGCTATTTTTCAAAATTCTGTCCTTTTCTTCACACATTTTTATATCTATTTAAAAATGTGGCAATATGCACGCATGCTTATGCGACTTTTTTTTTAGATCTCCACAACTAAACTGTAAAGGCCAAATTCTTGTTTATCATTTTTGATAATAATTTTTTCTTTTGTGGCCAACACATAGAAGATCTTTAATAAACCACTTTTATGAATGAATGCATTGGATTAAGTCATTCTTTATAATGACAAGTAAAGTCTCAGCACAATCATAATGCCCTGTAACTTTGGGTAAATAAAAGAAATCCATATTTGCTTGTTTCAGAAAGTTCTAAGTGACAATCACTTCTCATCTCATTTGCAGTTAAAAGCAAAAACCCAGCACTGGCTGGGTATGGTGGGAGGAGGGTCCTGCCAGTTCTCTGTGGATGGGTATCCACATTGCCGGGGCAAAGCTAATCCAAGAAACTTTAGCATCCCTTCTTCAAGGATTCTATATTTGTCATCAAAATCAAAAGACAGTTTCCACTGGCACCTCTGCCTTTGACTGCATAACTAAGGAATAGCTAAGAGCAGAGAGGTAATTACTTACAGTTACCAGTGGTCTTTACCATTACCAATGACTAGCAAAGTCTATTTTAACTTGACATGTATAAACACCAACAGTTTTATTCATCAAGGAAATAGCAAAATAGCCTTACACATCAAGAAAATACTTCAGAGGATAGAGAGATAGTATGGACGATGGGATGTTTGCTTTGCACATGCGCAATCCAGGTTCAGTCTCCTGGATCCCCATATGTCCCCCCAGGTACCAGTCATGATCCCTGAGTGCAGAACTATGAGAATGACCTGAGCTTCTCCAGGGGTGGCCCTTGGCCTCAAAACTTTAACTATATTGATATTTTGTTTTGACTAATACCACCAATTCACAATGAACTTAATGCTTATAACATTATAATGTAATGTTTTATGACAGGTTCTATTAGTAACTCATTTGATGATAATTTTATGTAAATTGACAATATGATTATAATATAAAATTCTCACAATATTTTTGTATTATCAGTCACCAAAATAGACACCAACTTTTTAATTGCAGATCATTTCTTTGAATAAGTCTAAAAAGAGGACATTACCTCTTGAATTAAAATTATACAAGACACACAGCAATCTTTCAATACCAGAATGAAATAATTTAAACAGTTATTCAGATATTTGTTTTATAGACCCACCTATGATTTTCAACAATAGGTTTTAATTATTTTTTATGCACGATAATTCAATTCCCATTTTACTTCTACGAAAATTTATTGGCTATTTCTGGAAAATTCCTGGGTATTCTTGAAACTACTGTAAAGTTACATGGGTCATACATTTATTATTTTGTTATTATTAGAGGTTGGCAAGTATTATGTGTCTATCATCGCATTACAGTTTTGTTACAAGATTTAGTTAAGAATGAGTTTCTGAAAGTGAAGGTAATTCGTTAATCTTGTACCCTAAAATCCTGAAATATATCTCTATTTTCTTTTTTTCACTGATTCCAGCCAGGCATCCTTAGGAGAACTGTCTTCATTCTTCCTTGCAGCGTCTGCCTCTCCATCCTTCCTATTTACATGGCTTCACAGGAAAAATTAAGTTTGGTGTTCATGCAGACTGGAGCGATAGCACAGCGGGTAGGGCGTTTGCCTTGCATGCAGCTGACCTGGGTTCGATTCCTCTGTCCCTCTTGGAGAGCCCGGCAAGCATGTATCTGTGGTTCAGAGTTAAGCTCCGGCCGAGCCAGTATTAGTTGGGAAACTGCCTTCACTGGGCATTTCTACTTTCCCTTCACAGGGCTATTGATGTCTATCCAGAGGGTTGCTGTGCTATTTAGGTGATCGTGAGTATAAATCAACTAATGAAAAAACAATCACACAGTAGGTATAAATGGATGGCAATTGTTTTTCATCTCATTTTTTTAAGCCGGAACATTTTTCAGACTATCATATAAAGTTTCTATAGTCTCAGTATTAAATTCACCCTGAGGATTTAACTAAGTTTCTACTATTAATCTATGTTGGGGCTTCTGAGACAGATGACTACTGAGGTATTTTTAAACCTGGGTGTATTGCTTCCCCTGGGTTTCGCACACTCCATTTTGTCAGTTTCCTCTCTTTAAAAACCTACCATTTTTCCCCTTTAGATGTGTGATGTTCTCATCATTTTCTACTTTACAGTTAATGAGACTGCACATACAAAGAAATACTTCCACCACACAGCTGCCTTTCAGAATGCCAAATTCGATCCCATAATGCCAGATTTTTTTACTTTTCAAATAAACACTTTGAATGCCATGCTTGAAATTCAAAGGCAAATAAGGACACCTCCTAATTATCTCAGAATAGTAGAAAAATGTAGTTTTATTCACCATGCATCTTTTCTTCATCCCATGCACTAGGAAAAAAAAATAGGAGGGGAAATAAAAGCAGTCCATCATAAAATTAAAAGAAATTCTTTGTGATAATGCTTGGCTTTTAAATCCAGGAAAATAGCAATGAAGAATCAGAGTAATCAAATTTGGCCTGAATAGAGCTCTGTGTAATTAGTACATTACACATAATGATAATGACCCTGTATTTTATTTAATTTTATTTATTTATTTGTAAATGGCTACCATATTGCACCTGGATACTTTGCCATAATTAAAATAATTTAAAAAGTACAAAGTGTGTCTTAAATTTAAAAGACTCACCAATTTCCTAGGCTGATAAACCGAACTAATTAAAAGCCAGAACTCTTATTTTCGGTTTTCACTGGCTCCAAATACTGGCACATCAATTTGTTTCTAAGTTAGAGTGTAATCACATGTCTAAGAACTTCATTAATAGTTTCCTTTAAAGAGCCAACATTTTCAAGTGAAAATATATTTCAGCTTTAAAATGTGATTATGGGGAAAATAATGTCAAAAGTACATATTCCTGAGTGGCTTTTTAAAAAAAATGACTTCATTAATTAAAGGTATCCTCAGGATGGGCTGTACTAAGGTAGTATCCTGTTGGATACACTTGCCTTTTACATCCCCCATGCTATTCTTCTCATGCAAACATCATCTTAGGAATACTGCTCTGCTATATTCATTTTATCCATTGATAGTTTATTTTTTAAAATATTCTCACTTGAAATATGTTTTGCCACTGACCTCTGGCTTTTTTGTTCCAGATAAGAAGATGGTTATTAAGATTACTGGAATTCTCATGTGTGATAAAAGCTTATTTTTCTGCCGTCAAAAGATTTCTCCTTGTTACATGTTTACATGTTTGTATGTTTACATGTTTCCTGCATTTTATTTGTTTTTATTCCACTTGGTGTTTGTTGCGAATCCTGAATGTGTAGATTACTGTACTGTTGTTTTATTTTTAATTAAATTTAAGAAAAGTGCTTTCACTTTGCACTCTCTCCTCTGGTTGTCTCATGGATGTGTCGGTGCATCTAACGATGCAAAAGAGAGAAAGAGAACCTTCCTCTCTCTTGCTGAGATTGTTCTTTCCTTATAGTTTCATAAGGTGCCTCACACTTTTCCTACCAGTAAAAAATCAACCTGTCTCTGAGACCCTTGACTAGTTTATATCTACATTGAAGTAATTCTGCTAAAATTTCTACTTCTTTATTGTACTTTTTACAAATTAATTTTGAGACACAATAAAGCAAAGGGGATAAGTAGAGTTTAGCTTATTTTGATTGGCCTGAGGACTGTAATGTAAATATTTCTATTCTTTAGGAGTGAAATGTTACAGTAGCTCATTCTGCATAAAGAACCATGGTCCTTTAGACCCTGCAACCAATCCCCACCCTGGTAACTTCCGTTCATGTGTCTAAGAGTTTCATTTTATTTTCACTGAGCACTGTCTATTCATTCATTTCTTCACCACATACCCATGAAACTATCTGCTATTTTTTTTCATCCTTCTCCCTTGCCTTACTTGACATGACCCTCTCCAATTCCATCCTTGTTTTAGCCAAGGGCTAGACTTCATCTTTTTATTTATGGTGCTTTTAAATTCAGGATTTCCATGTTTCTTTTTTTAAGCCCCTCTATTTATATTTTATGGAGCTCTCTGAACAATGCTTTCATAAGCTCCTCATATCTTTCTTTGCTTGTTAAAGTTCCGATTTTTTGACACATTCAATGTGCAACTTATGATTTTTCACAAAATGTGTATTTACGACTTTCACATAATGTGGCTTTCCCGGGCTGGAGAGATAGCACAGGGGAGAAGAAGCATTTGCATTGCACATTGTCAAGCTCCCTTCTGTCCTCAGCACTCATATGGTCCCCTGAGCATCCCCAGAGGTCACTCTGATCACAGAGCAGGAATAAGGCATGATCACCATGGGGGAGTTCCCCTCCTTGCCTCCAAAAAAAAAAAAAAAACACGTGTAAACACTGATAGTCTAATTCACTATCAACTCAGCGAGAATCAACTTTCTGAGTACAGTTGATTCTTGCTCCAAACTTCCTTCCTCTTTCTGCAACCCCCTCCTTGGAAGTGCGGGCAGTGTGTTATCCTGAGAGCTGAATAAAGTGAGCAAAGCCCCACTCTGGATCATCCTTCGCTGCTTGGTGTCTCAGAATTTCTCATGGAAGAACTTTGGTAAACGTGTCACAGCTTTTGTTCTGTCTGCTTCTCTTGTTTGCTTCTGAATTGGCATCTCCGTGAGGAGGGAGCCATCTGTCCTCACGGTCCTGGAAGGACTTGGACCAGCACTAATGGTCAGGGACCTGTTGTAGGACCGCCTACACGCATCGCAGATGCGCAGTTGCTGGCCAACCCTACCGTGACCCCTTTACTTCCCAACCACAACCAGTCGTTAAACTTCACAACTCGCTCGACATCTGTTTTCTGATTTCCGTACTTAGTGCTTGCAAATCAGTTTACAAAAATAATTTATTCCACTGAGACTTTCCTGAAGAAATAGTATTTGAGCTTCATTTTGGTCTGTGTTCTCAATTTGCGGTTGATCTTCTGCAAACCAGCTTGACAATAGCTCAATCGATATCATCAATATATCTATCGGCGGCCTCTCTGCTATCTTTCCCCACATACTCTATTTTATAAGATCCTTAGGTTGGACCTGAAGGACCCTTTCTTGTAACTGAAATCATTTCCTTTGGGCGAAGAGGACAATCTTTCTAAAGCTTTCTGGGTTGTCCCAGGCAAAGGCTGAGCCAAGTTTTGGAACCCAGGCTGGTGAACAATGGCACGCTGCCCTCAGCTCAATCTTTCCGAAAAGACCACGGCTATAAATCCCCACCCACCCGTCCTCTTATGCCACGACTAGTTTACATTCTAAATCCTGAAATCCACAGTATTCGTTCTTCTCATTGTCAAGAATTAATTAATAGATGTTTGAGGAAAGAAAATTCTGCAAATGGTAACTTTTGCCCTGCAAAACTTAGGATCCAGTCCAATACTTCCTGTAGTCAATCTGTAGCTAGATGGTTGCATCCCACAAATTTAGCTAAGAGGTCAAGCTCCAGCCTTGCACATGCCCCATTCCTCGTGCTTTGAAAGAAGCTCTGTATTTGCCAACTGGTGCGCTGATGCGTGGGGCCAAGGGTCTGGGCTGGATCTCTGAAAACTGCCTCAGAAGCCACCTGACCCTCTCCGTCAGGATTCTGGAACGCTCGCACACATATGGAAGAGGAAGTTCAGTACTTCGAGAAAGGAAACATTTAGAACAAATCTATTAACGAGTCTCGGATATTCTTCCTACTCCAGCCCACTCTCTTTTGCAAGCATCTCCTTTGACAGCCATCGTAATACAGAAAAAGGGAGGATGTGATTTTAGTTTTGCATCGTAAAGTAAAAAGTGTATGTTATCTGAGCACCAGACACCCCGGAAATGTGTGCATTCATTTTTAGGGAAATTGAGTTATATATTCATTTGCGATGAAGTGCTGAGTTTCAGGTTTGAAGAAAATGAGGTTTTATTTTATGAAAGAGATCTGCTACCCACCCACTGTTCCAGAAGATTAGTTCTATTGGTTGCTTTTAGATATATACATGAAGAATTTTCTTTTTAATTGTTTCAAAAATCCTGAATCTGTCAAACCGGGGACAGTAAAAATACACATATTGGCCAAACAGAAATTTTAAGTGTTTAAAGTTAAAATTACATATGGATGGAGAAGGATTCGTTCTTGCTTGCTCTGTGATCAAATTATTTATTAATATTTGTTGAGATGTTACTTTTATATACTTAATGAAATATAACCAAAAATGACATTTCTATAGAAGCTATCAAATTATGGCTTTTCTCGGGGGAAGCTTGACTATGCTAAGTCATGGGTAGGGTGACGGAGATGATTGTGTGTTTTGGAAATAGCTACAGAAAATCTGTAAATGGTGATTAGTAAACATTGACAAAGTCAGTACAAATTTGTGTGAAGAAAGTACCTGCCTTTGGTTTCTGTTATGGTTTCTTTATGTTCTCTTATGGCTTTTTTTTTTTTTTGGTTTTTGGGTCACACCCAGCAATGCACAGGGGTTACTCTTGGCTCTTCACTCAGGAATTACTCCTGGTGGTGCTCAGGGGACCATATGGGATGCTGGGATTCGAACCAGGGTCAGCCTCGTGTAAGGCAAACGCCCTACCCGCTGTGCTATCACTCCAGCCCTGTCCCTTATGGCTTTTTAAGCTCCCAGTAGCAAATTTTAAGGAATGGTCCTGAAACAGTTACCCTTCCCATTTTCTCTTCTTTCCTGCCCTCCTTATATTTTCCCCCAGACACTCTGCGGAATGTACTTTCCCAACTATTAAGAAGAATTTCAAAAAAAAAATTAGAAAAAAAAAGAAAAGAGTTTCAGCAATTCCTGGTTGTTTGGAAGGGATTGCACTCATCTGTGGAATATAAAATCACAGAGTAGGAGACTAATGTCCAAGAATAGTAGAAATAAGTACTAGGAGGTTGACTCCATGACTTGGAAGCTGGCCTCACATGCTGGAGAAAAGGCAGCTCAGATAGAGAAGGGAACACCAAGTAAAATGTGGTTGGGGATCCCGAGCAGGAAGGGAGATGCATGCTGAAAGTAGACTAGAGACTGAACACAATGGCCACTCAATACCCCGATTGCAAACCACAACACCCAAATTGAAGAGAGAGATCAAAAGGGAATGCTCTGCCACAGAGGCAGGGTAGGGTGGGAGGCAAATGGGATTGGGGGGTGGGAGGGATGCTGGGTTTATTGGTGGTGGAGAATAGGCACTGGCGGAGGGATGTGTTTGTGAACATTGAATGAGCGAGAAACAAGCTCGAAAATGTGTAAATCTGTATCTGTACCCTCTTGGTGACTCACTTAAGAATTAAAAATAAATAATGAACAGAAGAAAAATTAGCTTGCTTATAGGTTTTCAAAGAAGAAATCATACTTATTCATTGGCAAAATTCAAATGTATAGTAATCATAATACTTTATATTCTTATACTCCATTGCCTTTCTCCTTTTTTTGTTTTTTGGCTGATGTCACTTATAAGATTCTCATAGAAACAAATCCTACCTTGGACAAGGTCATGCTCTGAGTTGTATTGGGACTGGAACAGGGAACCTGGTCCCCCAAACTTAGTAGAGTGGCATAAAAGACAGATTATCATGGGGACAAAAAGGATATTCTGTGCACTCTTCCATTTAACTGAGACTAAAAGTTTTCAATTGAAATTAGTTGTAAATGATTAGGCAATGCACTTTTTAAAACACAAAATGAATGTATGGAAAGAAATGATGTTAATCTGGGCTTATTGTGTTTTCCATTTACCGAGGTGCTTTCTCATAGGTGGGTGATATTTGTTTATTAGTAGGAGCTACATTCCTATTGAGCAAAATGTCAGAAAATCATTATCTTAGCAGCTGGAAATTTACTTCCATTGGAGTTTGTCCAGGGAAAATAGTGTCCTAAATAATAACCCAATTTTTTGCACATTATTGTGCTCTAATAGGATAGCAATATTATTATTTCCTATATTATGATTAAGAAAAATATATATTCTGTAACTGCAATAGATAAATTAATCTCATTTGGTGATTTTTGTTTGTTTTTAGAGAGAGAATAGTGATCTGTATTCTTTTGTTAGTTGAAAATACTAATCCTAGTTTATGAGTATATCTCTTTTATATCTCAACTGAAATAGCTTAAAGAACATTTAGGATGAAGTAGTTAACTCAGTTATAATGTAGAAATTAAACTCAAAACAATTTATTTAGGTCCATGCCAAGATATATTACATGTTTAATAACTCTTAATAGCTAATATGTGATATAATGCTAACAGTGATAACCAGTCACCATTAGCATGACAGACTCCAATAGTCCCAAATGTTTTTGAGTATTTAATAAACAATATTTGCTCATATGTTTATGATCATTATCACAAAATGACTGTATCACTGTCATCTCGTTGTTCATCAATTTGCTCGAGTGGGTGCCAGTAATGTCTCCATTCTTCTCTGTCGTGTGATAGTGTAGCCTGATGGTGTATTTGGGGCTTTTTCAGGATCAGGGGAATGAGAACCATCGTTGTTTACAAAATAACATGGATTCAAAAATACACTATGTTGAATTTAGTGTATATATTACAGTGTTTTGAGAGAACACTAATATATAAGGAAACCCAATATTTCTAATTGGGTTTCTAATAATATTTTTTTTGGCCATACATAATATTTTATTTTCTGGGAATGAGCACTCAAAAATTGATATATTACTCCTAGGAAAATAACTTTTCACTTATATGACTAAAAATACTATGGTGATCTGCCTGTCATGTTAAACCATGACTCTTAGAGCTATAATTATCTTCTCATTATTAAATATTATAGAAATAATTACTGTACACTGTCTCATCTCTTTGGATTTTCTAATAATATTTATTATCTATTTTGTTGAGCACAAAATCTCCTGCCCTTGTGCCAGTCTGTCTTTATCAGGGCCCCCTCGGAGGGGGCCGGGTTGAGTTTCCCTCTCCTCCCGATGCAGAGCCCCGGCAGCCAAAAGCCTCCAGAACCCAGCCTCAACCATGCTCAAAGCCACTCTCCACACACTCGGTCGAGCCTCAGCCATGCAGGAACCAATAGAGGAACCCAAGTATGGGGGAACTGTGCCTGAGATCTCCAAGACTGCTCGGATCAGGACTGGGTCTCACCCACCCAGATCCCTAGTTTTCTGGTAGCTTGGCAGTCACACTCACAAAGCCCCGCACCCCCCATATAATCTCATAAATGGCCAAGATCCAAAGACTATAAAACAAAGCTCCCGGAAGAGAGCAACGCGACACAATTACAGTTTTTCCTGAAATGCTGGGCCACATTTGCGGTCATGCAACCTCTTTATTTTTATTTTTATTTTATTATTATAATTTTTTTCACGGCAGAGCCTGGCAAGCTACCTGTGGTATATTAGATATGCCAAGCACAGTAACAGCAACATGCTCTTCATGTTCCTGGAGTAAGCAGATGCCATTGGGCTACACTAGCACATGACAGGGACAAATGAAAATGTTACTGGCACCCGCTCAAGCGAATCGATGAACAATGGGATGACAGTGATGACAGTGATGATTTTGTTCAGCGATAATGGTGGATATAGTGATATATGGTGAAATTTAAGTTTTGCAGATATATTTTCTGGTGCCACAAATACTTCTTCCCTTTCATTCCACTGCATTTCTTTTCGAATCTGACTTTTGTAGTATCTTCAATTCTATTAGCTGGGGACTTTGGGATGGAGGTCTCGTGTCTACTTTCTTCTATATGTTTCTTGGTGCATAATCTCGATTATGGATACTGATGTCCTGGCAAACACTGACTACGGTTGCTGAGATCTTTAGTCCCAGACTCATGTAGATGCTGAGGCAATGCATTCAGTGTCTTCTGCAGTAAGAGTAATGAAACAGAAGCTACTGGCAGCTGTCCTGGGTGAACTGAAAAAACCCCATTGAGGTGATAGTTTTCATTGTCGATGATCAAGCCAGTGACAGGTCCATTGTTTTAAGCAATTCTTATCAGGGTCCTATGACTCATTTCTGGGTCATTAGTAACTAAGAAAATAAAATTTTGTTTGGGGCCAGAGTGATAGCACAGCGGGTAGGGCGTTTACCTTGCACACGACTGACCTGGGTTCAATCTTCGGCATTCCATTGGTCTCCTAAGCACCGCCAGAAGTAATTCCTGAGTGCAGAGCCAGGAGTAACCTCTGAGCAATGCTGGGTGTGACCAAAAAGAAAAAAAAAGTAAAAAGAAAATAGAATTTTATCCAATTCATGATTTAGAGCGGTAAGAATGTACTGACCCTGTAATTTTTCCTCCTAAGCTTAAAATCTTTTCTCATAATATTCAAAGTTACTTATTGTATACATGCCTCCTGCATAATTAAAGTATGTGATGTGGTTCTTTGCTTCATCTTTTCAGTCTTCAAATGACTATTTAAAACTAATATTGGAGGGCACAGCTGGCAGTTCTCAGGGCATACACCTGTCTCTGTGTTCATGGACCACTCGTGCTGGGGGTAGGGGGAATATATTGGTGCCAGGGATTGGATAGGTGGTGGAGAGAGACAGAGTCTTAACTGGAATTCTGTCTCTGGCCAAAAGGAAATTTTTTAAACATGAAACTGAAAACCTGGGGCAGGAGCAAAATCACAGCAGGAGAATATGTACCTCACATGCTTCTGATCTGGGTTCAATCCCAAGTACCATACATGTCCCCAAGCACTACCAGGACTGATCCCTGAGTGCAGAGTCAGGAGTAAGCCCTCAGCAACACTGATTGTGGCCCCCAAAACCAGTGTAAAGAGAGAAATTGAAGGTCACACTCATTGTCAAGTTATATCCAGGAGTTTAATTTTTAATGAAATGAAACAACACTGGAAGGAAATGTATGAATGTTTTATTCTAGAGTTGGACAATTTACATGAGAGTTCACTGAGAACAAAAAAAAAAAAACTAAAACAAGAAACCAAAGACTGGAGTGATAGTGTAGTGGAAAAGGCACTTGCTTTGCATGCAGCCAACCCAGATTTAATCCCTTGGATCCCTTATGGTCCCCCAAAGAACCACCAGGAGTAATTCCTGAGTACAAAGCCAGGAGTAACTTTGAGGATGACTAGGTGTGGCCAAAGTTGTTTTTTTAATAAATGAAGAAAAAAACTAGATTATACATTTAAGTGAAAATCATTTAAGTGAAAATTTTATGTAAATTATCCTGGTTTGAAATTTATTATTGAAAAGTTTGCTAAATTGTTAATAATGTTAAGATAAGATCCAGGATTTCTATAACTTTCAGATCATGACATGTAATCATAAGTGTATAAATATATTCTGAAATAAATAATGAAACTCTAGATTTTAAAACATGTCACTGAGCTGAGGAAGACAATAACCAATATTGTAAACTATTTGGAAACCCTTGAGTATACAGGCAATACATCTGTGTTGAGCAGAGGTCTTGAAAGTAATGACAGGTGATTTCATAGTTTGCTCGAGTCCATTTCAGTCAAGGCTGACACTCTCACTGACAGGTGTCATCATCTTGGGAGCCCATAGGTAAATTCGATGGGACCGGAGTCTCACAGTAGAGATTGGGCCCATTCTGGATCTCTGCTTTCATTTACTTGCTCTTCTTTGAAGAATTTAGGACAGTAAACATACTTGGGTCCTTAGAGCATTTGGCTGTCAGTTGGTGAGAGACTCTGCTGCATTGTCAAGCATCAGTGCAACATTTCTCAAGGTCAGTTCTAGAACCTTCCATCTACAAGCTGATGGCCATAGCCTATGAAGCTAACAATGGCCTCCAGGACAGTAACTATTTTGTTTGCTCAGGAATCATGTGGTCATGACTACACAATGTTTAAGATTAGTGTTCTGACAACTCACCAGAAATGATTTAAGTCACCCCTGAGTTAATATTGTTCACTAACTAGACTGAGTAGACTCCCTGAGTGACATCCTCGTAGCAGTCTTTGATTTAAAAAGACCCTTCTGAGGAAAGAAGAAACAGACTATACAAGTCATGACTAGAAGTCCGTCGGACAGCAGCTCTCGTTTGCTTCCCATTGCTGGGAGGAAGTTGCTCCCAAGATGAAGTGCTTAAACCATCCTTTGATGTTGCTCAGGATTTTGTGGTTTGGGATTTGAAGGGTCTCAGCAGAGGCTTCAGTCGTCTACAGGCTAATGAGGAATATTTGAACTTTGGTTCACTCTCATGGTGGGAAATATTTAATGGCTCTTCTCTGCTTTGCCCGGCATATGCAATGTGAAGGTTTCCTAAGAATCGGACTTTATAGATGGCAGCTGTTTTTTCTAAACAAAGATCCTTAGAAAACTTCATGGACGCACTATAGGCTTCTTTCTCTTAGCTTTGGGAGAGAGAGACTTCTAGAAATAAGTCACTTTTGCCATCCCTTATTGATCAAGAAGTTTCTGTCACTGGGGAATACATCGGGATTTTTGATGTAAGAATGGGAAGGTCATATTGAAACAATATTGGAGATAAAATGCAATTATATTTATACCTAAAGTGAACTAGTTTTATGAGTGTAGATGCAGGACCCCTTTAAAAGCTGGCCCAGCATGAATGCGACAGAAATACTAACCTGTAGTTCCAAAGTTATTGAGTGTATTTGAGTGTAGGAGAAGAAATAAATACTAGGACTAATTAGAAAGTAATTATTCTGGGTAAAAATATTGGTTCATAGCAAGGAAAATACAAACAAACCAAGACTCATATCTAAAACACACAACAGCAAACATTGTTCATGCAAGTGGAAAATATTCAACCTTTATATTCATTACTACACCATAGCTTCTGTTTAGAATAACAAAAGCTTTGAAATCCACTGTTGGTTCAAACTGTTTAACCCACTGCACCTCACAAATCTCAATGCGCAAATCTCAAAGATGACATGTAGAAGAGGTGATTTGGAGAATGGTACATATTCATATATTGTCTGCTGTAATCTTTTTCTACTCAGCACATCATTTTAAAGTTTACTTAATAAAGAAACCACATAATTTAAAATACTTGAGCCCCATTCTGTCCTCCCAAAATAGATTTTGACTAGTTTAAAAGAAATTTCAAACTTAATTAAAACTTTCTGTCAGATGTAACAAGAATTGGATTTCCAATGTTCATATACGTTTCATAGTAGTGCACTGTTTTACCTTACTATTATTTCTCATCAACAAGTCTGGAAATATCAGCAGGAAGATGAGATACTCTACAAAAATGCATATTTTAGGTTAGCAATACCTAAATCCTTAATGCGGTCTAAGATTCACCTAAGTATTTTGCAAATATATTCTTGCTTAATTCTCAAAATATCAACATAAAGTAGGTACTATTATAACTAGTTTAAGCTCACAAATAGAATAAATAAAACAAGTAGTCTGTTAATAGAACATGAACTAAATGACACCATTATACCATTAACAGCTATTCTAGGTCTGATTCCTAGAAATCATGACTTAGGCTATCTGAGTGTGGAAGTAGATTTTTAAAAATATATATTAAGGGACCACACTTACTCAGGAATTGTGCTCAGAGCTTACTACTGGCCCTGTGCTTAGAGATTATTCCTCATGATGCCATAAACATAAACCATAAACAATGCTGGGTATCAAATCAGGGTCTGCTGCATGCAAGGCATGTGAATTATCCTTTGAACTCTTCCTGGCCAACCAACTGTTATTTTTAAGACACTCTCTTGATGAATGTTGATCACCTATGTTTGGAACAACTGATAATATACTGTGCCCAGTTTTAAATATGAAAAAGTTGATTATCAGAAAAGGAATTTTAAGTGGATATCCCCTATCCATAAGATGTATATTGTAGAATTTTCCCTTTATATTTGGTTTTAGTATAGCAACAAAATAAAATTATTTAAAACAAGTTAAATAGGCCCTTTGTTATCACAACATTTTAAACTTTACTTTTATAGTTACATTATTAGTATCTCTCCACGGTAGCTGCACACCAATCCCTCACACTGCGTCTCACAGACCAGAATTTGGGATTTCTGTCATTTTATAACACTAAATAATTTGGAGGTCTTTCTCTTACCCATATTGCTATATATCGTCACCAACATTTATGAAATGATAAAACAATTCAGACGGAGAAAGTAATAAAATGTAACAAAATGCCTTCCAACTGCACTCATTTGTGGAGTGTAGAATAACATCACATTGAGCTGACACCCAAGGACAGTAGATAAAAGGACCAGGGGGATTGCCCCATTGCTGGAAGCCTGCTTCATGAACGGAGGAGAGAAGGCAGATGGGATAGGGAAGGGATCACTAAGAAATTGTTGGCTGGAGGAATCAGTCGAGATGGGAGATGCATGCCAAAAGTAGATAATGGACCAAACAGGATGACCTCTCAGTGTCTGTGTTACAAGCCATAATGCCCAAAAGTATAGAGAGAGTATGGGGAATATTGTCTGCCGTGGAGGCAGGGGGAGGGTGGAAAAGGGGGGGTATACCAGGGATATCGGTGGTGGGAAATGTGCACTGGTGGAGGGATGGGTGTTTGACGATAGTGTGATTGTAACCCAAACATGAAAGCTTGCAACTATCTCAAGGTAATTCAATTAAAAAAAAAAAAGTCTTCCCTTTGTTCTACCCCTTCGCCTGTTTTCCAGGGTGTTGTTCAGTACTTATGTTCATTATTACATTTCTTTAGAACAGCTCCATGAATTACATTGATCTTGATTTAAAGAGCGCACTATGCAAAGGATTTTCTGGAATGGTAACAAGTCTTTATACGTGTGGCCTTAAAGGAAAACAGGAGTTCTGACTCTAGAGTGTACCGGGTGCCTTTTTCCAAGTGACCCAGCATTTACTGGGTTCATGTAAACTGAACCAGCTGCTCATCCCTTCTTAGGGAGAGACCAAGTGCACCTGCCTTTTTTACAGGATTGAAGACTGATGCTGGGTTGAGAACTCAAACTGTTCAAATAACGGGCACCTGATTGTTAGCTACCTTCTTGTTTACGGATGGGGGCTAAATTCCGGGTGGCTGTTACCCACAGAACCCATTTTCCTGACTAGCATTGCTTCCATGCACTGCTTTCATGAAGGGAGAGTAATGAGCAAATGAAAACCCTTTGACCTAACCGTGGGTTCACTGCCCAGTGCATTATGTTTATCACACGCCGCTGTTGAGCTCATGAGAAATGTAGCACTAGGGCTCTCTCCCCCTTGCAGAGTCCTTAACGGTGTTCCACCCTTTCCAGTGAGATGGTAGAATGCATCCCAGAATCCGTAGAGACCTTTGCTTCCACAAAAAAATCATTCCTGAACATTTCACACATTCTCTAGTGCTACAGAGGAAGAAAGAGGGGTGATTTCTACAGATATTGAACCAGATGACTTTTTCCCCAACAGGACATGCGGGTACCTCTCTCACTAGAGCCCCACCAATGTTGCTTGTTTTCATTTTTATTTTTATTTTTTATTTATTTTTTTTGCTTTTTGGGTCACAACCGGCGATGCACAGGGCTTACTCCTGGTTCTACACTCAGGAATTACTCCTGGCAGTGCTCAGGGGACCATATGGGATGCTGGGATTCGAACCCGGGTCAGCTGCATGCAAGGCAAATGCCCTACCCGCTGTGCTTGTTTTCAGACCTCTTGATATATACTATTCTTACAATGTTGAACTTTTGAGGAACTTGAGAAGATCCAGTGAAGCTGAACTTTCAGAGGAACAAACTTAGCACAAATACAGTTTCTTTTCCTGAATTCAGGTCACAATATCCTCTACTTCCTGAGGGCCAACTGATCTGAAGCCCTATGTAAGATTTTCTTCACTCAGATGTTTAGGAAGAATTAATTAGATCTTTTTTATATATTTATGTATTTATATATTTATGCATTTATGTATTTATGTATTTATGTATTTATGTATTTATTGTGTTTTGGGTCACACCTGGCGATGCACAGGGGTGGGTTACTCCTGGCTCTGTACTCAGGAATTAATCCTGGCAGTGCTCAGGGGACCATGTGGGATGCAGGGAATCGAACCCAGGTCAGCCGCGTGCAAGGCAAATGCCCTACCCGCTGTGCTATTGCTCCAGCCCTAGATCTTTTGCACAAGCAGAAATATTCTCTTTAGACAAGCACACTTCAACAATGCAGTTCTGAGTCAGAACCCAGAGCCTGGTCAAAGCCTGGTTGTGTTAGGATGGAGTGTCTGTGAGTGCTTACAGGCTGGAAGGTGAGCATCTCCTGGTTTCTGTCTGTTTTCCCAGCAGAAATAAAGGGATAACAGCACCTTCTTTATTTAATGGCTTCCATTTAATTATATCTAAAGGAACAAAACTTATACAATCCATCATTACATCCGGCACTGGCCCACCTCCACCCCAGTTAACAAACTCCTTCCCCTCCAAATTAATGTATATTGCCTTGAATGCTTTAATACTACTCTAAGACGACCTTCATTAATTGCAAATATTTAAAAAACTTCCTTTGTCTCTTATTCAAACAAGTCAAACTGCTGGCCTTTTGGTGGCTGTGTTAAACAAACAGAGGGTGGATAATAGAGTTTTCACTCTTGTGAGCCCAATGAATTAACTTTCCAAACACTGACCTTTGCCACCTCTATTTCCATGGACCTCACTGGATACAAGCAAAGAAGAGGCAGTTTTCTTTCAGATGTCAGACCTAGGGATGGTTCAGGACATATGTATAGTCCATTGGACCTTATGGCTTAGCAAGATCCCAAAGCCTTCCAAACTTCACACACCTAAGGTCACAGGACTGCCACTTTCTTTATAAAAGTTTATTGATTCAAGTATTGTAAATTGCTATTAATTATGGTCTTCCATGTACAAAATTCCAATGATGAGCTACCAGGCTCCTTCTCCAAGACCATAAAGCTTCCACTCTTTCAATCAGTCCAAGCTCCCTGCAAACTCAGTTTTGTGGATCAGCAATCAATTCTGTTGCCTTTGGTGCTTAGTTGCTACCTTACTGTGAATTATTAAACATATCCACATCTGAGAGTGATCATTTCGAATCTACCTTTTCCCTTCTGACTTACTTCACTCTGCATGATATCCTGTTTTATCCATGTCACAGTAAATTGCATGATTTTGTCTTTTCACATAGAGCTTCATCGTGTATGTATACACCACAATTTCTTGATCCTTTCATCCATAACTGGGTGATTACATTGTTTCTATATCTTGACCATTGTAACAAGTGCTGCAATGAACACCAGTGTGTTTATACCCTTTCAAATTAATGTCATTTCGTTTAAGGCTAGATACAAGGAAGATTTATCACTGGTTCATATGGAAATTTGATTTGTATATTTTAAGACATCTTCATATTTCTTTCTCCAGAGGTTGAACCATATGTCATTCCCACCAACAGTGGCTGAGGATTCCTTTCTCACCACAGCCCTGCTGAGACTGCCCATTCCCAGACCTCTTGATTCACGCCATTCTCACAAGTGTGAGATAAACCTGCAATGTTTTAGTGATTTTTATTTCTACGATCATAAGTGATGTTGAGCACTTTTTTTTTTTTTTTGCTTTTTGGGTCAAACCCGGCAATGCACAGGGGTTACTCCTGGCTCATGCACTCAGGAATTACCCCTGGTGGTGCTCAAGGGACCATATGGGATGCTGGGATTTGAACCTGGGTCGGCCGTGTGCAAGGCAAATGCCTTACCCGCTGTGCTATCACTCCAGCCCCATTGTTGAGCACTTTTTCAAATGAGTACTGGCCATCTGAACATCTTCGGTGCTGAAGTTTCTAATCATTATCTTTCCTCATTTTCTTATGCCATTGTTAGAGTTCTTGTTTTGTTTAGTTTTTGTGTTGAGTTCAGTAAGGGTTTTATAGGTTTTGAATATTTGCCCTTTTTCTAATGTATTGTAAGTATATGCTTTCTTTCATCCTGTGGAATGTCTTTTTATCATGGCTTGAGTTTCTTTTCCTGTGCAGAAGATTTTCAATTTGTTGTAGTAACATTTGTTTCTTTGAGTATTTTGCTGTCTTTGCCTCTGTGATCATCTCATGGGAGATACATCTGAGGTCAATTTCCTGGAGAATCCTATGTTTCCTTCAATGTATTTTGTGGATTCTGGTCTAACCACAAAGTCTTAAATCTACCTTGAGTTCACTTTGGTGAGTGGTGTGGCATAAGGCTGTAATTTCTTTCTTTCTTTCTTTCTTTCTTTCTTTCTTTCTTTCTTTCTTTCTTTCTTTCTTTCTTTCTTTCTTTCTTTCTTTCTTTCTTTCTTTCTTTCTTTCTTTCTTTCTTTCTTTCTTCCTTCCTTCCTTCCTTCCTTCCTTCCTTCCTTCCTTCCTTCCTTCCTTCCTTCCTTCCTTCCTTCCTTCCTTCCTTCCTTCCTTCCTTCCTTCCTTTCTTTCTTTCTTTCTTTCTTTCTTTCTTTCTTTCTTTCTTTCTTTCTTTCTTTCTTTCTTTCTTTCTTTCTTTTTTCTTTCTTTCTTTGGGGCTCTCCAGGTTTTACATTTGTTGAAGAGACATTATTTGCTCTACTTACCACATAAGACACTCAATCTTGAAGTGTCCTATGAATGCTCTGTTAGAGATTCATGAGAACTGTCCTTTGTGAGGGGGTTTAGGAACTTTGGCTACACTTGGCAGTGCTCAGGGCTTGCTCCTGGTCCTTGCTCAGGAACCAGTGCTGGTGATTCTCAGGGGCCAAACATGACGCTCGTGATTCAACTTGGATTTGCTCATGCAAGGCCAGCACCTCTGTTTTATATATATATATATATATATATATATATATATATATATATATACATATATATATACAGGCTAAAAAATAAGTCTTAATTTCGAGATAAAAATTGGCAGATGTCTTTTCACTTGATCTCATTGAATGCATAGAGAATAAAACTCTGATTTCCCTATCTTACTTCACACCCTCAAAGGATTCAGAGGTTCTGATTCATCCTTTAAACTGCAGAATTTATATAGTATTTCAATTTTGTGGATGTTTCAGATAAATTAAGCCATTTAACTTTAATGTTCACACTGGGATTCCTGCTATTAATTTTATTTTTAAACTCACTACTCAGGGTTAGTGGAGAAAATGAGAACTTTCAGGTCAAATACAGTGTAAGGACTTTGATTCCTTACACTACAACCCATTTATGAATGTAGGCAAATTATTAAGATTCTAATGGCCTATGTCTCATCCCCTGGAAAGAATAAAATGCTATTGTGATTGATTATATGAGAAGATACGATTTGTGAATAGGCCTAATACGTAGAAGCTTCTTCTTGCCTGCTAGCCTACACCGATAACTTCCTATTCTATTAGCATCTTTATACTCAAATATATTTCAATCCCTCCAATTTTATACATTAACTTTAGTTAGATTCAGACAGTGATAAATCACAGAAAAGCATAAATGTGATAATAAAGTTAAGGATAGCTCTGTCCTTGGGAAGAATGATTATGCAGGAGTCAAAGACTATTGACGTTAGAATTGATTGCCATATTGTGGTGAAATCAATAGAACATGATTTAGATTTCTCAATTCTCAGTTTCTTCACCAGCTAAAGTTGCTAATAATAATTTCTATTTGATTACTACGACACTGATATTAGTGAAATTACATAAGGACTAGAACAGCTAAATAAGGAAGACAAGATTTTTGTTTTATTTTAAGGAAATAGAAAAGTGACAAAACACTTTGTGCAGAACTTACTGTTTTCCTGTGAGTGACACGCCCACTTCAACATTTAGTTGGCACCTAATTCTGGGGCTTTGATTTCTCTTGAGAAAAATTATAGTTGAGTTTCTTCTCAGATTAGAACTTCATTTTATCTTTAACCTTCATTATTGGTATACTTTTCACATTATTGCAAAGGTCAGCAGAACCCACAGAGTAAAATGAAAATTAATGGATTTTGAATCAGGAAAAAAAACAACAACTGAACTTTACTCAGAATCCTATAGTGGCCCTTTTCGGTATAGTGTTTCGGGAAGAACTTGCCTGTGAAATTTGCAGAAGAACTTATGTAAATAGGGTAGCATGGTTTTATGAGGTGGGTTTTAAACATTAGCTTCTTCTTCTACCTAGTTTAGGGTATTGAGATAGTAGTTGTCAACTGTCTCTGACACACACAACTGTCATTCTTATCAGTTGCATAGTCAACATAAAATATGAAATATCCAGATATTCATATGAAAAGAAACACATTGTATGTTGTATAAACAAAAAAATAATATTATCCTGTATTTGGTTTTTTTTTTGTTTTATAGGAAAATGACATTTTCAGTTGTACAACATGTTCTAGTTTTCAGTATAAATATTTTTTTATTTTACCACAACTTCAAATATACTGACAAGAACATTAGCAATACATATCTGTCTCATTCAGATTCTTCCTAATTATTTTCTATTACTCTCCTTACTATATTATACTATTCCCTTCTCTTTCTCATACCCTTTCTATTTCTTAGGATTTTTATTTCATTTTTATAGTTTGTTTGTAAATTGGTTTTGGGGTTCAGTGCTCAGAAACTGAAACGGTCAGTGCTGAGGAGCTAAGCAGTGCTAAGGGGTTCTCCTGGTTCAGTATCTGGGAGTGTTTCCTTGTGATGCTCCGGAACATGGCGTGACAGACTAGAACCCTCAGCTCCTCCAGGCAAAATGTGTGCTGTAGCTCAGTGTGTCATCTCTCCAGACTTATTTTTATTTTAATATCAATTTTAGTTTTTAAAGTCCAGTCCAGGGGCTGGAGCAAAAGTATAGTGGATAATGTATTTACCTAGGACGAGGCTGACCTGGGTTGGGCCTGCAGCACCAAACATGATCCCCCAAGCACTGTCTGGAGTGATCCCTGTGTGCAGCCAGGAGTAAGCCCTGACCACGGCCAAGTGTGCCCCCTCCCAATAAATAAACGGATAAATAAAGTTTAGTGCACTGGCATTAATTTTTCTGCTCCTTTTATTTCTAGTATCATAATCACATTTCTTAAGAGGAGAATTATAAGATGCAATTAAAATGTGTCCACTGTTATTTTATAATTATCAGATAAACTGAAATATGTCAAAATGTACATTTGAAATTTAAAATTAAATACAAACTTAACCTTTATTTTTTAATAAGACAGCTGTAGAATCAATGTTTGTTGTAAACCTCAAAAGTAGTTCAATATAATGGCTTGTGCATAAATCAAAAACATCCATCTTTGGAAAACATTGCTGTTTGGTATAAATTTAATATCATTACACAAGTTAAAGAAGGTATCTAAACTTATCATTTGATACATAAACTTTAGTTTCTTTTCCATTTTGTCTTAGATATCAAGAACCGATTTCTATTAATACAAATAGGTTTTCATGTTAAATTTCAAATTTAATTTAATTTAATATCAGCACTGGAAAGCATGTGGTACATGCGAGAGGTCAAAGTTTGATCTCTAGTAACTCATCGTCTCTTATGCACTCCTGAGAGTGACCTCAGAGAACTATGCCAAGAGTAGCCCCTGAACACTGTGAATATGAAGCCCAAATCAAAACAAAATTTAATATCAGATAGGTATTGGCCTATCTTAAAATAAGTTACCTTGCTTTAAGTAAATCAAGACATGTACATTAAGTTATACTATTTTTACAGGTTACTGTTTCAAAAATAGAAACACAAAGCTTTATTGACAATTCTGAGGGCATAAAAATCTAAATTTATGGGTTGTTACTTCTTATTTATATTTTAAAAATGTAACATTAATAACACAAATATTAGTAAGCATGTATTATGGATCTAAGAATGCTTGAAAACTGGGAGCATCTGATAGTTAAAAGATAGAAAACAGGCTCAAGAAACAGGTTAGTTCTTAAAGGGAGAAGGAGGAAGTCTTTGAAGGTTTATAATGATTGGCTAGCACAGTGTGTGGAAATTACAGGCAGTAGGGAATTGGTTAGAACGATTCTCTCATAATATTTTTAAAAAGAGAGGTTAAGTGACTTTTATGCCTGACAGAGGCATTTACAAGAAATAGCCTATGTTGTGCTTATGTTCACGAAATAAGCTAGATTCAGTTTTGCTGAAATGGCTTAAACGGCTTTATCTGCGCAGGAAACACAACCTCGTCTTTCCCTTTGTATATATATTTTAATATCTAACAGCACTCAAAGAAGCTTTACATGATATCATGTTGTTCCAAATAGTTTTAATTCCAGGGTAACTTCTCTTTTACCAATTATACTTGAAGACAACCAGGCAGTTTTATGTGGCTACCTTATTCTGCAGTTTTAAGACTTTCAGTTTGCTGTATTACTGAAAGCAGCTGAATTATGTAATATGGTGTGGGAAGGGGTGTTTGGCATTCTCATTAGTAATTGCTAAGTGATGTGATTAGTGAATCTTACCTCAGTCTTTTATGTCAGCATTTATTATGCTATTTTTTCAAAACTGAATCCGACTTAATTATATCCATAAATTACATGCTATAATTTTGCAATGGATAATATCAGCGCCATACATGCTTAAATATGTTGGAGAAATAATATCATTCAGGATTTGTGGAGTTAATATTAATTCATCATTTATATTACATTAAAGGATATAGACTGCCATAATGAGTTTATCCATTTTCACAAAATGGCCTCACAATGTTTCATTATATATATTTTATATATCAATTAATTTTATTAACATTATCTTTTCTTCAGCTCATCAAAATGTGTCTACAGTATGTATGTGATCTAAAATTAATATTAGATTTTATAATTAAGATTAAAAAGATTTTAAATTGAAATATGGCTTTATATTTTTAGAAAATTTTACATTTCAAATAAGGATTTATTTGGGTTATTTATTCCCTCCACAGCAATTCTCTCCAAAAACGAAATGCCAGCTATTTCATTACAGAGTTTCAACCTCTGGTTTAGCAGTTCGATTAATGCTAATATATCTCTGATGTGTTTTGACAAATATATAAGTTTACTCTCACTCCTAATCAAACAGTATAAAATATCCAGTTTCCAAGTCATCTGAAACCACCCATTACGTACTTTTGCCTTTGTTTGTTTTGATATTGATTTTGCTCTCAGCTCCCACTCAGCTACAATTATGCACACGGGTTTAATTATAATGTAAACACAATAAATTAGTTGCTTATTTAATTCTGTGATTATACTACATATGCTAATTTTTAAATACCATAAAATTTATAAATATATCATTTATATCAATCAAGGCGTAATTGCATTAAAGGAAACTTGAGCTCTCTAGTGGGGGAAGGAAGACACACGAAAAGTAGATAAAAATGAATATTTTCTGCTGTAACAAACAGGACTGCCCCAAAGAAGGGGTCATTTATGTTTTTTCTTTGCTCTGTAGCCCCAGAGCACCAGGTGTGCTGAATAACAACCCAGAAGTCTCAAAGCAAGTGACCTAGCATCAGCCTGGTCCCCTGAACTATAACACCTGTTACTCCCTTGCTGGCAGATTAGACCTCAGATGGGCCGTGGGTCTTGATCCTAAGTCTTGGACCCTGTTCTCAAACAAAGGCTCTGGTGATTATACTAGAGCCTGATTATTTCTTAGCTGATGCTGCTTATTATATTAAATCCACAAGAAAAAGAATAAAAATGGTCATAATGAGAAATAAGATTGGGGGAAGCAGGCAGAGAATCTCTGCTCCCGGTCCCGTTGAGCCTAGACCACAAAGTTCTGCATTACCTGGGTTCCATGGGACCATAATCTCCGCGACCCAAGGGTCACACCCATAAACCAACTTTCTTTTTTTTTTTTTTTGCTTTTTATTTTGGTCACACCTGGAGATGCACAGGGGTTACTCCTGGCTCTGCACTGAGGAATTACTCCTGGCGGTGCTCAGGGGACCATATGGGATGCTGGGAATCGAACCGGGTCAGCCGCGTGCAAGGCAAACGCCCTCCCCGCTGTGCTATCGCTCCAGCCCCAAAGCCAACTTCTGCTGGCGCCAGATAATCTCCGCATCGGCCACCCTCCAGAACTCATGGCTGCTTCTGGAAGGGAGCATAAATTAAAGCCCCCATAAACGTGCCACGGGATTCTGCACAAGGGTTGCCCCAGAGGGGGACTGGTGAGAGCCCTCCTTGCCCCAAGGGACACAGTTCCAGCAGCCGACCTCCACTCCCCCACTGCCACCACACCCCAGGCCACTTTCTACACGCTCAGGTGGAGCCTCATCCATCCGTGAGTGAACATATTCCTGGACCACGTGGCTACGACACATAATCATAAAGGGATATATATATATGTATAGGAGTAGATATGTATATATATGTACATATATGTACATATATGTGTATATATACATATATATGCATATATATACATACACACACACACACATATATATGTATAGCACAACAGGTAGGGCATTCACCTTGCACTCAGCCTACCCAGGTTTGATTGATTTGTCCATCCCTCTCAGAGAGCCCTGCAATCTACCATGAGTATCCCGCCCGCTCGGCATAGCCTGGCAAGCTCCCTGCGGTGTATTCAATATGCCAAAAACAGTAACAAGTCTCACAATAGTGACATTACTGGTGCCCATTCAAGCAAATTGCTGAACAATGGGATGACAGTGATCTACACCTTATCGATATCTATATCTATATCTATATATGTCTATATCTATGCCTCATGGAGAGCCTGGCAAGCTAACAAGAGTATCCCGCCCACATGGAAGAGCCTGGCAAGCTCCCTGTGGCATATTCAATATGCCAAATACAGTAACAATAACAGGTTTTATTCCCCTGACCCTGAAAAGAGCCTCCAATTGTTGGGAAAAAAGAGTAAGGAGAGGCTGCTGAAATCTCAGGGCTGGGACAAATGGGGACATTACTGGCACCTACTGGAGTAAATCATTGAACAACGGGATGACAGTGATACAGTGATAATGAGAAATAAAGTAGTATTAAAAACAAGACAAAATCTAGCACTGGAAACAAGCCCAAAGCAACGACACCATCAGGCACACATTATAAAACTATGCTGATGATACTGGAGTTGAAGCACAGTGTTGGCATTTGCAGAAAAATATTAAAGCATAAAAATAAGCAGATGAGCATTTTGAAATGTAAAAACAGTAAATAAATTGAGATCTTAAAGAGCAGTTTGATGACAGATTAAACAGGTTAACAGATAATGATTGGAAATGTAGGTCGCAAGAAAACACAGTCAATCATAGTCAGATGATATGAAAAAGGTAACAGAAATTTACCATTCTAATGGTGAGGTTAGAAAACCGGCAGTATTGGGCATGTGCTTCTATCCTTAGCTGATGGCTGAGGCCCTGCCTACAATATCATTAGTTTTATAGTATTTCTATTTGAGACTTCTGTGACAGTAGCCAGTCAACAATGGAAGGTATCAGCTCCTTAGAAAAAGCTTAGAATGGGCCACTTGAGATGAAAAAAAGGACCTTTTTGAAATGATTTCCCAAAACAATGACACACAGCTCAGAGAAACTTAAGACTGCTCTAATCTCCAGTGAACTGCCCAAAGCTACTTTTCTTAAGCTGATTAAAGGCCAATTAAGAAAACACAAAGCTGGATGAGAAGGCAGATAAAGAAACTGATACTTCAGATCTTTGATCACCACATCCCAAGATGAGGGCGCTCAGAACTGAGGTTTCCATGCAGAGGAAGGAGGGTTCCAGAGACGCCTTAAGCCAAGCATGCGCAGCCGCTCAACAGACAAGAAGCCTCCGTGCTGCTGGGCCCATACTGTCCTTGGGTCTGGTTCATTCACAGGAGAGAAGAGGACTCAGATGATGATTGGCTTTTATCTCAAAACAGACCAAGAAGTGAGGGGTGAGGCAGAGTGCTGAATAAAAGGCCTCAGAGACTATGGCAGAGCATGAGTGGTTATGGTAAGGAAGCAGCTTAACCTACCTGCAGCCAGATATTTAGGGGCTCTCAAACTAGGTTAAGGGAGGGGGAAAGTGCAGTAATTGGCAGTGGAGTCAAGAATTGCCTGAAGGTCTTTAATTATCGGGGTCTTTTAATATCTATTTTATCACACGCAAAAAGAATTTAGACCCATATATAATTTCTTTCAAAGAATACATATATACCTTTTACAATTCTATTTTATATCACTTACACAAATATCACCAATAGCTTTGAAATAATTTGGTATGTTATGAATCTATGCCCATTCTGTCAGAGATAATATATTCAGGGGCTAGAGAGATACTACAACAAATAGGGTACTGGCATTCCATAAGGTCACCAGGAATAATTCTTGAGTGCAGACCCAGGAGTAACCCCTGAGCATGGCAAGATTTGGACCTCAAATAAAAGAATCACTGTGTCACTGTCATCCCATTGATCATCGATTTGCTCAAGAGGGCCCAGTAACGTCTCCATTCATCCCAGCCCTGAGATTTTAGCAGCCTTTCTTTACTCATCCTTCCCAATGGTGGCACGTTAGAGGCTCTTCAGGGTTAAGGAAATGAGACCCATCATTGTTACTGTATTTGGCATATGAATATCTATGGGGAGCTTGCCAGGCTCTCCTCCCCATGCAGGCAGTAAACACTCGGTAGCTTGCCAGGCTCTCCAGGAGGGAGAACTAGACTATCAGATTCGGTCAAGTGCTTCTGGAAACTTGGTTTTATAGTCTCTTAATTTTGGCCATTGATGGGATTACAGGGTGCCAGGAGCAGTTTCTGGGTGTGACTGCCTAGCTACTGGAAAATGGGGGATCTGGGTGGAAGAGGCCTAGTCCTGATCCGAGCAGCCTTGATGGCTTCAGCCCCGGGTCCCATACACCTGTGTTCCTCTGCTGGTTCCTTCATGCGTGAGGCTCATCCAAATGTGTAGAGCATGGCCTTGAGCATGGTTGTGGCTGGGTTCTGCAGGTCTTCAACTGTGGGTGCTCTGCCAGGCAGTTTTTCCTAACTAGTTTCCTACTTAGGAAATGGGGGAGTATTTTACCAACACTGAAAATCTATACTATATTTGGGAGAGGAGAAGCTTGGTGAGAACAAGAAGCTGAGTCAAAGATGGGAAATAAAATTCAGGAGATCGTCACTTGAAAGATTTTTAAATACCATCCACCAAAATGAAATGTTCATTGAAGCTCTGAGGAGTTGTCAAAGATTTCTGAGCAAGGAAAAACATTCACATCAAAACTACTGGCCAGAAATATTATATTAACTTTGCCATTTGGCTCCCCTCAAAACCTGAAATAAATGGTAAGTGATAATCTCAAAGATTCATCAGAGCTTCTTGTGTGTGTGTGTATGTGCTATTTCTTTTAAAAAAAAAACCTTTATTAAGGCACAGTGATTTACAAAGTTATTCATAGTTTAGTTCTAGTTCTGGGCGTACAATGTTCCAGATTCAGATTTTTAATTAATCAGTTCTAGTTTGGAGACAAAGGCCAAATCATAAGGAATGATTTCAGAGCTTTCATTCTGTGTGTCTCTATCTACAATCATATATGAATATTTATGCATATACATATATTTGGGAGTCACACACCTGTACTGTTTTGTACTCTGAGATCACTTCAGTCAGTGCTTAGGGGATTATATATGGTGCTGGGAATTGAACCCAAGATGGATGAATGCAAAGCAAGTAACTTACATGCTGTTCTATCATTCCCACCACACAATTTTGTTACTGCATCAACTCTCAAGGTTGTGTTTCATTTTGAAATGCCTATGTGTATTAGCATTATCTATAAATAAAAGAAAAAAATAAAAAAGATAACACTTGCATTTGTGGAATGTGAAGAAAATCAAGTGTGGTTATTTGTTTTAACTAAAAGTATGATGGAGCCAATGTTGTGTATTGTTTTACTTCAGTATTGTATTTCTTCTCAAAATCTATTTACTGCACTCTTAAATTATGGGTTTTGATAACTTTAAATTTATTTAAAGTTTATTGGGTATCTTTATTCTGATTAAATATGTCCTTTATCATACTTTAACACATTTTGTTTAGTGTTAATCTTCAAGATTATCTTTTCATAGCCAAGACAAGTATCTACTAATTTTTATGAAGAAAACTTACTTTAGATTGAACTCAGAACAACTTAGTACGTGCCACATTGTGATGTGGTCACCCAATGGTGCTGATGACATTTGTCTCCTTCGCCTGAAGAGCAGATAACTGTTGATCCTATTGGTAGCGTTTGTTATGACACAGTCTTAGAGACGTATCAGAACCTAAATTTACTCTTACAACTAAAATGCCTCCTTTTTTTATCAGGGATTTAAAATGTATAAGTAGGAACTGATGTCTCTTATTAATCATTAATCTGCTGAGGAATTGTGGAAGGTAATTCACGTGTCAGTAGTTTTTTCCCTAGCTATAAAGGGAGTCCTCAGAGGCACAGGGCCCATTAGGGAAAATAGGACAGAAAGGCACCCTAGCATATGCCTTGAGTATTAAAACTGCACCATAAATACTTGTTCAATTACACTAATCCCTACACATAAGACACTAGCAGGACACTTAAGTATGGGCATGCAATTAGTCACATATTAAATATTGGGTAACGTTATGGTATGTAATTAATAATCTAGCTAATATGTTATGGGCTCACTGAAAAATGAAAGGAAGGTATAAGGGAACAATATCCTCTTAAGCTTTCATTTCTTTATTTATGAGACTGAGTCTATTTTTTTTGAGTAACCATTTCCCAACTTACATTTCTTATTGTGATTTTCATATTGACAACTGACCTTACCAGTCTGTGATGAGTTGCTGATTCTTAATTCTTAAATTCTGCTTCTTCAACTATTTCCTTGAAAATCTGGATCCAGTAAACATTGGACATAATTGTAGGAACAGGAGGATTTTCCTTTATCCTTTCTTTCCATGTCAGCTCTGACACTGTAATAACTTTGATCAAGTCGTGAGTCAAAACTTCTCACCAAAATGCTCAACAGAAATTTTGAGAAAATCTCAAACACAGTGATAAGAAGAGGGCCAATACAGGACACATGGTTCAGAAGGGATTAAGAAGTGTTTAACCAATGGGAAAACCAACAATATAACTTCAAGTGGAAAGGGAATTAAGAATAATATTAATGGGGCTGAAAGATGGCACAGCAGATAACGTATTTACTTTCCATGTGGCTGACTTGGGTTTATTCCTGGTACCGCATATGATCCCCTGAGCCTGCCAGGAGCCATCCCTGAGCACAGAACCAGGAGTAAGCTCTGAGCATCATGGGGTATGTCCCTAAAGAATAAAAATTAAGAATAAGAATCTTAACAAGTGGCATACACATAAGCAGAGAGAAACAGAAGTCAATGCAGGGAATGGAAGTGCCCTAGTGTGGGGTTGCTACTTGGCCTTTGGGTACAGTTAATTTTGGGTTCTGTAACCAGGAAAATGAGCACAAGTTCATTTAAAAGTGTCCTATATGGAAGCGATATTGTCCATCAAGCAGACAGGCTAATGTTGCCTTTAAGCACAGGATTGTGAGACACTAGGCAGGGGTCAAGTTTGGCGATCACTGTATCACTGTATCACTCTCATTACTGTCATTACTGTCATTGATTTGCTCGAGCGGGCACCAGTAGCATCTCCATTGTGAGACTTGTATATATATTTCATCAAGTAGTTAACCAAGCACACTTACACAAAATGACTACAAATAATATATAGTGTGTTTCTGATATTGATTTCCAACGACTAGCCAGAAAGAAGCTGTTAGATTGGGCCGGCTTCGCTACAGCCTGCAGTGTCTTCCCTCATGGACATCCCATACTACTTTTATTTTTATCAGCCTAATATGCACACCCCCAAGATATTATGTCACTGGAATCATTTTCAATAAAACAAATAAACATTATTTGTTCGTTTTCAATACAATAATTTTAAAACATATTAATGAAAGGAAAAGTACAGAGCACTGTGGTCTGTTCTAATGATGTTTTCTAAAATATGGAAATATTTGGGGGGACTAGAGCAATAGTACAATGGTTAGGACATTTGCTTTGCACAAAGCAGACCCAGTTTGATCCCTGGTACCCTACATGGTCTCTCAAGCCTGTGAGGCATGATACCTAAATGCAGAGCCAGAAGTAAGGCCTAATCACTATTGGGTGTGTCCGAAATGCCAATAATAAAACGAAAATAAAATGTGAAAATATTTGCTGTATCCTTTAAATTTGATAATGTATCATAATGTAAGGGTGAATAAATTATCCTTCATCAAATAACTGTCCTTTGTGTTTTATTTTTATAAATCTTTGTAGATTTTTTTTAAAATTGTCATTTGAGTTTTCATTTTTCTTTCTAAATTTCATTTTACTTTTATAAAGTTGTTCACAATAATTTATTACATTCCATATTTCAACATCAATCCCACCACCATTATACCTTCTTACCATTATTTTAAATTTTCACACCACCTCCAAATTCTGCCCTTGATGCAGGTCCTAAATAATTCATTTTGCATTGTTTGTTATAAATAATCTGTTAAAAATTATCCAAAAAATGTTCACAGGAAAATGTGTGAAGATTATTATATCGCACCCTGGAGCCATTAAGCCCTTGTATAAGACTGTTGTTATATGTTGAGCTTTGTGTGCTAATATTTATTTATTGATTGATTGATCAAGATCAGTTGCCTTCTACCTTACACTCCATCAACTGTAATGTGCTACTCTTGGTACATCAGTAGAGTATGAGCTTTGCATGAGTAGTGAATGGGGCATATGCACCAGTAATTCCAAAATTGTAGATAGGGTGATACAACTGGAGATGACTTTGAGTTCTGGAGTCACCTCTGCTTCTAGTGACTATCTTCCAAGACTTATTTGTGAGTCTCTGGATCATGACCGTTAGTGAGCTCATATGGCACTGGAGGTAGTTTCTGGGCATGGCCACCGGGCTCCCGAAAAGACAGGGAAATGGGGGGAGGTAGTCCATTCCCAATCTCCAAAACCTGGAGATTTTGGTCCCAAAAGCTGCTTAGCTGAGTTTTTTCAGCAGTTCCATTCTCATGGGTGAGCCTCGTCCTGATCCTGTGAAAATCGATCATGAGCATGGTGGCCATTGAGTTCTGCAGGTTTTGGGCTGTTGAGACTCTCTTGCTGTGCTCCCCCCGCCCCACTCTGGGATGCCATGGAAAGGAGATGCAGCCTGGCATGGCATCTGGAGGCATCTCTGCAGCTTGAGGCTCTCTTCCAGGCTTTGTTTGTATTTCCATTTGAATTTTCAGAATTCCCAGTTATCTTCTATGATTTTGAAAGTCATGTACACTGAGAGATGCTGAATCGTGAAGTTCTTGGTGGAGCGACAAAGGTCATTCTGAGCCCCACCATCCACAGTGTGTGGTGAAGAGGGCCACACAATCAGAGAAATCTATTGAAAACTAAATCTGAGAGCAAGCATCTAATTTCATTAATAAATGGGAATACATTCCAAAAATTTCTAAAGGAAAAATATAAATTATAAGGCAGACATCTAGCACTCACGCGCCGCAGCCATGATCAATGTGTTAATACAGTCAAAGATGAATTGCCTCCCACTAATTGTGTTATAAAAAGGTCTCAGCCATTATGGTTCCCATGGTGTGGTCCCACAGTCTGCTGCTGAGTTGTGGAAATACGTGGACAGAGAGAATCATTGCACCCTCGCCTGTTTATCAAGGAATGGCTGACCGGTGTTTAAATTACCTGCTGATGTCAAGAGTTCTTCTATGGTAACTGAACAACTAACTCCATTACCTGATCTCAGTAATGATGACCCCTTTGGCAAAATTCTAATGTGACCTGACGTAAGTGAAACTGGACTCTGTACGCGCATCCCTATCCTTCTATGTGTGAGTGAATCTGTGATTATGTTATATTACAAGGCAGAATTGACCTTCCAAAAGAATTAGTATCTGAATAGTTTTCATATCATGGCTTTATGAGCTCTAAGAGCAGAATATTTGCTGGATGCATTCAACCAACCAATCAATAGTTAACTTGTGAAATAAAACATATTTGATGTTGCTTGATTAATGTTACATACTTTATTGTAACTTAACTTGCCTGTACAAAATATTTAACCTTTCATGGCGTATATAGACACATTACTTTGTGTAGCTTCTAAGTGCTTGTTACACTAAATATGTGTTCCCCAAGGGTCTAATTTAAAAGAGTACTGAATAATTTGATGATTATAGAGTATTTATATCAAGCCATTTGTAAAGAGGTATGGCAAATAATTGTGTCAAATGTGAAGTTTCAGGTATAATTTAAATATTTATGGTTTTAAAATAATCTTGGTTAAAAATATAATTAGCATAAGATAAAGTATTTATTATCTATCATATTTTTGAATAAGCTTATATAATTACATGATGTATATCTGAGTGTAAACATATATGCATCTACACATACACTAAACAGATAGGTATAGAAATTTTATGCAGAGATAATGTATCTTTAATTATCTTTTCCCACTCTTTGTCTAAAATTTTCTAGTGGGAATTGATGTTCTGGTTTTGTACTAAATACTGCTAGCTTGACAGCCCCCTGCTCTGCTGTCTTTCTGTAGAGATGATATACAGTGACACTCAGTGCCTCTTACCCACAAGATTGATGATATTGTTACTCAGGATTTTTAGGCTTTTGGGTTATAAGCTAAATGGGAAGGACAAATCTACCCAGTCTATTACTCAGGACATGATTTTAAAGCTATAAAAGTCACCAAGCTTTCCAAGAGGCCATGTTCTTTCATAGAGGCTGATTTGACAAGTAGTGGAGAATTTTCTAGGATTTTTGCATTCCTGCTTTCAAGCACTGAGGTGGACTTTCAATAGTTTTTATAGGTTTTGGTTTTTTATCTCCCTCAATATTTTTAAGACGAGTCACAATTTTATGTGCCCTTCCCTTATGAATATTCCTTTATTTCAAGAGTTCACAAAGGTTTACTAGCTAATAATAATAATAATAATAATAATAATAATAATAATAATAATAATATTTTTCTTTCAATAAAGCAGTTATTAATGTTCATTTTGAATTGATAACAATGAAGTTGATATTTAATTATTTATTGTTCTTTAATGGGCTTTTACACACAAAAACATATTTAATTTTCTGAAATATTATATTAACATAGATAGTAGTCGAAACTTCATTCCCCTTACTCTTTTCTTTGACTTTGTCTATTATATAATTCTCTGAATCAGATCTTACATTTTTAACCTCTTCTTGTCCCATGTCATAATATTTCATATTCACTTTTTATCCAGATTATGTAAATAGTATATATCGTATTTCCAAAATTCTTAAATACCGTGTCTTATCTACTGTAGGGTAACATTGGGTTTGTCCTTTCAGCATTGCTGCAGGGAACTTAGTTTACCTAAAGCAATGTCCTTTCTGTATGGACACAGGAAGACAGTTAATACCATGCTTTGTAACTTGGGAGCTGATTGAATCCAATAATATTTACTCCTGGGCATTTGCTTTCTCAACTTATTTGCCCTTAATTCCTAGCGCCCCAAAAAAGGGTCCCAACGAGGGACAGAATGGACCCAGGGCAAGCTGTGAGCTACCCTGGCATCGAAATGGGCCAGGCCAAAGTGCCACAATACTCAACTATAAGTTGAGAGCATGGTCATAGACAAATGCTGTCATGATCCAAAAGTAACGACGAGACTACGACCCTGCTGGAGTTAGGAAGACTAACCTAGCCTGAGGACTGTGGTCTGGAATATACTTAGTGAATGTATTCAGTGAAAGTGCTCAGGAAGAACCAAACTTTAAGTCTGATATATCTCTTACTGTGCTCATACAGAATGTCATTACTAGAAATATTAGAAGTAAATTTACTATAACTATTTAAGTGGATTACTAGCTGAGGAAGGAAGAAAGTTACTCACCATTGTTTGGATTCCACCCTTGAGCAGATCTAATAATCTGGAGTAATCTCCCTAGATGAGATTTTGTTAATCTCCTAGAGAAGTGGTCGTACCCTTCGTTGTTGATTTGTTAATGTTCAACCCACTTTATGTCACCACTCTATACGATTACTATATGAACTAAGACTGTAAGAGAAGTCGAGGACAGAGGCAAGACAGAAGAGGCAGAGGTAAGACAGAACCAAGGAGAAGTGACGGAAGTGGAGGAAGACATAGAGGTAAGACAGAAGACACAGGAGAAGACACAGAGAGAGAAGACACAGAGACAGAGACAAAGAGAGGTCAGAAGAGACCAGAGGAGAGACGACAGAGACAGAGAGCACTGCCTGGAAAGCCCGCAGACAGCACAACACACAGCAAATGTCCCCATCTCATGCACGCACGCCTTTGTATTTTTTACAAGCTACCATTTGGCTATGGGTTTGAAATTTGCCTCTCTCCAGTACAGTGGTACACAAGAATGGCCAACTTCTTCATCCTCTTCTCTCCTTCTTTTTCTATCTTTTTGTTATTTTTATGTATTTAAGCATTTAGGATTACTTATAAAATATTCCTAATTTATACAATTTTTTGTAAGCCTTGTACTGGAAAATTTACTTCTAGTTAGACCATTTAAACTCTCTCCTCATCAATTCTCATTTATTTGCTGTTGCCTCTCTTCATATAATTACAGTCCTTTATTTAGAATATCTCTAACTTTCTGTAAATTTACACCATCCAGCAAATAAGCATAATAAATAATATTCCATCACTCTAGTGATTCTATGGCAAGACTTGGACCAAATTATTTCTTGTCATACTCTGCAATAAATTTGCAATAAATTTTAGCTGTGGTTTTGATACAACATATGCTCAATGGTAGAGATTTCCCTGTTTCTATAGTGCTCTTTTATTTTTTATTTAAAAAAATCTCTCTCTATCTTTCGTATAGTCTGTCCAATGTTTTTTTGGACAAATAGGAGAAACTGCTAAAATTAGGTGATAATAGAAAAACTTCATTAAAAACAATATTGCAGGGGATGGAGAGATAGCATAGCGGGTAGGGCATTTGCCTTGCACGCGGCCGACCCAGGTTCGATTCCCAGCATCCCATATGGTCCCCGGAGCACCGCCAGGAGTAATTCCTGAGTGCAAAGCCAGGAGTAACCCCTGTGCATTGCCAAGTGTGACCCAAAAAGCAAATAAAATAAAATAAAATAAGAAATAAAATTTAAAAAAATTAAAAATATATTGCAAAGACCATACCATGGTGAAGTTTTATAACGTTTGCTAGAAATATAATTAATAAAATTGGCACCTGAAAAGCTATTCATCTAAATTTGCATGTATGACTGAGGTAAAATATTTGTTTTGTTTTGGTTTTTGTTTTGGGGGCCACGTCCAGTTGTGCTCAGGGCTTAGTGCTGGCTCTTCAGTCAAGGCTCAATCCTAGCTGTGCTCAGGGGATGTTATTGGGTCTCAGGGATTGAATCCAGGTCAGTTGCCTGCAAAGCTAGCACCTTCACCCACTGTACTATCGCTCTGCTTACTGAGTTAAAGTATTTTTTAAAATTATTTTGTAATTTACTCCAAAATTTTCTAAACCGGTGTTTTAAATTTCTAATTTTTATTTTAAAATAGTTATGTTTAATCTTTATTGTAAAAATATTTACAAAAACTTTCATGAAAATTAAGAAATGCAAAGTGAGTTAAAATCTTAAGTTTCATATCTTTGTTTCAGAATTTTCTCAAAATGATGCATTACATTGAAGTAATAACAGTGCTATTCATATTTTAATTAGATATTGCATCAACGCAATGTGTAAAGTATTTGAGATGCTATCTTTTAAGCAAAAATAGTAGTTTGACTGAGTCTGATCCATAATAGAGATGCGGTAAATCTTGATGAACAGTGCCTGTGGTTTCAAACAAAAATGCAACATTTCAATTTATGGACATTAAGTTCATTTGTAATTAAAAATATAAAAATCACATTTATTAGGAAAATCAAAGGAATGCAGACAGGGTAGTTAACTTGGTTAGGACATGTAAATAGTTCTACCTTAGGGAAAATAATATAATAATATAATATATCCAGTTCCAGTAACATGCAGAATATTAATTGCTCATAAATGTTCATGAATTTATGTGTCACATTATGGGCTTGTTTGAACGTGCATAAATTATTCATTATTCAAGTGCCAGTAATTATACTGCAGGTTCTTCATTCTAAACTTCTGCATATTATGTAAACTAACTAATTTGAGGACTTGTCATTGATTCAGAATTCTGCATTTAAATATAAGGAAAGTAGTTACTATAATAATTGTGATTCACCATTTCTTCATTTTCAAAGAGAGGGAAAATGCTCGCTGTATTAAGAAACTTGCATGTAATCAGGGATGAGTAGAAATAAATTTTAAAGTTTTTCTCTGTATAGAAATTGTTCAAATGTTGTATTGTAGCCATTTCAATAGGAACCCCATGGTTATTATGAATGTTTAAAGGATAGATTTGGAAAGTTTATGCTTCATCAAATACATGTGAAAAAAGTCTTTGGCTACTAATTGGGGTTTGTTTCTACGTTTTTTGATTCCATACATATCGAGCATGGTTTTAAAATGATCTGCCCATTTTAAAAGTGAATATTTACATAAGTGATATTTGGAGAAGAAAGAACATTAACACTTAAACTTGCTTTGATTTAACATTGGACACATGTAATAGTTGATTTAAACTAAGGCAACACAAATGTCTAGACTAATTTGTGGTATTTCAAAATAAATACCATTGATAATGGGTAAACCAACAAATGGCATTTATTTGGGGAAAGGAAGCATTATGTGTGTGAGAGTGTCTGCTTGTGGCCACAAACAGTGGCCCTCCGGAGTTGCCCCTGACTCAGTCCTCAAAGGCACTCTTGGGAGAGGTCAGGGTCCCCTGTTGTGGTTTGTGATCACACACTGAGTTTCATACACAGAGCACAGTGCTCCAGAGCTCTGAGCCACTGCCCTCAGCCCTTGTTTATAAGCAGTTCTAGAAGACACGCCTTTGAGAGCGAGACATCGAAACACTATTCATAGAACTGGGGACAAAAAGATCTTTTTGATGATACATGTTCAGAAGACTCCTGTCAAACACAGGAAGAGTCTTCCAAATCAGTAATCTGGAGAGATGGATCCATAAGATTTTATTCCCCTCCTCAGAAACTGTGGGGTTGGCTACCATATTGCTGACGGGTGTGTTGGATTTTCCTTCTGATTTTTCTTTTTCTTTCTGCAGCCTCTTGAGGTTGCTGCCTCCTAACCTCCTCTGTTGGAACTCATCTTCCCCTGAAAGTAAAAGAATAGCATCAAGGGAGTATGTATCTAATTCAGCACCCTTGTGTTTTCAAAATCATTAAATGAAAAGGGCATACAATTTTATTTCTCAACTAATTCCATGCATTAAAATAATTTTGAAACATTTCTCCAGTGTTCCCATCATTCCCAACTTTAAAAATCTCAAAAAATATATAAACAGAATGTGTGTGAGTGTGCGTGTGTGCAGGAAAGAGAGAGAGAGAGGGAGAGGGGGAGAGAGAGAGAGAGAGAGAGAGAGAGAGAGAGAGGGTGTACAGAGGACAGAGGTTAATGCACTCATCTTTCCACACAATTGGCTCCTCTGTACGCCCCCTCTCTCTCTCTTTCACTCTCTCTCTCTCTCTCTCTCTCTCTCTCTCTCTCTTTCCACACAATTGGCTCCTCTTTTGTTCCCCAGCACCTCCAGGAGTGAGCCTTAAGTACATATCTAGGAATACTGGGTGTGGTACAATACCTACCCTCAAACTCCCAGATAGTGAGCAAATTGGAGTTTTAAACATAAAATATAGATTATCTAGCAATCAATATTTAATTCTTACACGCCTAATTACAAAAATTCCTCCCAGTCAAAATAATTTTCTTTCTTGTCTTCTACAATACTTTCTGCACAACATAAGTCACCAAAATATATTTTAATTTGATAACTATTATGCTAATATGTGTTCTGAAATTCATTGTGTGCTTTTGATTTGATTTAACACAGCAATCACCTGAATGTGTTTCTCTCCCCAAATGTTGAACATTGAAATCCTAACTCCCTACATTATGGTATTAGGATCCAGGGCCATTTGGGAGGCGGAAAGGACAGAGTGGTGGGACCCTCAGGGAAGAGTTTAGTGCTTTTGAGAGGTGTAGGGGTGCTTTTAACCACCCCTGGAAGTGCTCAGGGCTTACTTCTGTCTCTATACCCAGAATTCCTTTTGGACGGGGTCGGGGACCATGGAAGGTGCTGGGAGTTAATTCTGCTGTCCGTGTGCGTTTGCAGCCCCTGGCCGCTGGACTCTGGCTCCAGCCCTGACCTGGTGTCTTGTACCCCTAGATCCTGCTTGCACTGGGAAAACTTGGCAAGAGGTGCTGGCTCGTAACCCGGACCAGGGATTTCAGCAGCATGTCACCATAGCCATGCTTTGATCTGAGACTTCACAGACTCTGTGATTGTGAGAAATACGTTTCTATTGTTTGTCATCCGTCCACACCAGGGGGGGAAACCCAGGTGAACAAAGAGAATAGGTACTGCATGTCAATCTTCTACATCTAAGCTAATTGTATATCAACTTAAAAAAAATCCAGCATTTATTTGTGAATTAACTGTAAATATTTTACAATTGCCTCATGACCCAGCATTTGTGGCCTTTTTTTTTTCCAGTTCTCAAAACTGTCAGCTCTGAAATGAAGCTCAACAAGAGAAAAACCAAAAGACAGAACAGTAGACCCTATATGAGTCTGGGATTGAGACACCGATTTCTGTAATTTGTCTTGAGGTGTTCTATTCCTTGTCCGTTTATCCTTTGATCTCTCAGGTAAAAGGGATAGCAATGGAGAACTTTTCCACTGAACTTCTCATTTTATTTCAAAGTAATAGGTGTGAGGCTGCAGTGGGAATAGTGTCTGTTATTACTCATTTCTATTCCTGCAGAAATTCGGAGACTTGGGAAAGCAGTGAAAGGAAGGGTTTTCATTTCCTTCGTATTCATCATAGCTTGAGAGATGAAATCTCTGTTTCTCTCACCTCAGCGAATATTATTCAGTCATGAAGCCATTGTGGTTCCGTGCGAATGCCCGAGCTGCGGAAACTGCTGAGGAAAGTTGGGAGTCCACGCTAAGCTCCTAGTAGACACCACAACCAGTGAAGGAGCTGCCTGAGATTACCAAATGGGCACGGGCATTCTATTCCCAGCGCAGCTACTTCACTACCCCGCTATCTCTGCAGGAAACAGACAAGACATACCAGGCAGGCCTGATCCAAATTGATGAGAAGTAAATACTAAAAAAAGTGATGATTTCTGCCATTAAACCACTATTGTTCATTCACACAGAACACCTTCATCCTGTCCCCTACGGAATCTACAATCTGATTGAAGAACAGTCAACAGTCGGGGCACGTTGATTATCAGAGCTAGGCACCAGTTCAGGACCACTAGCTCTGAATTTCAATGGACGACGATACCCCACATTCTGCAATGCTTGATAAATGACTACGAGATCCTTGGAGACTTGACGAAGGTTTGGGATACAGGAAAGGCTAAGCATTTTGCCTTAATTCAAGAGGTTAATATAAAAATTCTCACAATTGAAATCATAAAGTTTAGATCTGATGAGCAGATACATAAGATGGATGAATTATTAAAGGGGTAAGAAAATTTCAAGCCCTTTCTCACTCCATCCAGTTTGAGTATCTGCTCATCCAATCTAAAATTTATCTACCAATATATGACAAAATATCTCTCATCAGCTGTTTAGTCCATCAATATTCTTTTGCTTTGCTTTGTTCTGGGGGGCATACATGGTGGCACTCGGGGTTATTTCTGGCTCTGTGCTCAGGAGTAAACCAGATGCGGTACCCAAGAGCAAATCAACACCGTGGTTGCAAGACAAGCACCTTAGCCGCTCTACTATCTCTACTATGCCCCCTGCCCAAATTCTTCATTTTGTCATGTCTGACTAATTTATTGTAATAACTGTTCAATCTCTGGATATGAAGTCTCACTACCACCTCTTTATATTTGAGCCCTAGTAAACCCACTGAGATAAGACCACTCAATCCCATGCCAGCTTCCTCTGTCACATTCTGTTACCTATCGAAAGCAGCATCAGAGATCTCTAGGGATATTCAGATACACACCTATTAATTCTGCCATGCACCTCTCAAAGTTACGGTTAAGGGATGGTTGGGCTGTCTGACCACTCTTCATGCTGGTCTTCCTGAGAGTTGAGACTGATTCCCTTTGTGTTATATTTCAAAGAAGTCCTGGCATCCCAAGCTCATACACTATCATAAAATATTTACTCTAAGCTTTCTTGTCAAACTGGAAAAAACATCAATGCTATCCCAAGTTGCTAAAGCAAAAATACTAATATTAATCCTGCATGAAGAGATTCACATAACATTTCCCACCCTCCTACCCATGCTGAAAATTAAGTTACACAAATACTCTGGACTTTTCCTCAAATTCTGTTTTTGTCACATCAAGTTTTCCATGCTCCTTCTGTTCCCAAGCCCCCGCATGTTTTATCTGGAGCCTGGTCCAGAATAATGGCAACTCCACACCCTCCAGGTGCTTCTGTACCATCTCTATATTTAACTCATGGTGTGGCAGTTGTCTTTGCTGGTGGCAATAACGAGAATATTTCACTGGTGTGACTTCCACACTTGATCTTAGCCAAAAGACCGAGAAGCGATGCTAGTGTGACTTCCATACAACTGAATCTGAAACAGCAATTATCACCATTGCTTTGTTCTAATATTTAGAGTCAAATTGCATTTGCCTTCTCCATTCCATCAATATTCAAGAGGAAATGATAAATGTTGAGTGTGACAGTCATAATAATCATCAACTAAGGTTTTTCTTAAATATAGTATGAATCCATGAACAAAGAAGTCGGTTAATTGATGAAATAAGTGACCTCCTCAAAACATTAATAGTTACACATATATTGTATGCTTGATATTCGTTGGACCCTAACAATTAGGCTTACCTATAGATCTCCTAAGAAAACCAATGTCAAATTTCTTACCAAAAAATGTCGGAATTTCAATTATTGCATATTACTCATTGATCTAGGTTTCTACTATATAAAACCTAAAAGTAGGAAAAAAAGAAAAAACATGGATTATATCAGTGGTTGCCGATTGCTATCCTATTTCTCTGGAATGCATTACAACAGTATATGATTTTTCTCTAGCTCCTGACACATACTCTATTTCAATCCTGAAACATCACATATTTTAGCAGGAGTTTAAAATAGTTATCTTCCAGTTAGAATGCAGGCTGTAAGGGATGCAAGTTGGTTCCCTGGGGACCTTGTTAGGGAAAATCACTCATATGTTCAGTGAACATTTGAACAAATGGACCTGCTGTTCTACCTAATGCTGGTGTAATTCCTTGATATATGGTCACTGTGTGTGACAACTGATACTGTCAGTTTGTAAGCATAACATTTCTAAACTCTAGTCACAAAAGCTGCATGTTAATGCTTCTCTGTGGGGTTATCATCAGTACAACGAATAAATGAAAATCTCTGGGCCAGAAACTCAATAAATTTTAAAACTTTATGCATACTCATAGTGGAGAAATTTAAGACAGCTTCCTGCCTCTTTATATGCACATATATAATGCATATACATACATATCATATGTATGTATATATGATAAAGAATATAATATATAATATGTGTATATATTACATATGATATAATATATGTATATATTGTAATTGGCATTGTAAAAAGCCCTGGTTGAGCATACTTGCTGTATTAATTCTATTTTTCACTAACAAGTATTTCATTATAGAACTTTGCTGTTGCAGGTAGATCTGTCTAATCATGGGAAAGAATGAACCTATTTATGGCTTGCATAAAACTGCCAAAAATAGCTTTTGTCTTGCCTTCATGGCTATGACCTTCATAGGATTTTAGGTGGATTTTCATCAACAGAATGATACTGATGATTCTGGGAGATGTCTTTAAGTCAAATAGTTGTTTAAGTTTAATATCAAAGCCGAAAATAAATATCAATATAAGCTTCTAACCATACAGCATTTCCCTAATGGCATTCTGTAAATAGATCCAAATAAAAGTTAGTCTGATTCCAAAGAAAAAGACTTTCTCAAGTGTATTTCGAAGACATTTTCTAGCTATTAAACACCAGGTTTAGGACTCAAAATGGGAATCGTGGATTTAGTATCATTTGATTCATGCTAATAAATGGGAACAAAATGCAAAAAAAGCAGAAATTTAAGTAATCCAAAAAGTAACTGTGCTTGACATCGAAACTTGATCTATTGACTTAATTATAGTAAGTATTTCCGGACTTCTGAATGAGCACTTTACCATAGATTGAATTCAGATTTAATCAAGACCTTGACTTTGTAGTAACTGAACTATTTTCCCTTCCAATAAGCATGCTGGCCTCACTGCCACAAGCAAAGTACTCCAGTGTGTCACCCTGATTTTCAAAATTTTTCTCTCTTCTCTGTTCTGGAAGGATTGAATGTGCTCTCCATATAGATGTCAGCAGCATGTAGGATTGACAAAAGTGTATTTCTATCATCACTGTATCCCTGTCATCCGATTATTCATTGATTTACTAAAGTGGACACCAGTAACATCTCTATTACACTCAGCCCTGAGATTTTAGCAATCTCTCCTTACTCGTCTTTCCCAATGATTGGAGGCTCTTTCAGGGTTGGGGGAATGGAGCTATCATTACTGTTTATGGCATATTGAATATGCCATGGGTAGCTTGCCAGGCTCTGCTGTGTGGGCAGGATACTCTTGGTAACTTGCCAGGCTCTCTGAGAGGTATGTATATACTTGTTACTATATTTGGGATATGAATATGCCACAGGGAGCTTGCCAGACACTCCTGAGCAGGCAATAGATCCTTGGTAGATTGGTGAGGCTCTTCAAGAGGGAGAACTAGCCTATTAGATGTTGCACGGACACATTGGTAGTGTTAGAAAAGACTAATCTGGCCTGAGAAGTGCTGTATAATCCCTGGGGCGGATAGGGGAGGCCCTGGTGGCTCCCCCACAGGCCGTCCAGGTTGGGTGGTCTCGGGCCACTCGCCCAGCCAGGGCAGCCCGTGCCATGGGGCAGACGGAGGAGGAAACGAGGGCCAAGCCGGTTGTTTGATCAGTTGTCATTTATCCCATTCTCCCCACGTGCCTCTTCCAGTCTACCTGAGCCCCCCCATTCTAGTCTCACACAGCCCCTCAGTCCCGTCTCCTCCTGTCTCTCCCGCCCAACTCTCCGAGCTCCATCTTGCTCCTTGCTCTCTCTCCCCCCTCCTCCAACTCTCTCGTCTCTCCACCCGGGCACTCTGGGCCAATGCTAAACTCATGTAGCAAAATCAACATAAGAAAGCTCTTTCTGACTGTGCATCAGGCTTAAGAGCAGAAACACCACCTGGGGGTGCTCCTCTTCTCCTCTGTCCAATAACTTAATTAATATCTTAATTAACATCTTAATATTAGTTATTTTTGTATGGACACAGTAAGAGATGCATTGAGGCTTGTAGGGCAGCTCTCCTGGGAACATCTTGCTACAGACTTAGACTACAGCACTCAGGCCAGATTAATCATTCCTAACCCTAGCAGGGTCCGAATCTAGTTATTACTTTTTGGATCATGACAGAATTTTTCCATGATGCTCTTAACTTATAGTTAATTTAAGCATTAGACACTTTGGCCAGGCCCATCTCGATTCCAGGGTAGCACATAGCTTACTGCTTGCCCTAGGTGAATCCAGTGCCTCGTTGGGACCCTGCTTTTGGGGGTGCTAAAAAGCTAGAGCAATTGAGGGGCTTAAGTCGAGAGAACAGATGTCCCTGAGGTAATATTATCTGGAGTCAAATAATTCCCACATTACAAAAGCATACCTTTAACTGTCTTCTTGTGTCCATACAAAAAGGACATTGCCCTAAATTAACTATGCAAAGGACTTAAGGAGAAGAGACAAACAATATTCACAAGTTAACAGAGCACAAAGAAAGAAGTTACAAATAAACACAGAGGAATGGGAGCACTGTGATGGGAGTAACTCAATAAACCTTACCTCCCTGCGGCAAGGCAGAAAGGAAAAACCAATGTTATCCTATACACTGTAGTCAGATCTATAGCAAGATATCCCCAGGGGAGCCCCCCTACAAGCTTAATATATCTCTTACTGTATCCATACAAAATAACTAATATTAAGAAGTATAATTAAGGTGTTAATTAAGATGTTAATTAAGTTATTGGGCCACGGAGAGGAGAAGCACCCCTAAGTGGTATTTTGCCCTTGAGCCTGATCAGAGATCAGGAAGGGCTTTATACGTTGATTCTGCTACCCCCAGTGCGAGGGAGTTGGAGACAGAGTGGAGAGACCAAAGAGGTGAGTGGGAGTGCGGAGAGATGAGCCGGAGAGACAGGAGGAGACGGGAACGAGGGGCAGCGTGAGACTGGAATGGGGGGACTTAGTGAGACTGGAACAGGCGCGTGGGGAGAAAGGAATAAAGGGCAACTGATCACCAACCAGCCTGGCCTTCTTCTCCTCCTGTGTCCACCCATAGCGTTGGCAGTTCCGGGAGGGGATTGTCGAGAAACCCTGAATGCAGGCACTGAGAGAGAGCCACTGGGGGTCCCAGACTGAGATTGCACAGTCATCCTTGCCATGGCTCAACGGCATTGGCTCCTGTGTCACAGGTAGCAGTTTAGCTAATAGTGCAAGACCTATAAACAAAGATGTGAATATTATAATCTTTGTTAGATTTGTATAATCTTATGTATATGAGCCTGACTCATCCAGCTTTCCAGTTGCCCTGTAGTTATATATGTACTTATTTTCATGTATAAATGCCCAAGACAGTGGAGAACAGATTTAGACTGTGGGTTATTTAACCTAAAAGGAGTCATGAGTCAGATCTACAATTGTGTATCTAAAATTCATGGGTCTCAATGTACTTTGTTATTAAAAAGTGAACTAACAAAACAAATAAACGGAAAACTGCATCAGCCACCAGGAGTGTGCTGGGGTATAAGTGTCTTCCCTCAGACACATTAACCTCTCACCACCGAAGAATTGCAAACCCACAACGGATATGCAGACTGAATCTAGCAAGACCATCATGTCTGCTCAGGCTAGTTTCTGTCACCAAACAAATGACAGGATCAGGAGCTAGAGCGATAGCACAGCGGGTAGGGCCTTTGCCTTGCACGCAGCCAACATGGGTTCGATTCCCAGCATCCCCTATGGTCCCCGAACACGACCAGGAGTAATTCCTGAGTGCAAAGCCAGGAGTAACCCCTGTGTATCACCAAGTGTGACCCAAAACACAAATAAACAAATAAATAAATAAATAAACAAACAAACAAATGGCAGTATCAGTTTTCAGAGGTGCAAAAGAAAGATAATGGCTTGGTAGGTACTTTGCCTGCACCTGGCTTCTCTCAATGCCTCGGCAAAGCCCTTGAGCTCGACGGCAGATTTTAGAAACTCTTTCTGTAGTGTTAAAATGTCTCCTTAAAGTGCTGTTTACTTCACTTTTCTGTGTTTGATGGCATGGAGGCCATTTGTTGCTTCCTTGCTCTTAGAAAAGATCCCACATGCGTTTTAATTTGAATTTTGAAGCATTTCTGATTTACATCATCAGACAAGCAGTGGGACATGTCAGTATTTGAAGTAACAGGTAAAGACAGTGAAAGGATTGAAGTAGGTGGGAGGAAGTGCAGGGGTGAGGGGCTGGCCGTGGACTTGACTGACCCAGCTTCTCTCCCTGGCACCGAATATGGTCCCTGAGCACTAAACAGAGTGATCCCTAAACATGAAGCCAGGCATTAGCCCTGAACACCACCTGGTGTGGCACCCAAAAAGTAATTGTGATAAGACAGTTGCAGTGGTGACCTGTGTGTGTGCAGGGATGAAGGCTCGTGGCCTCCACGTGCCACTCTGAGTCCAGGTACCCGCTGGTACCTGAGCATCTTCCCGTGTGCAACCCTAGACGATGCCAGCAGTGCCTGGGGACCCAGAGATCCCGGCGCTGCAGAGCAAGGCAGCACCATGTCCTTGGGCCCTTGCACGAGACTAGCAGAGAGGGGCCGCACGACGGCCTGAGCACTGCTCTGGAGTCCCCCCAGCCAATAAAATCACTGGGGTGATATGATATGAAGGATGTTTGTTCTGAAAGCAGAGCTTCTGGGATATCCTTAGTCCCAGGAGGAAAACCATTAGACTTCCAGGCTCTGTTCTGCGCAGCTTCCCCGTGGCCCTTCCTTCGAGGGCCTCCACCCCCTGCTTGGTCACCCAGCCCCGCCAGGGCCGGCCCACAGGGAACATCTGTCATGCTGGCAACGCTCTACTTGCTTAATGTGTCAGTGGTTCTGTGCGCGTTCGCTTTCAGATAATTTATTCATGCACGCATTTAAGATTCTAATTTTTGGGAACGTGTGGAATACATGAAAAACCTTAAAAATCATTTACCAGGGGAAGCTATTAGCTCATTATAGCAAAGAGGATTGCATGCCTAAAATTTTTCAATTTAGCTTGAATTATATTTGTGCAATAAAAAATTTAAGTGTTTTAATAAAAATTCGATTTGGCATAAATTCTCTATCCCTTGCAGATTTTAAATGGAAGCACGCTAAATAAGCAGAGGTTGACAGTATATCTTACTTAATACGTCTCCATCAATATGAGTACTAAGTCAGTACCCTGGCACAGATCAGTCTTTATGGATTATTTATACGAGAATGATAGGAACAGTGATACTTAGTCATACAATGTCATAAAATGGCTGTATGTGTGATTCCATTTATGAAAACAGATGAGAGCATTGGTGACTGAATTTTTAGAAAGACGGTAGCTGTGAAATATGATTGTCAGCTTTCTGCTCTTGGTCTGGAGTTTTATTAAAAACCAAAACCTCTTTTCAGAGCATAGCAAAACAAAGATAGTGCTTCTTTCTTTCTTTTATTTTTCTTTTTTCTTCTGGTTTTGGGCATACACTTGGAGATTCTTAGGGTTTACCCCTGGCTCTGTGCTCAGGGATCACTCCTGGTTGTGTGCCGGGACCATATTACGTAGTAGGTCACGTGCAAGGGAAGGTCGATCCCTATTTATTATCTCTCAAGCCCAAGGCCACGTTTAAATGTTATTGGCAGACAACACAGGAAGGAAACTGTTCTCTCCAGTTCTCTACCTAATATGCTTCCTTCATCAAGATTGGATACTTATTAGTATAGCTGGACTCAAACACACTGGACCATAGTTCTGTGTAATGTGATCTTGCTGCTGACACTTCAACTGGTGCTTTATGAAAGAGGAGCACAAATGAGATGCAGAGATGTTGACAGACACGTGGAGCATTTTGAAACATCACCCCCCCCCACAAGTGACAAACAGGCAGGGAAACATTTCAATGCAGGACCAGACATGGTTTTATTTAATTTAATTTTATTTTATTTTAGATTTGTGTTTATAGCATTTATTTCATGAACATTTTAAAATGTATTAACACAGAATGGTTCGTAATACTTTTTGACAGGTGTACAAATTCACATGCCTCTCATGTTGAGTGAGATCAGGCAGAAGGAGAGCAGCAGAATCAGAGCAATTGCTCTCATATGTGGCACATAAAGGAACTGTATGTGAATACTAAATTTCCAATGGCAATAGAAACAAGTGAGAGAACTGGTCTTCAGTAGGAAGCTTGCCACGCGGAGGCAGCGGTGAGCAGGGTAAGTTAGGGAAGGGAACAGTAGGATAAGGCGGGGGCAGTGGTCAGTGGTGCCTGCCACAGAAGCAGGCTAAGGGGTGGAGGAAAATGGGAACATTAGCCAAATGAGTTTTTAAACTCTCACAAGTGTTTCAATTCCAGCACAGCAAATTTCTAAAATTGCTCTATAAGAGTTTTCTTTTCTTAATTCTTTAACCCCAAATCTCAGCAGAACAAAACTGAGCTTATAGAGGAATATGAGTAGTTCTCAGGGATTTTTTTTTCCCCCCACTCATTATATTATAGAGCTCTCCTCTAGTATTTCCACTGGGATAGTCACCAGAAGAGATCCTGCTGACTATCATAAACAAGAAAAGTCATTTGATTTTTAATGGAAAAATTTGAATTCTTATAATGATAGAAGGATGCATCAATGTTTACACATTTGGAGTGAATCACCTGGTATACATATCGAGATTTCAGGAAACAATAAAACACATTGGACTAATTACGAGTCTTCTTATAAGGTGAGGGTGATTGTATAAATTAACAGCAACCATATTTAGAATAAGAATATCTGTATCTTTAAAAATATTTATCAACAACATAACATTAGTAATTAGTCATACACCATTTTGTAAGTTATTGAGTGTGTAACCATTTTTAAAGTTTTCATTCTAAAACTTTGCGACAGGAAAGAAGCCATTGCCTTGTTTGTCTGTGTAACTCTCTTAGGTAATGCAAATAAATTTATGGTGAAATGCAAATACCTGACTTGTAAGAGAAATCACTGTTGCTAACTTTCAAATGGTATGAAAATTAGCATAAATTTACATGTTCATTAATATAACTGAAATGATTTTAGATGTTTTTAGAATATTTAGAAATCTCTTTGTTCAACATTGTTGAATCAATGGCCTTAATCCCATAAGTGGATAGAGATTATTTAAATGATCAAGGTAGCTAAACAAATTTGAGTCTCAAAATGATTCTTCTTGAGTCCTTAATGAGTCAGAGGTCTTAAAACTCAGCTTTGTTCAACTCTCATAAACAAAATCTGATGGTTTGAATGAACTACATAAACCATGAAGTATGAAAGTGGCAGGGGGTATATAGGAAAATTTCCTAATGAATTTCAAACTTTTCTTTTACAGAATTTGTACTAGAGAATATAACCCATCAGTTTCCCCATTATCCATATTTACTGGATTGAAAATAGTGGGAAAGAATAAAGCAAAATCACATACAATAGCATTTGCATGTCACAGGAAGAGGAAAATTGTCTGTTCTTTGTAGTTTCTAGGAGTCTTACAGAGTTTATAGGCATACCTTATCTAGACAAAATGCCGTATCTAGGCAATGTGGGTAATTGAAGGACTAGAAACAGCACCCCGTGTCTCTAATGGATAAATTCTAGTATAAACAATGGGGACCAGAATTTCCCAACTGTTCTCCACTCTATTTATAGGGTAAACACAGAGGTAGGTATGTGGAATATAGCTGAGGCATCAGATTAATGGGCTACCCACAGAGATGGGGATCAAATAGTCCAGGATCGAAAAAACACAGTGTTCACCTGGATCAGATGAGAATGGGACAGAAACTGAAAGAGCAGGGAGTAAATTTATTCACCTCAAGTGAGTTCTCTTTGGGGTCATAATAGAATGAAGAGACCATCTGGACTTGACAGTGTTCAGAAAGCTGAACATGAATTACACTGGCCTCAGATCGTGTCTCACAGAGGCAGGAGGAAGAAGGCTGCTGCTCAGTAACCAAGTGGAATGAATAGATTCAGCTGGAAGGGACCAGGTGAGAGACACACAAACAAAGCAGTTTTCACTTACACACAAAGCCCCTAACTGTGCCTTAGAAATTCATTCAAGACTGTGAATTATCTTTTATCTTTCATTAAGTCAACATTTAGTTTACAAACATAGTTAAGCAAATCGCACTAATTGAATTTTTTACTGAAAAATATCACCTAAATCTAATTTTTACATATTGATAGCCTTGATTTCTCAGCTTAGATCCAAGTGGCTGAAAAAGAACTATGCAGCAAGTTGACAACAAAAATATGAAAGAAATAGTATTTGACAACTCTGTGATAAGAAGCAATACTATGTTCACTGTTATAGTTTCCAAGGAGGAGGGTGGGCATGTGGGGGACTCAAGCATTCAACAGCTGAGAGCCGCCTCCCCAGGTCGGTCAATGGCGATGGATGAATGAAGGACGGGGAAATGGAGAAACAGGGCGTGGGCCCCAGGCTGGTTGGTAGTCAGTTTATTTCTCGCTCCTCCTCACCACAATCCGATCTCTCCATTACAGCACAATCGTAGTCATAGTTTTGGTCGCAGTCTCAGTCATCATATTTCCATCCATCCTCATCTCACTGTAGACCTCAAAGTCTTCTACTATTCCTTCTCTTGTTAGTTATCATCTAGTCCTTCTCTTTCTTACTGTCCTCACTCTTCCCTCACATTATAGTTTTATGGAAATCATGAAGGGTCGGGCATACATAGGTGGGGCTGGACATTATAAGAACAAACACCCCTTCAGGGGAAGTTCTAGGAGATTAACTCAAGGTAAAGTCACCCCTTCAGGGGAAGTTCTAGGAGATTAACTCAAGGACAAAATCTCAACTGAGGGTTCAGCACTCCAGATTACTAGGAGATCTGCTCAAGGGTGGGATACCATCCATGGTATGTTGCTTTATCTTTTCCTCAGCTAACAATCTATTTAAACAATCATAGAAAATTCACTTATAATATTTCTAGTCATGTTGTATAAACACAGTAAGAGATATATTAAGCTTAAAGCTTGGCTCTTCCTGGGGATATCTCACTATATATTCCAGAATACAGTCCTCAGGCCAGGTTAGTCTTTCCTAACCCCAGCACGGTCCTTATTCAGTTACTTCTTTTTGGGTCATGACAGAATTTGTTCCGTGATCATGCTCTTAATTTATTATACTTATGGTGCTTAGCATATTTTCTTTCAATGCCAGGGTATCTTAGAGCTTGCCGTGGGTCCATCCAGTCCCTTCATCAGGACCCTACTCTTGGGGGTGTTAGAAAGTAAGGGCAACTGAGGTTTAAGTCAGGTGAATGTGATGAATACCCCGGAGTAAATATTATTTGGAATCAATTATCTCTTATGCTACAAGGCATAGCACGAACCATCTTCCCGCATCTATACAAAAACGATATTGCTAAAGAAGGCATGCAAATGACATAAATGAAAGAGAAAAGCAATAATGGATTATTAGTACTTTGAAACTGGGTGTGCCTCAGGGGCACTGTTGTGGGAGTAGCTCAATAAATCTAAGCTCCCTGTGGGGGGAACAAGGGCAACCCAATGTTATACAACACATAGTTGTTAACTATACTAACTTTCTATACAATTATACTGTTGCCATTTTTGTGAAAATTTTAACTGAATTTTTATTCAGTAAAATAATTTTATGTGACATATTTTACTGCATTTTCTAGATAAACCAAGCTTAATCGATTTTGTAATTTTTATTTAATATAATCAAATATCATTTATTTAGTATTTACATAACTCTAGAGTAGATGGCTTAAATTATATATATTTGGAGACGATACTCTATGTCTCTTACTTCTGAGTATCTTGCAATAAAATTGATAACTTATTTTCTGGACTGTCATTTCAAGAATAATTATATCAATATTGTAAAATATACAATGTGTATTGTATATATGTAAATATATACACCATCTATATGTGTGCATATATATATTTATATATGGTGACAATACTCTATGTCTCTCACTTATAGGTATCTTGCGATAAAATAAGGTGACAACTTTTTTTCTGGACTGTCATTTCAAGAATATTTATGTCAGCCATCCTTGGAAGTAGAGAAAATGGCTCTTTAAAGAAAAGAGAGCAAGTGTATTTTATTTTCTGTAAAATAGAGATGAAAATTCTCTGTAAGACAAAACCAGGTAAATGTGGTTGTGATTCATTATGAGAATCGTGGTTTACAATGCTTGAACTTCCTGAGCTGGAACATGAAACTACTGAATGAAAAATATTTGTCTTGTTCTGTCTGCATCATCCCCTGGGGGGGGTCCCTGGGGTAGGCAAACTTGACTTTCATGCTGTCTGTATACAACACATAGTAAAGCTCGTGGTCTGGTGCCCATCTTCATTTGCAGAGAGCAGCATGCTGAATGGTAAACACAATTCAGATATATTGAATTTCGGATGCTTCGTGTTTTTGAGAAGGTGCTTGGCTAACCACATGAAAGAGATCATTTGACCCAGAAATATATGCTTCTTGGCATCAGTAAGTTTCCCATCCAATAAAAAAGACAAGAACCAATGTTCTATGGGTAATGCAGAAGGAAGATATGGGCCCAATTGCGGCCTATCTGCTCATTAACATGGTTTTAACATACATTTAGTTCAATGAGATTTGTTAAGAGAATAAATGCTGGAGATGCTAATAATGAGATAACCAGGATAGTGAAATGAAGACACAAAGAGTTAGTGATTATACAGCCTTTCTGGGACTATTCAATAACACAAAGGATTTCTAGGATAGTTGAAGATATTTGCTGGGTTGTGGATTTACCTTCTATAGAGGTGACAGTAATGATTACCTATTGGCTGAAGAATTGTTGCATTTTGTCAGATTCTAGAACTTGTATTGTTCTTCTACCCACTAAGTTTGTTATAACTTGTTTAATAGAAGATTCACAGAACAAAGCACATCCTGAAAGAGCACTGTGTCAAGATGTAAATTTAATCCTTGAGTAAGAGTTTGCCCCCCTTCATAATCACAACACAGTAGTGAAATACTTATGAATAGAAGGAATTCCTTGCGTTTTAGAAGATAATATATGCATCAGAAATGATGAAAAATCACTGTGAGTTAAGGTTTTGATTAGAAGAGGATATTAACCAAATGAACATACAATGCTGTCAAAGTTGGTGAAGCTTTAACTTGGGGAAAACTTAATTGTTCTAGGTAGTGGCCAACAGTGGCTTTTGTTTAACCATATACAGTGAATACTCAATTTGACCAAGAATGATAGAAAAGGGGCCAGGGATAGAGTGGTAAAAGCATTAGAGGTGTGCGATTTAAGTCCCTTTCATGAAGATTTGGGATCCTTGACAATGTAAAGTGTAATCCAAGCAAAATATTTCAGGATAGCAGCCTCTGCTCCAGTTGTTCTCTTCCTAAACTCCTAACCCCAAATAACCTGCCTTAGACCAGAGGTGTTGATTCATTGAGTTACCCGGATAGTCTGACATTTGTCTCTGGAGTGTGTGGCTTTCAGAAAAGAGAAAAATAATCTATGTCCTATAGGATTTCTCAAGGTCAAAGAGGGGCCTTTGCCCAATAGAGAGATAATAAGGGTCCTGGGGTCGGTTGCCAAGGAGACCATTGATTGAACCACATATCAATTTAAAGCAGACCTGAAGAGGCACAGTGGACGATCTTAGTGGTAACGGCCGCGGTCCTAGGTGCCAGGGAGCTCTGGGTTTGCTGCAGGGTCGAACGAGGCTTTTCTTCAGCCGTTTTGGGCAAGTGTATTTCAGTGATGCAAGGGCTCAGAAGGATGAAAGGGAAACATTCTCGCGGTACTGGCGGACGGAATACGGGGCGTTTCTGACAGCGCATGCCCGTGCGTCCTTGGTCCAGGTTGGCTTTTTATAAGCTTTTGTAAACTGCTCCCACTCTACCCAGTGAAGTGTTGCTGGGGTTATTGCCACCCAGGGAGCTGGGAGCAGGTGACCTTCGACATTCCTTGCTGAGTCTTTGTTCCTGTGAGCTTCTCTGTAGGGGTCCAGGCTTCTCTGGACCTGCAGATGCCCCAGCTAGAGTGTTTATCAGACCAGTTTCTGCGTCCACAAAAGGGGTCCTAGGAGGGATGCTTTTTTAGAGTTGAGGCTAGGAGCAGCGTACCTTCTTCAAATCCCAACGTCTAGGGTTTATCCACTGCATCAGTGTCATCCTGTTGATCATTGATTTGCTCCAGCGGACACCAGTAACAATACCGTTGTGAGACTTGCTACTGTTCTTGGCACATGGAATACACCAGGGGTGGCTAGCCAGGCTCTGTGGTGTGGGACAGATACTCTCGGTAGCTTGCGTGTCCCTAGAACTCAGTAAAGACGGCTGCCCTACTCCACTCCTGCCTGCTTCCTTACCCTTTCAGAACCATGCTGCCTCAGTTACAAGAATTTTTTTTTAAATAGCCATAATGGTAGCACTGTAGCACTGTCATCCCCTTTTTCATCGATTTGCTTGAGTGGGCACCGGTAACGTCTTCATTGTGAGACTTGTTGTTCCTGTTTTTGGCATATTGAATACGTCACGGGTAGCTTGCCAGGCTCTACCATGGGGGCGAGATACTCTCGGTAACTTGCCGGGCACTCAGAGAGGGATAAAGGAATCGAACTCAGGATACCGGCTGTGCTATCACCATAACAGTATTTTAAATAATTATTGGTAAAATGCATTATTTGCTATTAATTACTAAATTTGTGTTACCCAATAAATCAACATTATTTCAACACTGTAAAATTATTTTTTAGTATACAGCAAATACTAAACATATTCCTTGTTTATCTTGTTGTTTTGCAGATGGTCATTTTTTTTTCTTTTCCACATTTTGGTAATTTGTATCTTTCTATAAATCTGCCTATTACTACCTGTTATTAAATATACAGGCATAAATATGCACATTTTCTTTGATGTCTCTCATTTTGAATTAGTATTGGCGCCTCCCTTTTCACTCCTAATCTTGTGAATCCTCCTTAGCACTCTATTTATAGTTTTGGCAGGTATGTTCTTCTATTCAAAAGAAACCTTGTTTTCTTCTAAATCTCCATTGACTTCTGTCTCATTGATTTTTTATATAATCTGATATCCTTTAACTTATTTCTTTTTGTTTACTTTGCTCTTATGTTTCTAATATATTATGTTGGGAGCTTAGGTTATTGACTTGAGCACTTTGTAAGCTAGATATCTAAAGCTACAATTTCCTGCAAGGATGTCTTCTTCTAAACTAAAAGTTTTGTATGGATTTCATTTTAATTTAATTTTTAAAAGTTTCTTTTTTTGACCGATGGATATGCATTGTTTAAGTTTTAAATATCTTATGTTTTTACAGATTTCTCTTTCATTGATTCTCCTGTTTTGTCTGAAATTATTTGCTCTGCCTTTCTTTTGGCTATTTTGAATACTTTCCCCATTATTTTTTTACATTTTCATTACTGAATCTAAAGTTATTTTTTGTGCTTTGTTTAGGGACCACACCTGGCGGTAGTCAGGTCCTACTCTTGGCTATGGCTTCAGAAATCACTCCTGGCAGGCATGGGGAAGGACCTGTAATGCCAGGAGTCAAATCAGGTCAGCTGTGTGCGAGGCGGGCACCTTAACCAACTATACTATCTCTTGGACCTAAATCTAGGATTTATCTCCTGGAATCATTATATATTTGTGTTTTGCAATCGTTTCCAAAATGCCCATCTCTGTCTTTCAAATAGGAATGCTTAGTCCATTTATACTAACCGATTATACTGTATCTTTGGATTTTTTTAGGCCATTTCCTAAATTTCATGGCAGAGCCTGGCAAGCTTCCCGTGGTGTACTTGATATGCCAAAAATGGTAACAATGATTGTCCTCATTCTCCTGATCCTGGAAGAGCTCCCAGTTCGCCATCAGGCTACAGTAGCATGCGACAGGGAGGAATGGAGACATTTACTGGCACCCGCTCGAGCAAATCGATGAACAATGGAATGACAGTGATACAGTGATTTCTAAATTTAATATCCAAATTTATTGCTTATAATTCTGTTTCCACATCACTGAAGGGACAGTTGACTGGAGCTTTCTCCCGATCTCTTCTATGGTTTCCTTCTACTACAGTGTGTTTCCTATTTCCTCAGGAGCCTTCATGTGTACCAACTTTACTGTTCCCATGTAAACAGTGGTTTGCTCCTGTCATTAAGTATTTTCCAAAATGACGTGCACTTCTGATACTGATTTTACTACTTCTGAGAACTTACTAGAATGTTCTAAATATTTTTTATTTCTTTTGTTTCAAAGCATTCTTATATTTTTCCTCCATGCTCTTCAAAATTCTTCCATTATTTGTTTACATGCTACTAGATAATCTTCCACAAATGTAGGTGTTTATTAAAATGCCAACCCAAATCCAGGTTTCCAAATATGGATTATTGTCCTGGTACTTCAGTAACAATTTTAACAAACTTAGTGACTTTAAAAAATACTAGTCTGTTATCCAACATTTCTGGAATTCTGAATTTATTAAATCATATTTAGACTATACTCTGTAGATTAAAAGGAGTATTTACTTAGCTGCTTTTTTTCTCTTTCTAGAAGCTTCTTTGCTTTGTGACTTTGTTTTTAAGGTCAGAGCACAGCATGTCACCCCACCCCCACTTCAGCCCTATCACCCGAGCATTCTCCATTCCTTTCAGACAGGGTCTCTGGGCCATCTGAGACCAGCCCCATAACCCAGAACGACTCTCCCATCACAAGGCCCTTCATCACACCTTAACATTCATTTCATCTTGTGAAGAAGTTCACTGTTTAGCTACCTGAAATCTGGGCGGGGTCATCTCAGGACTGAGATCCAGTACTCTCTCCAGCATAAGTGACTTGGACTTGTTCAACTAGCTGGAATTCTCAGTACTCAAAATGTGCAGCCATAGTGTATGTGTGTGTGTGTGTGTGTGTGTTGTGTGGCTTCCTGTAACTCAACCCTGTATCTGTATTTCATAACTGACAGACAAGACTGCTCTGAGATTTTGTTCAAACACTCAGAGCACATACGGCTTCTGCTCTCCACAGATAGGTCTGAGCAAATAGAGGCTGGAGACCCAGATAGAGACAAAACCGTTTCAGCATGGAGACAGACACTGAGTTAAAAATGTAGCTACTTATCCACAGGAAAATAAGGAGTGAGAGCAGGTTTTAACCATAGAGGGAATGTGACTGTATTTTGTAGTGGGAAAATGACCGTGGCTGTATGAGAGAGAATTGCTGAAGCAAGAGTGCCTGGGTTCTATCCCTTAGGAGATCCTATTCATTCTGTTTCTTGGAAAAAGTTAAAGAGGGTCGCAATAGAAGAAATGGAGAAAAGTGGGCAATCATAGCATGGCTAAAATTGAACCATCATCTGACTCCCCTAAAGTTTTCTGTATGAAGACACATGTAAAATAGAGGAAGTGGAGAAATAGTTCAGTTGGTAAGACTCTGACCTTGCACGCAGCAGGTCCAGGCTGTATCTAGAGCATTGCATATGCTTGTGCTCCCTGGAACAGATCCAGGAGTAAGCCCAGGAGTGCGCCCTAAACCCTGCCAGGTCTAGTCCAATAACAAACTATGTAAAATAAGTACATGCCAAAGATCATTTTAACTTTCTGACATATGAAACTCTATAGACATTATATCATCTACTGAGATAGAACATAATGGGAAAAATGATAAATTAAGATGAGGAAGCCATATACTGTATTTTCATATATTTACTGTCATTGATTTTTGTTTCTATTTCTTGGGCCACACCTAGTAGTGCTCAGGGATTACTCCTGGGTCTGTGCTCAGGTATCAATACTTGGAGGGACTCAGGTGTCCATAAGGGTCCTGGGGATCAAACCTGTGGGTCATCTGTGTGATACTAACTGCATTGTTTCTCTGGGCCCTGTTGTCCTGTTAAATTTAGGATTTGGTGATGTGAATGACAGTACAATCGGTCTACTCATAAAATGTGCTGAAGATTTCATGTAGCATCTTAAGAGCTTATGGGGGCTGGGGTGTCCCAAGATGTTCTCTGGTGCTCGGGGGCTACTTCCAGCAGTATTGGGCAACCAAGCTGACCTTGCCTGCCCAGGGGCCACAGGAAATATTTGTGATGCCCAGAGATTGCGGGACTGCACTTCCCAATGCCTAAGAAGAGCCCGAGTGGTGCCAGGGATTTACCTGGGTGGTCTACATGGCAGGTATGGGCCATAATTTCTCCACCTTCTCCAGTACAAAACTGTAGCACTGATGTGTGAGCTGACACTGCCCTGGCACCAAATGGGCACTGTCTATTGATTGAATGACTTTTTTTCATAAAATTTTCCACTTCCTATCATATCCCTAGGAAATAGGTGTGTTCTGTCTGCCTAATGGTTAGCTGTCCTGTCTCTTACTTGTTAAGATTTTCAGAGTTTCCATATCAGCAGAATATAAAAATAGTTATGCTTCAGTGTCCTGGATGTTCCATGTTTGGATCCATGAAAAGGTAGCTCCAATGGCCCCTAATTGTGTTGTGTAGAAATTGGAAATATTTTGGAAAAAAAAAGAAATTGGAAATATTTTGAAATCAAACTCAAAAAGTTGTGTTGAGTTTAATGTACTTGGAGATGAACGAAGATCCTGGTTCCACATCCATAGCAGAGTTTAAGTCAGCACTTGGGACTTACAGAGACCAGGTCCTAAATTCATTACTTTATTGTCACTGTTCTCAGTGGTGGGATTGAATGTAGGGCCTCACATTTGTAAGACAAGTGCTCAGTCACTGAAGTACATCTCCCACTCAGTTGAATTTTTGTGGCGTGAATTCTGAAAGTTACCTTAAGGCCTGGGAGCTGTCTGTTCAGTAACACTTCCTTAGCACTAACACTGCAACTCTGGCTAGTTCAGTCGGTTTCTGCAGAGACAGATTTATCCATTATCCAGGCTCTAATATGAGGGTTAAATATAATTTTTCATGGTTCCAAGAAATATAAAAAAAAATAGAATCCAAGAAGCTATGATCCTCAAGTGACTAAATAACTGTTCCCAGAAACAAATAATTTCTGAAAAGTCAGAATTGTCCTTAGTAAAATGAGTTATTAGTAAAAAAAAAATCAGGATAAAAATAATTTTAGTCATGCAGTCTGTTGAGTGGTTGAACTTACACTTGTCAATAGAAATACCAGACTTCTGTACTGTGTTTTGTTTATTTAGATTCAGTGTATTAAGCTTCAAAAAATATCTCAGTATGCACTGCTTTTGGAAGGTCTGCGTTTGATCCACGGCATGGTTTTTGGAGTACTGCCAGGGGCAAGCCATAAGCAGAGCCCCCCAGCACCTCCAGGTGTGGTCCCCAGGCAAAACAGAAACATCTTATATTTAACTCAGCGTTTTAGAGCTTAACGGAGAAGATGTGGACTCTTTGCCAGGCTGCCTGGGATTAAATCACAGGTTTTAACAGCTGATCACCTTGAATTACATACTCAAACTCCCCACGCCCCAGTTCTTCAAATGTTAAAGTGACGATAATAATAGTATATAAACCCCACAGGGCTGTTGTGAGGATTGAGTTCCCCCATGTATGTGAATAACTGTGCCTGGGATATTAGCTGTCTTGTCATTATTAGCTTTCAATATAGAACCTAGTGAGAGAAATACTTACGCCCTTCCTTACAGAACTCCTCTTCTGGAGAACTTATCAATGTTCTGATCATCTAAATATTTTTTATGTCATTGCCATGGGTGATTAAGTAAAATATATTTTATAAAGTCAAATACTAGATGCCAGATTTCAACTTAGAGCAGTAAAGTTATTTAGTAAATCTATTAGCATTTTTGACTCATGAATTATAATTTACTTTATCTAGTCAATATTAATTAGCTGGAGCTTCATTTACATAGAATGATACAATAAATATGTAGATATTTCAGCATATGTTCAGTTTTTTTGAACTTTTAATAATGCTAATATGACTGAAACTTAATTGAAAATTACAGCTGGTTAAATTTGATGGTGTATATATGTATGGCACTATATCCATTTAAAAGATACATATTGCCAAATATTAGTAAAATGAATAGATAAAAATGAATTTTAATATTTCCCAATTCCATTGTGATTCAATTCAGGCTTTAAAAGTATATCTGTGCACATGTATTGATTTTAAACCTGCCACTAAACTCATATCTAATATTCCTATGCCTAAATTTTAATAAACTTATGCTCAAATCAAACAAGAATAAGAAATGAAGAAACTGCAGTAGAAATCTAATTGAGTGTATGCCAACATTAAAGACATTTTAGAATTATTAACAGATTTAATATATTTGAGCTCTAAATGGAGATTTATAAATATTATGTGTGTATATATATCATGCTAAATATATATAGAAAAGGAGATATTCTCTTTTATAATATTCATAATTTATAAACCAGTTTTCTTTTAATGAAGCAACAATAATATACTAATGTGAGTACATAAATTCAATACATTTTTAATGTCTTCTCAAAATGTCAAGTCATATAAGATAATTCTTTATATTTATTCTTTATATTTACCAATGCTTATGATGCCTCCATGCCTGTATAATTAAGAAAAGGTTATTTCAACATAAGATTTGGAGTTTTTTGGGTAGTTTGGGGAATCATGTTATCACTGTTACAATATTTTTTTTTACCTTTGCTATTTTTATACTGTAATTTGGAACTGAATCCATTTAGGACATTATGAAATATTATATATGCAACAGATGTATAGGTTTTCAAAGATAAAACTCATCTATCCCTGTTTTTTTTTTTTGCCTTAGATGGGGTGAACTTCAATATTTATACATTAGAGAAAATCCCGCTCTTTCCTGCTTGTCATGCGTTTCCAATTCTTGCGCAAGCTTCTCAATGCCCTGGGAGCCCCACCAGGCGACTCTTCCTCAGCCAGTAAGTGGGACGTGGAGCATCGTCACCTGCTCATCAAGCTTCGTCCCCTAACTCCTGCATCACTGAGCCAATTGCCCGTCCTACAACAGGCGCCTGATTTAGGGGACTCTTTAGAGCACCACACAATCCCAGTCTCAGCACTGCTCACGGCGGGGCATGTTCCAGATGCCCCACTAAGTCAGGTTCAGTCCAAGTGTCTGAAGAGGGAACGTCCTGCTCTGTGACTTGTTACAATGAAGTTCTTGGTTGCACACAGAGGAGCTGTTCCACAGAAAAGCTTCCTGAGGAAAGCAGCTTCCAGGTGCAGGAGTCAAACAGAAAACATGCTCCTCATTTTCTCGCTTCCTCCAAATTTGTGGACTAGATCTGAACTCCCGCAGCCACGTGGGGAATGCAGGGGTGGGGTGGGGAGGGAGGTGGGGGAAACTACTGCCCCTGCAGCCTGACTCCACCTGTTCCACGTGAGGGAAGGCCACCAGGGGAGAACAATCCTGGGTGCAGTGCCAACAAGGACCCTCTCCTTCTTGCACCAGGCACCCCACACCTCAACCTCCTCTCTCAAGTTCCCAACAACCAAACTCGAAATTGGACTTGCTTAGAAGGTTCACTCTATAGATCTGCATTTCACTTGCTAGCAACCGATCAGGGAACCTGGAATGTTTTGAGGGGAAGGATTTGGGGCCACACCAGGTATGCTCAAACTTAATCCTGGCTTTCTCCCTGGGAAAGCCTTCTTAAGGGGCTCGGGGGGGCCCTAGGCGGTACCCAGAATCAAGCCAAGCTTTCTCCTTTGGAAGGCGCACACCTTCCTTCTAGCTCTATCTCTCCAGCCTGTGGCGTACTTGTTGCAACTTCGGAATTTGGTGGGCGGCTGAGGAGCATGAAGGAGACAAGGATGACTGTACCAGAAGAGTGGAAACGGCAGATACATGACAGTGACTGCCAGAGGCAGCTGGAAGGGGGGGACTATGCCAGGGAAATCTTATTTATTTATTTATTTATTTATTTACTATTTATTTATTATTTGTTTTTGCTTTTTGGGTCACACCCGGAGATGCACAGGGGTTACTCCTGGCTCTGCACTCAGGAATTACCCCTGGTGGTACTCAGGGGACCATATGGGATGCTGGGAATCGAACCCAAGTCTGCCGGCACAGCAGGTAAGGCAAACGCCCTACCCGCTGTGCTATAGCCAAATATCATTTGAGCAGAAGTCCTAAAGGGACTTTATAAGACAAATTAAAGGAATTTAAATCTCGATTTTGTTTCATTTTTCAGCACCCAGAATTGAACCCAGGGCCTCAGATATGCAAGGCAAATGGACTACTGTGGAACTTTATGCCCTGATCTCAAAGGTCTTTGAATGGTAGGATTTATGTCCAGAAGTGCAGTGATCTGCTTATAAGCAGCGGGTAAGTGTATAAGCTTACCCTAATCCAGGCTGATTTTGAACTGGACCCATTGATGTGAGTTGAGTCTACTGCCTTAAAGAGGTCAGCAGCGTCCTGCAGTGTCCAGCTCTTGTCACCTCGCTACTAAGTCACTGAACCAGCATCCCATCCTTCAGAACTCAAATCATTTTCTGTTTATTATTACAAAAGATTTGGAATGGCTTATTATATAGCTTCAACATGATGAGAACTGGCTTCAACAGATACTAGGACCCAGGGACCCAGAACTAAACGTCTAGTACTGACGTTGGCCTAAGAACAGATGAAAAGGAAATGGTCATAGAAAAATAAAACTATATGTTTTATATTATGTTATTAAAAGAGAACAACAGTTGCAAGTTGGCTCATGGTTTTGATGGTACTTTCATTGCCCTGAAATTCTTGGGAGGTTTTTTAAGACTTAAATTGAAAAAAAAAATAAAAATACCAGTAAATTTTTCAACTGACTAAATGAAGTTTATTTGTGTTGCAACTGATAGTAAAATTTAATTATAGCGAATTTTTTTCATAATGTGTGCAGTAGTTCTTGATCAAATGATTGCACCATCCCCCATAACATAATCAAATTCACACATAACAAACCCTCTCAGAGGAACAGATAAATGGAAGAGAAAGAGGCATGTATTGAAGAGATTCTTGTTATCAGGAAAAGGGATTTGTTAGCATAAATGGTCTATTACAAATTTACAAATTTGACAGTTTTACCAAAACATGCTACACGAAAAGCTTAAAATAAGTGGTATCACTACTTTCATGTAAAAATAATCAAAATGTATTATTTTTGCATATAAAATTAGTTATTGCTATACTTTTAAATCAGTTTGACATGGCTTGCAGTTATCATTATTGGCAGTTCGGGGAATTATCATTTCTTTAAAAATAAGTGAGTTGATGTTTTTACTAATTCCATTTTTCAAAAGAATTTTTATGATTTTGAAATTACTACTTTTGTAAATTTTTGTTAGTAATTTTTGTTAAAGCCTTCGCTATCAGCAGTTTTACTTGTGGGAAGGATTTTTTTAATATTTTTTCAGCTTCTAGGTTGGGGCCAGGTCTGCAGAGCTCAGGGCTTCCTCTCCAGTCTGTGCTAGGGGTCCATCACCTCTGCTAGTCCCTGGGGGACCATCTGTCTTGCTGAGGAACACAATTGTGTTGACCAGGTGGAAAGGAAGCATCTTAACCCCTGGACTATATTGCCATCCCAGAAACTAATTTTGCCTATATTTGAAGCAAAAGTATTATGACTTATTTTCTAATTCAAGTAGCCATTGTTTTGGCAGCACAGCTGTAAGCTCAGGGCTTAGTCCTGGCTCAGTACTGGTGCTGATTGGCAGACCAGATGGGTGCCAGGACAGAACCAGCCTCACGCAAGGCAAGTGGCCTACCCAGTGTATTATCTTTCCAGCCCCAAGCCAAAGATATTTTTGAAACAAACCATTTCCAGAAAGTTTTAGAAATCACTAACTGAGACGGAAGGTCAGTAGACTGAAGTCAGCAGAGTTAGCTTACCATCTCCCTTAGGGTAAAGACTTTTGGATAACAAATGTTTTCAAGCCTCTATCTCTCTTTATATTCTGGGATTAGTTGTTATGGAAACAGGCTTTCTAAACGTCGAAATAAGAGTGAATTTATTGATCACGTCTATAACTTTGATTATTACTGTGTATGCAAATTTTATTTCAAAGAAGAAAGCCGAATTTGTATATTTAAACTCATATAATGATATCTTGAAGCAAAAAGCTATTTTCATAGCACATTACATAACAGACTAGGTGTGAAATTAGTTTTATGGTGAATGGACTCCCTGAAGGTTGTTAGCTTTTTATTAGGGAAAGCTTTGTGTATATAGATGTATTAGCATTTCTTCTTTTAGATAACACAATTAATATGTTCAAATGAATGACTAACTCTTAAAGTGCACTTACCATTTCTTAGGTACTAAAAATACTAATTTCATTTTATTTTGCAACAATAACTTAAATTGAGAGTTTTGCTCTAGATTCAGTCAAACACATGCTTTGCATAATTTAAGTAACAAAATTTATATAATTGAAATGAATAATGTGAGAAAATAAAACAAATATTGTTTATAAAAGTCACATAGTTATAAGTATGTTAAGGGTGGAATCTGGCTAATATTTAAAATGACAAAAGATGATGGAAAAAAATGCATGTGGCCATTTCTAAATTGGAATGACAGAAATGAAGCAACATCTCTATGCATTGATTTATTCCATTGATGATCATGATGATGATGAATTTCAAAGTGTTTCTTTTTTCTGAAAGTAGATCTAGTAGCATAGTGCAAAACAATGGTAAGCCAAAGGAAATCATGCATTTAAAAATATATAAAGCTGATACTCAAGAGTCTTTTGGAAGACCATAGAATTTATTCTTGACTTCTGTTTTAATTCAAACATGACAGTAGACGCTACACAAAATATAAGATTTATATCCTTCTTCCAGTTAATGCATCTCAAAGAATTAATGGACTTTGAAATTATAAATATAGCTGAACGGATATTTTCTGTGCATTTTATAAAGATGTAGTACATAGGTGGAAGAAAATGGCATGAACATGGTATTTATTTTCTTCATCTTAGTGGAGGCCTCTCTTTTTTTTATTTCAGGAGTAGTTTTCTATTTCTTTTATTAGTGAATCACTGTGAAGGTGCAATTACAGATTTATATATTTTCATGCTTTTGTTTCAATCATACAATGCTCGAGTACCCATCCCTCCACCAGTGCCCACTCTCCACCACCGATGGTCATAGTCTCCCTCCCACCCACCCCCCATTCCATCCTCCCTCACCCCCCCCCTCTGCCCCCGCCTCTGTGGCAGGGTATTCCCTTTTGTTCTCTCTCTCCTTTTGGGTGTTGTGGTTTGCAATAGAGGTATTGAGTGGCCATTGTGTTTAATCTATAGTCTACTTTCAGCATGCATCTCCCCTCCCGAGTGGGTCCTCCAACCACACTTTACTTGATGTTCCCTTCTCTATCTGAGCTGCCTTTTTCCCCAGCATATGAGGCCAGCTTCCAAGACATGGATCCAAACTGATACTTATCTTTAGTATTCTTGGGTGTTAGTCTCCCATTCTGTTATTTTATATTCCACATATAAGTGCAATCTTTCTACGTTTGTCTCTCTTTCTGAATCATTTCACTTAGCATGATACTTTCCATTTTGATCCACTTACATGCAAAGTTTATGACTTCATTTTTCTAACATCTGCATAGTATTCCATTCTGTAGATGTACCAAAGTTTCTTTAACCAGTCATCTGTTCTCGGTACTTGGGTTGTTTCCAGATTCTGGCTTTCTGACTCTGCGGTGATGAGACCTCAAAGTTACTCACTTATCCTCAGGCCCTTCCACTGTGCTCAGGGGCCACCCCTAGTGGGCTCATGGAATCATTGGCAGAGATCAAACCAGGCAGGCAAGCACCCTAATTATTCTACTATCTCTTTTGTCCAACAGATATTTTAAAATCTATAATTACCTTTGTAGAATTATAATTAAAATGTTAATATGTTCCTAAACATTATATCCAAAGCAGTCTATTTATGGGAAAAATCAAATCTGAATTGAAACTAAAGGGATTTGTAAAAAATATAATTTAGAAAAGTTCCATATTGCATACACATATTGTTTAAAAATATAGTACCATTCAATTAAATTTACTTCTCACATCCTAACTATGTTTCAGGTAATATTTTTCTGTAAATATATCTCATATGTGGTCATATAAAAACTATAAAAACTGTATTTTATTAAGCAACTTTTCTGATGCAATGCATACTTTTATAATTTTTCAATTATCATTCAAACATGTTTAAAATGTTTTGGGCACTTAACATATTTTATCTTTCTGTAGATGAACAAAATTATTCTAATACACTCTTAGATGTCTTTGTTTTAATTTACTTAAAAGAATCACGTAGGACATTAGTATCAAAAATACATAATGCGGATAGCTAAAGCTTATTGAATTCTTCATTTGTATTTGTACTATAAGAAGCAGTTGAAGAAAATGGTCTTATATTGGAGAAAAGTAGTTCAAAGTACATAATATTTTTTTCATTTCATAAGTAAATGTGAGCCCTCATGATGTTCCATAACTTGCTCAAAATTATATGTCATTTATGTGAGAGATAAAATAGAGGTATAGTAGGCTGTATTGTTATATTAATGCTTCTTAATGCTTCTAAATTAAATTGGGGACGTCTTAGAAAAGAGTTGCAAACAATAAAAGGAAAGTTTCTGAAAAGGTGATAAAAAATCTGATTGGATTTTATACTCACTTGAAATAGTTCCCTTTTATTGGGGCTGGAGAAATAGTACCGCACATAGGGCACTTGCCTCGCTAGTGGCCAACCAGGTTTGGTCCCTGGTACCACGTGTATTCCCTGAGCACTGCCAGGATTAACTCCTGAATGCAGAGGAAAAATTGACGCTGTAGATTGCTGACTGTGCCCCAAAATTCCACACACAAAAAAAAGAAGAAACATTTACCTTTTCAATGTTAACCAATTAAAAGAAAAGTAATATATCCCGGAGAGGCAAAACGGTATAGTAGAGATGGCATATGTATTTCTATGTTCATTGCAGCACTATTTACAATAGCCAGAATCTGGAAAAAAACAGAGTGCCCCAAAACAGATGACTGGTTAAAGAAACTCTGGTACATCTACACAATGGAATACTATGTAGCTGTCAGAAAATATGAAGTCATGAAATTTGCATATAAATAGATCAACATGGAAAGTATCATGTTGAGTGAAATGAGTCAGAAAGAAAGAGACAGACATAGAAAGATTGCACTCATATGTGGAATATAATGTAACTGAGAAGTACAAGTTGGCAACGATGCAACTTCTGGCAGATATCTCTCTGTACTTAGTTACTAAAATACTAAATTACAGAAATCCAAAACTGAGAGGCCGCTAAGTGTGGTCACTCGACCTCATACCTCTTCATCCTCAGCAATGGAAAACAAATTATCTAATGCTTCCTTTTCAGCAGGTCTGACTTTAGGGGAGAGACTCTCCAAACAATAATAGTGAGTTTTGTTGAAATATTGTATGCAATCAAAGTGAAAGTAAAGTGAAATTTATTAGTTACACAGGCAGGGGGGTGGTGGCTAAGGGGGGGCTAGGGACGTGGGGGGGTTAGGGATGTGGGGGGGCAGGGTGGAGCTATACTGGGATTCTTGGTGGTGGAATATGAGCACTGGTGAAGGGATGGGTATTCGAGCATTGTATAACTGAGATTTAAACCTGAAAACTTTGTAACTTTCCACATGGTGACTCAATAAAAAATTAAAAAAAAAAGAAAAATAAAGCTAATATTTAAAAGCATGATAGATATTGTATAAGACCAATTAAACAATACATATAAAAACAAACCTCTTTACTTATGCAAATTGGGAGGATTATCAATAAATGCTATCGCCCAAATTGAATTATTAATACTTTTCTGAAATGTATTGTATATAAAACTTACCTAAGATTAAAAAAAATATATACGCTGCAATAAAATATAAAAACACAGAGACTTTTTTTTTCTTTAAACATTTTGTTAGGATAACTGGCATCAGTATAGAAATGGCAACTTTAAATCTACTTTTTTGATTTCTAAGTACATTTATTACAGTGAAGCAAACTACGAAAGTAAGTGACCATCTACAAACTATAAAAAGTATACTCTTCTTTCGACACTGAAGAAGAACTGTTCCTCAGAACATGCCACAACAGAGGCATCAGCGGTGTCGGTGTCCTTGTCAACATGAACTTGGCCATGAGCATTGATTCTCGTTCGAATGCCTAATAACCTGAATCGGATGATTATGCTTGAATAGATGTGGCTCACTGCCAGCAGTTTCTATCTTCATCATCTACACACCAACATCCAACTAGAAGAAGAAATTGAGAAGTTCTACATGGAGCTGGAGGAGTTCTATAAAGAAGACCACACCTTCTACAAGATCATTGTCAGTTATCTTAATGCTAAGATAGGACCGAGGTCACCCGAAGAACTCCACATTGGGACCCATGGCCTAGAATGGAATGAACCTGGTGAGAGACTAAGTTCATCATGTCAACCAAGACCATACACGACAACTCACAGTTCCAGAAGGCCGAATCTAAACATTGCACATGCAGTCTCCCGGTGGACAATTCCACAACGAAATTGACCACATCATATTCCATCAAAGGCTTTGCCTGAATGATGTCACTGTTGTCCCCAAATTCCAAATGGGATCAGACCACAGTTTCCTTCATGCAAAATTCTACTTCACAGAGCGAGGAGAAAGAACTCCAAAGTTTAAGTTTAAGAAGAGAGCACCCAGAATGAACACCAACTGGGAGCTCTTTGGCACTATTGTGTCAACGTGAGAAGATGCCGTCCTTGACAACATAGAAGTGGAATACGAGCGACTGGTTCAGCACCTCCATGACTGTGTGAGGAATACCGAGAGTGGGAAAGCCACAAACAGACACCTGTGTTTGGAAGCTCTCCAGCTCCTTCTCCAACGTGGTTTGGCACAAGCTCCAGGCAATTAAAAGCTAATGTCCGAGCTCGAAAAGTAGTGTAGAAAAAAAAAATGAAAATTAGTGTAGAGAAGTGATAAAGGAAGACCTTAGAGAGAAGAGCAGCAATGCTGGCTGATGCAGCAGAAGCCGGGAAGAGTATTCTCAATGCTCGCCTGTCCTTCGCCAACTACAAGACCAAGATGACTGCCCTCCGACGTCTTGATGGATCTATCACATTTTCCAGAAGGACAATGGAGAGGATTATTCACAACTTCTACTCAGATCTCTTCAACAGCCACACCTACCTGCCCACATACCAAATCTTGAAGGATGGATATGCTGTTCCCAACATCCTCCCTTCTGAAATCTGACACCATGTTTTGATGGTAAACACGTGTATAGCACTAGGTCCAGAAAAGGTCAGACCTGAACACCTGAAGAATCTGCCGCCAGTTCTAAACAATACACTGGCTCTGCTCTACACATGCTACCTGTCCGTATGCAAGATTCCATCCCAATGGAAAACCAGCAGGACCATTCTGTTGCATGAGAAGGGAAACACCCAGGACATCGGCAACTATGTCCATAGTCTACAAGTTGTTCATTTGAGTCATCCTGAATAGAAAAGGCAGAATACTAGATGAAAGACAACCATGCAAGCAAGCCAGGTTCCGAAAAGGATTCACCAAGATCAACCATATCCACACAGTGAGTGACCAAGCTCATTGAAGTTTTGCGAGAGTTCAAGATGCTGCTCTGTCTAATGTTCATCAATTTAAAGAAGGCCTTTGATTCTGTTGAGACTGCAAGTGGTCATTGAAGCCCTGGCCAAAACAGGGCGTTCAAACTCAGTACATCAAGATCCTCCATGAGCTATATTCACCACTAGGATCTCACTATTCTACAAGGAAGTGATCATTGGTGTAAAGAGAGGGGTTCAGCACAGTGATACAATTTCACTGAAACTCTTCAGTGCCACCCTCAAGAATGTCATATGATCACTGGAATGGGAAGGAATGTGAGTGAAGATAGACGGTTGGTAACTACACCACCTCCACTTCACTGATGACATCGTTCTAATAACACCAAACATTAGCCAAGCAGCACAAATGCTGGCCGACTTCGACCGCAGGTGTGGAAAGGTTGGGCTGCATCTGAACCTCACCAAAACAATGTTCATGAAAAATGAACTAGTCCCTAATGTTCCATCTGCTCTCAATGGAACAAACATCTCTGAATGCAGGAGCTATGTGCACCTGGGTCAAGAACTCAACACGAGGAATGACTTAGCGCCTGAACCGCACAGGAGGAAGAGATCAGCATGAACGCCTTCAAGAGTGTCGAAAAAGTGGTTAAGAGGACAAAGAACCTCCTGCTCCAGGCACATCTTTTCGACTCCACCGTTCTTCCTGCACTACCATACCTCAGAGACCTGGGCCCTACAAAAACAGGATGAGAACGCTATTTGGGTATTCCAAGGAAGAATTGAAAGATCAATGCTTGGAATATCACATTTCATTCAAGTGAGAGAAGGAATCCGGAGTTCCAACCTCCATGAAGATCAAGAATCAGGAACGCTGTCTCGTTTGCCAAGGCATCAAAAATCAGATGGACCGGACACATAATACGATTTAGAGATGACCGCTGGACTAGAGCTGTTACCAGCTGGGTTCCACGGGACATCAAAAGACCGTGTGGCTGCCCACCTATGAGATAGTCAGACTTCTTTGTCAAAACCCTGAGTGAATGGTTTGAGGCTCTTCCTGTTCCTGGAGCGAGCAGATATCATTGGGCATCATTAGCATGCAACAGGGACAAATGGAGACGTTACTGACATACACTCGAGCATTTTGAAGGTCAATGGGATGACAAGTGATTCAAGAGACTGTTCTTCCTCAATCAGTTTTCCAAATATTTAGTCATATGAGTAATTTAATTTACTTGCAAGGAACAGAAACTGGCATATTTTCATTTGAAGCCGAAGGAGATTCATGAACACATCTCAAGCAGACAACAGGACTTAATAGGAGTATATCCATCTATGCACGGGATCTTAGCACATTCTCTCTTTCTGTCTCTGCTCAAATTTCGGGATCCAGCTCGGGTGAAAAATCAGGACTGGCCCCATAGAGAAGGAAGAGGGATTTGTCCAGAGAAAGAAAGAAAAGGCCATTTTGTGCAGTGCCCACAGGAAAGCTGACAAACATATTCATCTGTTCACCCAATGGTAGTTTCTTTTCAAAAGTGTTTTCCTTAAATTACAAAAAAGAACAGAATATTTTCACCTCTGCGAGATTAATACATGGTACCGGCTAAAATGCACAATGAGGGAAGGATGGATGCAGAGGATCAGAGAGGTGCAGTGGGGAGCGTGCCTGCCTGCCTCACCCATGGAGGACCTGGATTGGATTTGCCATTACACAAGTGGGCCCGCAAGCACTGCTAAGTGAGCCCTGAGCACTGCTGACCGAACCCCTCACCGCCAAAAAAAAAAAAAAGGAGAGAAAACAAAAAAGAACCAATCAATAAAAAAGTAAAGTAGGGCCAGAGAATAGTATGGATTTCCTAGTGTGCTGTGCACCAGGTTTGGAAACTCAGCACCCCAAAGGGCACCCTCACTTCCCCAAGCACCACCAAAAGTAAGTCCTGGGCACAGCTGGGTATGAAAAGAAGTGTGGAAGGCTGGGGGTGGGAGGTGGGGGGGAATGGGAAGGAGAATGAAAGACTTCTGTTTAGCAAAGATGACAACATCTTTTTGTTTGTTTGTTTCCTCCTTTGTTTTGCTCCTCACCTGGCTTGCTCAGGGTTTACTCCTAGTTCTGTGCTCCTAGTAACCTCCCCTAGAAGGGCCAAATGTGGTGCCAGGGATCTACAGGAAAGATGAAATCTTGCCATTGGCAGCAACATAGAAAAAAAAATGAGGCCATTTTTGTGAATTCAGAAATGTCAGAAAGTAAAAGGCAGTTACCCGATGATCTCGATTATGTGAGAACTGTAAGTAAAGTTGATGGATTAACAAAACACTACAAAATTAACTCAAGCCCAAAGAAATATATGGTGGTTAGCGGATCGAGAATGTGGAGTGAGTGGGCATTTGGGTGGTGGGTGTAGAGTCTGATCACGCCACTCCCCAAACGCTTGTCACCTCAACTAATGACAAAGCGGCACCATTTTATTCTAAATAAACATAGTCGAGGTGCCTAAGAGATAGAAGGAGGGTTAAGACACTTGCCTTGTGTTGGGCCAAACTGGAGTTTGATGCCCAGTACTACAGATAGAATGCTGAGCACCTCCACGACAGCCCCTGAGCAGAGTCAGAGGAAGCCCCGTACAAAGCCATAGTGACAAAAAAATAGTAACAACAATATTAATAATAAGCATCAATGAAAGGATGACATATCCCCAAATGGCTTTCCTTTTAAAGCTAGCAGAGCTAGTTTATTTACTCTAAAGCATTTCTCAGTCATTGTGCAAGTTGGCAAGCAGACAGAAATATCTTGGGAATAAATAGATATGAGGAAAGTGAAGATACCTTTTCAGTTAAATAACAGTATTTTGTGTATCTCAGTGAGATTTTAATACATACGAAAGTCTGTCTAAATATCATATGGAAGTCATTGAATTTCAGGGTTCCATAAGCACTAAAATAATTATTTTGTGATTTTGATATCATATATGTCAATATAAAATTTAATATCTCAGCATTATTCTCTGAAAACCTATTTTTTAGCTCTTGCTTTCCACTATATTTCTTTCTCTCATATAAATATTTTATAATTTATAATTATATATGTATATGATTCTATTAAGCATTCAACCAATTCATTAATAAAATCACTGTCATCCCATTGATCATTGGTTTGCTCAAGTAGTTGCTAGTAACGTCTCCATTTGTCCTAGCCCTGAGATTTTAGCAGCCTCTCTTTACTTGTTCTTCCCAGCGGTGCTCTTTCAGGGTCAGGGTAATGAGACCCATCATTATTAATGTATTTGGCATATCGAATATGCCAAAGAGAACTTGCCAGGCTCTGCCATGAGTGTAGAATGCTCTTGGTACCTTGCCAGGTTCTCTGGGAGGGAGAACTAAGCTACGAGAACTAGGCTATAAGAGGTCGTGCGGCCGCGAATGTGGCTGAGTGCTTCTGGGAGCTTTGTTTTGTAGTCTCTGAATCTTGGCCACTGATGGGATTACACAATGCTGGGGGCAGTTTGTGGGTGTAGCTGACAAGCTACTGGCAAAATGGGGGATCTTGGTGGAGGAGGCCCGGTCTTGATCCGAGCAGGCTTGGAAATCTCAGACCCGGGTCCCGCACACCTGGGTTCCGTTGCCAGTTCCTTCATGTATAAGGTTCATCTGAATGTGTGGAGAGTGACCTTGAGCATATTTAATGAATGCATTGTGAATTAGCTATAATGCCTCAAAGCCAGTTTATAGGTTTTATTTAGGCTATATATTCATGAATCTTAAATTAATGTATAGATATAAAATTTAATAATCTTTTTGTAACTGTAGTGAAAATTTAAAAACATATAGGTTATAGTAACTGTAACTTGTTTCAACTCTGAAAAAGTTAAAATATTTTCATGACAGTAAATTTCTTAATGTTTGAACAAGAACTAAACTTGAAGTCACATATTGTTCCTATTAACTGGATTAGTAATAATCAATGTTCATGTACAGTACATTTTAGTACATACAAATGATAAATTTTTATTTGAAAGTTGCCATTTATGTGATGAATGATTTTAAATAATGTGTAGTCAGATGTTTAATCATAGATAACTTAAGGCAACAAATTCCATGTTCTAACATAAACTTTCACTTTTATAAAAGAATTGATGTAAATAATACCTCAAGTTTAGATCCTGAAATAGTAAAAATAGAACAACTATAAAGTTTTAAACTGAGAATACTTATAGAAGTGACTACAATAGTTCCATTTCATTTACCTGGAACATTTTCCAAATAAAGTATTTCATAAACATGTGTTTTCCTGAAATCTTCCATTAACTATCAGAAACTGTGATTATTACTATTCCATTATAAATATTTCAATAATTTATGACTTACTTTTCTGGCTCGTTTTATAGTGCAGAAAATATAATTTGGTCCTCTCTAGTTAATTCAAACAGCAATTTTAAATGCTATTTAGTTATACACCGAATATGTACTGAATACACCCTAATTAAAAATATGAAAAGTCTAACTTTAAGACATAGATTTAGATGGCCACTGGGATCATAGGTACCAATTATGTTTCTTTCATAAAGGGCCTTTTTGAAAGGACAGGTTTACATTTTTCTTTATCATGAACAAAATTATTAATTTCTGGACAAGAGCTTAAGACACTGATCCCCAGAACTTCATATGGTCCCACACCGCCACCAGGATTGATCAATGAGCATAGAGCCAGGGATATGCCCTGCAAATCAACCCCAATCCCCCAACTCCCAAAACATATATTAATCTCTAAAATTTAGCATCTGGTGTCTTTGCTCTCTATACTGAAACATTGCCCTGAAACCAAATGTGGTAACTTTTACAGTTTCTATGACCATCTTGATTATGAAATGTTATTTTATAAATGTTGCCATGACATAAAAATATTGAAAATTGATGCATAGCTATTATGTATCCTTTGCGATTAGCTCTCTCATGACTCCATATTTGTAAGATAAATGATGTTTTCTCTTTTGTCTTCTCTCAGATCCGGGGAGTAATCTTTGGTTCCTCTGTTGTATAGGTCAGTTATAATGAAGCACCTAATGTTCTCTCCAGATAACGGAAAGAACTGGAAGCTCATTTCCAATGATTTTTATAGGCTAGCTCTTAGACTAGACTCAAGTTCAAACAAGTGCAGGTAACAGACTAAATTGTGCTGACAATGATTTTGTCGTTGGAAAATAAGCATGTGTGTGTGTGTGTGTGTGTGGTTCCCTGAAGTCCATACAAAGCCTAGTCTCTATTTTTTCTATTTCAGAGTATTTGCAATAGGAAAATACAGCTCAATTCTAGATATTACCAGAGATGCATGTTCCAGTTTCCTGCTTCCTGATCACTGCAAGTTAACCAAGCGGTTGCTTGAGCCAATCAGGCTGCAGTGCGGTCCCAGCTTTCCCACTACGGAGGGCTTTAGCCTGCTGCAGGTAGTCAGCGAATATCTAGCTCAGGTCTACAGTTTTAGTTCCTGAAAAGGTTATGCTAGTTTTCAGTTCACTCTTTGCTTAAGTATACTGTTTCCATCAACTATAATGAATTATGATAAACATTCACACATTATCAGATCTTTTAAGCTGAGTGATGAATAGAGGTAAAGTAGGATATCCTACTTTTAGGGTTTTACTTTTGCAACTTTACCCCCCCCCCAAATTCTAGTAAATTTATTTGCACATTTGTGCATGTATTTGTCTACCTCTGTTTGGTTCTTCACTATACTGAGGATGGCAACAATTATTGAAAATCACTAGAAACTAAGGGTAATGTATAGAAAATACTTGGAGAAGTATTTTCATGGGGAAAGGGTCGGTTTGGGAAGAAGGACATTAGGGAAAGAGCGAAAGTTTTGAAATGGAGAATATACATCTTGAGAAAAATTTAGTTCATCAGGTCATTTATTAACCTGAAGGGCTCAGGTATTTTTGTTTATAATATTTTAAAGGATATGTTTGTGAGCAGGGTGCCAATGACTGACTAAGCACCCACAGGATTTAGGAAATAATAAACAAGGCGAGGTATGTGACGGAGTGTGAGCTGTACTTCTGTGGAAGTACAGCTCACCAAAGGATTGAGCCTAACTGTGATGGGCCCATCCAAGCCAGTGGCAAAATGTCCTTTAAAATAAACCAGTTTGAAGTTTTCAGAAAAATGCCAATGTTTGCAAATAGTTGCGATGTAAGAACCTTCGTGGGAGAGGAAGAAAACCGTGTGCATTGAGCATTCATAGTTGAGTGCTTGGAGCAGTGGAGATCATCCAGAGGTTTTGCTTTGTTTTGCTTTTTGTTCACTTATTTTGTTTCATCTTAAGCTTCCCTTTCATTGTTGCAAGAATTGTGTTAAGTAGCCAGAGACTGTTTGCTCCTTTCTGTCTTTGTTCTGTTAACTAAAACACTGGGCCAAGTGTAACTTGTGGTAGAAAATGTGAACCTATGACTAAGTCACACTGATTTTTATGTTCAATTTCACATAAAATGTTTAAATCATTTTAGTTTCCAGTGAACAGTTGGTTGTCTATTTTTCAGGGTTCTCTTTTTTGACACGTCAAAAAAGTTCATAGTTGTAGTCAGAGTTTGAGTTTAGGGACCAGTGTCTACCCTAAAGCACAATGCCAATGAAGAGGCTGTGGACATCTCCATCCCTTACCCATAAGGTTTTCTCTATCCTATTAATTATTTATTATTGTTATTATATTATTATTATTATTGTTGAAAGAACACTCAGATAAGACACTGTATCACCCATTGCTCATCAATTTGCTTGAGCGGGCACCAATAACATCTCCAATGTGAGACTTGTTACTGTTTTTGATATTGAATACGCCATGGAGAGCTTGCCAGGCTCTGCTGTGCAGGCAAGATACTCTTGGTAGCTTGCTGGGGTCTCCAAGAAGGGTGGAGGAATTGAACCTGGGTCAGACACTTGCAAGGCAAACGCCCTGCCTGCTGTGCTATCGCTCCAGCCCAAGATAAGACAAGCCCTTGCAAAATTTAACTATGCAATAATCCATTGGAGTACACAGGTTTTCCACTAATAACAATGTAAAGAACATTTACAGTGGCCTAGTCAGAAAACCTCTTGCTAATTTCTTTCCCATCATAATTTCAATAAAATTGCATAAATGAAGAGGCCCCCGTCCCTTCCTTTTGGGGCAGGGGTGATATCTTCCATGCATCTGAACTGTGCTTTCGTGGTTACTCTGATTCATTTGAAAAGAAGCGAGTCAGTTTGAATTCAAGATTACTTTGAAAATGTATTCCTGGAAATAAAAGCACAGTGTTTAATTAAACTCATGGATTAGGGATGAGGATGAGGTTATTTAACACATGTGAATGTGTTTCTAAATGTCTTTCTGAATTTGAGTCGATAGTGAGCTTGTTTCCTATCATGTTTGACTGTAATTGGTGACAGAATGGAAGAAACCGTGAGAAAACAGAGACATAAATGAAAAACAATCCAATAAACACTATTGGCCAAGAACCAATAAGGCAATTCAGAATTTAAGAAAAAGAAAAAAGAGAGGGAAAGAATATCTACCTGCTGGAATTCAAATTTTAAAATGGCTGCTTTATCTGTGAGGAAGAAGAACATTTTTTTGTTTTGCTCAAAGCTATTTTTTAGTATGCAAAGAAGTTGGGAGAGGAGAAATCTCTCAGCAGTCTCTCGGGATTTGACCACAGATGAGGTGTAGATAGTTGAGGAGTTGGCAGAAATTAAAGAAGTATGAAATGCTCCACACACCAAAAAAATCCAGATATTCAATTGTAATTTATCACTGACTCCCATGCAGTGGAAAATATAGGCAGTTAAAAGAAAGTTACAAATTATATGGCTACATTATGATGTCCAAATATCTTTTTATGTTTGTTGCTACACAATTTTGTTGTCTTTCCCACAAGGAAGCATTTATCAAAAGCTCTGCTATATTTAAAAGTTAGCTCAAATATAAATTATAAAATAATACTTCAAATTTAACTAAATATTTGTGAAAATCCTATTTGCAGAAACTAAACATTTTTCAAAAGTATCACACACGGACTAATATATTCTTATTAAACCCTATAAATTATATTTTGGCAGAGAACAACATGAGTTTTTAGTGATAATCAATTATTAAGTATTGAAACTATTCGCATTATTTTCTAGATATGTACTAGAGCTTCAAATATTTAGTATTATATTATAATTCATGTAAGTATATTGTCTATCTCATATCAGACTAGATCTTTGACACAGTACAACTGCAATATGATGTGATGGTTTTATATATGTGCAGTCCAAAAACTAGATACTTAAATCAATGGACTTTTCCTTAAGATGTAAATATATTTAATCATTAGTAACCTTAATATCTAGAAAGACAGAAAGGAGTCAATTCAATTATAGGGTCATGTAAACTGGACTTGATAACTTGGATTTCTAAACATGTCTAAACTACTATTTTGCTTTTTGAAAATCTGCGATTTTTCACTTTATCATTTAGCTTTCTGAATAGAATTGTATTTTCTAAGGTAGCACTGTAGCACGGTCATCCCATTGCTCATCGATTTGCTTAGCAGGCACCAGTAACGTCTCCATTGTGAGACTTGTTACTGTTTTTGGCATATCGAATACACCACGGGGAGCTTGCCAGTCTCTGATGTGCAGGTGGGATACTCTTGGTCACTCACTGGGCTCTCTGAGAAGGACGGAGGAATCGAACCCAAGTCGACCACATGCAAGGCAAACACCCTACCCCGCTGTGCTATGAACATTTTAAAAAGAAGATACATCTAAAGAAAAAGTATACATCAATGCTTAGCAGATGGGTATTTTACCATTACATTATATGGGAAGAATCAAAATTTTAGTATTAAAACAGTGAGGACAAATACGTATTGACCAGGACTTACATTTTTGTGATATCTGAAAATTAAAATAATACAAAATGTAGCCAACATATTTGGATATTTTATTTTTACCTAAGTCGAATATACTTTAGAATATATTCTTTTATCTATTTGAATTCCTTTGAAGTAAATCTGTAATATAGGAAACAACATGCAATTGTCATCAGCTAAGTTCATGTATGTGTGTGTACCTGCATACCCATTACATATATGCTTATCATTCAACCCCACTAAACACAGTCTCTCCCTCTCAGTGGTTTAGAGTTTAGTAAAAAGAGCAGACAAATAAACAAGTAATTTTACAGAGTAAGAAAGAAGCTTTGATGAAGTGAAATGTGGGAAATGTTAGATTACGTGCAGTAAATTTATTGGAGCAATAATGGCTACACTGAAAATAAGGATGAAAGTTGTTGGAGAATTTTGAAATGCAATAATTTTAAGATAACGTTCACAAATTATATTTTTATAAAGATAAACAAGTATTCTTTGTTAAATGAAAAGCTGAAAGTGCAAGCTTTTAAAATATCAGTAAGGCATAACATGTTTATGGCTTAATTTTCCCTGTACATTTATTGATAAAAATGACTTCAATTTTTTTTTACTTGAACAATTAATATACTAGAGTAGTTCTATGTTTTCTTGGCAGAGTATTTTAAGGTAATATTGTACTTTGTAGCTTTGGTATATTTACAGTGATAAGAACTTAATCATTCTGAGTCTTATTTTTCTATGTCATATTTCTGAGTCAGATAATGACGAAATGTGGGCTTCATTATAATACAATTTTGCTAACGTTGTTGTTTAAATTGCTGAACAGTGTTATTCATTTAAATTGAATTAGATTAATCACTGTAGTTTGCTGTCTCACATTTTAAGCTATTTACTTTTTTGTGTTTGTTGAAGCAATTTTATATATTCACATAACCTGGAATTTAATATATAATTTGCCGTTAAAAGAAGTACTCTCTGGGGAAAAATGAGTACACAATTTATCTATGGGGATCTATATACACTTAGATTTTCCTCACCAAAACTATATCATAATATTCTCAAATTTAAGCAACACTCTAATTGAAATATTTGACTACTACTTTATATAGAATTTAAATGCTGATTTTAAAAGGGAACATTGTCATATGTTTGTATGTAATTAAATTATGTATTTCATACTCCTACTGATCAGAGTAAATCTTTTTCTTGATCTATAAGGGATGTTCTGAAATCAAAAGATTTGTATAAATAATTAGCAGCATTTTCACTGTTATAAGCACTGTAGCGCTGTCATCCCATTGCTCATCGATTTGCTTGAGTGGGCACCAGTAATGTCTCCATTGTGAGACTTGTTGCTGTTTTTGGCAGATAGAATATGCCACAGGGAGCTTGCCAGGCTCTGCTGTTCGGGTGGGATACTCTCAGGAACTTGCCGGGCTCTCAGAGAGGGAAGGAGGAATCGAACCTGGGTCAGCCACTTGCAAGGCAAATTTCCTACCCGCTGTGCTATCACTCCAATACCAAAATAATTAGTAGGGACTATTAATGTTATGATGGTAACACAACAGCCACCAGAACTTACTTAGCATTTAAATGTGCATCAATTAGTATGTCAATGAGTACATGAATTTTACACTTGCTCTGCTGAGCATTATACAATTGAGAAAAGTGTTTAAATTTTATTATTGTAAATTTCAATAGCAACACAAGAGTATTAACTTTTAATATTCCATAAGACTGAAATATCACAAGATTTTATAAATAAATTAAAAAGCAAATGGCATGGTGCTTTATATACAGTAAATATGCAGTGAATGTTTCTAATCTTAATTACTAAATAGACAAAGTTCAAGTTTAATTTTTTCACTTATTTTCATGTACTTATATATTTGTACAAAATCATAGTTCTACAATTTTGAAATATACACAATTGTTTTGTTTTCATTTTTATTCTTTTAATTTTGGAGTTAAATATTTACTTTTTTTTTCAACTTGTTTGGGCTTATTTGGATGTTTCACAAAAATTATTCTTTGCATCTTTTTTTCTTTTTATTACTTTTTAGGTCACAGCCAAAAGTGCTCAGGAGCTACTCTTGGCTCTGTCCTAAGGAATTATAGTTGGTTGTGCTCAGGGGACCGTATGGGATGCAAGGGATTGAACTCAAGATGATTGTATGCGACGATGTACAAGACTAACACCCTAACTTCTGTCCTATAATTCTGGCCCCTACCTTTTACATTTTTTAGGGTGTAGTTTGGGTCACAGGTTGTGGTGATCAGAAGATATCCCTGGCTCTTGTGCTCAGGGGACCATCAGTGTTGTGGGATTTAATCAGGGCCACAGCTGCTGCAGCTGCATGTTAGACAAGGCGTTTCCTCCTGAACTGCCCTCCAGCTCCAGCCTTTACATTTCTCAACAAATTTCTTCCATACATAAATACTATATCTAGAGTACATACATTCCTTTAAGGAAACAGAATAGTAAAATATAGATCCTATTTAATTTACTTTTTTATGTCCGAAACTTGAGACACTGCTATTTGCAAAGTCGTTCATAATACAGTTGTATCAGATATTTGATGTTCCAACACCAATCACACCACAGTATGGACCATTTAATTTTAAAAATAAGATGCATGGATAAATCTGGAGAGTTTCATGCTGGGTGAAGTTATGCAGAGGGAGAGGACCAACACAGACTGATCTTTCTCCTATTTTGCATATAAAGAAACCTTGCAGGAGAGTAAGAAATTCTAAAGCAATAGAAATGAACAGCAGAGCTAGTCTTCAGTAGGAAGTTTGCCAGTTGGTGGGTGGGGGTGAGGGTGGGTAATAACTGAGGGAGGAGAACCGTACAGGCAGGATGGGGAATATGAGAGAAATTGGGACATTGGTGGAGGGAAGGGGACCCTGGTGAAGGGACTGTTATTGGGACATTGTATGACTCAAAGTCAGAGATGACTAACATTGTAATTCATGGTGCTTTAATAAAAACTATTAAATAAAAATGAGATGAAAATGTTTTTTTTTTCTTTTAAACTATCTTTGATTTTAAGATACTCATAAAGGCAGTTTGCTGGCAACCACATAAAGCCCAATCCTGCTGCATTGTGCTATCTGCGTTTGCCGATTTTATTTCAAAAATGATTCTCAATTAAAAAAAATGTTATATGATGCTAATCAGGGACTCCACGTCCAACTGTTTTCACTCGGGGCACCCTCCGAGGTAGGTGGGTTAGAACCCTCCCCTCCCCAAGGAACCCAGCCCCGGCAGAGGACCCCCACTAGCCAATCGGTGCCATGCTCCGGACCGCTTTTCAGCCACGTGACATATTATAAGACACATCCCACCCATTTTTCATAGTTACCAAACCATACTTTATGGAGTTCAGACAGTACACAACAAATCATGGAGAGTATTCTATATGAAAAAGCCTGAAAGAGCCTCCAATCGTTGGGAAAGACGAGTAAGGAAAGGCTGCTAAAATCTCAGGGCCAGGAGGAATAGAGACGTTACTGGTGCCCTCTAGGGTAAATTGATGAACAAAGGAATGACAGTGATACAATGATACAGTGAATCAGGTTGTGGAAGTGATTTAAAAAAACACCTTTGGTTTTCACTATATTTGAGCTTTTATCAAGAATGGGAAAATGTCTTATCACAATGATTTTTCCATTTAATGTAAAGGGATAACAACTTGTTTGCATTCAGATTTTTCCATTGTGACTTGTCTATACTCTTTTGAAATGAAAAGTTTTTTTTTTTCCATAAATTTTTGTATACCATGTCCTGGGTAAATGTGCCAGGTTATAAAATCTGGTTAACACAGAAATGAATAAATTTATAAACTGTACTGATTTAGAAGTAACTGACATTAAAACAAGATGTTTTAATGCATTTCTTCATAATTATTTTAATTAAGGTTAAAGGTTACCTTCGTAAATCTATAGCATGAAAACCTTATTTATTCTTTAGCATAAAAAAACCTGTATTTATGCTCAGCTGAAACTGTGCATACATTACATTTGTCTATAGTTCTTTAAAATTGGTGGGATGTGGGGGCTCTGAAAATGTCTAGTTCTGAAAAATAAAACTTTTAGCCGTTCATTAAAAAACAATTTTTGCCCATTGTTGCATTATATTCATCTAATCTCTATTTTTTCTTCTCTCCTTGTTATACTAGTTCTTATGCTCTTTTAATCAATAAAGCAGTATGGTAATTACACCAAATATTGGATTTCTGCTCTCTATATATTTACACACCTACTTTCAGTGGAAATTTTGACTTCCTCTTATCAACTTTTCCCAACTCCTAGGAAATTATCCCAAAGGACTTCAAAAGCGCATGAATGTATTCAAGACATTCTGCTCTGGGGGTATTTTCTCGCACCCAAACTGGTCTGTTGTGTGGAGGTGCGTCCAGGAACCCAGGCTGAGCCATTGCTGGTTTTGCTCCTTCCTGCCCTGTGGAGCTGATGTTGAATTTCCTGGCCAATTTCCTGGCCGTTTGACCCAGCTCAGGTTGAGGCTAAAGCAGCTGTTGTGATTTTAATCTGAAATAATTGCATTGGTGAATGAGCGAATGAGTAAGAATACAAATGATTGCTTGATAGTGGAGGTCTTTGGGGTGTCTTTGAGAAGGTGGTTAGGTTTTGTGAACAGAAATAGGCCGAGTAACTGATATGTGTAGATATGAATTAGCCTCTGACCAAATGGGTTTCCTTATAATTATCTCCTTTTCGGGTATTGTTATATTGCAACCTGCCAGGCAGAAACTCAGGTTCTTGTCCTCCAGCAGTCAAAACAGAAAGCAGGGAACTAGGGAGCAAAGGGCCAACTCCAGAAAGATTAGGGAAGCAGAAAGGAAGGGAGAGGAAAGGAGCTTATTTATGGGCGGGGTTTCCTAAAGCAGGATTCCAAAGCGAGGCTAACATCATTCCCCTTCTAGAGCTAAGGAATCTGGGTTGGGAGTATTCCTTCATTATGCATCAAGAATCTGGTCCACAAGGTGTGGGGAGGGGCTGATCAGGCACCTCCTACCTTCCCATTGGCCCTTCCATACTAGGTGATTCCTTTTTAGACCAAATCCATAACATCTTCGTCCTGGTCCCTGGGTCCCTAGCAGTGTTGCTTCTAAGAAGGAGGTTAAGGATTTCTTATAATCTTTGAAGTTGGGAACAAGCTCATCTTACTGCGATGGGGAAATATTGATTCTCAGGAACTGGGTGTTCCCTTAAACATGTAACCATTCGCACTTCTGTGAACCTAAGTTATCACAATCAAGTCCTTTAAAAATGAGTTCAATTTAAGCATGATGTTGCATTTGAGTTGAGGATTAAGATAAGAGGGCAGAATACTTGAGTGAAAGAAATATGGTAAGCAAAGAGGAGGAACAGATGAGGGTGGGAAGCCTGTAGAATGGAAATTACAAATGCCAGGCCTCTGGGACCAAAAAAAGTCACAAGAGTGAGCCCTAGTTTTCTTAATAATTTCATTTATTAACATGCGTCATTAAATTGATGTCCAATGGGAAAATAGGACATGTTCCTTGTGTTCTATCCACAACTATGCATTACAAACGCATCCAGAGGATAAATTTCCAAAAGCGAGTGAAAGTTCAAGGAAATCTCAGAGGAAATATAAGGTAAGAAATTATGGTGATGACTGAGTACATAGGGAACGTCAGACCCAGAAATTATACTGGGGCTTTTGCTTTGCGCTGTATTTTTTATTTTTATTTTTAAACACATAGTGGTGTACTGTGAAAGAAAATAATTTAATGGGAAAGAAAACTTAATTGTTTTTCTTGTCAAATTACTTTCAGCTATGAAACGTCTACTAGCTGACATCTTAGGCTAAAAAGTAAGTGAATAAGAAATGGTTGTCTCATAGTTTCTTTCATTTTCAGGCATTCCTTTTTCATCAGAGGGGAGGTTTAGAGTAGAAAGAGCATATGCGTGTATCAAGATGTGAAATATCAACAGTTCGGTTAATTTTGTGCAATGTTTCCACTCTTCTGGTACGAACAAAATGCATATGCATGTACTGTCTGCAAAATATGAATTGTGTAATTTCGGTGATTCTGCATAGGATTTAAATGCTTATATTTGCATTTGAAATGGGCATTTCTCTATATAAAGATTTAAACCGTGAAATTCATGATGAGAAATTTTAATTTTTTTTCTTTTCCTACTAAATAGCAAATTAAAAAAAAAACGCCATAAGTCAAGAAAAATGGTGAGAAAATAAAAAATTTTGCTTTATATTGGAGTAATTTTACAGTGTGCTTGTTAGCTTTCGGAGCCACAATGTCCAACTGGTTTTGGTGAGGGCTCCAGCTATTAGTGGTGCCCAGCCCGGCTCCCAGTAAGCAGAGCTCTGAGCACAGCTACAGGCTGGACAGCTAGGGGAGCACTTGGAGGGCCGTCAACTAACCGAGGATGAGGTGGGAAGAAATGAGCACCTCCTGAAGTCACATTTCCTTTGAACAAGGCAGGTCTCCTAGACTGCAGGGCTGGAAACCCTGGCTTCCACAAACCTTTCCCAGAAGTGCATGACCTCCTGAAGTGCACAAGGTTTGGCGTCCTCTTACTGTAGGCATGGGGTGTTGAGGCCTCTTTGTGCTGAGGGCACAGCACCCAGCATTCTCAGTGGTGCTAAGTCTGTGCTGTGAAAAGGCAACCCTCCACCTCACTGCCAGGACTCCCTCTGCTTGCTGCTAGTAGGAGTAGGTTTTTTTTTTTTTTTGACATCTGTATATTCTTTTTTTATTTTTTTAAAATTTATTTTATTGAATCACCATGTGGAAAGTTACAAAGTTCTCAGGCTTATGTCTCAGTTATACAATACTCAATACCCATCCCTTCACCCGTGCCCATATTCCACCACCAAAGACCCCAGTGTACCTCCCAACCCTGCCCCTCCACCCCCCCATCCCTGCCTGCGTAATTGATAATTTTCACTTCATTTTCTCTTTACCTTGATTACATTCCATATTTCAACACAAAACTCACTATTGTTGGAGTTTTCCCCCAAGAAAGGCAGCCCTACTGCCAAGGAAGCATTTGATAATTACTTTTCCATTGCTGAGACTGGAGAGATATGAAGTCCCGCTGTTTCAAGTACATAGAATTTTATTTTCCCTCCTTCCCGCGCCACCAAGTTCATGCCTGCTTAATAAATAGTCTTTATATTATGGCTGACACCACGCCGCCCGATGAGAAAAAAGGATATTTCCCCATCCTTGGCCAGAGTGGGGCTATGGCTTAGTTCACAGTCTAGAGACATGGCTGCAAGCACTACTTTGGACATGAGTAGTAGTTGTTTTTCTGCACTTGTATTAGGCCCTAACCATTGGAATGCAGCATTTATCAAACACACTGCCTCAAGGCTAGCCCCAGGCAAAGGAGCTGAAATTAGTGTTTTTGTACCTTCATTTGACTCCCTCCAACAATTTTGCTCTTTACTTTTTTTATTTCCCCCTACTTTCTTAATGGACTAGAGCCATAGCACAGCTGGTAGGGTGTTTGCCTTTCACGCGCTGACCCGGGTTTGTTTCCTCCCGCTCAAGCAAATGGATGAACAACGGGATGACAGTGTAGTGCTACAGTGATATTTTCTTCATAATCTAAGGATTGCTTCTGGAAAACTTTCAGTTCCATTTATTCAAATTCTTATCTCATTTATGGTCTCTTTATGAGGAAAGTCATCAGAAATGCATAGAGAAATTGAAATATTTGACAAGATGGGCAACTGACAAATGTTTGTGGCAGTCAAGTGACAATCATCTATGTTTAGACAGAGAAGACTCTTTGATTTAGGTCTATGTCTAGAGTGTTTCTTCAAACGCCCACGAGTAGCAAAAAGGTTCAGTATAGCTGATGACTCAGCAGGATTGAACCAGTTGGATCAGCAAAATAAATAGTTAACATCTCTTCTTCACTTATCACACAGCCCATACAGGCTTACATTTTATGGTCTAAATCTACAAATCAGTTCTTTGTATACTTCTGAAAAAAAAAAGGTGGAAGTAGTATTATTTATTACCTCCATATGTTAAGTCACTTTTAAGTCACTTTTACACATTGCATAGGATTTCAAATTTGTCTCCTGTCTTTAAGCATATTAATTTTATTTCTATTCTGTGTTCTCTGGTATTGTCTTTGAAGAGCCGAAACAGGAATGAAACTGAAATTGGCATGTTTGTGAATCACTTATATCCCTGATAAGTATGAAAAAAAGGAGAATCTCTGCATTTATATGAACGTCTCCATAGTTTCTTATCACAAAAGATAAAGATGAAATCTGAGCTTATAAATACTTTTAATTACACACTTCCAAGGGGCCTGGGATGTGGCTGAGTGGTACAGCACTTGCCTCCCTGTCTGATCCTTGGACTTAATCCCTGAACTGCAAAATAAAAATATTTTTAGGGTCCCATAGAGGGAGAGAGCTCAACAGTCTGGGGCAGGTACTTTGCAAACCAAAGCTGAGTTTGATCTCTAGTCCCAGTCAACACTGTCAGTTAACCCTGAGTTGGAGGTGTCCTCAAAGTCCCACTGTCTGTGGCTCCCACAAATAGTCGGTCCCCTGGCCCTCTTGGGAGCAGTTAAGTAGTAATCAGGAGGCCTAGGGGCAAAGGTCAGTTCCAAGCTTGAAGTGCTCTTTGGGTTTGTGGGCTTGCGCCACCCCATCGGTGCTTGGGGATCTCTAGGGTCCCACCTGGAGAGGCTACGGGGTTAAGTGATGGGGGTTAAGCCCTGACCCTGACCAAGCACATCCCTCCAAACTGCTGTACTGTCACCTGGGTCTAAGTCCAAAATTGGCAGTGATGGTTCTACCAATAGGTCTGTCTTCTGACATATTTATTTCAGAAAATAACTCTTTTCCCATTAAAATCTTACAGTTCAATCCACTTTGTAAAGTTTGTTTCATAAATGAATGTTTCTTTGAGGTTTAAATGTTGAGCTTTTGAAGCCATACCAGAGACTTATCATAGGGCAATCATAACTAGTAATTTCCCTCATACACTTATGTAATAAATATTTATTAAACATCTGATAGACCTCAGAAGCCACTCCAATTAGCAATAATCTGAATAGTCAAATGTAGCAATAAGGGATTTCAATAAGGTTTTCCAGGTAAGAGTCACAGCAATCCTTTCAAAATCCCTAAATTGAATCTGTAATCTATAAAAATGTTACGTAGATTTTATTCCTATAACAAAATTTTCTCAGTCATCATCTGAATCAGTCAGATGATACAGGCAAGGCCTGCTGCCCGCATGTGCCAGGGAGCTGGAACACGCCTGGTAGGGCTCGGATGACCATATGAGATACCAAGATCCAACTCCTGTTGGCTTCATGCAAGACATGCACCCTCCTTGCTGCATGAGGTTTGTTCCTCCAAAGTTTAGTAGAAAGTTGAGACATTCTGTGAGGACCATGCATCTTCCTCTTGAACAGGAGACTCCAAAATTCTCCATCAAAATCTCAGATTACAGAGGTATAGTTGGCCACGGCAGCCAAAGACCTCCAGAACCCAGCCACAGTCCTGCTCAAGGCCCCTCTCCACACGTTCAGATGAGCCTCACGCATAAAGGAACTGGCAGAGGAATCCAGGTGTGCAGGACCCGGGGCTGAGATCTCCAAGCTTGCTCGCATCGGGACTGGGCCTCTTCTACCAAGACCCCCCCCCCATTTTTCAGTAGCTAGGCAGCCCACCCAGAAAATGTCCCTGGCGCTGTGTAACCCCATCAATGGCCACCATCCAGAGACTATAATACCAAGCTCCCAGACATCTTATAGCCTACTTCTCCCTCTCGGACAACCTGGCAAGCTACTGAGAGTTTCCTGCCTATATGGGAGAGCCTGGCAAGCTCCCTGTGGTGTATTCATATGCCAAAACCAGTAACAATGATGGGTCTCATTCCCCTGACCCTGAAAGAGACTCCAATGTGGCACCATTGGGAAGGACGAGTAAAGAGAGGCTGCTAAGATCTCAGGGCTAGGACAAATGGAGACATTACTGAGAAAATTGATGATCAATGGGATGATGATGATGATGATGATGATGATGATGATGATGATGATGATGATAATGAACTAAATTTTCTCAGAGGTTAGTTAAATAAAATGCTAAACATCCTTAAAAGACAAAAGTACATGCCCATTAACATAACACACCACCCTTTTAGCAATAGAAGGGAAACATTTTTCTCAGGAGGTACATAGGGTAATTAGCTATTGAACAGGCTTGGACTATAGGAGTGATAAGCCATATCTTTATCAAATTATACAAAATGTATGTTCGCGTGTTTAAGTGTTAGAAAATAGAACTGTATCTTCAGAGAGTTTCTTACAAATGAAAATTTTGTTGATACCAATTCTTAATATGGCAATTTTCTTACAAGTTAGAAGCTAAGATACATAGTAATTAAATATTGAATAATAAAATGGATATTAAATACATACAGTTATTCTATACATCTTAATGCTTATACCAACCTATGAAATTGTCTTTTCTTCTCTGATAAGTAATGCTTAATAAACAAGTAAAACTATATGAAAAGATGACCTTTAGGACTTTTAAACAATTTAATTCAATGGCATTACAATTTATTTAACCTTTAGCAAGGACACATTTTTGACACTCACTTGATTTTACTTTTCAGAGTTATACAATCAGTATTTTTAAAATGTATTTTATACTTATTTATAAGTTTGTCAGTATGCTGCAAATTCTGAGTATGCTTTGCTTAAAATATGGAATAAAATTTTATATTAAATCATTATAATAATAGATATTAAATTATATTTTGTAGATTATTATGACATAGTTGTTCATATTGATGAGCATACAAATATATATATAATATTTAAATATTATGACTGCTTACTTATTTTGTAATTATAATATGAATGTGTGCAGCGAAAAGGAGCTTGACTGATTTTTCTTTATGATTATCTCTTTGCTCAGGACAATTTGAAAAATATGTCTCTATTCCTTGAACACGTCAGAGCCTGGCAAGCTTTTTGTGGCATATTCGATATGCCAAATACAGTAACAGTGATGGATCTCATTCCCCTTACCCTGAAAGAGCCTCCAGTGCGGCATCGCTGGGAGAAATGAGTAACCAGAGGCTGCTAAAATCTCAGGGCTAGGACGGATGGTGATGTTACTGGCACCTGCCCCAGAAAATCTATGATCAAAGGGATGAGAGTGAGAGTGAGAGTAAACATGAATGTGTAGCTATAGATTTGCAAATGTTATATGTCAGTAGACATGGGAATGGAATAGAACTAAAAACATGCAGTGTTTTGTTTTCTTTTGGGAGCCACACCCAGCGCTGCTCTGGGCTCACTTTGGGCTCTGCACGCAATGATCACTCCTGGAGGGGCTCAGGACTGTATGTGGTGGTGGGATTCGAACTCTGGTTGTCCACGTGCAAAGCAAACACCATGCCCTCTGAATCCTCCTTCTGTTCCTATGACTTTATTATTAACAATTCTTTTTCCCACAGAATGTGTCCCCTGAAGGTAATAGGTTATGTTTTAGTTTTATGTCTATTTCTACACCTTGTCCAATACCTAGCTCAAATTAGGAACTCAATAAATTTTCATAGAATGAATGAAATCTGAATTCTTATACCTCAGTAGCATTATATATTCTAAAAATTGGAAGAGATCAGTGATTGAAATGGCTTCGATGGAAATGAAAAGATTTTACAAAGTCTTAGTAAAGAAACTTGAGAGTTGTTAATATCATTTTAAGGGTTCATATTTAATGGAATGGAGTGATAGCACAGCAGGTAAGGCATTTGCTTGCCTGGGGCCAACCCAGGTTTGATTCCTCCATCCATTCGGAGAGGCCAGCAAGCTACCAAGAGTATCCCCCTGCATGGCAGAGCCTGGCAAGCTACCCGTGGCATATTTGATATGCCAAAAACAGTAACAACAAATCTCACAATGGAGACATTACTGGTGCCCACTAGAGCAAAGCGATAAACAAAGGGACGACAGTGCTACAGTTCCACATTTTTAATATCTACTGGAATAGTTAGAAAACTGACATAACAATGACTAAAACGTATTATATGGCTAAGAGATAGTGCAGGTGGTGATCCGGCATGCAGCTGACTCTGGTCAGGATTGAGAGCACGTGATCTCCCGAGTATCAAGGGGTGGAGCTCGGCTGCTCCTGTCCTGCTGAGGGAAGCAGGAGCCCCCAGCAGTCCTGGAGTGCCCCGGGCAACTCAGCTCCTGAGGCCTCTCACAGCAGACCACCCAGAGACCTTCACCTTGAACTGAGAGCCTACTTGACCTGAGGAATGGCCCCTGAACACCCCATGGGAGCATCCATTCAAAGTCTATAAAGAAAGATTTTTACCCATTTCCTGTTGGATAACATTGGGTTATCCATAAAGGTGCTTAGGTTTATTGAGACACTCCCACAACAGTGCCCCTGAGGCAACCTAATTCCATCAAGCACTAATAATCGTATATTGCTTTTTCTCTTTCCTTTATGTCATTTGCATTGTTTAGCAGTGTCCTTTTTGTATAGACACAGGAAAATGGTTCATGCTATGCTTTGTAACATGGAAGCTAATTGACTCAAAAACAATATTTTCTCCTGGGCATCCATATTTACTTGACTTAAGCCTGAGTTACCCTTAGTTCCTGGTACTCCAAAAGCAGGGCCCTGACAGAGGGACTGGATAGACCCAGGGCAAGCTCTAAGATACCCTGGCATTGAAAGGGGAAAATCTAAGCACCATAAGTATAATAATTTAAGAGCATGGTCATGGAACAAAATCTGTCACTACCCAAAAAGAAGTAACTGAATAAGGACCCTGCTGGGTTTAGGAAAGTTTCATCTTCTCTAAGGACATTGGACTACATAGCACGATGTTCCCAGGAAGAGCCAACCTTTATGCTTAATATATCTCTGACTGTCTTCATACAAAATGACTAGAAACATTGTAAGTGCATTTACTATGATTGCTTAAATGGAGTACTAGCTGAGGAAAGGAGAAAGCAATACACCCTGGATGGAATCCCACTCTTGAATGGATCTCCTAGTATTCTGGAGTTCTGGACACTCAGGAGATTTTGTCCTTGAGTTAATCTCCTGAAGGAATGCTCTACATCTGTTTTTTGTTACGATAACATTCAACCCCACCTTTGTGTATCTCCACCCTTCATGATTTTTATATAACTGCACTGTCAAGGAGGAGAATGGAGACTTTGCAGATTTGGGGACTTTGGGACTTTTGGAACAAGGATGTGAACTGAGACTTTTGGAGACTTTGGGATTTGGGGACTAGAAGGAGGACTAGATGACAAAGATGAATGGAAGTAGAGGACTTTGAGGTCTACAAGGAGATTAGGATTATGGAAATATGATGACTGGAATTAAGTGGGCCAGAAAAGAAAAATAAATGGTCTACTGACCAGCCTGGGGTCTAGGACCCAGTTTCTCCATCCCCCCCAGGTCCTCGTCTGTCCATTGCAGCTGTTGTCTAGCCTGGGGAGGTGAATTTCTGCCACCGAGTATTCGAGTCCCATTTGCCCATGCATCTTTTCTTGTAAACTAAACATTTCCTTTCATGTATCCAAATTTAAGATCTCATATTTAGAGAATTAAACAGGATATGATTTACCTTCTGAGTGAAAATTTGATATTTAAAATGCTTAAAAAATGAGCATTATTCTTAAAAGGAATCACTTTACTACAGACATTTCTGAGGATACGGTGCTTATCTCAGTTTTCATTTATTTTATATTTATTTTATTTTTGAACATCAAATATATCTGTTCTTTCATTTTTTTCCCCATTGTGAGTCAAAGGGTTTTACAATCTTATTAATTCTTTCAAAAAATAATCCTTGGCTTTAGCTTTCATACTGTGTTTTTGATTTTCATATCATTGATTTCCAGAAGAATTTTTATTATTTTCCTCTTTATAATTATACTGGGACCACCTTGTTGTTCCTATTTTGATGTGCATGGGCGATTCTTATTTTCTCTTTTTTTTGTTTAAACTGTATAAATATTTTGCCAATCCTAAATACAAATAAAATATTTTAGAAAATATGTAGACGTGATGGATAATATATTTCGACTCCCTATATTATCATATACATCTTAAGTAATTGAATTTTATTACAAGTATCCTACTTCAAGTACTTAGAATTTACATGACTTTTTCATTCTAGAATTACATATAGCACATAGTAGGTATGGTTGAAATGTTTAATTTTTAGAATTACTTTCTTTAAAAGCATTTCAGATTGTTTAACCTAATCATCCATTGAATTCAAACATTGTCAATATTTTAAAAAACTAAGTATTCATGTTTGAGGAAAACTAATGCAATAATCATGGGGAGTGGAAGGAAAAAGATGAAAAGAAACCTATCTACTCTAAATAAAAATTGTCATGATTGTGCTTCAATAATAGAGGATGATTAAAATCAGTACTTTTCAATAATACAGCATTATAGTTCTTTGTTATCCTAGTGCAAATAATTAAAACAAAAGTCTTCTTTAGAAATTATTTTACAACATATGGAACTAATCCTTCTATCAGTTATTCTTAGTCAAATTATTATTATTTGATTTAATAACATGCATAACAATTTTCTACTTAAAGATATGAACTTAGTAAGAATAGATTTAAAACAACCTGACTGGAAATGACTTAGTAAAGAAAATACATTTTGGAGAGAGGAGATATTGGGTCATTCCTAGTTCTGTGGTCAGGAATCACTCCTGTCCGTGTTCAGTTAACTATAGGGACTGTCAGGGATTTGACCAGGATTCTCTATGTGCAAGTGAAATTTCATAACCCCTGCACTAACTCTCCAAGTCCTAAAATCACGTTTCTGATGGTAGGCAGTACATAAGTTTATTCCTTCTCCCACTAGGCCCTTTGACTCTTCTGGTTCAACCACTACCAACTCCAATAGCTTTTCTTATCTTCTGGTACTTGAGCTATTTCCTACAGTGAGTCCAAATTAGTCTACTACCTAGAAGTAAGAGAGTTGAAATTTTTCTATTTGGATCTAAATGTTTTGAGCTAAACATTATTCTATATAGTATTTTTAAATGTAAAATTAGCATTGTGTTCAATATTTTCAGATTTATCTCACTATATAAGCCATTTCTCCCCACTTATCTCTCGAGCTTATATCATTGCTATTATTTTCCAACAAAAAAGCAGTTTTTATAATCCTGCAGAGAAAACCCAATGGCAAATCTCACCTTATCTCATGAGATCTTGCTTATAGTCTTCTTTTTCTGAGCCATGATCTACTAGCAGTAGAGAGGAAGGCATATCAGGTTTGCCTTATCGTTATGCATAGGAAGTAAAAGGCATCACATTTATGGGAAAAGCAAATTAAATTAACTCAGCACATTCAAGTACACACATAGACACACACACAAACACATACACACACGACAGAGAGATAAACTGGAAAGTTCAGGGAGTGTTTATGTAAGTAAATAAGATTTCAAAAAATCTCCTGATAATTTGTATAACTTGTCATCCTATTGATCTTCAATTTTCTCTAGCAGGCACCAGTAACATCTCTATTTGTCCCTGTAGTGTACTAGTACAGCCAAGTGGTATCTGCTCGCTCCAGGAACACAAAGAGCCTCAAACTGTTCACATTCAGGGTTTTGATGAAGAAGTCTGACCATCTCATTGGTGGGTGGCCACGAGGTCTTTTGACATCCCCTGGAATCCAGTCAGCAACAGCTCTAGTCCAGTGGTTGTCAACTGAATCGTGTCTGGCCCATCTTATTTTCCACACCTTGGCAAACGAGACAGCGTCTCTGATTCTTGATCATTGGCAGAGGTCAGAACTCCAGATTCCTTCTCTCACTTGAGTGAAACATGATACTCCTAGCATGGCTCTTTCAATTTTTCTCTGGGATACCAGGATAGTGTTCTCATCCTGTTTTCATAGGGCCCAGGTCTCTGTGGTGTATGTTAGTGCAGGAAGAACAGTGGAGTTGAAAAGATGTGCCCAGAGTCAGAGTTTCTTCATCCTCTTAACCACTTCCTTGATGCTCTTGAAGGCGTTACACGCTGCTCTCTTCCTCCTGTTCAGTTCTAGCACCAAGTCGCTCCTCACACTGAGTTCTCGATCCAGATACACATAGCTGCTGCATTCAGAGATGTTCGTTCCATTGAGAGCAAATGGAACGTCAGAGACTATTCATTTTTCATAAACATTGTTTTGGTGAGATTCAGCTGTGGCCCAACCTTTCCACACTTGTGGTCGAAGTCATGATAACTTGCAGGTTAAAAACCAAGGAATAAAACTAGGTTATTGCTATGTAATTCCATATACTATAGAGTGCAATGACGGATACCAACAAAACTGTATTATCTTTATTTTCTGACCATAAGATATTAACATAAAATTCCCCATGCTTTTGATACATGCTTCATAAGCCAACCCTCTCAATAATTCTTTGATTAGATGCACTCAAATAATCATTGTCATAATTTATATTTTAATTATTAAATTATTAAAATGTATCATAGTAAAATTGAATGCAGTCTATTCAGTTCTTCGTTGTGCATTTCCATGTTTCACAATTACTGATCAAATGCCTACTATCTATCTGCCAAAATAAGACTATACCAAGTACTCTGTTTTTAGTGAGGTGGGGAAAGGATACTTTTCCCTAACAAACCAGTAAAGACAAACTCACACAAGGGCAGAGGAGAGTCATATTAAAAAAAGTCATGTGACAAACACAAATACATTAGGTATGTCTTTTTAACTGTATCTGGGTGCCATATACTTTGGAAATGAATACAGATAACTTTAAAAATAGAACCAGTTAAGATAAACATCAAAGCATGAGTAGAACTCACCCAAACACATTTTTGAGTGGGATAGAGTTTGTCTATTTATTATCTCAATGAAACTGTAAAATTAGAATACGTTTTTGCTTTTTCTTTTTTGGGTCACATCCAGCAATGCTCAGGGATTACTCCTGGCTCTGCACTCAGGAACTACTCCTGGCGGTGCTCAGAGGACCATAGGGGATGCTGGGAATTGAACCCAGATCCACGAGTGCAAGGCAAATGCCCTACCCGCTGTGCTATCATTCTAGCCCCAAGAACACAATTGTTGACGGTTAGAAACCATTTCACGGCAACTGAACTGATCTTTTTCCAAATGGATGGGGACATTGTTGAAGAAAACTGCGTTCATAAATGCTGTCAGAACATTAGAAAACCTAGCTTTATGTCAAGCATAAATCAATTATTTCAACACTTATATCTTCTAAAAATCTCCAAGGCAACACAAATCCATCAAAATCCATGGTGCCAGAGAATGCCTGGAGGGAAGCCATTTTATTTTGTCTTTCTGAAGAGGAAAGGCACGTGTGAGCGAGAAATCTGACGCACTCTGCATGGACAAAATGAGACCAATCAGAGCGCTGCGTCTCCACGCTCTATTTCGGATGACTGCATTGCTCTGGCTTTGAGCTCTGAGCATGTTTAACCAGATGTGTCACTTCGCTCTGTGCCTGCTGCTTCTGGCAGACATTTTAATGTGACTCCAGATGTTCAGATCCTCTGGCTTTGTCCATCAGACATGTCTGTGTCTCAGAACTTTGAATTATTTCGGACCAGTGACGGAGATTTATTTGCTCATTTGAATCCTTGGCTGTTAATTCATCGACATCAGTAGTGTGTAGACAATATTTATGAACAGCAGGCAGCATGAGGTTGAGGAAAGGGACAGAATTATAGAAATAAATTGTAGGAGATAGATATTGGTTTGAGGAACAAATTATTAGTGCTAGAGAAAATCTGAGACACTCAACTGGAAACATTCATTTTTAAGAATAAATAAATGAGGTCTCATTTCAGAGAAGGCAAAATGTTAGACAGCAAGACAACATTAAATAAGAAGTTTGTAAGTGAAAGCTTCAGAGAGTTTGTACCACATCAAACTGTTGTCAGACTTCTGGTTAACATGGTCTTTGAAACAAATTTTCCTGCCTGTGTTTCCCCTACAGATTTATTGGGGGATACAGGTGCCTATTAACACCTGTGTCTCACCTATTTTCTAACTTTTCTCCCAATTAACAATTTGAGAGGTGACACAGACAGTGTGACCACAGAACCTGAACCATTTGCTCCTCATCCATTTTAGACAAAATTTGCTGTCCCCTATTCTGACTCACACCCATTTCATAAATAAGGGTGCTCCAGTTTGCCATTCCCAAAGGTAGTTTGAAGTATGTTGTGGGCAGAGTGATTATATTGGATTTTGATGATTATTATGGAATCACAGACTGTTATGGTTGAAAAGGACTCTACAGGACATTTAGTTCAACTCCCACTCAATGAAAAATGCCTTTTATTCCATTTCTGACAGATGCTCATTTAGGCTTTGCTTGAGTAACTCTACTGAAGGGAATCCGAGTACCTCCTGGAGCAGTGCATTGCATGGATGGACACACTATTAGCTGGAAAAATGTGCATGTTTTGAATCAGGTCTGATATTTGTAAACTTTATTGATTATAGTCCAGTCTGCACAGACATCTGAGAACAAATACACAAGCTCTACATGCCAGTCTTTCAAGTGATTTAACTTTTATACTTGGAAAATCACATTAATCCGTCTGTTCCCTGGGAAAGCATATTCGATTCATTTTCACTGCTAGAGCACTTCCAGCCTGTCCATGTTCCCTGGTGGCTCTCTTAATGGGTGAGATTTGTCCTTTAAATGTAACATCCAGATTTGCAAAAATCCCTGTCCTGTAAAAATGTGTATGCCCTTTTGGTAATGGTGGGTAAGTTTGCGAATTCTCTGCATCACAGTGATAATGCCTGTCACATGATAGCAATGTAAGAATAAAGTGAATTAGAATCTTCTGTACTGGGTTCCTTACATCATTAAAGTAGGCATTCAGTCAGTGCTTATTCCTTACCTTGCATTTCTCCTTCTTTCAGTAATTGGTGTGCATATGAGAAAATAATTAGGGCATATGCCTTGTTCCAAAGTAATTCATATTACACCGTGGAAGCTTGCTACCTAACCAAATAATTATAATTCAACAAAGTAAGTTCTTTATTCTAACGTCCAACAAAACACACAAAATGGGTTTTAAATGTGTGAAGAGTTCAGATGAATTTTATGGAGCAGTTTAATTTTAATAATCTATGATTTCTTTTAAAGTTTCCAAACTATTTAGCTTAAAATTTCATTTTGCAGAATATTTGAGAGAAAAAATATCAGTTTTCTATGTCTCGTTCAATAAATATTGTGTTGCCTCTGGGGGTCTAATGAAAATTGTATATTATAATCATTTGTTTGATGACAGTATAAGTGCAGCTTAAGACGTAAAATGGCTTTTTGATGTGGCTTCCAGCCGTTTGTGAACTCATTCTTACAATAATTAAATACCTTTTCAAGTGGTAATAGCTCTTTCAGATTATAGTTATTCTTTAGACAAAGAGAGTTATTTGCTTAGTATCCAGTATCTTCTAAGAACAAATGAATTTTTCAAATGCATTAAACATATTCTAAGAGTTATGAGCCACAGCAGAAGAGAGGGCTTGGCACCAACCTCTCTTATTTAACTCAGCCTCTCATCACTTCAGCCTTTCTTCTACTTCTTTAATATTTTGAATCATTTTAAAAAAATGTACTAGAAAATACACTTACAAAGCATCTATTACTGTTTTTATAAAACCCCAGTCTTGGGTTTACCGAGTGCTTTTATCAGTATCCACTCTCTTCTTTTTGCTGTGGAGTGCTAAGCCCTGAGCATAGTTTACTTCTGCCTCTACACTGTTACCTGCAACCACGCCATAGATGCCAGATCTGAGTTCAGTCTGCGCTGGATCTTTCGAATGGGACTTGGGAGGGGGCAAGAAAAGAGCAATCTCAACAGCCACTGCCTAGAAAGGGTTAAAGAATTTTTCCCTTTGGTTTGGTTTATTTTTAGTTCATTTAAATATATATATATATATATATATATATATGAGAGGTTTCAGTGGCAGCTTTTAGAATTGTATTGTAGCATTTGTTGAGGGTACAGTTGATATGGTTGTATATAGTTCTGAGTACATTTAAGTACTTCTCTATCGGTGATAAACAGTTATTGTTCTTGGGTTCCTCAGGTTCAGTCATCCATAGCGGTTGGCTGCCTACTGAGACCTCTCAGATATCCCCACAATCCATTAAAAGATTGTCCGCCAATTTATCTCCAGGATCTGTTTCAGTCTGCATTCTGATCGTATGTTACCAAAGACAGAACTTGCATTTTTTTTAATATGTCAGTGCTTCTTTATGCTCACCAAGAATGCATCTGGTTTTTCTGCATGAAGTGTCAAATGCACAGCATTGTTCTCACTCCAGCATAATGAAATGTTGTGTAGTATTCCTTGCTGACCATCTTTAAAGAAGGTCACAGGATAATAAAGTAATGGGCTTTCACATCTGTCCTACATAAGGATTTTTCAACAAAATTCTGGATTTGAAGTCAGCACCTTGAGCAGTTAATTTGCTTGCATCTCATTTGATTGGTTGCCCAAGTCACACTCAATATAATTGATTCATATTCATGCCATAAATATTTTTAGATTATCATCTCAATACCTCGAGAGGCTACCTTAGTGGGAAACATGAAGAGTCCAGGAATAAGAGTCAACACTGAGGCCAAAGTTATACGACAGTGGGAAGGGTTTTATCTTGCAGAATATGGCCTGGGTTCGATCCCCGGCATTCCATATGCTCCCTGAGCCCTCCAAAGTGTAGAGGCAGAAGTAAACTATGCTCAGGGCTTAGCACTCCACAGCAAAAAGAAGAGAATGGATACTGATAAAAGCACTCGGTAAACCCAAGACTGGGGTTTTATAAAAACAGTAATAGATGCTTTATAAGTGTATTTTCTAGTACATTTTTTAAAATGATTCAAAATATTAAAGAAGTAGAAGAAAGGCTGAAGTGATGAGAGGCTGAGTTAAATAAGAGAGGTTGGTGCCAAGCCCTCTCTTCTGCTGTGGCTCATAACTCTTAGAATATGTTTAATGCATTTGAAAAATTCATTTGTTCTTAGAAGATACTGGATACTAAGCAAATAACTCTCTTTGTCTAAAGAATAACTATAATCTGAAAAACGATTCTTCTTGACTACAGTCTTTTTTCAAAACAGTGCATCATCTAGTTATTAGAGTCACAGTAAAGATGCATGTCCAACTTCTGTTCTACTCTTATATGCGGAAAATGTGCTTGATAATGTCTAAGCCTGTCTCACCAAAACAATATTAACTAAATCATCACTACTATTAACTTAAACCTTTTCCCTTATATGGTGAAATGTATACATTATGGTGGATGGATTTTCCTATTTATATTTACATTTTTATATTTCATTTTGCTTCTATTAATATACCTTTTGTCACAAGGGTATGCCAATGTTTAATAGAATAGTTAGAATTAAAAAATCTTCCTACAAACATAGTATATGTGTCTATTTTGTTTATATAAAAGGGTTCTGAAGCTTCATCTATCTACTGTAAGAATGACTTGTATCGGGGGCTGGATCGATAGCACAGTGGGTAGGTCCATTTGCCTCACATGCGGCCAACCCAGGTTTGATTCCCAGCATCCCATATGGTCCCCTGAGCACAAGCAGGAGTAATTCCTGAGTGCAGAGCCAGGAGTATCCCCTGTGAATAGTTAGGTGTGACCCAAAAAGCAAAAAAAAAAAAAAGACTTGTATCTTTAATTGAATGGACACAGAACATAAGGATACAGGATACATAGGCCTCATGTAAACACTGATTAATGCTCATCATTTGGATAAAATCCAAAATCCAAAACCTATCTCCATAAATCTCAGATTAATTTTCCCTGAGACCCAGAATATCAACATTGTTTTCTTGTCTTTGAAAGACCATAGGGTACAGTTATCTTTCCATACATTATGTAGATTCCAAAGGGATGGCCTGGGTTTAATGTCCCAATGACAGTTTATTTCCCACACAGAAATGTTGGGCTGAAGAAATTCACGTTCTAATGAAAACAAGTCACGTGATATCTCTGAAACTGTGGCCTACTCGTATTGTCTCCAGTATCCTTTCATTGTCATTCATTCTCATCACTATGGATTGTAAATATAAGTGGGCTAAAACAGTTGTCCTGCCTTGTTAATAAGCTAAAAATTATTACTAATAGAACTGGCAATGAAATCTTTATTATACTCTATATTTCTGGCTTTGTCTAGATATACCTAATAGAATTATAATAGATTTGAAATATGCATAGCACTGTGGCACTGTTGTCCCGTTGTTCATTGATTTGCTCAAGCAGGCTCTAGTAATGTCTCCATTGTGACACGTGTTGTTACTGTTTTTGGCATATCGAATATGGAATATGCCGTGGCTAGCTTGCCAGGCTCTGCTGTGTGAGCGGGATGCTCTCGGTAGCTTGCCAGGCTCTGGAGAGGGATTGAGGAATCAAACCCGGGTCAGCCATGTGCAAGACAAACACCCTACCTGCTGTGCTATTGCTCAATTGTGACATTATTCACACATAAAGTCAGACACCTCAGCACTACCTTTGCTTTTGTTGTTAAGCGGCAATTTCATACAATTTCAAATATACGATGAATTACCATTTACTCTATCAGTGGGAATATTATGTTCTCAGAACTTAATCACCTTTAAATGAAAGTTTGTCCTGTAATAGATGCCCTTGTTTCCCTCAGCATTCAGTTCCTAGTAACTACTACTTCTCTGTCTATTTACACACATCTTATACATTTTTATCATTTTAAATTCTGTCAATCAGTGATTCCATAAAGTATTTGTCTTTATCTGCTTTGTTTCACTTAACTTATTAGAAGGATTAACAAATGTTGCTTTGAAGCAATTATAACAGGACTTCATTCTTCAACATACTTCCAAATTTCAATTATTCATAATTATTTGCTCAAAGGTTAGCATAGCAACACAGGTAAGACTCAGTAAGGAGATTGTCTCATTGAACCTGGAATTACGGCTCAGTGGTAGAACATAGATATTGCAAAAGGGAAGCAAAATACTATTGTCAGTCTCAGTGTGGAAGCTGTAGCCAATCAATACATTTTTCAATTTGTCTCCCTGTTGAGTTAATTCCAAATTTTAGTAATTTTTTTAATAGTGGCTTGTAGAAATGGCTTTCAGTTGGAATATTTGAAAAAAATAGGAAACAAAATATGCAGTCTGTATTATAAACCAACTATCATGAAGTTAAAATCATCTTAACATTTTAAACTTATAAAGTTTAATTTTTCAAATGTGAAAAACTAAACATATTCTTAAGAACCAGAAATTTACTTGGTATAGGTCCAGCTCTCTCTTTGGGACCTGAAAGTTATGGGTTTGAATTTTATTCCTAACACCATTATGTGGCACTGAAAACGAGACACTGGGCTTCTCTGTTTTACCCATTTTCTCTGTGAACTGTGATGAACGTCATGGTGTTCATGTGACCACCAAATTCTGCCTCCACGGCCACTCAAAGCAAAACACAGAGAGACAGGAGAGAGAAAGAGCATCTGTAGCTGGCAATTTGGAAGACGGTGAACTCGTGTTCAAAATTAAAAAAAATAATAATAAAAACCAAACTGCTCACCTTTACAGTGACCAGGAGGAAAGTTTATTTTCAGGAAGTACTGAAATGTACTCATAACTATATACAACAGGCTGTAAGTTGGCAGTGGTCAGTACATTTCCCCCGTTTAGGAAAAGATCGAAGTCAGAGGCATCTCCATGCAACCCCTGGCTCTGCCTGAATAAGCAAATAATGAAACTCTAGGATTTAAAATTGTTAGAAAAAAGAAATACTCATGAATTAGTGGATTATGGTGTTGTTTATCTCAGAAGGAAAAACCAAAGAGATTTTCGTGTTGAAAATCATATGAGAATTAGTTCATGAAACTTGTCATCTTTGTGTAAAAGACTTATCCCCTGTATACAAAATGTTTTTTTTTAATTTTATTAGCATATAAATGTCATTCTACTGTTAAATGTATGACCTTGAATTCTATTTTATATGTGGGATATTTTAAGCCATACTCACAATTCTCTGTTTTGACTTTGGAGAATAGATAGCTAATAGATAAGCAAGAAATAAAGCCATTTCACAGGATTTAGACGCCAGTGGATACTGTAACACTGACTGTCACCATGCAGCTAGATTCCAATCTCAGGGGATACACTATCGAGAGAAACAAAATCATATCACAAAACCTTGTCTGTATGTGCTCTTGAAGTCTTGAATTTTATTTACTAATTTAGTTAATTGTGAAGTTGTATTTCTAGTCCCTCCTTAGTTTTCAGCCAGTATGCAATTTAATCTTCAGTACATTGCAATATACCTGAAGTAAGTCAGTCATATATAAAAACAATAAAAAAATATTGGCCACTTCCACATTCAGTTTGTATCTCATTACTATTAGGAATTCTTTTCTGTACTTTATAAATCAAAGGAATATTTTTATAAAGTTTTTATCTGAAAGATAATTCATTGCTTGTTTTTCCTTCTTGACTTTCTGACCTAAGAAGCTGTTTATAATACACTTTACAATAGACTCTATTTTCGATCTGCTAGAATTCAGGGACACATCAAGGTCAAAGTTTGCAAGCCAGGGTTCGGTTGCATGTTTCAATAACCCTTGCAGATTGCGATAAGCTAGCTGCTACGGTCCACTTGTGGGCTCTCCAATCAGATGAGGCTCTCGAGGCCCAGCCTTAGCTACTGGTAGGAAAGGCCTCTCTGGACATGGCGCATTAACTCCTTCAGCTTATTTGGTAGCAAAGTACTCAAAGTCAGGCAAGAAAAGAAGGACACTATTGCTTCTCTGTTTTTATGTGTTATAGGGGGAGCTATGGCAAGTTATTTCCGTGGGAATCATCTTTAATCAATAAAAAATAATATTGCAAGTGATTTTTAAATTTGATAAATTAAAATGTTAAATAAAAGTATTGATTATGTGAACACATTATTGACCACCCTGCAATGTTCAGCTTTTCCTGAGATGTTTAATTTTCCCCTCAACACAATCCTGGGGCAGACTGTACCTGCAGCATGGGGTATGAGGGGCTCTAGTAGGATCCTGGTGAAAATATTAAGTGTGGTAATGGCTTCTTTGCCCTCTTTATGTAAAAATAGAGTAGCTCTGAAACTAGCACTGTTGTCCACTGTTTCAGTCTCGAATTCAGTAAGGATATAAGCGAATCCTCCCAAACTCTCCTGCTTTTCTTAACCTCAGAGCTCAGGTTGCCTTGTGTGTTTTGGTTTCTTATTTCCCAACTGAAATGAGTCAAGTGAAATCACTTTAACCAGAAATCTTAGCTCCAAAATCTAACCCTTATAGAAAACATTGCGTTTCATTTCAGTCAACTCCTCCAAATCACATCATTGTCTAAGATTTTTGGCAATTTTATTTACTAGTTGTAATATCTATAGATTAACATTTGACATAGGTATAATTGTCCTTGTTTAACAGGACACATGCATCTAATTTTACATTAATAGAACTTTTAAGAATTTCCTGTGCTTTCATCAATGAAACAAGTCTTCCTTTTATATGACATTTTAACCCATACTTGACTGCATTGGAAGATAAGGTCTTTATACATTTTGGAAAATTTCTCCATTAGTAAGTGAGAGTTCCAATGCTTTGACCTTGTGTAAAGATTTTGAAGTCTTACTGTCTGAGAGTACCAACTTAACAGGCTTTAAGTCATTTTCAACTATACCATTAAGATATTTTTGTTTATTTTTGGGCCACACCCAGCTGTGCTGAAGGGTGGCTCCTGGATTTGTGTTCATGGATCACTTTGCATGGTTTTTAGGGGATTGTATGGGATGTAGAGGATTGAATTCAGGTAGACTGTACACAAGGCAAATACCCTACCTGCTGTACCTCAGGCCCCAACCATTCACCTTTTGTGTGTGTGTGTAAAGAACCATATTGGAAAAAAAAAACTTACTATTTAAAGAGAAGTGGGCACACGAATAACCAAAAGACACTCCATCTTCATGCATTCTAAAACTCCTAATCTCATATGTGAAATGTAAGAAAGAAAGAAAGAATTAGACAACAGTGAAAATAAACCCTGGATTAGAACACTCAACTGAGACTACCAATCAGAGGGTGGGGTGGAGAAAGACAGGAAGTTCAGACATAGCTGCTGTACAAATGGACGGTGTTGGGCACTTTGCTGGTGGTTGATAGGTAGCAACTTTGTACAACAAGATATAAACAGACCTCAGTGATAACAAAATACTTTTAAAACATATAGAATAAAAAACAATAAGACTCACTGACATTTTGCTGTTTTCATAATTATAGTTTATTATATTTTATAAATCATTTGTTTTTATGTCATCAAAATTACAAAATACAGAAATAAATAGCTGAGCATATATATATTTTATAGTCTTGAGGTATATTTATTTATTTATTTATTTATTTATTTTTGCTTTTTGGGTCGCACCTGGCTATGCACAGGGATTACTCCTGGCTGTGCACTCAGGAACCACCCCTGGCAGTGCTCAGGGGACCATATGGGATGCTGGGATTCAAACCCGGGTCGGCCGAGTGCAAGGCAAAGGCCCTACCCTCTGTGCTATCACTCCAGCCCCAGTCTTGAGGTATATTTATATATACCTCAAGACTTATATAGTTGAGGCAGAACAGAGGAGGTGAATAAAATAAGAAAATATGGAAACTCAAAAATAAGAAAATAATGTGACAATATTCATGTCTATTTGTTTTGGGGGATCACACCCAGCAATATTCAGAATTTACTCCTGGCTTTACACTCATAGATCACGCCTGGTGGACTCAGAGGCTATATGTGGTGCTGGAGATTGAAATCAGGCCAGCTATGCAAGGCAAGTATTCGTCCTTTCATACTATGGCTCCTGCCCCAATATCCATGCTTTTAAAGCTATTATGAGTGGCAGCAATGCCCTTTCCCCCAATTCTACTAATATAAGACTGAGAAAAATGCAGAAGATTGTTTAACGGACTATGAAATAAAGGAATGGTCTGGGGCAAGAAGGGAGGGCAGTATCATATCCAAAATACATATTGTCACTTGTCACTTGTCATCCCATTGACCTTCAATTTGCTCGAGCGGGCACCAGTAACATCTCCATTTGTTCCTGTCCCGTGCTAGTGTAGCCCAATTGTATCTGCTCGCTCCAGGAACACGAAGAGCCTCAAACTGTTCTTTCAATGTTTTGACGAAGAAGTCTGACCATCTCATAGGTGGGTGGCCATGTGGTCTTTTGACATCCCATGGAATCCAGTTGGTAACAGCTCTCGTCCAACAGTCGTCTCTGAATTGCATTACATGTCTGGCCCATCTGACTTTGGACACTTTGGCAAAAGAGACAGCGTCCCTGATTCTTATTCATAGAAGGAGGTTGGAACTCTGGATTCCTTCTCTCACTTGAGTGAAATGTGATACTCCTAGGATAGCTCTTTCGATTACTCTTTGGGAAACCCGAATGGCGTTCTCATCCTGTTTGCGTAGGGCCCAGGTCTCTGAGGAAGAATGGTGGAATCGAAAAGATGGGCCTGGAGCTGGAGATTCTTTGTCCTCTTAAACACTTTTTCGACAGTCTTGAAGGCGTTCCATGCTGCTCTCTTCCTCCTGTGCAGTTATAGTGCCAAGTCATTCCTCATGTTGAGTTCTCGACCCAGGTACACATAGCTGCTGCATTCAGAGATGTTCTTTCCATTGAGAGCAAATGGAATGTCAGGGACTAGTTTGTTTTTCATGAACCTTGTTTTGATGAGATACAGCTGCAGTCCAACCTTTCCACACTCGAGGTCGAAGTCGGCCAGCATTTGTGCCACTTGGCATACATATTGTATGACACAGTACTACACAATTCAATACAAATGGACAAATACACAAGATGGGCACTATTTACTTTTCCTGAAATATTTTAACTAAGTAGAATTCCAGTATAGATATCAAGAATGAATTGATAGTATGAATTAATGTCTTCATAATTAGAAATAAATGCAGAAGAAATATTCTAATATGCCAAGAGTATTTGTATTAGTGACCTTGCTGATTGTTTTATAGAACAAAATATGAGAGGCATGATTAGATCATCTGGAATGAAGCCTCCTGTTGACATGATAAAGACGTCATCTCTTTTCAGCCAGAGTGAGACAGTGAAATTTACCAACATCACCAACAGCATAAATTTTTGTTGTTATTACAATCATTATTGTTTTATTTCTTCATTTAAGAGGTACAGCTTATGAATGAGGATTCTTTTTGATAAGGAAATAGTTGTAAGCTGATTATGTAATTTGAAATATTCGTCAGGTATTATTCTTCAAACAAAAATGAAACTTTCTAAGTACAAATCTCTACGTGATTCTTGGGAAATTTGTTCATCAGCAGGAAAAACTGTACATTAACTTTTTTAAAAAATTACTGGGATTTTATACAGTTTTCACTTTTCAGAATATGATTGTTTAAAAGTCTAAATTAACCCCATTAACCATTAAAGTAAAAGGAGTTTAGGAAACACATTTTACAACCATAAGTATCATTCTTATCTTCCCATCTGCTAAGCTTTAAAAGGTTAAAATAAAATTAGCTTTTATAGGGGCTGGAGCGATAGCACAGTGGGTTGGGCATTTGCCTTGCACGCGGCTGACCCGGGTTCTAATCCCAGCATCCCATATGGTCCCCTGAGCACCGCCAGGGGTAATTCCTGAGTGAAGAGCCAGGAGTAACCCCTGTGCATCGCTGGGTGTGACCCAAAAACAAACAAACAAAAATTAGCTTTTATATTGTACTTATAATCTATGTCAAGTGAATAATTTGGTCTCTTCATTCATTCACATTTTTTGACAATTTTATGATTTGGTAAGCAGGCAAAGGATTATTTTTTTTTGCCCAGAGGTTATTGTTTTCTAACACATGTTATTTCCAACAGTTTCACCGTTGTATTTTAATTTAAATTTATATACTGTCTCTAGAAGCCAGTGTCAAGTAAATATTAAAATTCTCATGATATGCTCCTCAGTCTTGTCCACAAGAAGGTCAAAGAAACTCCCAGGGAGTCATATAGAGGTAAAAATAGAATACGTTTTTGGTACAATATGTCCAATTTTTAGGTTATGCTTGATCATAATGTTTTTCAAGCATGAAAGTTCACATTCATTTCCTTAATGGCCCTGACTATATACTTTGTGTTAAGTGCAAAACCATGATGCTTAGGAACTCAAAGCTATTATATCGATTAAGGCATGCAGCTTGCATGCAGCTGACTGAAGTTCTAGACCATATTTGCTGCCACTAAACACCCCCACAGTGGTCTTGAATTATAGTGTCAGGAGTAAACACTGAGCACTGTCCAAGGTGGGTCCCCTGGAAATAAAAAAAAATGTAACTCTTTAAATGATTAAAATGTTTCATATATGTTCAATTTTATAGTCAAGTGGTAAAATTTTAGATTCTGGAGCTTAAGCTATAGTACAGGGGGTAGGCATTTGCATTTGCCTTGCACACGGCAAACCCGGGTTTGATTCCCAGCATCTGTAAGGACCCAGCAAATGGTCCTTACAACAGGTGATTTCATACAAATGTTTTCCTGGTTATCCAGAATGTATCATGTCCAATATGGAAGAAGGAGGCAAGGAGGGGTGGGAGAGGGAGGACATCAGGTAGAACACTTAGCCTGAATGCAGCTGAACTAGGTTCGACCCCAGCAAGCCACATGGTTTCACAAACACTTCCAGGAATCAGTGCAGAGTCAGGAATAACCTCTGAGCAATGCCAGGTGTGGTCCAAAACAAACAAACAGTCAAAGAGGGTCAGGTGGCTCATCTAAGGCATTGCATTCCTAATTTTATCGATCAGGAATAAAATCCAGATATAGCTCCAGGGCACTTACAACATAACTCATAATAATAAGGCACTTATTTGTCTACTAAGAACTTTGTCTTCTTTTTCCTCTCAGGCCCACTTGCACGATTTGTAATCAGTGACTAAGCAGTAGGAGACCACCAAGCTCACTCTCAGGATGATTTGCCTCTCCCAGCAGAAGCCGGTTTAATGAAACAAAGCTTACACTTCATCTTTTATTCCTGAGCAGTGTTAATAATTAACAGTATGATTATTTAGAAAATGCATCATAAAACCACTAGCCAATGCATTCAATAATTACTTAGAATAATATCTAATAGATTACAAATAAACCTTGGGGTTTTTTTGACTGGAATAATGCATAAAGAATAATTTAATGCAAGCAATGGGGAGTGCATAATTTTTGCTTTTTAAAAAATAATATATTGTGAATAAGTAAAAGAATTTACGTATAAAAATTTTATTAATAATATGCTTTGGAGTATAGGCAAATACCATCCTCTTCTTGGCTAATAGCAATTATCTTTATATACTTATTGTTTTATAAGGCGATCCATGCCTATTTCAAATTGGAGTTTTAATTAGCCTTTAATTAAGGAAGAGAAAAATGTGAATGAAATCTAAAGCCAAATCCCAAAGACAAGTTTCCTATTAAACCCAGAATTTTGCATTCTCTTAACAATTGGGATTTTTGCTGTTTTGCCAAATATGTGCCTTATCTTCCATCCACAGGATAACCCACGTGTATGTGCCTGGGTGAGATTGCTCTGTTAGGCAGTTAGATGCCCATCAGAATCCAAGGGACATCCCCAGGTGGCTTCCAGCTCTGGGCATGCTTCTTGCCAGCACCAATTTCTATTCTACATAAACCATAGGCCCGTTCGCTTTTCTCCAACACTTGGTTATCAACTATGCATATTTTAGTTTTTTTAAAAGACCCTTAGTTATCGCCAAAAGATGAGGGGTCTAATCTCCTTGTTTTACTGCTTTTTTTTTTGCTTTACGTTGAACTCACATCTGCCCCTGGTGTCTTGCTTCTCCCTCCCCTGTCTTACTTCTATCACTCCTGTTCATGGGTCTCTAGAATTATTTCTACTTTACGCCATATAATGTGTCAGAAGTTTCCTCAGAAATCCACCAAGGATCCCTTTTTTCTAATTATCATTTTAAGATGTATAAATAGTCAACTTACATTTGGGCACCTCAATATTTACAACTATGACACTTCTCTTTTTAAATAGAAATGTTCCTCTCTGTGTACCTAACCAGAAGTTCCTAAAGGATGAAAACTATTTTATATTTGATATTGTATCTGAATATTCAAGATCTAGATCAAACTTAGAGAAGTGGCAAATGAACCAGCCCATTCGTAATGTCCCTGCTCCTACAGCATTTCTTAGGCCCTAAATAATATCTCTATCAATTGAAGTATTTATCTAGTCAGGGATAGTGAACTCTCTAAATGAACTGCAGCATTTAAAAAAATCACATGTGTCTATATATGGCTTTACATATATGCATATCCATATATATGCAATCTGCCTTAATTTTATCTAGACTCAACTATAATCAAAGTGCAGTGTTCATTTCAATTATAGGAGATAGCCCTATAGATGGGTGTTTTCAGGTGATTGCCTAGGCTCTCTGCTATTAAGGGAAGCGGCACCTGGTAGGAGAAGAAAGGGAATCCACCAGATGGTGTTGATTAGAACCTAAGGCAGCAATCATCTACTCTTCAGAAAGTTGGTCTCTAATCCACAGAAAGATAGAATTCATTGCCCAGCTCCCCACCTTTGCATTTAAGTCTCCAAAAACCCCCTCCCTGCTAACTCTACACTTCCCAGCTTCTGTCTATTGGGGAGTTGTTCTTGTTTCCTCACATCACAGATGTCACAAAAAGAAAGAGTTCAGGTAATGCACAAACCAGAACACCCTTGAAATATAAGAAATCTGGCCAATTAAGCTTTTTAAATCTTCCAAATGTGGCCCTTAAATGTAGCTCAGTTGTGATTATTCTCCAACAGTCCTTGTGTTTGGTACTCTTTACTTCTCCCATCCTTCTGGAAAACTGTATGGGGGGGGGGGGGCTGAAGCAATAGCATTGCAGGTAGAGCATTGCCGACCCGGGTTTGGTTCCCAGCATCCCATATGGTCCCCTGAGCACCGTCAGGGGTGATTCCTGAGTGCAAAGCCAGGAGTAAACCCTGTGCATCTCCAGGTGTGGCCCCAAAAGAAAAAATAACCTGTATCTGGGAATATGTGCATACTGGGAAGTGCATACTTTCCTCAGTTTCCTTCTTGCCTGTTGCTAGCTTGGCACAATGGTAACTTGAAGTGTCAATTTTTCAGTCCTCTTTTCTTTAGTTTATGAATATGCTGGCATTTCTCTGGTCTGGCAATTCTCATAGAAACACGATGGGTTTATTCTTGATAGTTTTAACTCTTGATATATATGAATATATAGGCAGATTATGGAGAGAGAGAAAGAAAAACAGATAGAAATCTTTAACCAACTTGCTTGATTTTCAGACACGCTTTGAGGCAGATCCTCAATTCCCATTGTTTTGTCATATCACTGGTGAGATCTGCCCTCACTGAGTCATGGTCTCTGCAACGTTTGCAAACTGTGAGCTACTTCTAGAATGTTCACTCTAGATTCACCCACACCATGTGGACATGAAATTCATGGTTCTCTCTCCAAAAGGTGGGGGGGTGGGGAGGGAGGGAGAGATGGTGAGAGGGAGAGAGAGAATCCTGTGATAGAAGGGCTTCCTGTACAGGGTAGGTTGTCCTTGAGCTTCAAAGACAAGTAAAAGCTAGTGGAAACCCTGGAGTGAATTGGAAAATGGAGGAACAAACATGAATGAAGGGATGAATAAGCACAAATCATTGTTTGGGATTTTTATTGAGAACTTTGGCAGTGGTGGTTAGACATATAACATAGTAGTACGTCTTGGAAATGATTTAAGAGGATGTTGCATTTGCCCGAGGTCTGAGTTTGAGGCCAGGCACAGCCTGGTCCTGAGGCCACCGTGATCCCGCAGCACTGTCCTACCGGGCCCAGCTGCTCAGGCCCTGCCACCGTTCCATCTCTGGGGCTCCTTAGCAGAGTTGGGAAATCTCAACACCTCAGAGACATGCACTGAAGACTCACTGCACTTCTTCCTTTCTTCCTTCCTTTCTTTCTTTCTTTCTTTCTTTCTTTCTTTCTTTCTTTCTTTCTTTCTTTCTTTCTTTCTTTCTTTCTTTCTTTCTTTCTTTCTTTCTTTCTTTCTTTTTCTTTCTTTCTTTCCTTCTTTCTTTCTTTCCTTCCTTCCTTCCTCCTTTCTTTCTTTCTTTCTTTCTTTCTTTCTTTCTTTCTTTCTTTCTTTCTTTCTTTCTTTCTTTCTTTCTTTCTTTCTTTCTTTCTTTCTTTCTTCCTTCCTTCCTTCCTTCCTTCCTTCCTTCCTTTCTTTCTTTCTTTCTTTCTTTCTTTCTTTCTTTCTTTCTTTCTTTCTTTCTTTCTTTCTTTCTTTCCTCCTTCCTTCCTTCCTTCCTTCCTTCCTTCCTTCCTTCCTTCCTTCCTTCCTTCCTTCCTTCCTTCCTTCCTTCCTTCCTTCCTTTCTTTCCTCCTTTCCTTCTTTCTTTCTTTCTCACACCCAGCGATGCACAGGGGTTACTCCTGGCTCATGCACTCAGGAATTATTCCTGGTGGTGCTTGGGGGGACCATATGGGATGCTGGGAATCGAACCTGGGTTGGCTGCATGCAAGGCAAATGCCCTACCCACTCTACTATCACTTCAGCCCCTCACTGCATTCCACTATTGCATCACCTCTTAGTCGAATCTTGGCACACATGGCTTTGTGGAAGAGACGAAGAGACACAGGATGCTGCCATTTTGCTAGGGATACTTTCTCTCCACTTCCTAGTTTCAGCACAAATTTCTTCACAGAGTCCATGTTCCTCTACCAGTGCCCCCATCCCTTTGCTTGCCTCCCACCCACCAGTCCACTTCTAGGAGAGGCACTGATTTTAAACTAAGCATTTGCAGCTTAGTTTCTGACAGTCTCACACGTAACACTTTACCACTTTCCAGCCAACCTCATCCCCCACCATTGTTGCAGCCCCTTCCCTTCTGGTCCCGCAACCCCTTCAAGTGACAAGCTTCCTCCTGAAGACCAGTTCTCCTGCTCATTGTCCCCACTGTCTTTGGGTATTTGTTATTCCACTATTGTATTTCTTTATACCCCGCATATGACAGAGGTCATTCTCTACCGGTGCCTTGTCCTATGACTAACTTCACTCAGGATGCCACTCTCCACATACATCTACATGGGAGCAAACTGCATGATCTTATCTTTTCTAAGGGCTGATTAACATTCCATTATGTAGGTAGGAATATCTTCAAATGAAGAGCTTGACCATCTGCCCAACCTTAACTGGCTATTTAATGTACGGGTTGCCGTGTATTAGACACATGCTAGGAAATCACAATATGGAGGGTGTAGTTGTGTGCCAAAGTGCATGCCTTTCATGCATGAGATCAGGGTTTCATCTCTGGCACTGGAAAGTTGGGGTGAAGTGCTAGATAACATTATTTAGGGTGTCATCAAAATATGTAACTATTCCAAACCCACTCTTTTTACCTTTGTCATTTATTGTAGATGATGATGATAAAAAACAAAACAAACAAACAAACAAAAAAAAAAAACAACTTCCGTTTTTTGGTAACGATCCTGCCAATCGTGCCATTGGAGCATGCTGGCATGCTTTCATTCATGCTCCCTACTGTTCCCCTGAGCTGGCTGTAATTGCTATTGAGTGATTCCTGGGATATTTTGACTTCTTACTGTCTATTTTAGTTTTTCACCAATGTGTGCAACACATTTAGTCTAGCTTGTTTTCCCAAATTTGGGACCCAGATTGATACCCTCTTCTCCATGTCACCTCATCTCTCTTCTCCTAGAGTTGATTTAAGAAGCATTATAAAAACCTTTTATAAAGTTAACTATGTCTGTATGGAAGCAAAATTAGAAGCTTTCACAAAGAGCAGTCTCTGAAATTTTTTTCATCCATGAATGTGGCAGGTATCACCTGTAGATGTTTTAACGGCTGGTACAGCCAGGAACCCTTCTCTGTCATGATTATTTTTGGGTGTGTTGAATTACAGGTGACCAGGCCAGGTCTATATATCACTGGATGCACCAGGTAGCCTGGGACTCAATGTTGGTGCATATTAGGATACTATGTGCGAATCAGAGATATTTCATATGCTGTTCAATGTTGGACATTCCCCTGAAGGCACTTGGTAATAGATTATTTCCATTGTTTCTGAAGGTGTAGACTGATGATTTACATGTTGTTGAACTAGTAACACAGCCTAACTTGAAGCAATGCAGGCAGAAGGCAGAAGAGGCCACTCAGTGTGTTGGTACCGTGACTCCCAGAAGCTGAGCGAGGCGAAAGCAAATGCGTGTCCTCACCTGCTTCAATGTGCTTGGGTGACACAGAAAGCTTCAGAGTTGATGAATTGCTGCTCCAGTTGTAAGTGGTGCCCTTTACTTTTATTGAGGCTAGAGTCAGGACACCCCAGAGGGGCTTAAGTATTCTTCCCTTTATTCAGTGTAAATATTTCAAAATTGTACCCTAAACAGTTCAGTAATCCATTGAGGAAAGTGTTCCTTTATGTTGGCAAAAGATCAAGAATTAATCCAAAACCATCACTTTTTATGAACGAAAAACAACTATGACGGAAATTCCATTTGATCAAGGATACAACTGGTGACTGGATACTTTCTTCAGTTGGTAGATTACTCTACAAAGCAAACCCAAAACATAAAATGTGATTTTTGTACACATTTATAAATTACCTTGGAGGGGATTAAACTTAAGATAGACTCAACTAATGACTTAATTTTAATCATATGACCCAATGTATTTACATAATGAATGATAAGCTAATATTTAATACTTCCAGGTTGCCAGATTAAATAAGACAGAAAATCTGAGAAGGATGATTTTATACAAATATACTCATGTATTTTATTTTAAAAGTGAATATTAGAGGTGGAGAAATAGTATAGTAAGTAGGGTATTTGTCTTATATACATCTGATTTGGGTTTAATGACCAGCACCCAGGTATGATTCCTGAGTGCAGGGTCAGAATTATGCCCAGAGCACTATTGGGTGTGCCCCCCTGTAGGATAACATAGCCTCAGGTAGTTTAGGTTTATTGGGTTACTCCCATTACAGTGCTCCTATTCCTCTTTGTTTATTTGTAGCTTCTTTCTTAGTGTTCTGTTGACTTGTAAATAATGTTTTTCTCTTCTCCTTGAGTCCTTTGCATAGTTTATTCAGAGCAAGTCCTTTATGTATGGACACAGGAAGACTGAACAAATGTTATGCTTTTGTAACCTGGGAGTCATTTGACTCTACATGATATTTTCCTCCAGGGCATCTATTCTCTTGACCTAAGCCTCAGCTGCCCTTACTTCCTAGCACCCCCAAAGCAGGGTCCTGACGAGGGACAAGACTGACCTAGGGCAAGCGGTGAGTTGTGTGCTACCCTGGCATCGAGATGGGCCTGGCCAAAGTGCCTAATGCTTAACTATAAGTTAAGAGCTTGATCATGGACAAATGTTGCCATTATCCAAACAGTGATAACTAGATTTGGACCCTGCTAGGGTTAGGAGTGATTAATCTGGCCTGAGTGCTGTGGTCTGAGTCTGTGGCAAGATGTTGCCAGGAGAGCTGCCTTGCAAGCCTCAATGTATCTCTTACTATGTCCATACAAAAATAACTAGTATTAAGATGTTAATAAGTGTTTGGACTAAGGAAAGAAAAAAAAAAAACCTTAAGAGTCAGGAAGGGCTTTGGAATGCCCTGCCCTCAGGAAGGACTTTCTTATGTTGATTTTGCTACCTGGCTGGGTGTAGCCTAGAGGGCAAGGTGGGAGAAACAAGTAGGAGGAGAGATGAGAGAAGCAAGAGAGGCAACAGTTGATCCAGAGAGGCCGGAGCTGGGAGTGTGGGAGATGAGAAAGATGGAAGATTGAATAAACGGTAACTAATCAGCAACCAGCTTGGTCCTTTTTCTTCCTTCGCCCGTCCTTGACCACTGGCTGTCCTGATCCAGTCCACACAGTGGGGTTCCAGAGCACCAAACGCGGGTGGTGAGACAGAGCTTCCCAGAGAGCCCACGAGTGCATGCGCCCCTTGGCGAGCTTTAGTTTTTTACACCCCCCCACAAAAAAATCATCATCCAATATATATGTGCCTATAAATGATTAAGTATAATTATTACAACTCTATTTCATTAGGATATTTAATTTCTACATATATTTACATTTACTTGCATTTGCGGTACACACAATTGCATAAAAAAGTTACATTTGAAAACACCCAATGGCAAAAAAAGCTCAAAATGTTTTTTTTTTTATTTTTAATGGAAAAACTGTATTTAATTTTTTTTTTCTTGGGGATAGGAACGATCTTTCCCAGAATCTGTGCCGCTGCCGCCATAGAGGACGCTGATTCTTCAGGGCTAGTAGCAACCTTGGATGCAGTTGGGGTTTGTGTCAAGAAGGTGGATTTCAAAGGTGCTTTTGCTTATTATTTTTGTTTTCTGAAATCAGGTTGGCGGGTCCAGTAAGTTTGAGAACTTCTCTTGGGGTGAACTATGCTTGCGTTTTATAAGTGCATTTTGGGCAATATATTTAAAAGAATTCCCTTTGGATATTTAAAAATCTGTGTGCACAATTGAAAAATCATAGCAAAATGTGCAATAGCAATTCATTAAATAGAAAAGGACTGCAACTATGGTAGACTACTTATAACTTTGATTTCCCTTTGTTTGGGGGCCTCCCTGGTGGTGCTCAGGGTTTCCCCCTGGCTCTGTGGTGAGGGGACCGTTCCTGATGGTGCTCAGGGAACCATATGGGGTGCTGAGGACCAAACTCAGTTGACCTCATGGGAGACAATCACCATGCCCTCTGAACTCTCTCTGCAGCCACTAGAGACAATATTTTTGTTTGTTTGTTTGGAGGCCACACCTGGCAGTGCTCAGGGGTCACACCTGGCTCTATACTCAGGAGTTACACCTGGCAGTGCTCTGAGGGCTCTAATTTTCAAAAGAGAAAATGGGGTGTGAGGGCTCTCACAGGGTACTCTGTTGTTCAGTGGCCAAGAGGTGCCTCCCCAGTCAGATGATGGGCGAGGAACTGGGGGAACAGAGAAACAGGAACCGGACTCCAAGGGGGTCCATAGACAGTTTATTTCTCTCCTCCTCTCCAGCGTAGTCTATAGCTCCCTTTACGGCACAGTCGTAGTCGTCGTTTGGGTTCTCCTTCTAGTGCCAAAGTCTCCAAAGTCTCAGTTCTCCTCCTCGTCTTCAACGTCTTGCCCTTTACGTTCTCATCCTGAACATCTAGTCCTCAGCATGTAGTCTTCACTTTCTCCTCAACATCTCCTTCACTTTCTGCTGCTCAGCATCTCGTCCGAATCTAGTCTCCTCTTATCCCTTACAGCATGGTTACATAGAAATCACAAAGGTGGTGATGCAAAGGTGGGGTTGAACATTATCAGAGCAACAAAGAGAGATAAAGCCTCTCCTTCAGGAGAGTAACTCAAGGACAAAATCTCATCTGAGGGTTCAGCACTCCAGATTACTATGAGATTTGCTCAAGGACGGGATTCCATCCAGGGTGCATTGCTTTCTCCTTTCCTCAGCTAGTAATCCACTTAAACAGTCATAGGAAATTCACTTCTTATATTTCTAGCAATGTCATTTTGTATGAACACAGTAAGACATAAAGCTTAAGGTTGGCTCTTCCTGGGGACATCTTGCTATATATCCCAGACCACAGTCCTCGGGCCAGGTTAGTCTTTCCTAACCCCAGCAGGGATTTTATTCAGTTATTTCTTTTTTGGATAATGACAGAGTTTGTCTATGACAATGCTCTTTATAATTATTATTATTATTATTATTATTAATTGAATCACCATAAGATACAGTTACAAAGCTTTCATGTTTGAGTTTCAGTCATACAGTGATCAAACATGAATCCCTCCATCAGTGCACATTTTTCACCACCAATATCCCCAGTATACCTACCCTACCCTACCCTTTCCAACCCTCCCCCTGCCTTTATGGCAGACAATTTCCCCCATACTATCTCTCTACTGTTGGACATTATGATTTGCAATACAGATACTGAGAGGTTATCAGGTTTAATCCTTTATATATAAGGATTAAACACATCTCCCATCCTGAGTGGTCCTCCAATCATCATTGTCTAGGTGATCCATTCTCTGTTCCAGCTGCCTTCTCCCTTAACTCATGAGACAGGCTTCCAACTATGGCATAACCATGCTCTTAACTTGTATTAAGTGTTATGGCACTTGGCCTAGCCCATTTCGATGCCAGAATAGCTCACAGCTTGTCCTGGGTAAATCTAGTCCCTCATCGGGACTCTACTCTCGGAGTGCTAGGAACTAAGGGCAACTGAGTCTTAAGTCAAGTAAATATGGATGCCCAGGAGTAAATATTATTTTGGAGTCAATTAACTCTCATGTTATACAGCATAGAATCAACAGTCTTCCTGTGTCCATACAAAATGGGCATTGCTAAATAAACCATGCAAAAGACATAGAGGACAGAGAAAAGCAATATAGGATTATTGTGCCTAATGGAATTGGGTGTGCCTCAGTTGTACTGTTGTGGGAGTGGCCCAATAAACCTAAGCTCCCTTTGGGAGGAGCAAGGACAACCCGGTGTTATCCAACACGGGCCATATGAGATGCAAGGTTGGCAGCTTGCAAGGCAAACACTCTACCTACTGTACTCCCTCTTTAGCCCCTAGACTTAATAATTACATAAGGTGTTATAATTTATCAAGAAGGCTAAGCTATTGGCTCCATAATTGTACATGAAATGACATGATTCGATGAGTGGAATGGGACATTTTTATAACTCCTTACATTTTTCAGAAGTATAATATCACCTTCCTCTGAAATGTAAGCATTTCTTGAAGTTTGTTGTAAGAGATTTCCATCAATTAAAATATTAGTCATCTAAGTAATTTAAACATATTCAAGAAACATTTTGAAATCTTAAAATCATGATAATAAACTTATTGGTATATAACTGGTATATCATCTTCTGAATTAGGTCTTTGCAAAGACTTGAATGGCTGTTGATGTTTTCACTCCTTCTGCATTCATCTAAATAGGCAGAAAATTACTGATGCCAAGAAAAGAAACCATTTTCTTTGGGTCTTGCTCATTAACCCTGTGGCTATGAAATATATTATAAAATTCTAAAACAGTGCATTATGAGAAAGCAACATACTAATTGTGTTTATTTTATTTTTTAATATGATGCATCCACAGTGGGACTACTGCACTATTAATAATATTTTGCATTATGAGACTCAGGACAAAGTTTTTTATCTTTAGCTTATTTTTTGGAGGGCTAAAAAGTTATGTTTTCTTATCAAATAATCCAATAGAAATTTTGCTTTGCTAATATTTACTCTTTGTAAATATGGTTATAATGTCTCATTCCAATGATTCTCTGCTTTTTAAGATAAAAATTTTCAGAAAATTGGAAAATTCTAATTTTCTCTAAGCATTAGGCATACTTTAGACATTGTGTGTAATGAAAATGTGTAATACTTAGCCCAGTCTTACTTTTCTCAACCCACAGCAGAATCTTATACAACGTTGTGGAAGAGAACAAAATATAGTTAAATAATAAGTTCTAGAAAAAAAGTTCTAGAAATTTATGCAATTTTAAAATAACAGGAAGACTAAGAATATTCAAATTAATGTATGCTCAGCATATTGCATGTCAGTTTTCAAAAGATAGCTTCTCCAGACATGTTAATAAAATATTAATATTTTGTTTTTTATGGCAGGTCTATATCAGACCATTAATTACATTAAAAAGTATGATTAGAAATACTCATAGTCTTAAATCTTAATGTAGCTTTTTTCCATTTAATTATATGGACATATTTTAAAATATATTTACTAAAAGCTAACAGCCACCTTAAAAGTAGAAAGAAAAACAATAACACTAGTTATAAAATGAGAGCATCACGCTTCATGCCTGTCTCTCAGAATATAATCCCCTGAGATATGCTAAGAAAAATGCAGTTGTAATATCAAGTGCTTTGGGGACAAGTTGCAGAGAATATGAGTAAGAATGCAGTCTAACATATTTTAAATGTCAAATCAGTGATATATCAAGGTAGACTGACTACAGTTTGGTGTCTGATTCATTGCCTGTATGGGTATTTGGTGGTTGAAGTAAATTAAATGTTTACTGTGAATGAACAAAAATTACCAAATGCTGAGTGGGCTTTAGGAAGGGGCTGAAGGAAACATAAATGCATAATTTATAAAATGAATCTTATTTCACATTGGCTTAGACAAAAAAACAAAACAAAAAGAGTATTTTGACCACATTAGAAATATTGAAATCATTCTTGCCTAAAAAACTTCTGTTTTTCACCAATGTAAAATTTCATTATCAAAATATAATTTATATTTTGATTGAATTCTGCTACAAATTCACAGTATTACAGCTCTCAATCTGGGATCATAATATTTCATAAAATCACTATTTTAATATTTACTTTATAATAAATGACCAGTTCCAAAAATAATGGATAAAGAAGAAGCTAGGCTGGAGAAATCGCTCAATGACTGAGATCCTGCTTTGTAGGTAGGATGTCTGGATGTGACCCCTGGCACTGCATGGTCCCTGAGCACTCCAGGGATTGACCTTTGAAGGCAGCACAGGGAGTATCCCCTTACAACAGCCCCCTGTGTGCTCAAAACAGAAACAAGCACAAAAGACAATCATAACTAAGTCTAGACTTTATCCAATTTACTCTGTTGTAATATTCATGACACTAATCAGTGCCTTTAGCAAATCGTATTAAATTACAAATATAGACCTGTATTTCCCATCCTATTCCACTGATGCTCCTTAAATTGTTCAAAGTGATGTTTAAAAAAAATAACTTGGCAATCATTATTGCTATTATAAAGTCTAAACAATGACTTTCAAACGCTGTTTTTATACAAGATAAAAATCATTTACCCAGAGTCATAATAAATGAAAATAAAAGTAACATTTCCTAGTTTGGGAAACTAGGTAGCCTGGTGGAAAAGGAAACAGAAGCTCATCATTGATCACTGATTATGGATTTCCCTATGGCCACCGAGTTTGGAATTAATCATCCAGGTGCTGAAATAAAAATGTTTCTAAGGATATTGTATGAAACTTTTGTATAACATCTGCAGTACAATATTTAAACTTTCTAAACATCCTACCAAATTCAGGAATTGCAGGATTCATGTTCATCCCCAAGATAGATGCTTGCATCTGTTTAGGCTGAGGAAATGAGTAGAAACTCACCCCAAAGAATCTCGTGGCTCTGAGAACTTGCTGATCTAGAAGAACAGGAATAGTAAGCATATATAATCTAATATCTAGGAAGATTATCAGCCCCTTCAGATATAGGGATTTTTTTATACATGATTCAGACTAGAGCAACAGCACAAGGTAGGGCGTTTGCCTTACATGCAAATGACCTGGGTTCGATCCCTCTGCCTCTCTCAGACAGCCCGGCAAGCTACTAAGAGTATCCCGCCCACATGGCAGAAACTGGCAAGCTACCTGTGGCGTACCTGATATGCCAAAATCAGTATCAACAAGTCTCACAATGGTGACGTTACTGGTGCCTGCTCGAGCAAATTGGTGAACAAAGGATGACAGTGATACAGTGACAGGCAAAGTGCTTGCTCTGCACTCCCTGCCCTGCCTCGGGTTACCTGAGTCAGGTAGAACAAGACTCCTCTCCTGACTTCAGGTTTCCAGAGCAGAATAATCTCAGTTCACCTCAGTCTCTCGAGCATCTCAACTGCTCTACCCAGATGGGAGTATAAAATGGGGCCCCATAGCCAGGCCACCGGCCTCCGCGCCAGACTGGTTTCACTTGGGGCACCGGGGGGGGGGGGGGGGTGAGAATCCTCCCCACCCGAAGGGACTCAGCCCCGACAGCCGACCTCCACTACCCAACCACCACCACGCTCCAGGCCGCTTTCGGCCAAGCCTCATGCACGAATGAAGTCCCATAAAACCCAGATAATGCAAAAGTTTGTGACCTTGAACTCTGGACTCAACAGGACCCGGAAGTAGAAATCTTTTGCCTGCTATCTCCCAATCTCCCTGGACCCAGGGATCACACCCATAAGCCTCACCCTGCCACACCCTGCTGGCACCAGATCCTAATCCGCCACCATCCCATTCTCAACGGCTGCTCTTTCCGGACAGGAGTATAAAATGAAGCCCCCATAGCCATGCCACCGGACTCCGCGCCAGGCTGTTTTCACTTGGGGCGCCCCAGAAGTGGGGGGGTGTGGGAACCCTCCCCACCCCAAGGTACCCAGCCCTGGCAGCCGACCTCCACTACCCAAACACCGCCACACTCAAGGTCGCTTTCCAGACTGTGCGGCCACACATTATAAGAAACTTCCTACCCATTTTTCATAATTCACTGTCACTGTCACCGCATTGCTCATCAATTTGTTGAGTGGGCACCAGTAACATCTCTCATTGATAGACTTATTGTTACTCTTTTTGGCATATCCAATATGCATGGGTAGCTTGCCAGGCTCTGCCTCGAGGGCTCGATACTCTTGGTAGCTTGCTGGGCTCTCCGAGAGGGGTGCTGGAAACGAACTCAGGTCGGCCTTGTGAAAGGCGAAAGCCCAACCGCTGTGCTATGGCTCCAGCCCAGCTCTACCAAACCATATTTGGTGGAGTTCAGACAGTAGGCAAGAAATCATCACTTGTATCATTTCACTTGTAGTCCCATTGATCTTTGATTTGCTCGAGTGGGCACCAGTAATGTCTGCATTTGTCCCTGTCACGAGCTAGTGCAGCCCAATGATATCTGCTCACTCCAGGAACAGGAAGAGCCTCAACTCGTTCATTCAGAGATTTGACAAAGAAATCTGACCATCTAGTTGGTGGGCGGCCATGAGGTCTTCTGACGTCCCGTGGAATCCAGTCAATAATAGCTCTAGTACAGCAGTCATCTCTGAATCGCGTTACATGACTGGCCCATCTGATTTTTGATGCCTTGGCAAATGAGTCAAAAATCCCTGATTTTTGACCTTCGACAGAGGTCAGAATGCTGGACTCTTTCTCTCACTTGAGTGAGACATGATATTCCCAGCATAGCTCTTTTGATTCCCCTTTGGGATACCCAAATAGCATGAGGATGCTATTAGGCAAGAAATCATAGAGAGTAATATATGTATAAGTCTCTATGATTGGTATATACATACACAAATACATACAGGTATATACGCATATACCTCTCGGAGAGCCTGGCAAGCTACCAAGAGTATCCCACCCGCACAGGCAGAGCCTGGCAAGCTACCTGTGGCATATTCAATATTCCAAAAACAGTAACAATAGGTCTCATTCCCCTGACCCTGAAAGAGCCTCCAATCTTTGGGAAAGATAAGTAAGAAGAGGCTGCTAAAATCTCAGGGCTGGGAGGAATAGAAATGTTACTGGTGCCTGCTTGAGTATATCGATGAGCAAAGGGATGACAGTGATACAGTGACACAGTGACAGCATCTTAATTGTGCTATTTTACATACAGTAAGCAGTAAAGAAGTGAGTCAGATGGAATGTACTGCATGAAAATGGTAGCAGGGGACTAGGAATATGGTTTAGCAGTAGAGCCGTTGCCTCGAGGTGTGAGTTCTGGGTTCATTTCCCCACACTGCAGAGAATTAAATGATACGAGAAGTTGTTTGTTTGCCATATGTAAGGGGTCTGTCATACAACATATAAATAGTAAAAAAATATTCTGTATGGGCACACTTCTCCAATATGTTATAAATGTCATTTGAGTACTATTAATTTAATACTATTATTTATAATTTTTAACGTTATTTTAATTCTATATAAATGGAACCTCTAAGGCCTAAGAGCTTCTCTCAACCTACACTTCAATTATCAAGTATCTGACACTGTTGGCGGGATTGGTGGTAGAATATTATATGTTAAAGCTCAACTATCAGTAACTTTGTAAATCATGGTTCAAAAATAAAATTGCAAAAATAAATTAAAGCTACCTGAGAATTAAAAAGGATCAGGAAAGCCTTTTAATCTTCAACTTGCTATCTATTCCTACACAATAATCACTATAATCTACTCTTACATGTACTTTCATATATATTTTTAAATGTTTTACTCTAGCACCAGAGAGATAGTACGGGAGGCATGGTTTTTGCCTTGCTCACTGCCAACCAGGGTTTGATCCCTGGTACCCCATACGGTTTCCTGAATTCCTCTAGTAGCAATTCGTGAGTACAGAGCCGAGAGTAAGCCCTGAGACATACATTGCATGTGGCATCAAAACAAAAATTAAAAGTTCTACAAGAAAAATAAAATAACTTACAATTTATAGAGATGTCTTAATGTTTCATTGAGAAAAAATATACTGTGTATATTAAACAACAAAATACTACTTATAACTTGTTTTAAAATGTAATGTAATTTGTATTCACTAGAATCAGAGCATTTAGGTGCAAAGTTTTGTGGGGTGTAATAGCCATAAAAGTTGCATAGTTTATTTTTTGATAGGGTGAAATATTTACTATAATAATATGGACTTCTGAAGCTTCTATTATTTCAACAAACATACTTAAATATTCATTAAAAAGTTAAATAAAGCTTTGAATATGACACGGGCTGTACTATAACATGATAATTAAAATGCATAATTTAAAAAAATAAATTAATAGGTCAGGTGGGAATTATTATTAACCAAGGAAATATGAATCCAATTTTTATAGTGAATTTTATGCAGTAATTTTGAAAGTGGAAAGCTAGCACAGTTAACATACAGTTATACTTAAATTGTAGTTAAGTTTACTTCATTTGAATTTTAAGCCTTTTTTTATAAAATTTGTTATAAATTACATACATATAAATTTATATATTTAAAATGTCAATATTTGAACACAACATTCTATCTAAAGTAAATGATTAAATACTGATATATATATATTATTCCTGCATTAAATATATTTTTATTAACATATGCTAAGTGAAAGTAAAATCAAACAAAAGAATAGCACTGATTAATAGGCATAAATATTAATTTGAAATTGTTTTTATAATTTTTAATGTATTTTTAAATATATCTCAGAATTGAATTTTACTAGTATGGACAATGGCACAGAATTCTACTCATTGATGTATATTAATATTAGAACTATAAGAGTCATTTTAACTAGAACTCAGAAACATGGCATGAATATTGTTACTTTTCCTCAATGTTGATCATCTGATAAAAATTGCTACTAAGAACATGGATAAGACCTTTATTCTGTTTAAGAAAATTCTATCTTAATCTTTGAGTCATTACCTCTTTACCAAAGAAAATTGTTAAGCTAGATACATTTAATTTAGAAATATTTCAGTTTCCTTCATTTAGAAAATTTATTACATGATTTGGAGCTTCCGTGCTATATATTAGTCAGTTGGCATATATTTAAATTAGTGTGCCAAATTTCTTCCTCTAATTCTTACAAGAATTTTGGAAAGAAAGATTAACTTAAAACTTTACGTTAATATACGTATATAACTTAATATGTGTGTTGATATGTGTATGTGCATATGCATGTGTGTGTCTGTGTAGCTTCCCCACATCAGTCTGCTAATTGCAGATTAATTTGTGTTAAGAAAGGCATTTGAAAACAAATGAAAGCAATTGGACAGGGACTGAGGCTATCAATCATCCGAATGGTAATGTGGATGCATTTAATTAAAAGTTTTTTAAAAAGTACTTATCTGCTAGCAGCAAAATGTCCTAAGCAGTGATGTCAGCTAATCACCGGAGGTAGAGTAAATAATCCCCAGGTATATTTCTTCTTAGCCTTTGCATTAACCGACTTCCAATCCACAAAGCCTCCCTCCAAGTTGGCCCGCACGCTGGGATTCTTAAGGACGCCTCGCTCAGTGCTCTGTGTCCACTTCAAAATTAGGAACCTGAGCATCCCTTTCCGGGGACACTGGACGCTCCTGGTTTCCGGGCCCGAAGAGGCTTGGCCGGCTGGACGCAGGCACCGGCGCTGGGTGGGCCAGAGGGGTGCAGGGGCGTTCTCCTGGGGGGTGTCTGCCCCGTGCGGAGCTGTGCTGCTGGGTTTGTGGTGCGGTGTGTTGGCGCTGGCCTTCCTCGTGTTACTCACCCGGGCTGGAGCTTGGGGACAGAAGCATCAGAGTCTGGTGTCCCTCGCACCTTCTCCTGCACTGTGCAGTGCCTCAGTTGTCCCTGAGACCCGCCCGCTCACTTCGGCCTGGTCAGTGGCGCCGAGGATGAGCACATTTGGGGATTGCTGAGAACGAATTCTGACTCACTTTCAGTGACCTTGTGGAGACCTGAAGCCGCCCTGTGTCTGAGAGGCGTAGAGTGGTATTTATTTCTTCCAAATAAAGCGGTTGGTCCTACGACGGGCCCGAACAGCAGCAGCAAAACCATCCAGAGACCGTTTCTCACACGCCAACCTTCCCCCGAGATTGTGGGCTCTGTGCACCCGCTTAGTCACTTTACTATGACCTTGTGAGCATTTTAAATGCTCGTCCCCATGTGTGCTGTTGAAGGCGATTATGATAAGATGACTAGGTGTAGTGTTTACATTTGTCACTCCTGAATCTGTCCGGCCTTCCAGTTGCTTGGACGCCGGTCCTGGGGTCTCTGACCATTTCGTAAGCATGAGAAGAAGCCACTGGGGGCTCAGTTAGAAGCATTACGGCTTAGGGCAACAAGTGGCAGCGCCACAGTATACGCAGGACAGGACCATGGAGGCCCAGGCTTCATTAGAACCCTGAAGTCCTTTAGTATACATCGTTTTTGGAATCTGATTTTGCTTCGAATTCTAATTTACTGGACTTCTACTAAGTGACTTAGTTGTCACTGGAAAATAGCATGAGCGAGAAAGTGAGACGTTATCTTCAGATACCAAGGGGTGGCCTGCCATTGATGTATCTTTATTTATATACGTTGTAATACGGAAAAGAGAAATAACCTCTGTTATATTATTTTAGAATGCGTGCTTCTCTGTGAAAATGTTTAAAAAATAATGTTAATGTGTTTCTTTGAGGAAAATATGTATTATGACATCAATTATACTACATTTGATTGGTTTCTTTCCCTGTTTTAATTATTATATTCTATTGTACATATACTATAAATACAAAGTCATGGGGCTTGATGGACTTTATATATGAATCGTATCACTTCAAAGAACATGCTTAACAATGACATTATTTTCCTTATTTTTAGGGTAAACATCTTAGATCTGAAAATTTTAAGATAACATACCACAAAGTTTTGTTTTCAGTATTCTAAATAATTTGAGATACTACATAGTTTTATGTGAATAGTTTATCAGAAACACTAATTAAAAAACATTTAAATTTAAAAGTTGTAGTGTTCTAAAGTTTTAAGTTGCTGAAAACATACATGGTAGTTCCTTAAGAAAACTGGAACCTCTAAGAATATTAAAATATTTATTTTTCAAGATACATGAAAGAAAAAAATGGCAGTAAATTAAATCTTTGTAACAAAGAAATGGCATACTATTTAGTTTTCAGAAGACAAGAAATTATAAGACTACTTGTTATGGTCTTCTTTTATTTCCAAAATATATACACAGAGACAGTAAGTATGGAAAAGATAATATAATATTAATACCTATTAGTAAAACATTCATAATGTAGTTATTTATGGTTTTAGATTCAGGAGCACATGATTCCAAATATCCTATCTAGAAAGATGAACAAATATTGATTATTTATTGAGGATAGTATGTACAATAATTATTTACACAGCTTCTATAAAGTAGTACAAAACATATTAACATGCTCACCAGTAATAAAATTTTAGCTGTTTGATTTGCTTTATGTATACGTGTGTCTCTGAGTGTCAAGAATTTGATAATATTGCTTACAGGAGCCGTGCTCAGTTTAAGGGGAGATTTAGCAATTTCTTTGTAAACAGAAATGCGTCTCATGTTCCTTGACTTTGAACTGTGACTGAAATCCAAATAAAAAACATGAAATACATTTTTTTTAAAAATTGGGGACCATAACAGTGACTCTAGTGTCTTCCCACCTCAGTGATAAGGAGGGACCCCAGGCAATGCTCAAGGGACCCTATGTGGCACTGGGGATTTGCACTATGGTCACAGCTGATGCAGCTGCATGTAAGGCAAATAACTTAATACACCTCTGCTATTAACTCTGTGGCTCATTAATCAAAGATTTAGCAGGAAAGTAAAATACCATCAACTTTATTCTGAGTCTTTATTTTATTTCATGAACATCATGAAATTGGTAATAACAATTCTGTTAGAGCAGAAGTTAACCAGAGCTATATAATCTAAAAGTATATGGGGATGCATAAAACTTACTTACCATCCTACCTAGAAAAGTGCACAACTCTCCTATGAAATTGAATTAACATCACTTAATAACAACTCATCTCTAATCTAGTTATAAGCCAAATGAAATTATTACCTTAGTGGTAGTACTGACCAATCCATCGCCCACATTTCCCCTGTTAACAGCATTTCCTGGACCACATTTTCCATGAGCAAGTTCTCCTGTACCAACCATTATTAAGAGTGTTTTGACAATGGGGTGATTCTGCCCCTTTATCGATAAGTTTGCATGGTTGTTAATCTCACTGGTGGCTCAGGTGACTAGATTTGTGTTTTGGGTGTAACAGGTTGCAACATATTTTAGGGAAAAACATAATAAAAAATTTTGTCAGTTTTTGCAAAGATGAAAAATGACCCTAAACTATATTCAGAACGAGAACACATTCAGCTATTGAATGATGATTTGATTCCCAGGGAAGGTAACGTAGTCCTTGAAATCGTCATGTATATTCTTCATACACCTGTCATTTTAAACCAATTCTCTACAGCTCTCTCGTCTATACTCTGAAACGGTAAGACTATATTAATCGTCTCCCTTCACTTAGGGAAGGGCCAGTGCCCACAGCCTGCTCTACACTGAGCCTCCTGAGGTTGGAGCGCTTAGGATGAGAGCAGAGCTGTGCCAGCATCAGGCCCTTGGAACGAAGTAATGAAAGTTGGGCAGCAGGAATCATTGGAGACTCCACTTCCGGAAGGCGGAGACTGCAATAACCTGGCCTTGCTGGAGTTATTGGAGATAAAACGTACTCTTGAGCCAAAGGGAAACAATTTTTGCTGCTTTCTTGGGGATATACGGCATGGCTATTCCTGCGATTCTGTTTTCTTTCGAGTCATGACAGCAGCTGTTCTGGCGGTGCAGTGCTGGCGAGAGCAGCGTGTTCCCCGGCCGCGGGCAGCTGAGCATGCATGGATCATGGTAAATAGCCATTTATCCAAATTTTGCTCAATATTATAAGAAACCAGAGAGTCGGCAAAGTTTTAATGTTTAAAGGATAATGTACCCAATTACATGAAGACACACACTGGAAAGTTCTAAAGGACTGTTTAAAATAATATCCCATCTGTCCATAATTACCATCAAAACAATGCGTGTTCACCATTTAACTGTGCATGCTCTTTTAAAATAACCACTACTTTAAATATTTTAAAATAATGTTAAAAACAAATTGAGGAGGCAAGTTGGTTGTGGTATTGAGAATCAAATAATGAGGTCAAGCAGACTAAAGGTGCATTACTTAGTCCTATTTGATATTTTTACATAATGTGCAAATGGTATTTTACATGCATTTATCTCAGGAACTCAAATATTTATTCACATTAAGATCCCAAAAGAGTTTCCTTTATCTTTAAATTCTCACTGAAAAGAAAGGTGATAAGAGAAAAAAAAAGGGTATCTAAACTTATGGAATATAAAGAAATGGTAGGAATGGATCACTTTTTCTCTGAATGTTTAAAATTCTGGGAGAGTTGTGAAACTAACAGTTTAAAAAATAATAAAGAAAACATCACAAAGCCCTCAGACATTATACTGTACGTTATCACAGAGCCAAAATGGAATTGTTGTCCAAATCTAACAAATAAAATTTTATAGGAATATATTCTATCAAACACCATGAATGTTTTGAAGCTAAAAATAATGTGTCTCCTAATTTAAGGTCAACTTATAACTGCCAACTGAATATTCACACCCTGATTTCAAATATATGCATGCTCAACTCACAGCAATGTTTGTCAAAATTTAAAATTAGAAGCAGTAAATAACACATTGTGAATTCATAAAAGGGTAATGTTAGAAGACTAAATTGTTACCAAAAAACAAAAAGACTGTAAATACTTTCATATTTTTATGGAGAAACGTTTCATGTCAAGTTGATTTAAGGGCGAGAACAATGGTACAGCAGATAGGTTGTTGAATTTTCCCACAGCCAACCCAGGTTCATATCCATTACCTGGTACATAATTAACTCATACTCATGAAAGCATTTTCTTGCATTTTTTCTCCTCTATAATAAAAGTACACCTACATACAGCATGAGTCCTGTCAAGGTGAATTATATCTAAATAGGTACAATTACTTTTATTCCTTTAGCTCAACCAATTTCAATTTGTTATTTACTAACCCCTACACTGTTTTTCACTTTCTAATCCAACTTGTAGGGAACATAAATTTATAATCATTGCCATTACTATCCCATTTGGCTAATATTAGTTTTTTTTTTTAATATCAGCTTCCCTCTACTAGGCCATTCACATTTATTTGTCCTCATACAGAAATTTGAGAAAATAGAACAACTTATTTTTATTATGAAAATAATGAAGAGAACAAAATCTGCTGTAATTTATCAAAGTTATCTCACTTCTCAAGTACAGAGCCAGGATTCTATCAAAGCTCTTATTGTACAGATTTCATCTTTATACTATCTAAGTACATGTGGATTATTTTTTCCCCCAGTTTCTGTTGAAGTCTTAAAATGCAATGGAGGCACTAGGGAATTTCCACAGGTGACTGCTTCAACAAATATTTGTTTAATGCATGTGGAGTAACAGGTTCAAAACAATAATGACAAAAGAAACTAAGTAGACACAACATAGTTGATTCATTCTGTGGGAAAAGATAAAATCCTGAATATATGATTATTAAACACTATAGAAGCAAAAAGGGGAAAATTCAGAGAATGGCTTGAAAATACAAAGAGAAGATATATCTAACTTATATTCACTATAATCTAACCTTATAGTGAATATAAAGCATATAGAAGCTTTGTCTTGAAAGATGAGCAATATTTAGGTTTGTGGAGGAATAGAAAAAGAATATTCAAGACTAAACCAACAAAGCAAGATAAAAATGCACAAAGGCAAAGGAGAGATTAGTGTACTGATAGGGACCTATGATTATATTTCTCTTTTCTTGAGTTAGGAGCAATTCATTGTTATGCTTCTGAATGTTCTGATCAGAGACTACTAGTAATTTGAATCTTTAGTTTTAAGGAAAATTTACTTAGCTTTGGAAGTATTATAGAAGGATAAATATATAGGAAGTAGTATTGACTAAGGTAAACAATGGACTTATATGATCAACTTAAAACGATTTTTGAAAAGTCATACCATAGAAATATACTAGTAGTTTCATTTTTCTCAGTAATTGGGCAAAGACAATTGATTAATAACACTACATAGCCACTAGCTTGTCTTTTCTCAAAACCGGTAAAAAGTTTAGAAAGTAAATAGAATTCTGTTTGTATGTAATCAATGCCCACAGTAAAAGATATTGAAATCTATAGTAAGTGGACTCATAGGGAATAGCTAATATAAAATCCCCAAGGCATAAATAGCATAATGAAAGTATAGGATACATCCACTTTCAAAGAATTTAAGGCTCTAACTTATGGCCATTGATTAAAAAAAAAAATGAAGAACCAAATTATATAGTCACTTCCTAGGCAAGAAAGTTTTGGAGTTTAATAATTTACTCAAAATGTAATGCAAACATATATACATGTACACATTACTTTCAAAGAGTCTAGTGACATAAAATGTCTTAGAGTTCTATGGCAGATATATTCCAAAATACATTCTTTTTTTCCTAATTAGACAGTTTGGCGCCAAATTAGAATATAATTAGACTTTGACAAATTAGGGTCTTAAGACTAAAGGAAAAAGACTAAAGGAAAAGAAAACTTGGAGGAAGAGTATATTTTCTCTACAAAGGAGGAAGAATCACTTTAATCAACATTAAAATAAACAAATTTTAAAGATAGAAAATGCATGGAATTGATAATGAACTACTAATTCTTAGTGGATCTAGCAGATGTGCCTTTGAAAAAATACCGACATTTTCATCGGGGAATAAAATATTCGTTATTTAAAATATTTGACTTTGAAAAGACACTATGTACTCTGAAACTTTAAGTTTTGTAGGCAGACTGGCAAGGACATCTCTATAATAGTCCAGACCTAAAACGCAATCGTTTCCCAAGGAGAAATCTCAACCAATTGTTAGGAGGCGTGGGAGAAAGATGGCAATGGGAGGAAGATGCTTGTGTTACTCCAGTCAGCCCGAGTCTCCGAGTTCCCAAGCCCCATATTTAGACTGTGCAGTTTGGATTTTCCTTTCCTTTCTCATCATCCTTCCTCAGCGGGCAGAGCGCACACTGTGAATGCATTTTTTCCTTCACGCAGGACTGGGTTTGTGAATTTGTAGGTGCAGCATACGACGTGGGGTGCAAAATAACAGAGAGGCACGTGAAACATAGGACAGGAGCAGAGAAGGAGAGAAAATTGATTCCAGGACGCCGTTATGTTTTGTAGAGTGCTCATTGGAGGGTTCCTGGATGAGCCTTTATTTTAGGAGTTTCAAGTTGTAAACACAGGAGACCAATACAGGTGCTTTTTTCCCTTTTCTCTATTTGGATCATACCAGGTGATGCTCAGGGCTACTCATAATTACTCCTTGCTCTGAAATGGAGAATCACTTCTGGCGATGCTGGGTGCACCATATGGGATGGCGAGATCAAACCTGGGTTGGTTGCATGCAAGGCAAATGCTCAACATGCGGTATTCTCTCTCCTGCCTGGTGTATATTTTGAATGGGAGACACCTTGCCACTTGCTATATTTCTGTTGGTCTCAAATAAATCCATTATCTAATGTCATATACTGAACTCAATAATGCAATTCAAAAGAAAATCACTAAGACTTCATAAAATTTTTCTGTACTGACTTATGGAAATTATACTTGTAAAAGTGCATTGAAGTCACCGTTTTCTTTTTTTAATCCTCTTCCAATATAGTGTTAATAACCTTTCCCAAGTCGTTTAAATTATTACTTGGCTTGAAATCATTTTAATTTCTGTTTGCCACTATGAAATTATAATGAACAATCTATGAACTGTCAGTTACTCTGAGAACTAAATAGTTCACTCGGTTTACCATTTTAATGCTTAGTGAGATTCAGTTTCATTCTGGAATATATTTAAGTACAACTATTAAAAATGACAATACATCCTTCTATAAATCTCATTATTTCAATAGATATCACATTAAATTGAAATGTACTGAAATCTAAAAGAATAAAAAGGAAATAAATTTTAGGGAAGTTAGAAACTTTAATCATCTGCAAACTTTTACTCATTTACCTTCAATTGTAAATTTAAATTCTTTTTGCTTTAATTTTCTACCTGTACATGATTTTGGAATTTCTTTATTGGTAGTATTAAATTTTTATCTAGCAGCATTGGTGTATTGTTCAAAATATACTAATGATTACAAATGAAACAAAAGTTTAGTTGGTTATATTGAAATTATAAATCCTGTAATAAAACATTTTTATTAGTTCAAATTATTAACAGTAGAGTATTATAACAAAAATCAAAGATGTTTCTTGAAGATATATTTTCTTTATAAATAAGAAATCCTTTCTGTATCTTTTTGAGCATTTAATTTTTCAATTTAAGACTACAGATTACTGAATTACTGTTCTCTCTGTGCTAATAGACGTTGCCTTTTTTCTTTTTTAAAATTTTTTTATTAGGGAATCACTGTGGGGTACAGTTAAAACTTACAAACTTTCGTTTTTGCATTTCAGTCATATAATGATCATTTACCCATCCCTCCACCAGTGTCCATTCTCCTCCACAAATGTTCCCAATATTCCTCTCACCACCCCTACCCCATCCCCCACCTCTCCACCCTGCTTCTGCAGCAGGGCATTCCCTTTTGCTCTCTCTCCTTTTGGGTGTTGTAGTTTGTGACAGAGGTATTGAGTGGCCATCGTATTTGGTCTATAGTCTACTTTTGATGCCGATAGATGTTTTGTGTGTAATAATCAACACACAATCCATGCATCCATGGTCAACTTTAGTGGGAAAAATTCAAGTATCTTATAGTGTATTGATTCAGTATTATGCAATGTACCATTTTCTCTTTTCTTAATCAATATGTGAAAGTAAATCACGGGCATTATTAATGATAATTTCCTAGTCCCAAGGAAAACCTCATCCGAACCAGTTGTTAGATCTGTTGGAACAGTTGTTAGAATAACTGCACCATCAGCAGTTTTATTTGAGGACACTGATAAATCTAAAATTGATTCTATGTGTAATTTCTATAATATTCCTGCTGAAAGTTTCCTGCTAGGCCAGACTCAGCAGGACAGATTGTTCCTCCATATCAAACCATCAACAGTACAGTTTAGCCGAAACCAGTACACATGATGTCTTCACACCATGCAGGTCAGTGTACACTGGGTGCTCAGGAGAGCCCACTAGCATCTTTTGTTTAATGGGAATCTTTCAGATAGTGTTTCCTCAGTGGGCTGTTTCCTAATTTAGAGGTGGATGGATTTTCTGAATGCCTTCTTCCACAAAATAAATGAAGCTGCTTTGGCTTCACTGGGGAGGAGGAAGTTTTGGGCTACACCCATTGTTCTCAGGGTTGACTCCTGACTCTGTGCTCAGGAATCACACCTGGAAGGCTCAGGGGACCCTATAGGATGCCAGGGATTAAAATCAGGTTGGCTGCATAAATCTGTTCTTTTTCTTTGGCACCAGTTGGTTCCATTTCATGCCTCCCACCAGTTACTGAGGGAAGCTTCCTCATGGTCCATGCTCCTGCACGAAGATGTGATACCTGTGGTACACAGCTGATGGCACCCCTGGGAATGTGAAACGTCACCCTGCAGCCATTCATATCACACCCTTTCTTCACAACCCCAAACTCATTTTTAAAAGCCTGACATCCTTTTGTCAGCAGCATGCAGGGGCTGCCAAGATCTGTGATGGGGCCCGAGACCCACTCTGCTTGTAACCTAACAGGGTCGTTGGTCCAATTTCCATGGATACACAGGCTGTTGCCTTGCAGGGAACCAAGAACCATTGAATATTCCAATCAACAGCAGACCTTAGAGTCTCATCTGTTTCTTTGAGTATTTTTAAGCTCTGACGTCCTCAGGGTAACTGACTTATGCTAAAATGATGGCTGGCTGCACACGTTGTGATTTGCTTCCTGGTTCTGGTGCCCAAGGCTGAGGGCTTAAATTCTTTCTGGGTGAAGATTCTACAAATAACATATCACATAACCCCATCAAATTGTCTTCCCTCTGCTACCTCCAGGAAGTGAGCGGTTACTGGCAAGATCTGCCCTGGCTGCCTTTACCTACCAAGTTGATTGTATCAAAATATCCCATCCAAGGATATGACATGAAATCCTGAATTCTGGCGTGATCCAGAGATTGTGTAGGGAGGCCTCAGTCTAACGCATTTAGCTTCTCCCTATATGTCTACATTTATATCTGTTTAAATTATAGGTATTCTTCTGGGATGCAGCTTTCAAAGAGGAGTTTGGGTCACATTCAGCTGTGACCTGGGCTGTCTCCTGATTCTGCACTCAGGGATCACTCAAAGTGGAGCTCAGAGGACCACATGGGTGATGGGAATCAAAATTGGGTTGGCTGCATGCAACGCAAGCATCCAATCAGATCTACTTTCTCTAAGATTTTGAATTTACTTCCAACTCAAACAGGCTTTACTTCAAGGGAACTTTGCATGTTCACATGAACATGTTAAAATATCTCTTCAAGTTGGCCTTTGTCAAGACTTCTTCGCTTTGTGCACTGGGCACTTGAGAGGCCCAGAGTTGCAGACAAGTGCTTATTGACCCATCAACGCATGGGAGAAAGGGATCCTTGCATACCCTTGAAACAGGAATTCCTGTTTTATCACATATTGACTCAAGGTGATTTGGGATCATAGATTTATCCAAGGTCAGACTCTTACCTGCCAGGTTTTCTGAATAAGCCCCAAATCTTTTTGTTTGTTTGCTGTTTGGGTCACACCTAGCGTTGCTCAGGGGTTACTCCTGGCCATGCACTCAGGAATTACTCCTGGAGGTGCTTGGGGGACCATATGGGATGGTGGGAATTGAACCAGGGTTGGCCGTGTACAAGGTTCAGCTCTACCGCTGAACTATTATTCTAGCCCCAAGCCCTGAGTCTTGACTCCATCTTGGTACTTCATGAGACTGGGGCACCAAGTACAGTTCAAATATCTCACTTACTTACCCACAGTTATCTGTTAGAAATTTGAGTTGTGGTTGAGCTAGATATTTCAAATCAATCAGAAATTACAGTTGTGGACAGAGAGGGTCATTCCAAGTTTCCTGTCGTAGTGTTGAAAATAAAAGGCTCCTCCTTTATTTCTTTTTATAAGATATTACAAAATAGGAAGTCTGAATAATAGCTCATGATATGGTAAAGGATTTAAGACCACAGATGATTTCATGGCTAGCTCAATTTTCTTGTTATAACACATAAGTGAGCCCTTGAGATTGGAATGGTATTAGCTTTGTTTTATCATGCTTTTCTACTGACAGTAAAAGACCTTACCTTTGTAAATTATGGCAACACTGTGCCGTGGCAAAGGGCCAATAAATTCTCTGTGCATCTTTCACATGATTATCCCAAATTCCTTCACATAATGGCATATGAATTGCCTTATCATTTTTCCTTTAGGTTCAAAGTAATTTAGAACTTAGAATTGGTACCCGGGTATTTTCAAGAGAATATGACACTAGGATTACTGGGAAATCAAATTATTTGTTTTAATACTGGAATCAATTCAGCAACTGTTTTTTAACTTATCTATTACACTTTGATACCTCCTGCTCAAAACCCCAAAGGTCAGAAGGATCCTGAGGACCCGCTTTCACGGTCTGTTTCGTACTAAAAATAAAGATCAAGCGAGCTTTTGCCCTTCTACTCCACGAGGTTTCTGTCCCCCTTGAGCTCGACTTAGGACTCCACACTAGGCTGCTTTCACTTGGGGTGCCCCCAGAGGGCGCAGATGAGAACCAGCCCCGGCAGCCGACCTCCACTACCCAATCACTGCCACTCTCCAGGCACTTTCCAGATGCGAGGCCAAGCCCCATGCATGAATGAAGGCCCACAGAGCCCAGATAATGTGGAACTTTGTGACCTTGGACTCTGGACTCAGTGAGACCCGGAAGCAGAGATCCTCTGCCTGCTATCCTCCAGTCTCCAGTGACCCAGGGATCATACCCATAGGCCACACCCTGCCACACCCTGACAGCATCAAATAATCTCCTCAGGGGTCACCCTTCAGACCTCAATGGATGCTCATCCCAGACATGAGCATATAATAAGGCTTGGGCTCTGCGGCAGGCTGTTTTCACTTGGCTTGCCCCAGAGGGGGCAAGTGAGAACCCTCCCTGCCCCAAGGGACCCAGCCCTGGCAGCAACCTCCACTACCCAGCTGCCACACTCCAGACCACTTTCGGGACCACACAGCCATGACACATTATAAGACACTTCTACCCATTTTCTGTAATTACCACACCATAATTGATGGAGTAAGATTGTAGGCAACAAATTATATATATACATATATATAATATATATTATATATCTCTGATACATATATATATATACATATATATATGTATCAGAGAGCCCAGCAAGCTACTGAGAGTATCCTGCCCACACGGGCAGAGCCTGGCAAGCTACCCGTGGCGTATTTGATATGCAAAAAGAAAAAAAACAGTAATGATAGGTCTCATTCCCCTAATTCTGAAAGAACCTCCAACCGTTGGGAATGACGAGTATGTAGAGGTTGCTAAAAATCTCAGGGCTGGGAGGAATAGAGACGTTACTGGTGCCCACTCAAGTAAATTGATGAACAACAGGATGACAGTGCTACAGTGATCTATTACACTTATTGCAAAGAAAAAAGAGAATTAGTCTCTAAGCTAGCTGGTGTTGAACGCATGTACTCAGATTGTAAGGACTAGAAACTGAGCGTTAGGGTGGGCGGCCGCCTTCCACCATCAAATGTAGAAAGATTTACTACCTCTGTCAACTCTTCACATGCCTCAGTGTTAAAGATGCTTGTCAATGTGCTGATAAGTATCTTAATAGATCTTACTGCATAATCTTACTGATAAATATCTTAATAGATCTTGCCCAGTGCAGAAGATAATGACACTAACCCTCCTTCAGAATGAGTGGTCAGCATTGAATTGTACATGTTTACTCACCATATCACTAAGCTCTAGCACTGTAGCACTGTCACTGTAGCACTGTCATCCCCATTGCTCATCAATTTGCTTGAGCAGGTACCAGTAACGTCTCTATTCTGAGACTTGTTGTTACTGTTTTTTGGCATTTGAATATGCCGTGGGTAGTTTATCAGGCTCTGCCGAACGGGCGGGATATTCTCGGTAGCTTGCCGGGCTCTCTGAGAGGGACGGAGGAATTGAACACGGGTTGGCCACATGCAAGACAAACGCTGTGCTATTGCTCCAGTCCCTTATTAAGGTGTAAGACAATCTTCTCTGTAACCTTTCTCTTAACTCCAGAATGGGTGCTGAGGATCTATACTTGCTGGGGAAAAGGAGCATTTGCTGAAGCTGGGATAAATTACAATGTATCTTGCCTTGTAAGTGGTCAAACATGTTTCAAACAAAGGGTCCTCAAAGAAATGACAGAAGTAATCTTTGAGCTCCCAGCCAAGAAGTATTTCTAAGCACTGTCAAACATGATGCAAAAACCAGAAATAAACTAGGCAATGCCATCCATGACCCGTAAACTTCAGGCAGCATGTGTAAGAAAAGAGAATTCTTATCCTCTTTTCTAGGATATATAAGAAACAGGTTATTTATCACAAATCCTTTGCAAAATAATGTAGCACGGTAGCACTATCTTCCTATTGTTCATCGATTTGCTTAAGCGGGCACCAGTAACGTCTCCATTTTGAGACTTATTGTTACTGTTTTTGGTATATCAAATATGCCACGTGTAGCTTGCCAGGCTCTGCCGTGTGGGTGGGATAATCTCGGTAACTTGCCAGGCTCTCCCAAAGTACTGAAAAATTAAAATGTTATTTTCAAAATTCTTTTAAATTACTAATTTATAAAGAAGGAAGAAACGATTCCAGTACCTTATACTAAGGTTATGTGTTAGAAGCAATGGGGTAAATGTCAGACCTGGTGAGTATTTTAATGCTTCATTTCCCAGAGACAGAGGCTGTTTAAATTGAGGCAAAAAAAAATTGCTAAATGACATCTTATATCTTACATTGTGTTAGCTTGGGTCCCTTTTGTGCAAACAGACTGTCTTCTGCTTATTCTAAACTATAAGAAATAGTTAATTGATACATAAATATAGCTAGGTGGTTGACTTGTTTTTAAAGAGGCATTGATAAGATTTCTTCTAATTTCATCTTATTTTTATGACCCATCTTTATAGCTCATGCATACATTCAAAGGCTTATCTTGGATTCAAAGGTATGTCTTAGATTATTGGAAATTTATGAAAAAGTTACTATAAGAAATACACAGGAAGCTATGTTAAAATTATTTTATTACATTTAAGAAATATTAAAATCATCTCTCAGGAAACTGTAACTTAGATTTGATTTGTAACAACATGCAAAACTTGGTTATTTTAATTTTTCTGTGAATCTGTATTTACACACTATTGGAACAGGAATAGCAATTACAAAATAGCAATTTTGTAATGGCCAAACTGTTAATTTTGAATGACTACCTGGTTTTCTTCAAAAGGACTTGTGTTTAAGGTGTGGCAGTTTGTATCCAGAAAGAGGATCTGAGCTCATTGAATGGTGAATTCCTAGAAGAATAGACTTCACAAAAGTCTAAAGTCTCCACTGCTCTATTGAATTACCCTGAAAATGTAAATAATGAGCTTGAGAGAGCACTTAATGAGTTAGAGCACCTGATTTGCTTGCAGGAAACTGGGATCTCTCCCTAGCACTGTGTGGCTCTCCCAAGCACCCCCATGAACTTCTGAGAACCTACAGAAAACACCTGAATACTACCAAGTAAGGCCCAACCCTCTCACAAATGGAGAAGGTGATAAAATACACACCTAATACTTTTATCATAATAATCTGTCACTGTCACTGTCATCCCATTGCTCATCTATTTGTTCGAGCGGGCACCAGTAAGGTCTCTCATTGAGAGACTTATTGCTACTGTTTTTGGCATATCCAATAGGCACGGTAGCTTGCCAGGCTCTTCGTGCGGGCTCCATACTCTCGGTAGCTTGCCCGGCTCTCCGAGAGGGGCGGAGGAATCGAACACGGGTCGGCCGCCTGAAAGGCAAATGCCCAACCACTGTGCTATCGCTCCAGCCCATCACAATAATATTTTATAAAATATGAAGGACTTGGTACCACCAAACACAATACTATTATAGTAAATATGGCTTAGTATTAATGTCTATCCTATTTTAAAGAGAGAAAATAAATATATGATTTAAACTCTGTGTAAATGAGACTTATTTGAATGTGAAAAATGACCTTTTATCTTGTATCCCTGATATATCTGCACTAGTCAATACAAATGCTCTCTAGCCAGCAATAGAGTAAGTTAAGTTAGAAAAAATAGCATATAAATCTACCTGAATTGCTTTCCGATTGAAGTTTATACTATTGGATACCTTGGGCCTGGTATTTGGTTCATCTAATTGAGACAGAGACAAATAGGTAACCTCTACATACACAATTTGTGAAAGATGTGAGGTACAGACTTGGAAATGCTGCTCAGAGAGCTTGAACCATTAAACCAAAGTACTATAGCTCTTGTCTCGCAGGCACCCACATTGAGAATGTAAATGATAATGAAATCTCTGGTAGTCACAACATCGTCATTAGCCTGCTCTTGTCAATCTGGCTTACAGAACGCTTTTGCTAATTCATTTGCATATCCTCACTTAGTCCAGAATTTTGTCAGTTCTATTCATTATTCTTACATAAGTTTTTGATGGTGAAAAACTTTCAACATGTTTAATAGTGTACTTATTAAATATATTTACCAAATTTCACAAAATAAGATGGTACAGTTTTCATTATAATATATTTCCAGGTGTCCTCACGGTGATTCACTAATAAAAAATTTTAAATATATATATATGTATATATTTCCAGGTGAGATAACTTCCAGGTGAGGTCATATAATTACATTTCTCTCAGTTATGGAAAATAGTCCATTATTTATCCATCAAATCGTGAAGGAAAATAACCCAAATAAATTATCTTTTTTTTTGAACAGTATTTTTGAGAGCCAATGTTTAAAACACTATTAACAAAATGATCCACTACATATAAAATATGTAGATGAAGCCTAATATTCAGTCACAAATATTGATGTGAAAAACTGTACATATTTTAGTAAAGAATATAATCTTATAAATTATAAAACAATAAGATTATAAAATATAAAATTAAATTATAAAACTATATAGTAAAATATTTTATAAATTATAAAATAATTTGGAGGCTAGAGCGATAGCACAGGTAGTAGGGCGTTTGCCTTGCATGTAGCCAACCCGGGTTTGATTCCTCTGCCCCTCTCGGAGAGCCCGGCAAGCTACTGAGAGTATCTCGCCCCACGGCAGAGCCTGGCAAGCTACCTATGGTATATTCGATATGCCAGAAACAGTAACAAGTTCACAATGGAGACATTATTGGTGCCTGCTCAAGCAAATTGATGAGCAAAAGGATGACAGTGACAGTGATACAGTGATAAAATAATTTATTATAGGATACTTTATTATTTGGCACTATTTAATTCATTGCTGTTATTAAAAGGCCCAAATTTTACGATTCACCAGTATCATTTCAAAACATTAAAAGCTTTTTATTTCTAAGGTTTTAGAAACATTTTATTTTTAAGGTTTTAGGTCTGTGATAGGATAAACACAGCAGCATCTTACCATTAAAAAGAGAACAAAACAATAACACTAGTTATTTTATGAAACACAACATTGTACTGTTCGTATGGCATTTAATAAACCCTTACATGCTTAATAATTGAAACTGATGAATAGAGGATCTGAGAATTACAAATGATACTGCAAATTTCAAGGTAAATCCAATGAAAATGTGCAGTATACTGTATAGTTATAGATACAGTTATAAAAGCATCTTAAAACTTACCTCATTCTTTACAGTAATTCCAATAATTTACATGGAACTTATATAAAAGTGATTTCCATCTTTACACTTAAAAATAATTGTGGGCTGGAGCAATAGCACAGCAGGTAGGGCGTTTGCCTTGCACGTGGCTCACCCAGGTTCGATTCCTGCATCCCACATGGTTCCCTGGAGCACCGCCAGGAGTAATCCCTGAGTGCAGAGCCAGGAGTAACCCCTGAGCATCGCCGGGTGTGACCCCAAAGCAAAATAATAATAGTAGTAGTAGTAACAATAATAATAACAATAATAATAATAATAAGAAGAAGAAGAATAAATTGTACTGCACTTAGGCACTGTGATTTATAATACTATTGACTGTCAGGTTTCAGGCAGGAAAGGTTCCAGCATCACACTGTGTACTCTTGTCCCTGTGTCACATCCACCCCATGCTACTCACCCCCCACACCCTTCCAGAGTCGCTTCCTACTAAAGACCAGTTCTGAGTTTGAGCTGCCCTTGGCGTTTGTTATTTCCATGCTTTGTTTCTTTATCCACCCCAGATGAGGGAGATCATTCTGTGCCGAGGCCGTCGCAGGCCCTGTGCAGCAGTCATTCCGGTCCCTATTAGCCTGCTTCTCTGAGTGTGAAATGTCTCGAGCAATATTATTTTATAACTAGGGAGATTTGATAGAGATTACAGAAACACACAGGGTGGCTTATTCACTTTTGTTGTGTTAGATTTGAAAAAGGTTTCTTACTGAAATATTAATGTGCTTTTTACCATTTAGTCTCAAATCTTCCATTTTGAAATATAAACACGAAACTATCCTGTGGAGAATAGAGATATATGATCAACTTGATATTTTTCATAAACTTTCTAATTTGCTCAACAAATAATAAAGACTCACATCGGACACAATATTCTGAAATTAAAAAAAAATAAAAGTGTAAACCTCAGGGCAAGTTTCTTTTATTGAATTAAATTTACTCTTAAATTTATGGCACTGGGAATTTGGTTTGTTTTCAGTGAGTGGTTTAAGTATAGGACATTGAGTAATAGCCTATTAATACAAATGTACAAATTCCTTAGTATGCAACATTTCAGGAATCAGTTCATTTAAATTTTATTTTGAATTTAAGTGTACAACTAGCATACTTAAAGTTTCTTTACCCTAGCAGTGTAACCGTTATCGATACTATGTAAGCAAATTTTATCTTCAAATATTCCTTTCAAATAATACAAAAGTATTTGGCTGTATTCAGGGCTTGCTCCTGGCTCTGCACTCAGGAATCATCCTGTCAGACTTGCGAAACTGTTCGGGTTCTGGGGATTGAATCGGGGGTCTGCCGTATGCAAGGCAAGCACCATACTGGAGATACTAACTCTCTGGCCCCCTTAATTTTTCTTCCCCTTTGACTTTCATTTCCCTACTAAGTAACATTTAGCACTGTAGCACTGTAGCCTGTCCTCCCATTGTTCATCAATTTCCTCAAGCAGGCACCAAAACACCTCCACTGTGAGGCTTATTGTTACTGTTTTTTGCATATCAAATATGCCATGGGAAGCTTGCCAGACTGCTGTGTGGGCAGGATACTCTCAGTAGCTTGCTGGGCTCTCTGAGAGAGATGGAGGTATCAAACCCAGGTCAGCCACTGGCAAGGCAAATGCCCTACCCCACTGTGTAATCGGTTCAGTCCAAATTTTATTATAATGTGCAGTAGAGAAAGTACAGGGGACAAGGCACTTGCCTTGCATGTAATAAAGTAAAATAATTTGCCATAAATATGTCTGCTTATTTCTTTTTTTTTTTCTTTTTTTTGCTTTTTGGGTCACACCCGGCGATGCACAGGGGTTGCTCCTGGCTCTGCACTCAGGAATTACCCCTGGCGGTGCTCAGGGGACCATATGGGATGCTGGGGATCGAACCCGGGTCGGCCGCGTGCAAGGCAAACGCCCTACCCGCTGTGCTATTGCTCCAGCCCCTGTCTGCTTATTTCTATTTGTGCTTTTCAAATACTTTTTTTTTGCTGTTGTTATTTATATGCACTTGATTACTTGATTTGTAGGCCTTCATAATCTAAGATTGCTTGCAGTATTTTTTAATTGGTTGCTTTTCTCATACTAAATTGTGTCTTATATGTTAGTCCTATACATTATATCTGTGATAAAATATAAATTGATAAGATATTACAAATACTAAGTCACACAAATCATGTCAAAATTAGCTTACAACATTTATTTTGTTATTTTTCATGAAAATCTCATCAATTACACATATAGGAATATTTAAAGATAGATGTTCCCATTAAAGTCTCATGTTATTTAAAACTGCCAATGCTGATAAATAATCTTATCTCTAAATTATTTCTAATAATTTATATGATTGTTCTGTTAAATGACAGATAACTATGAGGCAGCCATGAAGTAAATGAGCTCAATTTTTTAAGCAACACTTTTCATTGAAATCAATTTAGAGAGGTGCGGAGGGGGAGAGCGAGAGAGAAATTACTTGTGGAAGGAGATGTGGGCTTGAAAGATGTGAACCCAGGTGAGTTCAATTTTTAAATACTTTCTGGTACTCAAATGGGCATGAGGTTTTTTATACTGTTTATAACACTATTTTGTATATTTGATTTCGTATCTAAATCAGATATTAGGAAAAAACAGAGAGCCAGAGGGGAGGGTGTGCAGGCGATTTGATTTTCTCTGTCATTAAACTAAGTTTAAAACATGAGATCCACACTACAGGGGAGGCAAAATTCTTTTACGTTATCCTCAGCTCTTTGAGTATTTATTCTCTCAGGCTTCCTAAAAAGTAAGAGTCTTATTCTAACTAGCAGAAATAGCACTGAAACAGAGTGAAATATTAAATGCATCACCTGATAGTCAAATTACATGACTGCTACATTTATGTATCTATTGCTAATTCCTAATTGTATTATTTTCAGTTTTTTATTTTCCCTTATGAATTAAAGTACTCAGGTGTTTTGCAACAGATTCATATGTGTTCACATAAACTAAGCCTAAGCTTTGCAAATTGAGGAGGTATCGTTCATGATACTAACAAGTGATTTAAGGTCAATTACTATTTTCAAATTTCATTTCAATTTATTCAATATAATTATATAACTTCCCCCACTGATCTTTACTTTAGACAAGCAAAATTAACTTAATTTATTATAAACTAACAAGGAGATAATCAAAGTTTTGGTGGCATTTTGTAAAACTATTCTGTTTTCTCATAAATCATGTGAAAGAGAAAATGAGTGGGGAGTAGAATAAAAGTCAAAAGGGACACCCGAAATATATGGGCACAATTTTTAACAAGATTCATTTGTAGTATTTCTTAATGTCAGTTCTCTTGAATAAAGTGAATTAAATGTTGTGCTGATATAAGGAATAAAAAGACACTTAAAATTATAATCATAAGAGAATCACAATTACAATTTAAATTGAGTCAAATTTTTGTGCCAATAAGTGACACAAAATTTGAATATATTTTTGTGTAGATTTACCTTCAACTCTAAGTTATTGCAATGTGCTCTGTATAACTTTATTATAGAGTTACAAAGGAAGGTTCGTATTGAGAAAAACATCACTGCATTTTCTATATATATATTTTAGAGTTAATTCAATATAATTTTTCATGATTGGTTTTCTGTTTTTTTTACCTTATGTTATTAATCACACAAGTGAAATTATCAAAATCATAGAAAGCATATGAGATTTTATTTTTTGTTTGATTTAGGGTCACACCTGGCTGTGCTCAGGGATCACTTTAGGTGTGTTCGAGGGGCTATATGGGATGCCAGGGATAAAAGCTGTGTCAGAAACATGCCATGCAAAAGCCCTACCTGCTGTATTATCACACCAGCCCTTAATCATGTGAAGACTTGTAGACAAAACCAACATATGTTTACATTTATACACAGTATGATTTTAAATTTCAAAGTCAATAACTTCATTTTTGTGATAAGAAAATAACAAAATAATGAGGCCTTTTTAATAGTCCTATTTGTCATCAGTATAAAATATTCAAATATATGTAAGAGAATGTTAAATTTTACAGACATAAAAGTGCAGTAATTTAAAATAAAGATTACATATATTTATACTAGATATGAGTGCTTTTTGCAAAATATAATGTTGTAATGTTCCATTTTGATATTCTGCACGCTAAAGATGTCTTTGCTGTGGTATATTATAGAATTATTTTTGTTGTTTTTGTCTTGATATAATTTTCAAATATATCACCATATACAGGACAGTCAGACTACAATCTGACCTTTTGAGAAGTGATAAACTTACAACTACAGTGCACCTTTTTCTGGACAAATAAAAGCTTGAACAAATTCTTTTTTTTTATTTCTATTTTTTATCAATCTAAAGCAATACCCAGAGCATTGCCAAAGAATAAGAGAAGCACTTTTCTTGAAGGAAGTTGCATTTAACATTGCCTTTAAAGACCAGAGGGACATTTTTTCAAATAATACAGGTAGATAATAAAATACAAATAGAAAAATCACTCCAGGCTGTAACAAAACACCCCAGCACGAAGTTATGTTGCTTTTACCTATAAAAAGTCAAAATCCCTCTGGTTTCAGTTTTTGAAGACACAGAAAAACAAGCAGTTCATTCAAGTTTATCTCTTCCTATGCATTACCTCTAGCCATCAGTAGAAACTATTTTCTGTGCTCTTGGTTTTAATAACAGAACACTAGGTGCCAAAGCAATAATTGAGCAGACAGGGCCCTTGCCTTGCACTTGGCCAACCTGGTTTGATCCCTGGCATCTGGTATGGTTCCCCAGGCACTATCAGGAGGAATCTCTGAGTGCAGAGCCGGGAGAGAGCCCTGAGCATGCTGGGTGTAGAGAAAACAACAACAACAACAAAAAGACAGAAAAGAAAAGAACTCTAAGATTATTTTAGAGGAGTAAAATTAACAATTCATATTGTAAGGAATTACTTTATATCAGTTTTTCTACATTTTATATAATGTTATAAGGTACAGAAATATACATAAGCAATTCAAAGTGCTTTGCTTTTTTTTGTATGTTCAAATATGTCTATATGCTATGTAATATCATAATACATATATCTAGATGCACGGTAAGACAAAATATACTGCATATTATCTATATGCAACCTATAACAAGGTATATAAATATAGACTTTTAGTATCACTTGTATCACTTGTAGACCTGTTGATCTTCGATTTGCTCGAGCGGGAGCCAGTAATGTCTCCATTTGTCCCTGTCTCAAGCTAGTGCAGCCCAATGATATCTGCTCGCTTCAGGAACAGGAAGAGCCTCAAATCGTTCATTCAGGGATTTGACGAAGAAATCTGACCATCTAGGTGGTGAGCGGCCACGAGGTCTTCTGACGTCCCGTGGAATCCAGTTGGTAACAGCTCTAGTCCAGCGGTCATCTCTGAATCGCATTACATGACCGGCCTATCTGATTTTTGATGCCTTGGCAAAGGAGACAGCATCCCTGATTTTTGACCGTCGACGGAGGTCAGAACTCTGGATTCCTTCTCTCACTTGAGTGAGACACGATATTCCCAGAATAGCTCTTTCGATTCCTCTTTGGGATACCCTAATAGCGTTCTCATCCTGCTTGCGTAGGGCCCAGGTCTCTGAAGCATATGTTAGTGCAGGAAGAACGGTGGAATCAAAAAGATGTGCCCAGAGTCGGAGGTTCTTTGTTTTCTTAACCACCTCTTCAGTGCTCTTGAAGGCATTCGACGCTGCTCTCTTCCTCCTGCGTAGTTCTGGCACCAAGTCGTTCCTCATGTTGATTTCTCGACCCAGGTACACATAGCTGCTGCATTTGGAGATGTTCGTTCCATTGAGAGCAAATGGAGCTTCAGGGACCAGTTCATTTTTCAGTATATTTCAATATATTAGAAACACAAAGTTAGCCTTGAGGAATCTCACTTTTTAAATCCTTAAGTTATTGCTGTTGTTGAACGGCAATGACAAAGATCATGAAAAAGGTGAATGCTCTCAGTTATAAGGTGAGTAAGCTCCGGAGGCCCATTGTTCAGTGTGGGGGTTGAAATTTACAATACCCTATTGTATACTTGAAATTCACTGGGAATATTTCTTATTTATTCACAAGCACAGACCACACGGGGCTATGTGAGGTGATGGCTGTATAAATGAGTTTGACTTTAGTAAAATCATTTCACAGTACACACCAATATCAAATCACACTCTTGGATATTTTCAAATATTGCAATTGTGCTAATTATGCCTGTCTAAACAAAATTGATAAAATCAGATATGGCTAACTTCAAGGGCAAGACCTAGCCTCCTGCCACAATTTCTAAAGGATTTTTTACACACAGAAGGTTTATGCAAAATTTTTGGGTCCAGGGAAATAGTATCTCTGGGATGTGGACCAACAAAATCCCTGCTGGCCCCAACAAAAGTTAGTGTCAGTAAGAAAGCAGATTTCATTATACTTTAAGTACTTTTCCCTATTTTAACATATAACCCAATATATACAGGCATGACTTACATAATGTTGACTTTTTTATTGATTAATTTTTCTTGCTTATAGATTTTTTTTATTCTTCCTGCTGTATTACATTTCAACATCTGTGGGGTAAAGAAGTGAAAACATTTTAACCTAATCAGGAGGCAAAAACTAAAATAAAAATCAGTTTTCTTTTGATGACTTTGTGGGCCAAATATTTAATAGTTTCCAAGCAATTTAAATATATTCACTAGTTTTTAAAGGTGTAATTTGTTTTATGGGAACTGGAGTGAATACATCTCATATGAAACTTGATAACTCTAAGTTGTGCCAAAATGTTATAATTCCCTGCCAATACTGGTGTAGCCTGTTGAAAAATCACATTAAATTTCAGGATTTTATTAAAAATACATATAAGTGAATTTTATTAAGACACACCAGGATAAAAATAAAATGGTGTTGCAAAATTGTTAATCCAAAACATGTTCTAATATTTAGGATTATTAAGTTATTTTATGTATATATAACCTATATATTGTAACTTCATGCATACTTTATCAAAGTATACTTAATTGAACAGTACAATCACTGTCACTGTCACTGTCATCCCGTTGCTCATCTATTTGCTCATCTATTTGCTTTAGCTGGCACCAGTAACATCTGCACAGAGCCTGGCAAGCTGCCCGTGGCATATTTGATATGCCCAAAACAGTAACAATAAGTCTCACAATAAGTCTAACAATTTGTAATAAATTATAGATTAATGTAATGCTAACTTTTAAAAATTCTCCAAAATAATTTATATTTTTTAAAATTTATAATATTTAAAATAATTTATAATAGTATGCTTCTATTTATTATATTATAGAACTTAATTTAAAAAGTATATATACATAAGCTACTAAACTCATACTTAGTACATATGTATGCTCAAGTAGTGTTAGATGTTTACCTCAATTAATTTTAGAGTAACTTTATATGCTAAACAAATAGAGAAGATGGAAATAGCTATAATCATTAGTGCCTAGTATTCCTATTAATAATAACATTCACACTTTATGCAACCTATATCCAAAGTAGTTGACTATTAATCCAGGCATCATTAATTAAAGACAAAGCATCATAATTGAAAAGCATCTAGTTCTTTATAGTAAATTATACTGAATTAAGATCATGGAATGCAGAGGCTGGTGAATTCCTACAGGGGCAGGAATTTGCTTGCACCTGACCCTGTTCAATCCCAGCAACCCATGAAACCCAACTAGGCAGCCCCACAATCTCAGGTCAAACCACTGAACCATCATCTCAGCAGGCTGAGGACTGCAAGGTCTCCTGAGAAACACTTGGGCACCTTTCCCTGTTTTAAAGGACACAGTGCTCAGCGAGGACCGCCAAGGCAGGGCATTAAGTTTTAGAGATGACCGCAGGAATACTAAGAGTAGAGGTTTCCAAACATGTTTCATAGCCCGGCCTGTCCCTGCCCCATCCTCTGCAGAGATATGGAAGCCAACTCAGAGGGACAGTGCTTACACACCCTACATTGAGGGTGGTGGGAAACAGACCCAATTCCCAGGCTCCACAGCTAAGCTAACATGGATCTTGCAGAAAGACATTCCGAAAGAGAATCCAAAGCAAAGACCAGGCTGGACATCCCGTAGAAAGGTGGCAGTGCCAGCGGAGGGGACCAGAGTCATGGAAGGTTGAATCCAGGGCAGCAAGAGATAACGTCGCCTGGAGAGAAGAGCACGCATGCTCTTCCTCAGCTTCCCTTCACCCTCATCTACCTCCTCCTCCAGGGGGGATCCTGACCCTTTGGGTTGCAAGATCCAGAAGATTTACTCTGGCATGCATGCTTCCTGGGCCAATTTCTCACCTGACAGATGGCCCTGGGTTCTTGAAGCAGCTGTAAATTGCTAATACTGTTTCTTTGAAAAGGAGCATTTCTCAGGGGCCGGCGAGATGGAACAGCTGGTAGGGCTCTGACCTGGCACAGAGCTGACCTGGGCTGGATCTCCAGAACCCCATAAAGCGCCTGAGCCTCTACAGGATTGATCTCTGAGCACAGAACCGGGAATAAGCCCTTAGTACCTTCAGGTGTGACCCCCCCCCCACAAACACCCCCTCCTCCCCCACAGACACACCCAAGCCAAGTACAAAAAAAATCAACTAAAACATCGAATTATGAAATTCAAAATTAAAGAAAAAAACATTCCAGGGATACTTTTCAGTACCCTTAAGTTTTTGCTTGTTGATAATATGATTCTGCAGGAAGCCAAGCACTGACTATAGCACAAGTTACAAAGGAAGAAGGAGCAAAGCTAAGAACAGATTGTTCCCTGCAGAGAGGAGAGAAAAGGCTGCTTTCAAGGGCGAGTGTGGAGAGGGGTACTCTGCAGGAAAATGGAAGATTCTGTGCGGGCAGAAGGAGGATCCTTATTATTTCACAAGGCTATGCCGATTACTAACAGCTTCTTATGTAGCCGGTACCTTTCTGTGGTCTCGGGACCCTGAACAAGTGAAGCCCCTCCCCTCCTACCTCTGCACACAAGTCACACGCGTGGGGCACAACCAGCTCCTAAACTACAGTGTCTGGCAGATGAAAAGGTTCAGGAAGAGAAAGCCCGAGAGGCTAAATTAGGTCAAACAGAGCTCAGGGGACAACTTTGGGAGAAGAGACCTCCTCGCTGGTAACGCTGGGAAGTGTGGCCTCATTCCTGCTCCCAGACTCCATTCCTGAGCCAGCAGGTAAGAGGCAAAAGCAAGTCAGTGTCTCGACAAGAGTTAGACGACTGAGCAATGGGCAATGAAGGGAAAAATGGCTAAGTTGGAAGGAGGGAACAGGACACCAGGGGATGTGCAGCTCAGGGAACCTCTGGATGGGGACAGGTTAGACCCACCCAGACAGTGGGCAAGGGTCAGCAGCCCACACCCTTTTCCATCCTGCCCCCCCCCCCCAAATTGTTCCTGATGCTTGCTGTGTAGGGAACTGAAGAGAGAACATCAGGGAAAGGAATGAGAACTCAGCAATCACCATAGTCAGGAAACAGAATAAGAAACATTTTTCCCCCCCAGCATATTTACGGTGTACTTAATTCTTTTTTTTTTGTCTCTTAAAACAAATATTTTTCATTTAAAGTAGTTTTCACAGCCAGTGAAACAACTAAACTCTAGGACATATACTTTTATCACCCTTATCTACCATGTTTAAATGTTAAGACTCAATCTTAAGGCTCAAGCAAATATAATTTAGAAGTTGTTTAAAGCCTTGCATGCATCAATGAAAATTATTACATTTATTTATTGTTTTGATTTTTTTTAGGTCACATCTGGTGATGCACAGGGGTTACTACTGGCTCTGCACTCAGGAATTACCCCTGGCGGTGCTCAGGGGACCATATGGGATGCTGGGAATTGAACCTGGGTCGGCCGCGTGCAAGGCAAACGCCCTACCCACTGTGGTATCGCTCCAGCCCTGAAAATCATTATATTTATAAACCATGAATTAATATGACTATTGAAAAGCATGCATGTATACCTCTGTGTATATAAACATGTACATATACATATATGTGTATAAAGTTCTAATAAAATATGTACATTGAAAATCTGTATGCATATGCACACAGAAAATTGTGGGAGGATATTATCTGCCCTTCATATCTTTTATCTTTCAGTGAAAGAAACTGGTTAGTGTTTGCTTTCCAAACAATAGTTATTTCTCTTACAAACACATTCTTGAAAGTTAATAATGCTTTCTACTTGTGTGTAATAATTCTTTTTCACAAAGTTTATGAAATAAATTTATTTGAAACATTTATAAAATTTCAGAACACTGTATAATTTACTTCATTCAAGATATTCTTCTTGTTTCTGGTAAGTATTTATAGCATCTCCCTGGATACTCCGGTATATTCTAAGCCTGGTGAGGTTGCCTTATTTTTATATTAGATTTGTTTAATCCATCATTGATATATTTATATACAATCTTATGCACATACCTTGTATTTTATTGTAATTCATCTTGTATTTATAAGATATCAATATGCAAATTAATTTAGGATCTTCTTCGGGTAACTTCCTTTCCAGTGAGCCAGAGGGAATTCATGTCCACATATTAGTTCTATAATACCTTTCTGAGTGAGTTGGTTAATGAAGTATACATTCTCTGTAAGAATTCTTATATTATCATTTTTGTGATACAAATTAATTTGTCCTATGTGGCCAGTATATCTTTTGGAAAATGAAGAAGTATCTGGTTTCTTTTCTTCTCCCCACCTCCCCGTGCCTCATCCTAAAGAGGAAATATCTACTCTGCTAAAATTGATTGCATTGCTGGTAACATTCCTCGAAAGACTTGCTGAGCTCAAGTTCAGTTTGCTGTTCCCATCAACTTCAAAACTTTCCAAAGTAGAGACATGGAAATATTTAGTAAGCCACAGTGGATTGGGGAAGAAATAGTTTAGAGGACATATTGGAATAGAAAGATTTTATTTTTCTATATCTTTTTGTTAAAAAGAAAGTCTGCACGTAATAGAGATGCACTAAGATGAATGCATGATATGAACAGTGTCTTTCTCCTAATTACCCATGATCCAATATAAGATGCAAGACATATTAAATATACGTATATGTACATTTGTGCCTACCCTAAACAAAATCCTGTCAACACTGAGGCAAACCACAAGAGCTTGTAGCAAAGAGGAAACAAAAGCGTGTGAGTGGGATTTAGAAGAGTCGAGTGAGGGCTTGGCCTGTGGCCGATCGAGAATTGGAAATAAAATCTCTGCTGAAAGCCTGGATTGTATCAAGGAATACTATATAAGGGGAATGTGAGTGGGGAAAGGAATCTATTTATCGAGCAAGGATGATAAAGAAGAGATTTCTCCTGTCTCAACCCATATAACTGCTGAGCTTATGTCACTGAAAATGTGTAACTATTGTGCGTCATAAGGGAGTCAGTCCAACAAAGCGTTCATGGTTTTGTCATTCAGAAACCCACAAATTGGCTGATGTAAAAGAAGCTCTGAGATGGTCATCTTCCAGGGGGAAAATATGAAAGCATATTCTCTGTTTCTCTCTTTATCTGTCTCTCTCTGTCCTTTGTCTCTCTGTCTCTATCTCTGTCTCTCCCTTTCTCTCATTATTGGTTTTGGCCACACATAGCTCAGGGACCTTTACTGATGATGGAGGTAAGACCCTATGACAGGGATGAATGCTAGGTTGGCTGTATGCCAGGAAAGCGCCCTTGCTGCTGGGTTATCCCTGGCTGCAGAGCCCACGTCCACTGGAAGGAAGACTTCCTCAAATAAGGATTCCAACTGGAGTGTGATCACTCTTAGGAGCATCATATTTATAATTACTAAATAGACCATAGCAAGTATATTGTTTCTAAATGAGATATTGTATGCCAACGGAAAGGGGATCAGCTGGATGCCTGTATGAGCTTTTGAAAGGAAGGGCATGCATTATTATTTCGACGGTCAGTGTTGCTGAAGGATATGAAGTTAAACAGGAAAAAATCAGCATTAAAAAGCCTTATTTAGATTGGGGTCATGGATTAGAAATTAATCTATATATTTCTTGCTAACTCTCAAGGTCTAGGTGAAGAAGCTTGAGCAAAAAATGTGAGCAAAAAGTGGTAAATAAAGCTGAAGATGAGTCTTGAAGTTCTAAATTACTTCAAAATTCCATATTTTTAACCAAACAGAATTATTATGTGTTTCAATATCTCAGAATGCAGAATGATGACTGCCATGAGGGAAGGGGCAGCTGGGAAGAGGATGAAGTGACCTTTGGGAATTCTGCCATGTTTTCGTTCCTGTTCATATCTAAAACTATTTTATATAAACTGTTTGGTCTATGAAAATGTATCAAACTCTATGTTCCTGATTGGTACAGATGTTTTTTACAAATGACATAAATTTAGAAAAGTTAAAACAACATGTCTTCTAATATCATTATATGTATACATGCATATATATATATATATATATATATATATATAATGAGTAACTGATTTAATACTGGGAACCATTTTTGTTCTGATACTTTAAGTATCCCAATGCTTTCATCATAGTGTCCTCTATATTATTCCCAACCTTTCATTATTCTGTCTTACCTTCTTACCTTTCATTACTTATACTGCTAATTTTTGTAATAACTTACTGGTTAGCTTTATTAGGAGGATGTAGTGATCCTGTTGAGCTGTTTAAGCATTTTGAAGCAGTACCCACTAATTAATTGCTCTCAGCATCTGATTTGACTTTTTTAAAAAAAACTCTGGCATTTAGATTTAATTGGTGCAAAGAAGACAGGCTATATGTGACCCAATTTGTATTGCCTGGGTTAATTTGATTAACTTTTCGAGCAAGGTGAGAGTAGCTTTTGGTCGCTAGACACTAATATACATAATCCTGAAGAAGTCAACCTACTCACCATGGAAATTTCTCTTAAAGAATGTGGCATTTCCTTTTTTGCTATCTCATGTCCCTGTTGTATGTCCATCTAGGCTTACAGTATGGAAACTATGCGATAGTCAACTAGAAATAAGAGATGAAATATAGGAAAGAAGTGCTTATTTTGAGAACTTCCTGTCAATTGTGTCCTGGTGATCAGACATATAATGCATATGCAATACATATAACTGCAACATTCATTCAAGGATGGCTGTCACTCAGCTCTGGAATAGTGGTGCTTTAGACCCCAATTTCAGGCTGGTGTTTTTTTTTTTTTTTTGAAGAACCCAGCCTGACGCCATATCCATCTATACTTGAAACTTACTTCAAGTTACATGCAGTACAAATATTTATTTTAGGATATCAATACAAATGATGCACAATGAGCAGTGAAACCACATACTAAATCAAAATATTGATGATGGATCACTTATTATAAAGATTGCTGAACAGGTAATGAGAAATAAATGTTCACAGAAGATTACACAGACTCTGAGACTAGAGATGAGTTTTTAAAAAATGAAAATGCTCATCTAAGAGTAGAGGAAAGAATCTTTTAGGTGAGGAAAATTGTGTATGGAAATCTAAAACAATACAATGAAACCACCACATACTTGAGAGCATAAATGGAAAAGGTCCCAAAAGAATGGACACAGCAAAGAAGGACACAGGTTATTTACCAGCTAACAGTCAGCTTCATGTCTTAATGTCTTTAATATATCATGTGTGTGTCTGTACACATGCACAGTTGACATTCAGTTATTCAGTATTGGCTAAAACTAAGATGTCACTCATCACAAATCTTCAAGTCTAGAAAACCTCTTTTAATATTCTTTATATATTCATTTTGTAAGAATAAAGCCATACTTTAGTTTTGTGTTTATTTGGGTCGCCCATTTTTAAAAGCATTTTGTTGTTGTCTCTTTTTTTCTGTTGATCGGGTCAAACATAGGTGTTCCATGGACCTCCCCGGGGTGGGTTCTGGGCACCATGAGCAGGCGCAGGGATTGAAGCCAAGTTGGCTGGTCTCCTATCATAGGGGGTAAGGACTTACCCCCTAAACTAGCTCTCCCACCCCTACTTAAAGACTTTTAAAGTTCATGTCATTATTTCTTCTGAGTTTGAAAATATGAAGATTCATAAAATATGTTTAGACCAGCCTGACTCCTGATTCCTATTTTTTTCATTTAAATAGTGTGGTGTGGGGGCCGAAGCGATAGCACAGCGGGTAGGGCGTTTGCCTTGCACGCGGCCGACCCGGGTTCGATCCCCGGCATCCCATATGGTCCCCCAAGCACCGCCAGGAGTAATTCCTGAGTGCAAAGCCAGGAGTAACCCCTGAGCATCGCTGGGTGTAACCCAAAAAGCAAAAAAAAAAAAAAATAGTGTGGTGTGTTTATGTGTGTGTAAGTGTGTATGTGTGTTGGGGGGGGGGGTTCTAGGCTTTAGAAAGAGCTTTTACATTTTATTATATTTTAAATTATCTTTGGGGAAGGGAGGAATTTTGACCACCCCTGGTTGTCCTCTAAGATGACTTCTGGATTCATGCTCAGGGCTCAGTCCTCGTGGTGGTCGTGGGCACCATATGCAGTGAAAGAGATGGAATCAGGGTTGATTGTGTATTTGGCAAATACTGTATATGGCAAATACCTTTCCTACTGTACTATCTCTGCGGCTCTCTGGCCAGCAGAGGTCATGCAAAACATATGAGTCCAATGTGTGATGCCCAATACTGCTTGGTTCCAAAGAAAAAGAAAATATTCTCTATATCCTCTTTTTCTTTTCTTTTAGGGTCACATCTGGTGATTCTCAGGGGTTACTCCAGGCTCTGCACTCAGGAATTACCCCTGGAGGTGCTTGCAGGACCATATGGGATGTTGGGAATAGAACCAGGGTCAGCCGCATGCAAGGCAAACGCCCTGTCCATTTCTGTGCTATTGCTCCAGCCCTATTCTCATTTTTTAAGAGGCTCAAAAATAAAATATTTTGATGGTTCCAAAAAGAAAATATCTTCCATCAGATAATAAAATATGTTCTACTAAGAACATTGGTGCACGGGCTCTGCTGTGACATAGTGAGAACAGAGATTTTTCAGTTTGCTAGTGTCACCTGAGATTTATGTTGAATTCTGTTTCCATGACTGAGTTCAGCTATAAACATAAACACCATGTTCTATCTTAGCTCATTTTTTTGTCAACAAACTGAGCTACTAGTAAATATTTTCCTATTTACTCTCATTAAATAGATTAAGTTCATGCAAAACCAAAGGTTTTAGGTTGAGTGATGTGATTAGCTACGCACATTGATTTATCTGTTAAATCTTCCTAAAGAAATGGTGCTGCTTAATTTTGAACAATGTACTTTCTATGTTATATATTTCTGCTTAAGCAACTTTGTTAAGTTAATAATTTTATTTGTTGATTTTTCTTAACTACACTAAAATGTTTATCAATGTTTACAGATGGGGATACATTTCTTTTTTTATATATGTATTCTGTTTTCACTTGCATAAATGTAATGTTTGTATGTATTTACAATACATGTATGTGAAAGTATATTGGCTCATGCCAGAAAGTTTGAAAAGAAAAGTCTCTAGACTGTTGCAGCAATTCTTTTGAACATGTTTCCTCTCCATTGGGATAAGGATTACAAGTGATTCTTAATAGTTTACGTAACACCTTCCTGATAACATGGTTCTGCCATTAGAACATCTGTATATCATTTTGGTCAATTACGTTATGTTCCCGTCTAGAATCTAGGGTGGATGCTTTCAGTGGATGCAATTGTATTATAAGTGCTCTCCAAAAATAATAATATGACACAAATTCAGGGGACTGCTGGAGAGAAAAAAATTTCCAATTAAATGTGTGAGCATAGAGAGGAAATAATGCTAATTTCAAGCTACCGGTATGGTTCGAGGATCTTTCCTTCTCTACTCTAAGTTAAGATTTTCACTGATCTTTTTAAAGTGAAGGCCACTTAGTGAAGATTTTCTCCTAGTCCAGTTCCTATTTTTTTAAAATTCTTTAATGGTTGTTACTTGTTCTTCTTTCTGTTAGTGATGTTGTGAAAACCAGGTAATTGGCATTGTTTCCATTGCCTCATTATAGCTGGAGAATTTGAAAAACAATCTAAGTGCAAGCTTCCAAGTTAACTGTCAATTATCTTCTTGCTGAACAGCAAAAGCCTTTGGCTTTCTAAACTCTGGATTACCACCTGAAGCCTGAGATAAATGTTTTTTAAAACACTGCAATTTCACAATCGTGAACACAAATATTAAATATGGATACAATATCAACTTGCACTTTCTTATGCAAAAAGCTGTTTTAAGAAACTTGTTCCATGAAAAATGCATAGAAATACTAACTTTAGAATGAGAACTTACATATGCTTGAATACGTCTCAGATATAATAGAACTCGTGAATGCTATTTATTGTACATCTGTGAACATGAAACCATATAATGAATAGGATTATTCTGGTAAATTAAAACATTACAAAATGCAAAGGGCAATTACTAGGCTAAATAAAAATACATAAAATTTAGTTTGTTCTCTGATACTCAGGAATAGTACTGAGCAAAATTATAAATTGCATATATTCTATATGATATTTAAAAAATAATGTTTGGTAAAAGTCAAAATTTCTAATTATATATGTATATATACATATATATATATATACATATATCACATATGACTTTTGGGTCCACCCTATATCATTTGGACTGGAGTGATAGCATAGGGGGTAGGGCGTTTGCCTTGCACTATGCCAAAACCCAGGTTCCATTCCTTCATCCCTCTCAGAAAGCCTAGCAAGCTACCGAGAGCATCCAGCCTGCACGGCAGAGCCTGGCAAGCTACCTGTGGCATATTTGATATGCCAAAAACAGTAACAACAAGGCTCACAATGGAGACATTACTGGTGCCCACTCTACTAAATCAATGAACAAGGGGATGACAGTGCTACAATGCTACAGTGCTAAAGTTTGGTTTATTTTGTAATTTGTTTTTAGTATTATGTGTTGTGCTTGCAATAGGCACACCCGAATTATAGCTAGGGTTTTCTAAAGGATTGTTTACATTCTGGGGTTTAAATTGTGAGAAAATATTCCATAGATAAGAGGCAGCAGCAAGCGGCAGAAAAATATTATTTTGTCTTTCTGTAGTGAACAAAAATTGTTTTTATCTCAAGAATATTGCTATCTGTACTAAAATTTTATTTCAAAAATAAACATTTCCTGAGTTCTAGAACTTCTTCCATTTGTTTAACTGATGAATAATAGAATAATTAAATTATTTTGTGAGAAAAGTAAAACATGTCTGTTATAATTTTCCAGGGGGAAAAATAGATTATAATGTTTTATCTTATATAGATAGTGTTCAACTAATTTAAATAAGTAATATTTAGCAACAAAGTTATAAAACCACATAAGAGCTCTAGTGCACTTTTAACAGTTAAAGTTGATTATTTTGCTAAATCCTGAAAATTGTTAACATATGTTCCTATAGTATTATTATTATGTTCCTCCAGAACTCAACCACAGCCATGATCAAGGCCACTCTCCACACGTTCAGACAAGCCTCACGCATGAAGGGACTGGCAGAGGAACGCAGGTGTGCAGGACCAGGGGCTTAGATTTCCAAGCCTGCTCGGATTAGGACTGAGCCTTCTTCACCCAGACTCCCCATTTTCTAGTAGTTTGGCAGCCACACCCACAAACTGCCCCTGGTGTCGTCTAATCCCACCAACGGCCGACATCCTGAGACTATAAGACCAAGCTCCCGGACACCTAATACCCTTGCTCTCCCTCTTGGAGAACCTGACAAGCTACCAAGAGTCTATTGCCCGCACAGGAGAGCCTTGCAAGCTCCCCATGGCATATTCATATCCCAAATTCAGCAAAAGATACAAACATACCTCTTGGAGAGCCCGGCAAGCTACTGAGAGTATCCTGTTTGCACAGCAGAGCCTGGCAAGCTACCCATGATGATTTTGATATGCAAAAAAAAGTAACGGTAGGTCTCATTCCCCTGACCCTGAAAGAGGTTCCAATCGTTGGGAAAGATAAGTAATGGGAGGTTGCTAAAATCTCAGGGCTTAGTGTAATAGAGACGTTACTGGTGCCCACTTGAGTAAATCAACAACGGGATGACAGTGATACAGTGATTATTGTTGTTGTTGTTGTTTTGGTGGCCACAACCAGTTGTTTTCAGCACTTATTCCTGGTACCGCTATGCACTCATAGCATAGAGTGATTGGGGAACAAGATGGGGACTAGGGATAGAATTTGAGTGGCAAGCGGATTACCTACTTTACTATTGCTCTGTCCTCCATATATTCGTATGTTATAACACTGTTTTTGAGTGTTCAGCAACTCAAAATTCTCAGATTGAAAATCAGTTTGGGAAACAAAAGTCATTATTCCGAGAATTGACAAAATAAAGCCACTCTCAAACTATTTTCATTTTCTCTACTACAAATTCTTGATAAAGCTCTTCCCCTGAATAGCAATGAGTTTTGATTTGAATTCATGAAGAGCAGCACGATCTTCTTAACGTAAACCTGAAACTGTTAGAGACTGTATAAAAGTAAATGTTATTATAATTAAGTCATAAAAGATCATTTCAATCATTGCATATCAGAGCTTTTTCATGCATAGAGACATTTTATATTTGAATATAATTTTAGTGACTTTAGGACTAAGAACACTTTGAAAGATAATGAACTCTGAGGACCCAGGACATAATTCGCAGGTAAAGTGTTTGCCATACATGTGGCTGAACTGTGTTCAATCTCAGCACTGCATCTGGTGCTCTGAGCACAGCCAGAAGTGAACTCTGAGCACAGAACCAGAGAAGTAAGGCTTACGCATTGCAAAGTATGATCCCCAAGTCAGACAAACAAAAACATCCATAAAAGTAATCCAATAGATTATTAATTCTGCCCACACACAAAATCAGGGTCAGAGTCGATAAGGAACACTTAGCTTTTTAAAGAAATGAAAAATACATTAAAGACTCCTAGTATTAGGATAAACACTAAACAGTGAATACAGAGAAACAATATCAGCATACCAATGCCTTTGGAAAATACCTGGAGAGATATACTTTGTATTCTACCCTGCGCTCTTCTATTTTAAGGTATTAAGAGGAAAATAATTGTATGTTCATAGATTTCCATATTTGGCTCTCGTTTATCTACCCTTTGCTTTTGAGGGGTACCCAGAATATAGGTGCATATATAGGTGCATCCACAAGTTTAGATTAACTTCACATGATATTATAGTCGGGTATCTCTGTACCCCCACACCCTGCTTAGGTGGGAACAGAATATTCAAGCTCATGACCAATTTACTCTGAGTTCACACGTTAACTTCGCTATGAATAATTGCAAAAAAAAAATCTGGGGTCCTCTGGGTGTATATATAAGATTTGTGTATATATATATGTATATATATGTGTATATATATATATACATACACCCAGAGGACCCTAGATTTTTATTTTTATATAATCCCAGAGAATGATGCAAAATCTTTGTCCAATCTGGAATAATATATCTGAGTTAATATTCGTATTTATTTTTATCATTTGTCTTTGAAGACAGAGAAGAATACCAGACTGAGGTGACATTGGTTTTTGAGTTAATATTTATCCAACTGTTTTTTTTTATTTTTTCTTTTAGTGAAGTAAAACATTTTTATTTGGAGGGTTTTAACATTTTATTTGGAGGTTTTGTAAGATGTGGAGGGAGAGAGGGTGAAAAAGAGAGTAACCTGCTCAAGAAAGAACTCAGGCTTCTGCAAGGGTGGAGAGAGCCTCTACATACATCCCGGCATTAGACATGAAAGCATGAAAGTTCACATCTCAAGAGGGGAGATGCGGGTGACACATGTGCTCGGCCACGTGGGCACAAGCAGCACATGGGCTCGGGCGGCATATGCGTCTATCCAACTGTTTTTTACGAAAGCTAAGTGGAACTCTTCATCTAAACACTGCGGTCAAAATCAGACAATATTTAACTAGTAAACCTTCGGTGACTATTAGGCTGAAAAGGAATATTTTATTTTGAAAATGAAGCAAACATGTAATTTCTTCATAATTCCTGGCCCCCCACTCCTTGGCACTAGTGCTTATCCACTCAAATAAGCAGAGTGTGGCAATATATTCCATGTAAATCTGGTGATAAGATTGAACAAACTTTGGGTAGTTTTTGCTGGAGAATTTGGCATACAGCAAACACCGGTGATCGATAGCAATTCCTATCACGAATCACGAAATCCCCATTAATCGTCGATTTCTCGAGCGGGTTCAGTAACCTCTCCATTGGTCCTTTCCCTGAGATCTTAGAAGTCTCTCTTGGCTCCACCCTCCAAATAATGTGGCTCTGGAGGCTCTTTCAGGGTCAGGGGAATAGGATCCAGCTTGTTACTGGATTTAGCATATGAATACACCATGGGAAGCTTGCAAGGCTGTCCCATGTGGGCAGGAAACTCTCAGAAGCTTGCCAGTTTCTCCCAGAGGGAGAGGTAGGCTACAAGATCTCACAGGGCCACAAAGCGGCTGTGTGCTTCTGGGAAATTGCTTTTAAGTCTCTGGGTGCTGACCATTGTATGGAATTACACACACCTGGGTTCCTCTGCCGGTACCTTCATGCGTGAGGCCTGTCCGAACATGTGGAGAGGGGCCTCAAGCATGGCTGTAGCTAGGTTCCGGTAGTCTTTGGCTGCCAAGATCTCTGCTCGGTGTGGGGAGGGAAGCTGGAGCCCATCTCCTCTGAGGGGCCCGGGGAAGACAGCCAGGCGTGAGGGCAAGAGACTCTCTTTTATATATATATATATATATATATATATATATATATATATATATATATATATATATAGCAATTCCTATATATGTCCAAAATGTGTTGGGATAGACCCCGGTATTTTGGAGGCTTGGAGGCTACTATTTCTTAATGTTTGTGATGTAATTTCTGTAAGTCATATAAAGGTGAAATCTGCACATATTTGCTTGCTTAATTGTTGATCTTTTTCTTAATATGTAGTTTTTCCATGCATATTCCTGTGTAAAATAATGCTTGAATTGAGAAAAAGCTGTTATACCTCCTTCCCAGCACATGATTTTTAGTAATAGTGTGTAGGATGTGGCCATATATTCAAACCAGTAATAGCACTTCATCAGTATGCAAAGGTTCAATAAGTGTGAGGTCATTTGCAGAGTATGTTATCCATAAACAGTGGGATCTATCTTCAATAATGTGAACTAGGCTACCTCTCACTGGATATGCCAATCTTGAAGGCAGGTTGTACCCTAATGATTCATCTTGTGAGTACAAACTTGTGAACAGTGAGCTAATTGGTGGACTCTCCATTTGTCTAGGAGGGTGAGAAGCTTCACGCAGGTCAGGGAATCTAAGGCCTCAACAAATTGGTACTCACTATTAACTGGACAGTCCACCATAGATGTGAGCTTAAAGAAGAGAATCAGAGATCTTTTAAGACTGTATTTCTCCAGAAGTAGCCAGAAACGATGTACTTATAACCCTTCAGCAAATCAGAAATACTGCTTTAGTCTTTATTTTACCTAAGGTTGTAATCAAAATGGTACTTGTTACGAAATCCTAAGAAGTGGTAAGCCATGATGATATTGAGTTACTTTAGTTTGTACTGTTTCAAGCCAAAGTGATAACCAATATAGACCCAATTTAGACTTATCACCTTTACTAACTGTACCACTTTGGTATAGGATACTAATAGTGGGGCGACTGAATGTCAAATAACTCTATACTTTTCCTCAATTCTGCTGTAAATTTAAGTATACCTACAAGTTAGAGTCCATTTATATAGATCAAAACCTAGTATACATATAACCACACTATAGATCATCTGAGAATATGTACTATGCATGTATCGTACATTCAAAGACTAATAAATTCTTCCCACTTTGAATAGGGGAATCTAATGTCTGAATATGCAATCTGAAATACAATACAACCTGATTACATAATAGATTCCTAACGCATTAAAAAAAATTATTCCATTTCCCCTGTCACAGGTATAGCAGGGTGGTCACAGATGTTGCATTTAGCAGTATCCTTCCCACGCTTATTGGGAAATATTATCATGCTCATCATTCTCTGAATAATCTCTAATCTTGAGTGAGAATGGCCATAAATAACTGCCATTCCTGTCCTGATGGGTCCCTCAAGAACTGGAAGATAAGGACTCAAGCCTTCAAAATATTCAAAATGAAGTCTAAGAATTAGATAACCAAGCCATAACATGGGTGAACATATTCAAGTTTTAAACTGTGTAAACAACACAAATCTGGCCTTCAAGTTTTAACATTTCACAGAACTCCCAGCATTATATATTTACAGATATCAAATATTCTATGCAGGCATATACTATAAACAAGATAAAGTAAATGATCTGCTTGCTTCTTTGCTTCCTTTTATTACTTTTTATTTTATTTTTATTACTTTTATTATATTTTGGTTTTTAAAAGTTTTAATTGCTTGTTATTTCTAGGACACAAGAGGTGGTGCTCAGGGGTTACTCCTCGTGGGCTTGTGGCATAATATGGGTTGTCAAGGACTCAACCCTGGTTGGCCACATGCAAGGTCAGTTGTCCTACCTGCCATACTACCACTATGCTTTGGCCCTTTCCTTGATGTTTGGTGACTATTTTTTTTTTTACATCAGACATCTTTTGTACCACTAAATGATTCAACATTTTTTTTCATTTTCTACAATTTCAATCAAAAAGCTTTAACAATATAAATTCATTATTGACATCCAACAAACTATTTATATAAAACTTACAATTGATGAGGCTCAAGAGATAGGAGTTGAGTGCTGAGAGCAGGTAAAGGACCAAACATGATGATCTCTCAGCATCTGTATTGAAAACCTTAATGTCCAAAAGGGGAAGAGAGAGAGAAGAAGAATGTTTTCCATAGAGGCAGGACGGTGGTGGTGTGGCAGGAGGGGAACTGTGGGAAATGTATACTGGTACAGGGACGGGTGTTGGAACATCCTATGACTGAAACATATCACAAAATCTTTGTAACTTTATCTCATGGGGATTCAAAAATGTATTTAAAAATATACATTTGAAAAAGAAAAAACCTTACCATTGAACATAACAGTAGGTATCCCTAAAATTGATTGCATGCACTGGCACTCATTCCTATGCTTATTCTGGGCTACCCCGTCATAAAGAAATTAAAAGGAATCAAGTTTAAACCTTTAATGAGAAACAAAATATCATTGCTATGTCAATCATTCTATCATTCTTCGGAAATCTCAGAATGGGACTAGTTGTAATGAACAATCATTAGAGCTGCTAAATAAAATCTTTCTGCCTATATTGAAGCAGGTCCCATGATATTGATTATGTTTTGGTGCGTGTACTGGTGTTTTCATTGACAATAAAAAATATATCACCAGGGGCTGGAGAGGTAGGACAGTGGCTAGGGTGCTTGCCTTGCACGCAACCAACCTGGGTTAGCTGCCAAACAGGGCACCCCTGAGCCCGCTAGGAGTAATTCTTGAGCACAGAACTATGAGTAACCCTGAGTACAGTATGGTGTGGCCAATCCTCCATTTTTACCTCCCCAAAAAAGACTATATGTGTCAAATGTTGAAAGATTATATTTAAAAGTTTACAAATATTTGATTACAGGGAAAATATTGCAATCCATTACACAACAAAGCAAATTAAAACAGAACTTGTTTATTTGGATTTGCGACTTTGTTCCTTGGGGCTGACATAACCAGAGTTGGGTGATATCGTCAATAGAAATTTATTTTCTCAGAGTTTGGGAAGTTAGAGGTCTAAAATAGTGTCAGCAGTTCTGGTTTCTCTAAGACCCCTCCAACCTTTTCCTGCTGGGTCCATCCAATGGACTTTTTGTCTGTTTTGGGTCTTCCCTGGGGCCTCTTATTGGATGGCCTAATTTGCTTTTCTTATAAGGACACAGTCAGATTGGATTAGCACCCACACTGAGTGCCTCATTTTAGCTTAATTACCTTTTTAAAAAGGTCTTATCTCTGAAAAACTAGTCACATTCTAAGTAACTGAAGGTTGAGGTTTAAATAAATGAATCTGAGAACACAATTCAGTCCTACAACCAGGCAGGTTGCTCACTTTATAATATGTATGAGAGAGAAAATAGAACTTGGATCAAAAGACACAAATACAGAGTGAATGAAATAATTTTACTGAGGTTTGTTTTAAGCCAAGCTAGCCTACTGTATATTTTTTTATGTTCAAAACACAGCAGGTAAGTGTGAAAAGAAGAAAGTCCAGAAATGAAAAGTTTATAGTACTTGACCTGCTTTCTGAAACTTTTAACCTGAAAATTTTAGTATATCATCTATTACGTTCAGCTCGGGGACAGAAATATAAAGTTTGTGGGAATGATAAAAGCTTTGGAACTTCCACCACAACTTGAGATACAAATTAAACTGTTAAACAAGAAAGCATTCCAACATTTTTTTCAAACAATACAAGTGATGAATATTTGTCTTACCTCTGATATTTTCAAAGAATGAACAAATGACCCAGAAAGAAAGTTGCTGAATAACTCTTATCCTATTTCTCTTCATGCATTTTTCAACATAGCCCCGCACATAGACATTCGTCGCCTCACACAGCTGGACCTCACCCAGATCATAACATATAAGGATGTTAGTATTTCAAAAGCACTTTGTCATTTCAGATAATATACTGGGAAAGAAGTATCATTTTTAGTGGTTGCCACCTCTTGATATGATTCCACAGGAATCCAGGGTTTATCTCGTCAATAAGCTGAACATTATTAAAATGAGTTCATACTTGAATGCTTCATGTTTCTCCCACTCCTGGGATTATTCATAGAGAGAAAATTATGGAAACATTTTATAATTCATCTGAAAAATAGTTGCTCATTTTCTAGTAAGTATGAAAATATGATACCATTTGATTTTTAAATCAATATGATTTCATATAAAATAGGAAAATGTGTAATTGCCAAATTTTATGATAGTATATTTTATCTTGTAGGGTAAATGTCAGTAAAATCATTTCTCTGTATCTTTTTAAATGTTTATTGAGCTATCATTTTAAATGCCACATTAATTAGATTTCATAAAAATGTTGGTAAAATTGTTTTTTATAAAAACCTTTTTCTTTAAACATTTTAGTGGTTTATATGACTTCTCCAACTCTCTTAAAAATGTACTGAAAAATTACTACTATATTATCATAATAAAAATATGTTTTGATGAATTTCTCAACTCAGTTGTGAAATATCCTTAAGAGTATAAGAAATTATTTTGTTCAATAGGAAAAATAGTGTGGTCTCTTGGCTGATACTTATGAAATATTTTAAGAAAGTATTCTAATATTATGTAGGATTTTTAGAAGTGCAACTCTACAGAAGATTTTACACTAAAAAACAACCTAGATACAGTCTTCTCTGAACATGCTACTCTATGATGATAATACTGCAATTTATTTTCCTCTGCCCATTTGCTTATTTCTATAGTTTCCATTTCAGTTAAAGAGCTCCACTTGTTAAATAAGAAGAATAAAATGATCCCATAATGTCACGATCATCTGACAGTTAACAACGTGCCTTGGACAACTCATCACTAAGGCTTTCTGAATTGCAGTTCTAGCCTAGATTTCTGATCAACAATCAACATTTTGTTATCCTTATCAATAATACACCAAGTTATAGGAAGCTACTACAACCATGTATGTGAAAAACATCTTTAGGCTAGCAAAATTGTTTTAGAAGAAAATTGCCAGCATGAGGATTCCGATAAAGGCAAACATCCCTGAATAAACAGAATCTCAGTTTCTTCTGCCTTGTCTTCTGCTCATTATCTTTTGTCTCTTTACTGTTTCCAATTTTGTCCATGATTCCCCCAATTTGTTTTTCCTGAGACTCTGTTTCCCTCAGAGAAAATATGTTATCTTGACATATTTCCCTTGTGTCTCCAGCCATTTTTCTTGCTGTCTCATCTGGGAAGTTGGATTTTCCCCTGGGCTCTCACTTCATTACACTTGGCCAAAATGTTCTGCGGTTTTCTTTCATTCTCTGTCCTCTCAGTGGAGATACTGGTTTGTAAACTATTTTCTTTTGGTTAACTCCTAAGGACTAGGGACCCAAGGTTTTTAGCCATGTTAAAATGATCATGTACGACTATCAATTTGGATATCACTAGAGGGTTTTCTCCAATAATCGCCATCCATTTTGGCCTCATACTCACCTTCTTGGTGAATTCTGTATCAGTTTGAGCTGAGGGCATGTTGCCAGATCTTCCTCCCACATGCTCCTGTCTTCTTGAAGAAACTCATGAAGGTAATTTTGCCTTGGCTTTGATATGTATGTGTGGCTCTAGGAAAACAGGTGTGTATCCTAAGGATAGAAAATCAATCTCGTCACAGAGGCAAAGTCACCCAACAGAGAATAAAGAATGCATTCCTGTCTTTAAACAAAGCTGTTCAGATTGGATTCTGTCACTTGAGGACATGATCAACATTCAGAAGAGAACAGAGAAATAGCACCTAGCAGAATGCTAAGTGGGGTTGAGACTTCTAAGTTGTAGTAGAAGGTCTCAAGTTTTGTCACATATGGTGAAAGCACATTTGTGAGCATGTAAAATCCTAACTTGCAAGTTTGCTAGAAGCCAAAGCACTTCATAGAACTAGAAAGCAGAGAGTGAATGCAAGAGACTATTGCCAAAACTCAAAGACCATTTTGAAGTGTTCAGGTTCTTTTGGTCAATATCAAATAAGATGCCTATATTTTATCTCAGTGAAAGATAGTTTTTTTTTTCTTTTTGGGTCACACCCGGCAATGTACAGGGGTTACCTCCTGGCTCTGCACTCAGGAGTCACTCCTGATGATGCTCAGGGGACCATATGGGATGCTGGGAATCAAACCCGGGTCAGCCGTGTGCAAGGCAAATGCCCTACCCGCTGTGCTATTGCTCCCGCCCTGAAAGATAGTTTCTTAATGCATGTCAATGAAACTCTGAAGAATCTATCTGAGGGGGAAATGCATGGTAGGTCATAGGATAATGAGGGGGCCATCATAATACGGCCACATGATAGCTAGTGGACAAGTTGGAGGAGGAATTATTTACACAAGTAGGATACTAATGCAAGCCATTGCCTTTATCTGTGCAGGCCACCCCGACAGTAATGGCCAAATCCATGTATCCCAGAACAATGAACCCCTGACTTCAAGCAGGTGGGAGATATAAATGGAGAGAGAATTGCTCAACAAAAGGCACCAGCACTACCACCACCAAAAAAAGACACTCTCTTTTTGTGCCAAGCAAGACTCTGAAGCTGACCACTCCATGACATTATCCTTCACTTTATCTAAAAAAATGCATACGCATTAAATAATACACTTACTAAAATCAAATATAAGATCCTGTAACTTTACGAAGTGATTGCTCACCACCAACACCAACATTCCCAACATTCCCGAGAGCCTCTGTCACTGTCCTTATGGTGCCACTAGGCAAATGACATCTAGGGGACATGGTAATTGAGCATGTTCATGAAACATGTAATCTATATCAGGCATAGGTCTCACTGAGCTCTCATGGAGGAATGCACTGCTTCTCCATGCAAACAGGGAACTTCCTGCTCGAGATTCTGCAGAGTGAGAGCAGCTACTTTCCTGGTTGTCTCCCTGTCTACTTGGGCACAGAGAATGTTTAAATCTTTGCTTAAGACCATTTTCATCCTACATCCCACCTGACCAGGAAATGTCCTCTCGAACTGATGGGTAAGAATTTGACCCAACAAGCTTTCCTATATAATTTCTCAAATAGCAAAGCTTACGAAGAAAGACATTTCAGAAATTTTCCCATTGCAAGTCATTTTCAATATTTTACAAAATGAGAACTCCATAATGTATTGAACAGTCAAATATTGTAAGTGGTGGGGTGGGATGGGGGAATAAATAAGTTTTTACTGCCTATAGATTAGTACCTACAGATCATTACATTATTTAATATATGCTGCATATTGTATTATATACAACAACTCAGAAAAACAAGGCATGGAATTCTGTCGATCACTGGTTTACTTATTCCAGTTCTATCTAAGAGAGTAGCTATGCAATACTTATCTCCACAAATATTTACAACATCCTAACATAAAAATAAATATTTTAGGTTCTTTGGGTTTGATTAATGTTATGGCTAGAATTTGGCTCGTGGAGGAATGATACAATTTATTCTGTGAAATCCACACCTGTAGGAATGCATTTCCTTCTATTAACCACTGATACCTGCTAAGTCAGAGACTCCAGGCAATCAACAAAATGCCATCCAAGGGACTGCCCAGCATGACGTAGTTTGCAGTGGACAGGCAATTAAGTTTCTTGCAGCATAAGGTTGGAGAATTAATGTAACCCTGAGTAGAGCAGTTAAGATACATTTCTGGCTTAAAAGAAAAAAAGAAAAACTTTCATTGGTCTGTTTCCACAGATTCAGGAAAAGATAAAACTGCCTGGTTAATATCTTCATACGGGCCCTGGGTGATATGACAATTTGGGCCAATTCTGAAATCAAATGTAGGACAACAGGTAATTGGCGTGACCAATTAAATGTCAAGAATAGCTTCCATTTCCATAGATCCCTGTGCCCTGCTTGTCAGAGAGGGACGCTGTCCGAGCATCAGACAGGGTTCATGCCTACGTCAAGGTTGGGGTACCCTCTCTGTGACCCTCAGATAATGTGATATTGCTGTGGAGTGAATCTTGAGGAGACAAGTTGTAAGTTATGATTGCTTTGGCCTGATCTTGGTTACTATATTATTTTTCAGTCTTTGATTTCTGAAAAACTGTTGCTGAATATGTCTTTTCCAAGAGTATATTTGAAAAACTATTTTGGAAATACCCACAGATAGCATTTGGGGCACCCTTGTATGACAGTAAGGGAATCTCAAAGCAAGTTAATTTAATTGTCTGTATCCTGTTAACTTGTACTCTGAATGGGGGGAGCTGACATTTGGAATCTCAGTTTAGAACAAGTGTCAGGCACCTCAAGAGTCTCATAGCATTTCCTTCCCATTGCTCCATCATGGTAGTAAACTGACACTGGATACTAGGGCCTTTACAACAAGGCTCCCCAAATGATTTTAATTTGTGACTGTTTTCACCTAGAAATATTTAACATGAATTCTTGTATATAAGTATATAGACAAGGTAGTTACATTTGACATTTATTGATAATCATAGGACTGACATTTATTGATAATCATAGCACAGCGGGTAGGGCATTTGCCTTGCATGCAGCTGAACTGAGTTCGATTCCACTGTCCCTCTCAGAGAGCCAGGCAAGCTATCGAGATTATCCCACCTGAATGGCAGAGCCTGGCAAGCTACCCATGGTGTATTCGATATGCCAAAAACAGTCATAACAAGTCTCACAATGGAGACGTTGCTGGTGCCCATTTGAACAAATTGATGAACAACAGGATAACAGTGCTATAGTGCTACAGTGAAAATCATCACGATATCACGATCACGATATCCCGTTAATCACCGATTTCTCAGGCGGGCTCAGTAACATCTCATTTCGTCCTTTCCCTGAGATCTTAGAAGTCTGTTTTGATTTGGCCCTCCAAACGATGTTGCACTGGGGGCTCTTCAGGGTCAGGGGAATGAGATCCAGCTTGTTACTGGATTTTGCATATGAATACACCATAGGAAGCTTGCAAGGCTGTCCCATGGGGGCAGGAAACTCTCAGAAAATTGTCAGTTTCTTCTAGAGGGAGAAGTAGGCTAAAGATATCAGGCGGCCGCTTGTGGCCGCGCACTTCTGAGAGCTTGCTTTTAAGCCTCTCTCTGGATGTTGACCGTTGATGGGATTACACACACCTGGGTTCCTCTGCCGGTACCTTCATGCATGAGGCCTGTCCGAACGTGTGGAGAGGAGCCTCCAGCATGGCTGTAGCTAGGTTCTGGTGGTCTTCGGCCACCAGGAGCTCTGCTTGGGGTGGGGAGGGAAGCTGGAGCCCATCCCCTTCGAGGAGCTCAGGGAAGGCAGCCAGGCATGCGGGCAAGAGATTCTCTGTGATAATCATAAAGAAAAATATTCAGAATAAATTTTGAATCATTTCTATAATTCCCCATTCAAGAAGCCACGTGTTAGAAGAAGGTGGAGGAAGACAAGCAACGTAAGCTTTTATCTGCTTGAAACTGGGCCTCCACAACACTCACGAATCTGCAGAAAATTGCCTTAACTCTAGAAAGAAGATGAGCTGTAGTTTCTCCCCACTACAGTGTTATATTTTAGGATGTCTACAGCTTTTCTACTCTCACAAGAAAGACTTTATAAAGATGCCTGTCTATTGAATTCCGGGCCATCGTGCCTAGTTGGCTAATGCCCATGTGATGGTCAAACCATAATGATTCCTGCGTAAGGAAACCGTGATGACTTGATCTTTAATCATTGTTTCCTGCAGCTGGGCCTTTCCAGCCTGGAGCCAATCATCAGAATTCAAAATCAGGAGGGAAGAACCAGTGCAGGGTTTCTGGGGCACACTGGGGGTTGCGTTGTTCAGGGGAGAATCTTAGCTGGGTGCTTCAGAGGGTTCCGTGGTACTAAGGAACATGTGCTCAGGATCAAACCTGGGCTCCCTACATGCAAAGGCTCTGCTCCAGTGTAATGAGTTGTCGCTCTGGCCCCGCCAATGGAGGATTTTAGGAACCTTGGAACTCCTTGTAGAAAACATCCTTTGTCTGCTCCAAGGGCTGTGCCTCTGGGGCATTGCATGATAAACCTCTCTAGCCTTTCCATGTCTCTTTGCTGTAGAACAGCGTTTCCCAGCATGGTCCAGTGGGACCGCAGTTGAAAATCACATAAACGGAGGACATGGTATAAGACTAGGGTTCAATCAATAGGACAAGTGTCTGCAGGAAAGAAACAAAATAGGAAAGAGGGTCATAGTCAGAAAAACATTGAGTAAAAGTTACTCTTACTTTGGGTAAGAGCCTTTACTATTTACCAAGGAATCCACAGCCTCTTATTTTAATTCCATTTAATTTAGTTTACTTTAAAATCAAGGTGTTAGCTAATAAAACTGTTAGAGCTATTTATAGTCACCATAGCTAACAATTAATTCCAAAGTGCATTTTTGTCTGTTTTTTGCTTTTGTTTCTGGAGTCACACCTGGCAGCCCTTGGGCCTGACTCTTGGCTCCAACAAAGCGAAGGGATCAGCTGGTCCTGCTCAGGGTTCCATAAGCAATGCAGGAGGTCAAAGTAGGATTGACTGTGAGCAAAGTTAGTGCCTCCACCCCCAGGCTGTCCTCTGGCCTCTCACAGTGCTCTTTACTACTATCAGTGACTAGAGCAAAAGCAACACTGGTTTCTTTTCAGCCTAACAATACATTTAGTACCCATCCCAAACCATTTCTCCATGGATCTAATAATCCAATTTGATACTGTCTGCCATATTTGCTAACGTTGGCTCTGCATGAGTCACATAATTCTCTCCTTCCCTCTGCTTCAACCTCTTACTCCACTCTGGTTTCGGACCTGGAGGCAGTAGGAGACTGAGAAACAAGGAAGGATCTTGAAGTGAATCAGACGTCTCCGACTGATAAAATAACCACCTCCGGGAATTTAAGATTCCTTGAATTCAGACTAGAAGAACTGAATAATGCAAAGAAAGGAAGAACCAATGACAATACCTGTAGGGAGCTTCAGAAGGAATTTGTGAGTACAGTGTTGCATGAAATTCTGCCAGTATAGCCCCTTCCCGACTTCCAGGAGGCCATTATTTCACAACAAATGTTCGATAATCATAGACCCTGTGAGGTTGTCAATTCAATTTGTGTTGTGATTCATTCACCCAAGGAAAAGACTTTGGATTATGTTTTCGAAAATCCAGCCCTCTGATGAGAGGAAACAATGATCATAGTTATTATTTTTATGCCTTAATCAAGCCTTTGATCCTGAATGAAGTACTGAGCTTATAATTTTCTGTTTCCAACTTCTCCTGTGTGACAAAAAGCAGCTAATTGAATGCATTGCAGTAATTATTTTAACTAAAGTATTCCATGGCAGTAAGTGTTTTTCATCCAGTTTATCTTCAAATATAGGTTTTCCCATATCAAGTGTCCCTACATAATACTATTTGTGTGGTTTTGTTTTTAAGTCTGAAAAATTGTAAAATATTCCCCAGATGAATTCATGGTAATAGTATTGCCCAAATCCCATATCAAATAAACCATAACAAATAGGCAAGGCCACTTTTAGATAGGAGAAACATGAAATTTAATTTTTGCTAACGACCAAAATCGTGGATGTGCACCAACTGAGCATTTATGTATAGTGCCACTGTCATTTCTTTCCTTTCCATTGACCTGTTGCATAACCCATTACCTTGCTTCACAATTACTTGAACACAATTGTTACCTCGTTTCTTTTAAAATTCAGAGCAAATAAGAAAAAAGTCAAAAGCTATTTTTCAATTAATATTTATGGTTCAATTGGCCTGAAAATAACTTATTCATTAAACTGAAATTAACTAAGTTACACTGTAGAAGACATCAACAAGAGGATGAAAGCATTTTGTCTTTTTCTTTAATATTTCTTTACACTCCTCCTTTGCATTTCACATTCTATTTGAGAACTACATTGGAATTTAAGCCATAGTCAGTTGCTGCAGTTTTATTAATTAATTCTTAAACTTAGTCATTGCTGCTCCTCCCAATGTATCATCAGATTTTTGAAGACTCTCCAAACTTCCAAATGCATCATAAATCCTACATGCAAAACCATTTTATGCTCGTAATTGCACTGTGTTCCTATAAAATAATAGAACATTTCAGAATATTCTCTTATTTGTTCATTACATTTACAAACTTTAAAGACCATATTACCTTATTGCTATTCAGGGTCCAATTCTAAACTAATATAATTTGAACAAAAGGAGCTTTAGGTGAATTTCCTTAGTTACTTTGATATCATACAAAACATTTCCAAGCATAATCATGTTAATAGGCAAGGTTTGCTTTTTATTTCAGAAATAACTACCTAGGCTGCATTTTTACCAACAAGTCACTCCTTGCTTAGAATGGAAAGTGAAAAGTGTTGCCTAAATTGCATCACAATGTAAGAAGGCTGCAAAAACAAAACATTAAAGTACTAGAAAGTGAAGGATTTCTGTGATTTAACTGTCTTATCTGCAAGCTGTGAATATAGATTGTGTTATTTAACAACATAAGCATGAAGCCTCCAACCTTTAGCTGCCATGTTCAAAATGCAGCGTGGAATGTATAGCGGGAGTGCTAGAGGCATGTATCCATGTCTGTCACTTGAATTATGTTTACCTTCAAGCCTCAAAATCAAATAATCCGGGATGCCACTTTTATTGATATTTCCTCTTCTAAAATCCTTCTTTTGGTTCTTTGCCTTTGTCTAAATACTTTAAAAATAGTCATACTTGCAAAAATTCCTTGGAGGATTTCCTCCGTGCGTGCCACATCCGGCACTTGTCAGTTGAAACTAGGACAACATTGCATTGATTCTTGTTTGTTTTAAATTTTTATGCAAGCAATTGGATGTTACAGAATATTTTACATACAAATGAGTCCACTCCTAATAGAAACCAGGAATTCTGTCAATCAAGGGGCGGGTTGAAAAGGAAAGCTTTCAAATGTGTTGGTTACCCTCCACTGAATTATATAATAAGTGATTGCAGAATGTGGAAGTAAGTAATAACAGCCTGAATAGAAGCTGGTGGTAGGTAACAGAGTTATTTGTGGCATTATCAGTGAATGGCAGTCAACACATTGGATATTGCCATGAATAAAAAGTTGATGCAGACTTTCTGTTATTCATTTTCCAAGTCACTCAAAAAAGCTATATGCAATTACATTAGAAAGTTATCTCATTGAATTATTTGAAAACAGGTCTGAGAGAAAAAAATAAAGTCAAGCTGTTTAATTTCCTCAAATTCATAAATAAAAGGAAATGAATATTCCAAAAGAATACAGATATTTTGTTATATGGCCATATATCACTAATAGAAATCTGAAACATGAATGCATAATAGTCTTTTTTGAATTTAGTAGTGATACAAAAGAAAACTGGTGAGCTTGACCTTCACGGCCACAGCGGTTGTAAATATATTTACTTTAATCAAGGGTGGATGGTATACAGTGAACTCATTTATGGAGCCAACTTAATATGGCATTAGTATAAAACACACTTTTAAAGACTTGCAAAAATGGTATTAGTATTAAAGTTTCAAAGTACTAACAAATGCTGATAGAGGGAAAAGTCAAAACTGGCACCGTTTTTCTATTTTAACCCAAAAGCAGGTTTCTGTGCGAAGTGGGCGTTGCTGTTCAGAAGCAGCTGGGTAGGTCCTGAGTTTAAAAGCCACAGAGTTTAAAAGACTTGGCAAGAAAATCTCTATGAATAATGAAAGAAGGCTATGATTCCCATAATGTGTAACAGGGAGTTGTCTTGCCTCTGTCATCATTAGAAATTAGTCTTTTCTAACTGACCGAGTCTAGTCGTTATTCCCAACTCTCTGTCCCTCTTGCTCCCGTATTCTCTCATTATATCTTTGTCTCCAGGAGATCAGACGTGTTAGACTAGAGAGATGGTTCAAAGACCATGGCGTTTGCCTAGCTTGTAGCTAGTGCCACAATCCTGCCACTGCTTATGGTCCCCCAGTAGCACTAGGCATCATGCCCTAGCACAGAGCCAGGTGTCGCCACTGAGCAATGCTGGGTGTGGCCCCATTTTCAGAGGGATAAGAACTCTGTCACTAGGAAGTGAGGGTAGCCTTGAGAGGATACCAGGAGGTGCTCCTTTCCCCCTCCCAGCTGTGAAATCCATCTTAAATCTAGAATAGTCTCTCCTTCCGTTACTCCACTAAAGCCATTCATCTCACTGGGCATGCGCAAACTCTTGAGCCCGCAGTTCCTTACAAAATAAACTAATGTTCTTGATGAAGGTTCTCACTGTTTTCAACAGGGCATGGATATAAACATTGAAGAGATATTATATTTCATGGTTTGCAATTGAACTATGGCATATATTATCACTGCGGGCAGTAAATCGTACAATTCAAAGGCAATAAACATAAAATGGTAATAATATTCATGCTTTTTCCTCTTAAAATGATCTACATGGTTTCCTTCTTTTCCTTCAAATTCATCATAGTAAATCCTTTATTTAGCAAAGGATAGTTTGTTGTATTAATGTAGTTGAATAAAACACTATCCCTATTCCTATACAATAGAAGGTAGATATACACATAAAGCTGCAATAATTTGTGATAACTTTTATAGGTAGTAACAGGGTTATAAACTAGATAAAGTGTGATCATTAGCTCAGGGGCAAGTTTGGGTGCTATTTAGTTGAAGTATTATCTAGAGGAGACTTGTAAATGCAGTTTTGCAAGATAAATTTCTAATTAGTATGGCTTGAGGAACTAAGAGAAAAGACTGTGAATTTGATACTCTCGCAAATGGCTCTTCCAGAATATTAACTCACTTAGTAGGTCTTGTCAATAATGAATAGTTGTTCATAGTTGCATGTATTTCACTCACAGTAAACTCTGATGACATAAACCTAGGTTTCTTAATTAGAATTTTAAGCGCAAAAAGGAATGTTTTGCTTTCCTAAGAAGTGAATTAGTTTATTCACTAATACCTAATAAGTTTATTCACTAATAAACTAATAAGTGAATTAGTTTATTCACTTAAAAGTAACAGTTGACAGGAGTGGAGATGTGAATATTTTAAGCATACAATATCACCATATCACACCTACCACTAAAGTACTAATGTTCCTCCACCACAGTCCATTTAAACCCTCCTCTTGGTAACCTAACTCTTATTTTAGTTAAGGGCTTGTTCCTTGGAACAACTTGGTTTTGCCTTGGTTGTTCCTCAGACATTGTTTCTTAATAGATCATATTTTGTTTCTTAATAGATCACATAAGAAGAGACCATATGATTATATTTTTCTTTTTAACATTTTTAGAGAAATAGTCATTAAATAGGTTACACATCTGATTCAGTTAATCTAATAATACTTGATGGCAGTTGTATTTTTTAGCAATATATGACAGTGAGTCTAAAACCTCACAAGTTGTATGGCTTCAATGAGAATCAAGAGTGTGTCCTCTTAAACTGTGCAATACTATCTTACCAAGTTTACCTAAATCTCCCATCTAGTAGGAATTTTAGCCCTTCTTTAGAACTCAAATATTATAATTAGATATTGAACATCTAGAAATATTTCGGGCATTAGTAACTATAAAAGTGAAGGAAACAGATTTTATATAGATTAAAGTACCTTTTATTTTCAATAAATAAGCATATTATTTACCTTGTAAGGAAATATAATAATTCTATCTAATTTAAATTTTGCACAGACTTTTTTCCTTAAAAAGGAGTGAGTGAGAGGGGGATAGAGACAGACATAGAGAAATAGAGAGGAAAAATAAAAGTGAAAATTTTCTCCCATAGAAGCAGTCTGGGGCAGGAATCTGGGGACAGGGGTAGCAGGAAATGGACACTGGTGAAGAAACAGGTGTTGGAACATTATATGACTCAACCCAATCATGAACAATTCCAAAACTGTGCATTTCCTGGTGACTCAATAAAAATTAAAAGAAAGAGAAAATACAGGGAACGGAAAAATAATAAATGAGTTAAGGTACTTGTCTTGCACATGACTACCCTGTGTTCAAGCACAGTACCACATATGATTTGCGAGCACTGTCCAAAGTGTTCCTGAGAGTACACAACATATCGCAGCGAAGCGTGTAATGAAACAGTTACGGTGTCTTCAAACACTTGAGGAAAATAGACTGAGAGAGGATTGGCGCATTTGTATTCTGCGTTAGTCACCCAAAGGTGTGGGGCTAACAAGCTTGTTTCCATTCTCCCTGGGGATCTACACCCCCATGTTTAACTGACATACTGGGGTTCAGTTGTGTGCTGTAATGTGTTATTAAAGAAGACATTCAAAGAAAAAGAAAGAGTACTTAGCACAGAGCCACACAGAGCCAAGAGTAAACCGTAAGTAATGTCAGACATGGCTTCCAAGGAAACAAAAAAGGGTGGAAACTTGTAAACTGATTTATTTTTACTGTAACACTGTAGCACTGTCATCCCCTTGTTCATGGATTTGCTTGAGCGGGCACCAGTAATGTCTCCATTATGAGACTTGTTACTGTCTTTGGCATACCGAATACACCACGGGTAGCTTGCCAAGCTCTGCCATGCGGGCAGATACTCTCTGTAGCCTGCCAGGCTCTCAGAGAGGGATGAAGGAATCGAACCTGGGTCAGCGTGTGCAAGGCAAACACCCTACCTGCTGTGCTATTGCTCTAGCCCTAAATCTTTAAATTTCTGGATTAGAGAAAGTTATAGGATTCTGCAAACCTATCATCCAAGGATTGAAAGCAACAAACATCTTCCTTTGAAGGCTGTAGTGACAAGATAAAGTCTCTAAGTGGTCAATCTGTTTGTGACTTAAAATAAACGAAAGTCCCCAAAAATACACTAAGACTATAGTGTGCTGTTCGTTACATATATTTCAAGGCATTTAAACAGACTTCAACTGAGCTGATGGAGTAACAGTTCCCAACAAGACCCAGGGAAAATAGTACAGTATTAGAAGGGGAACGGAACCTGAAAACCAAACTAAATTAAGCCCCCAATTTCAGGAAACCCCGGACAACTAAACCAATATAAATATTTTAATGACTTTGTCTTCTTAATTATGATTTTCACTGCTTTTTAATCCCATATAATTGGTAGTTTATATTAAAATTAGTTTTAAAAACATTGATAAAAAGATATGCAACATATTTGGAGAGATAAACAGCATCATAAGTATTCTTTGCTCTCTGAATTGTTTATGTACTTAGGTATTGAAAAGTACTTTTTGCTGAAATCAGTATCCAAAAGATTAAAATCTAGCTTTCCCAGCTGTAGGGATTATAAGGTAGGAGGGAAGTAGTTGCCTTACATGCAGCCAACACAGGTTCGCTCTCCAGTGCCACATGTGGTCCCCCAAGCACCACCAGGGGCGCCACTGAGCACAGAGCCAAGAACAAATCCTGAGCATTCCCAGGTATGACCCAGCTCCTAAAAATATATATTTCATTTTTTTCTTTTCAACCATTGTCTTCATAAAATTATTTTACCTAGTCAGAACATAAGCTTAGCTAGGCACATTCAAATCTCTAGCAAACTTAATCAAGTTTGGTAATTTAACATGAATAAAAAATATGAGACTATCTTAAAGTCAGAGTAGAACATTAATAAAACAGTAACTCCTTTAGCCTTTGCTCTACAGTTGGCATTATTCTATTTTGGTTTTAATTGGAAATGATCTTTGAGCAGGTTCAATTTCAAACTGTATTCACTGGCTCTGTGCTGAGCGTATTTTCTTAGGATATCTTTTATTTCTTGTCCTTTGTTAAATTCCTCAAAAACTTACTGTTTAGTTGGTTCACTTGTTTATTTCTTCCAAATTTAGTCTCCTGTCTTCTGATAATGTTGAGAGAGGGTAACTTATGATATAATAAAATTCATTTTAGCATGATTATTCCTTATATGTCTAATAGTAAGTAGCCTTAAAAAAAACCTGAATACTTAAAAGCCAAATATAATGTAAATTGCAGAAAGGTACAAAGGGTCACTCATTATTGATAGAAAATGGGGCCAGAGAGATAGTCTGTTGGGGACTGCCCAGGACCCTGAACGAAAGAGGACCCCGAAACCTTTACCCTGGACAAACTGGAAAATTCCATTACCAGCTTTGCTTGACCTGAGGCAAAGGTGCCCTTGTGACAAAGGAAATAGCCAAACTCAAGAGGTAAAAGTAGCCCAGGGCAGTTAACTAAGAGACGCCATTAAGCCCCTAAGTAGAATACCTTCCTCTACCTTGTGCATTCCTCCTGCCAGATGCTCCTGCCAGATAAACCCTTGCCTTCCCCTCCCCACTATTTCTCAATCTACTCTTGAAGAATGTTGTAAGCCCACCTAATACACCCCGAACCTTTCCTTATTTGGTCTGAGAAGACACTTCCCTGATGATTGACAACTTATGTACCAACCCCCTGCTAAGAAAAGTATAAAGCCAGTGTGGCAGTTAATAAAGTTGCCCTTGATCGGCATGTGTCGTCTTGGGCCCCCTGTTTACTAACCTCACTAGTCTTATTTCAGATCGGGACCCTCACAGAATCCACCTAATTAGGAGCGCTTTCCACTGTTGTCTCTCCGCGGGCCGGAGAGATCTCCAGGGGAACGCGCAACTGGCGCCCAGCGTGGGTTCGTGAGTTAGGCCACCCGATCGGACGGCAAAGCAGCGACGAGTCCGGAGCCACTCATAAGGCGTCAGGTAAGCCCCCTAGGGGTGACGCAGAGCTGGGTTAGTCTAATAAGGTACCTTTTCACCGCCGTCCCATTCACCCCTCTTAAAGATGGGGTCAGGAATCAGTCAGGAACCTGAATTTATTGAAGGCATTCAGGAAGACTTACGTGACAGACATATCGAGGTTAGGAATAGGGTTATTTTAAAGTCCCTCCCTTTTGTTCACAAGATTTGTCCCTGGTTTGTTGTTCCTTGTCCCACGATCAATTGTGTTTCTTGGGAGCGGGTAGGCTCCGAGCTCACTTCCTTTTCGCTTCTAAAGGGTTGGAGGCTGACAAAAGCTTTATGCTCCAATACTGGTCGCTCCTCAAATCCATTATCACTAGTGCCCACGACAACCCCCGTTCGGCCCAGATTATTAGCATGGCCCAAGAGCGCTTAGAGGTGGTCTCCAGGGGCTGTTCCCATGCCGCCTCTCGTGCCCAATCCATCTCGGACCTTCCTACTGTTGCTTCTGATCCCTCCCCTCCGAGACCCGAATCCCTGCCCCTGGACAAGGGCATGATGACTTTAGAAATCAACGGGAAGGAGCTTTCAGGTCTGATTGACACTGGTGCAGATGTAACGATCATTGCCAAAAAAGACTGGCCAAAAGAGTGGCCCCTCACCTCCTCGCTGACTCACCTTCAGGGTACAGGCCAATCCCAAAACCCTATGTTAAGTTTGTCCGCACTTGATTGGCGCACCGAGGAGGGCAAATCCGGGACTGTATGCCCTTATGTTCTGCCTGGGCTCCCTGTCAATATCTGGGGCAGGGATATTCTCTCACAAGTGGGCTTTTTACTAATTGACACCAAGGGCCCTTTCCCATTGAAAAATTACAGGCCGCCAAGTTGTTAGTGCAGGTACAGCCCGGCACCCCACCCCCATTTTTGTGATAAAAAAAAAAAAAAAAAGAAATCCGGTTCCTCCATGACCTCCGGGAAATAAATAAAACTATGATCCCCATAGACGCCACCCAGCCTAGTTTCCCTTGCCCATCGGCTATTCCCCAAGGCAGCTCTAAGATTGTCCTTATTCTTAAGAATTGCCTTTTCTCCATTCCCCTCCACCCAGAGGATTGCAAACGGTTTGCCTTTTCTCTCCCTATCACAAACTGTGCTGGGCCCCAGCCCTCGCTTCCATTGGAAAGTCCTGCCCCAAGGCATGGCCAATAGCCCTACCCTTTGCCACTTCCATAATTTACCCTTTTTGCGCTCTTTTATCCCTCCTTTTACTTTGTTCATTACATGGACGACATCCTCTTGGCCGGTGCAGCCGCTGACCTGCTTCACTCGGCTGCGCAGCGTCTGACTCAGACGCTGTAACACAGGGGTTTCCACATTTCCTGGGATAATACAGATGCACCCTCCCCAGCTTTTCCTTGGTTTTGAACTTGCTGCCGTGTCCAAATTATTTGCCTCGACCCCTCAACCCTTTAATCTTTATACAGATAGCTTTTATATCGCCACCCCCTCTCCCTGGAACACAGACAAAAAAAAAAAAAAAAATTGGCAGTTGGTGACTGCTACGGGATCTATGAGCAGTAAATAATACCATGATCATTTTTTGGGGTACTTGAACCTGGACTGCCGTCCCCAGCAGCCATTCCTTCAGAAATGTGTAAGACAGTACTCGATTTAAAAGACTGCTTTTTCTCAATTCCCTTGCATCCTGAAGATCACCCCCCCCCCCCTTTTTGCCTCTAGTTTGCTAGCTTCTAATTAGAAAGAGCCCAATGTACATTGTAGCAACCCCATTGTCAGGGGGACAAGACCAAAAGTAATGTGGACGCCCGTAGGGCAGGTTTAAGAATTTCTGTGTGAATGTGGTGCGTGGGGTTCGCACCCGAATGAAAGAGGACCGGTCCGAACGAGTGCAGGAGTGTGATTTGTGCGTGTGCCTTTAGTGTGTGTGTATATTTGTCTCATTATATTTCTCTTAGTTATGCTTATTATTATCAGCAGAGAAGTCAGGAAAATGCAAGATCATGTGGTTGAGTGTTTAATAATATCAGGAATGAAAAAGTGTGTCGTTAAGGTGGTCTATCCGCCTCAGAAGTAGTCTTGATCTTAAAATTGTAACATCTGACAACTTAGGTTTCAACAACTTTCTCATGGATTGTTTTGCCGGCCTATATCAACAAAAGCGCTTTCTTGACCCGTTTTTCACAAGCAAGGAAACTGGCTGGTCAGGCAGAGAAACGGGGAGCAATGTTCCCAATCGGCCGACAGGGCTTAACTTTGCCCTGGGGACTTGTTCCTTCCTTTCTCAGTCTATCAGTTTTTTCCCTGCCATTTCTGAAGGGTCAGATTGATAGATCAACTGCAGATGTGTGCACATGTACATGTGGTGTTTTTAGTGAACTTATTGTCTGTCTGTTTGTCTGTCTGTCTGTCTCTCTATGTGGAACACTTGAGTGCTGGAGCCAGAGTGGGAATCAGTGGTAAAAATTAGGCCTGGGGAAAACAGGATCATCTCAAGAGATCAGGGTGATATGCAGTTCAGCAATTTAAAGGATCTATGTGATTTTGGAACCTGTTAGACCAGGTTTAAACAAAGATTTCTAATTAGAATGTGGCGCCTACAACGAAATTGAAATTTTTAGTCTAAAATTCTTATTGGAAGAACATTAATAGTTATTACCAGTTGAAATTCTTTTGAATTCCAGTATCTGTACTATCTAGAAACAGCTACAGAACTAGAGCCAGAAATCTAAAAGTGAATTGGGAATTCAGAGTGCAAGGTTTATCTTATAAGCCTCTGCTAATTTTAATGAGGAATTTAGCTGTTTTTCAAACAACAGAGGTACAGAAACCCTCAAAATAAACAAAGTTACTTGTGTTTCCATAGACATTTGATAGTCAAAATTTTTTTTCTATACTATTATCATAATTTGGTTAAAAAAAATATATATATATGAATACCCGAAGGGCTCTTTCTGTGTTTGACAGCATGCTTGTATTGTGGAATTGATAAAGTTAGAAAGCTCATGATTTGAACTAAGGTACAAAAACTGTTGAACTTAAGCCAAAGAAGATTTACTCATGTTTCATGAAAATTGATGGTTTAAAGGTCTTATGCTGTTGTGTCAATGTACTTATACATCTGCATTGGATTATTAGAATGTGAGCTGAAATAATTGTAGTAAAAACAGGTTCGAAGAGTAATGGTTTAGTTAAAACATGAGTTTTTTGGAGTTCTAAAATTGGTTGCAAAACTTGTCCTACCAGTGTTTTATTTGATTTGAGATAACAAAAAAAAAAAAAAAAATTTTTAAGCTACTTAGCTCAGGGTCATAAGGAGTGAGAGTTTTTAAAGATTTCCCTGGATCTACCCACCCCCCCCCCAGCATTCCCAGCTCTGCCCCAGTCAGACTGGAAAATGCAGACCCTCCTCAACAGTGAATTCTAATCACACTTTTGCCCAGCAGATAAGACTTGCTAATCCAGTTTTTTGACTCTTCCAAGTATCTGGTTCTTGCAACTTTGTAAATGAGAAAGGGCTTGGGAAACAATTGATTCTTATATTTGCATTAGAACTCACAAAAAAGAAATAGTGGGAAACCTCCTTGTAGGAGGAAAAGTCTATGCTTATATTTTAACAGATAACACCTACTAATGTACTCCTGGTCCTGCTATGGCTTCATCTGGAGTAAACTTCATCCTCCTGGTACTGACCCAGACTCCACAACCTACAAGGTCCTGCCGACCTGACTGCTGCGGTTCGCGACCTCGCTGACCCTGCCCAGGACGCCGTGACCCCCGACTCTTCTGTCCACCATGACGGGGCTCATGCTTCCACCTCCCCTGCCCCCTTATCTCCCCTTTCCCCATCTCCTTCTGATTTTTAGCCCCCCTCCTTTTTTTGGGTACCTCCCCTGTTTCCTCCCAGATTTTTACTTTTACTTGGCAAGTCCTTAATGAAGCAGGCGATGTTGTCAATTCCACTTCCACATTGTCTCCCACTACACCCTGGCCCGAGCTCTGGGTTGACCTCTGCGCCCTCCCAATGCCCAGCAGTTTCTGGTCTCTCCCTGATTACGCTGGCGGCCACGCACCCAAAGCCATTCCTGGCCATAGCGTCATTTCTGGCTGCTCCGCCCGCCGCCACCGCCAGAAACTTCTCTCCGACCCCATCTACGTTTGCCCTGGCGGCCGCCACAGGCTACAACATAACCCCTCTCTTGCCCGCACTTGTGGCGATCGCCCTGATTTTTTTTTGTGCCACCTGGGGCTGCGAGACCACGGGTGACACCTATAGGAAACCTTCCTCCCCCTGGGACTTTATCACGGTCCGACGAGCACCCCGGCACGACCTCTATCGATTGCAACCGTGCGTGAAATTTCCTTACCATCCAATTCACTTCTGCTGGCTAACGGCATCCCTGGTCCAATACTTTGCCCTGGGCTCTTCGCCTGTATCACCTCGGCTACGATAAAGGCTTCACCTTCTCCCTTCGCCTTCTAAAAACTGCCCTCTCCTCACGCCCTATTTCCATGGGCCCCAACAACACCCTTCACCATCACCGCCCCCCTACCCTCCGTCGCTACCCACCGGCGCCCTCCGGGACCCCGCCACCCACATCCTTCTTCCGTCCTACTCTGCCTGCGGGTCCAGCACCCTCTTCTCAGCCCATCCTGGATATGGTCAACGCCTCTGCTGCCGCCATCACCGACCCCGCCTATGACCAATGCTGGATCTGCTACTCCTCTCAACCGCCATTCTACAAAGGCATTGCTGTCCTCGGCTCTCCATTGAACGTCTCTGACTCCAACGAACTCCGCTGGGAAGTGGGGCCCACGCACCGATTGACTTTGGGACATGTGGTGGGATCCGGACTTTGCCTGTTGGGGCCCAATATGCTCCCCCCCTATGATTTAGTACCCGTTTGTAATCAGACTCTTGTTATATCCAATTCCTCCCTCCACGTTAATGCCACCCTCTATCCTTCCTACGTCATGGCCCCCGCTGATGCCTACTTTGCCTGTTCCTCTGGCCTGACTCCTCACATTGTTACATCTGCCTTCCTGGCACATAGAGGTTACTGCATTTTGGTTCTGCTTTTGCCACGCCTCACAGTTCGCCCTGCCGATGCCCTGCTCTTCTCCTCTTCTTCCTCTCTCCTGCGCCACCGACGTGAGCCTGTTACTGCCATCACCTTTGCCCTCCTCCTCGGTCTGGGTGCTACAGGCGCCGGTACGGGCATCTACTCCTTTGTCTCCTCTCAGGAAAACTTCCACCAACTGTCCCTTGCTGTGGAGGCTGATGTCCGCGAACTTAAAAAGGGCCTTCAATACCTAACTGACACTGTTGGCTCTCTGGCTGAGGTCGTCCAACAAAATAGACGCGGTCTTGACCTGGCCTTTTTGAGAGAGGGGGGAGTGTGTGCCGCTCTTAAGGAGGAATGCTGTTTCTTTAAAGATAAGCTTGGGCTAGTTAAGGATAGCATTAAACGAGTGGAAGAAAACTTAGAGGAAAGTATAAGATTGAGAGACCAGGAGGAATCTTGGTATAAAAATTGGTTCTCCACCTCACCCTGGCTCTCGACCCTGTTGCCTAGCCTCCTTGGACCCTTCATTGGGTTTTTACTGCTAATTTCCTTTGGCCCATGGGCATTCCGCCGACTCACAAATTTTGTTAAGAACCAGGTCGATGAGGCAACCAGACGTTCAGTGCAGGTCCACTATCAGCAGCTCTCCCAACACGACCCCGAAGGGCTGGATAACTTGGAAAAGCCCACACTTCAGCCCCTGAGCTTTGCGGAGTTCGAGCACCTGGCATCCCGCCCCCGCTCACTCTGTTCCCGGCTGTGGAAATGCCTAAGACGGGGATAGCTTGGTGCCAGTATCTGGGTGCGAACATGGCACCACCTACAGTCGTGCGCACATTTTTCTAACCCTTTTGGTCACTGCCATGTCCAGAACTGGGAGCCCACCAAGTAACCTAAGACAGGCACTCCACCCACTCGCTCATTTTTAATATAGAAAAAGGGGGGAGATGTTGGGGACTGCCCAGGACCCTGAACGAAAGAGGACCCCGAAACCTTTACCCTGGACAAACTGGAAAATTCCATTACCAGCTTTGCTTGACCTGAGGCAAAGGTGCCCTTGTGACAAAGGAAATAGCCAAACTCAAGAGGTAAAAGTAGCCCAGGGCAGTTAACTAAGAGACGCCATTAAGCCCCTAAGTAGAATACCTTCCTCTACCTTGTGCATTCCTCCTGCCAGATGCTCCTGCCAGATAAACCCTTGCCTTCCCCTCCCCACTATTTCTCAATCTACTCTTGAAGAATGTTGTAAGCCCACCTAATACACCCCGAACCTTTCCTTATTTGGTCTGAGAAGACACTTCCCTGATGATTGACAACTTATGTACCAACCCCCTGCTAAGAAAAGTATAAAGCCAGTGTGGCAGTTAATATAGTTGCCCTTGATCGGCATGTGTCGTCTTGGGCCCCCTGTTTACTAACCTCACTAGTCTTATTTCAGATCGGGACCCTCACAGAATCCACCTAATTAGGAGCGCTTTCCACTGTTGTCTCTCCGCGGGCCGGAGAGATCTCCAGGGGAACGCGCAATAGTCCAGTGGGTAGGGCACTTGCCTTGCATGTGGCAGAACCAGGCTCAGTCCCCGCCGTGCCGTATGATGTGCCTAGCACCACTAGGAGTCATTCCTGAATACAGAGACAGGACATACCCCTGTGCCCCCTGTGTCTCCAGTGCAAAGAGAAAAAAATAGATGAAGTGCTGAAGATTCTGCAAAATCTCATGTCTTTTAAAATTATTTTGTCAACTAAATGCCACTTTCTGGTATTGAATGCAAATTGAAACTTAACACAATAGGTTAATCAAAATTGCTCGTCTAACATTCTGTGAAAATCACTAAATAACAAAAATGCAAAGCATAATTTATCTTGGCAATTAACCTGGTTACCATTTTAAAAATACAATAAAAATACTAAAAATGTTTCACTTAAAATTATGTATATGCATAAGGTATAATTATTCTATTTGAAGCATTTGTAGTAAAATCATGGTAATTTACATGATATAAGGTGAATGTCAAAATTGAGCATTAGATATAATATTGTTTCTAATTTATTTGTTTGTTTTGTTTGGGGACCACCCCAGCTTAGTACCGGCTCTGTGCTCAGGGATTACTCCTGGTGGACTTGGGGGTGCCAGAATGAAACAAGGGTTTGCATGCAAGGCAAGTGTTCTACCTGCTGGACTATCTCCCTCTCACCCTGCCAAATTCTTAGGGCAACTATTAGTTCAGCAGTGCGTCTCTTTCTGATGCTCTGACATATAATATTGTGAGACATATCTAAGTAGTAAATCAATTTTAAAAATAATTGACATTTTATACAATTTATCAACATGAATTTTCACTCTATCTGACTATATGATTATTTTGCTTTTGTTTAGTTGAGTTTATGTCAGGCCCAGTAATGGTCAGAGGCTACTCCTGGCTTTGTGCTCAGGGATCATTTTCATAGTAACTTAGGGAACTGTGTGGTATAGGGCATCAAAATAGAGCCCCAGAATGCAAAACATATGCCCAGGCCAGATCTACCACTCCCGACACTGCCTAGATTATTGGAAATCAATATGTTAGTTACCTGCATCAGAGAAATGTGTGGTCCTGTGTTAATTTGATACCTAAAGTTAGCACGGTATCCATGGGTTCTATGCTCTGAGTAAATAAATTAAAGAAAATAAACTAATAGCATTCTCTTCCTTTACTATTTTTGTAAAAAGGAAAACACTTTCCAAAATTCTTTTGACATATTTCTGATTATTTTTTTTTCTAAGCCCTTTGCAACAGATTCAAAATTCTTCTGTGTCATCAGCAACCAGCTGCCCAAAACCACCTGCTTGATAAAAGAGAGCTGAAGGCAATGAGAGGGTACCTGAAAGGAATGTTTTGTTATGAAAATGCCAATAATTTTAATGGAAATATTCTAAAGTTACTAACCCCAGGGTGTCTTATAGAACATATGAAAAAATTATAAAATGACAACTAAAAAGCTATCATTATGTAAATACTATTAATTCAAGGCATTCCATGTGTAAAGCATTATGTATTTCAATTAAATATTTCTTCTAAGGGGATGGTGACTATAGTTACAATGTGACTAAAATAGACTGAAAATATGCTACTGTCAAAATAAGCCCAATTCATTAAGCATGTCTCATTAAACATGGGATAATATGGTGAAAAATAAAATCCTAATAACCAGAATAAATGTAGCTATGTATAATTAGAGAATAAGCATTGTAAAATGACTGGTGTCCTGATTCAGTTAAGAAATAACCAGGTAACATTAAAACTATTTGAGGCATTAATGTCTTTAAGTTCAGGGCAAACTCAACAGGTTAGCAAAAGGTAGAGTGCATAAACATTTATGTTTTGACATGCTAATCCAGTAAAATAAAACCCAGTAAAATAAAAATGTCCCCCGTGTTATAAAAGTCTTGTTCTACTTAACTATTTCTTTGTATATAACCAATATACACATTATTAATAACACATAAAGGAAATTTTGAGAAAATATACTGTTTTTCATACCTGTGCTTGCAATCCAACCGTGTTGGGTCAGTCTATTCTTACAACATTCAGTAAAGTAACCAAAGTTGATTTAGAATGTTTCTGCATACACAATGTGTCTAACCCTCAAAAACAAAATATTGTTTGAGTTTTATTATTCTATCTGTCAGAGAGCACTGTATTATACATGATCAAAGAGTATCTCATTAAAGACTGACAGTGCTTTGCACTAGTTGTATTCAAAGTCTCCTTGGGCATTATACCAAAAAAAAAAAAAATCAAATGACAGTTAGTGTCAGCACTAAACAGCTGAGGGCAAACTATTTTCTCAAAACCTATGTCATTTAATTGAAATGCAATATTTCATGAATATTAGAAAACTAGGCTTTATTAAAAATGGCAAGGCAAAGTGAATGCATGACTGTTTAGAGTAACAAGCAATACAAATTTATTCATTTAATACATCACTGAATTATTTAAAACTCAGCCTAAATACAAGGTCATGGAATAATTTTGGCAAGTAGGCATTTTGCATGATGCATTTCCATAATTCCCCTGCATCTACAAAGTTAATCACAGCATTGGCATGAAGACCTTTTATCTTGTTCTCACAGAGTCAGATAAAGGCTTGAATTCAAAATTAAATACACAGCAAACTATTAGCACTTAGAAAAAATAACTATATATATACACACATATGTATATAAAAACAAGTGAAGTTAACCAGTAAATTTAAGAGTTATAAGCAAAGTAGAAGTACATTGAAATTCCTAAAATTCTAAATTTTGAATTTACTCCAAAATAAAAGTGCTTTGTAGAATAAACTTTAAGACACTAGTACCAAGCTTTCATGCAAATTGGCTTTCAATAAAATATGTTTTTTAAAGAACTAAAATGACAGGGATTCTGTCTCTAACTTAGAGCCCTTCCTTTCAATTCTTTCTTGATGCCTCTTTCTCTTCCTGTCCACCTGAAAGCTCATCTAGTCATCAGATGGTTTTGAATTCCCGGTCTGAGAACTCCAAGATTTCTACTATAAAAGTTACAAAACTTTCTGGTTCTGATATTTCTTGTCTCTCACAAGTGTTGTTTTTCTTTACCATTGTGCTTTGCAAGTTTTCATGGAAAACCTGATTAGATGGAACAGGGGAAAGAAACTGAAGAAAATCAAAAAGGATTTCAGGGCTGGAATGATAGCACAGCAGGTACGACGTTTGCCTTGCATGCAGCCAACCCGGGTTCTATTCCCAGCATCCCATATGGTCCCCTGAGCACTTCCAGGGGTAATCCCTGACTGCAGATCCAGGAGTAACCCCTGTGCATCGCCAGGTATGACCAAAAAAAAGCAACAACAACAAAAAATGGGTTTCAGTGTGAGGCTCTGTCCTTACAGAGGCGAACCCTGCTTCCATCTGTTCACCTATTGTCGCCCGAGTCCCCACATTCCCCTGGGCCGTGCTCCGTCACCCTGGCTGTGTTGCCTTCCTCTAACAGAGCCGTGGGTCCCAAGCTGTCAATGCAGCTGTGGTCTTGGGTGCACTGTGGGGGAGAGGGTAGAAATGCACCCTCGGGTCCTCATTCTGTTTTGAACCGTGTCAGCCTGTGTCTCCGGAGAGGGAAATCCAACACACCTGGTAGTTTTCTGCTAGAGTCAAGGAGGGATGGGTAAACGAGCACTGTGTGAGTGAAATGCAAACACAAAAGTTCATAAGTTTGTAACTATACATCACAGTGATTCTCTAATAAAAATTTTTTTAAAAAAAGGGTTCCCTAGTGGGTTACCCCTGCCCAGGTCTGCAGGGCTCAGAGTGCACCTGGGCAGGTCGACTGGTTTACCTACATTCCCCCAGAGTAGCCTCGCTCAGACCAGAGTGACCCAGCACACGGGGACAGGACAAGGGTCTCTTTGCCCCCTTTCCTGCCCCAAACTCAAGAGCATTTTTCACCCCCTCTGGGGTCTACTGTGGGAGATCTGGTTCACTGGAAGGAGTGAGATGTGCAATACTGTGGGCCTGCATGGTTGGGTGTTGGACCTAAAGGGATGGTGCAGACAGAAAGGCATTTGCTTTGCACATGACTGAAGCAGGTTAAATGCTTAACACTCCATAGGGGCTACAGGGCACCCATCACCAGGAGTGATCCCTGGGACCCGAGCCAGAGTCCTACCAATGTGGCTCCCAAGTGAAAGAAAACCAACCAACCAACCAACTAACCGACCGACCGACCGACCGACCAACCAACCAACCAACCAACCAACCAACCAACGAACCAACCAACCAACCAACCAACCAACCAACCAACCAACCAACCAACCAACCATAAGATTGAGTCTTCTTGCAGTTTTCAACTCCTAAATGATTTACTCTGGGCTAGATTTATTAATGATTTGTAAATGACTCATTATAGGTAATTAATCAGCGCCAATGGGAGTTTCCCTGCCCGGGTCCATATTCTGAGACCGCCAGAGTCCCCCTCTTCACCCGTCACTCCCAGCCTCTGCTTTGCCCCTCCTCTTCTCTAGAGTGGATCCAAGGACACTTCTCATTCCTCTCGTGGGTGGAGTCTGTCATTTGACAGAGATTGCTCACCACGAATGCAGCCACCTAAGAATTCCCTTTATCTCTGAATACCCCCCTCACCATGCAAGCAACTGTTTCCTTAAACTCTTTCGCTTCCAAACATTGAGTTTGGAAGAGCGTTCACCTCACAGACATGAGTAATTGATAACTCGCCCAGGAAATTTTAAACTAACTTTTCTTGCTGAATTTATGAATGACCACTTTCCCAGTCATTTGAACCAAACATACTATTTCCAGAAAGAGCATCAGTGCTAAAGCCTAGAGTTTCTTTCTGAGCTATGTTTTAAGATTTATTTCTGTGCTTAATTATATTTATTCAAAATTAGATATGCATCGTGTGTATTACAATTATATTGGTATTTCTGCTGTTACTAAATGTGATATATTTTAATTAATTTTAAAGAATTCCAGGCAAACATTTTATGCATTATCACAAACAATATTTAGTAAATAGTTAAGTAAATGTACCACAAATCTTTCATGATATATATTTCCATTTAAGTATTTCACATGTAAAAGAGATAAAAAGACTTGATTTAAAATAAAGAAAAGATATGATTCTGAATATCTTAAAGTGATCTGAGATTTACTTTTTTCTTATGTGTACATAATGAATATGAATATAAACTTAGTAAGCATAGGCCTGCAAAAAACTGGTGGAAATTTAAGAATTTATTTAAGAATTCCTATAAAAATATAAAATCAACAAAGGAAGAGATTCTTAAGTTGTAATTTTTAATCTTTTAAAAATTATCCAATGTAAATTGTTGCTTTATGATTTTAGAGAGAATTCTTATAAAGTTCAAAATAATGTTTGAAATACATGCTAAATAGATTTTTTATATTCTCTGTGTGTGCCTTAACCCACTTTTATTTTGCGTTAGTTTATCATTTTTGGTGACTTTAATTACTTTATGGATAATTATCTTAGAATAGCTTAACCAACAAATTTGTTAATTGCATTTTTATCTTTACAAACATTAAAATCACATGAAGTTCTAGTTTTAACCTGATAATTTATTGAAGGAGTAAATTATAGTTTACTCTCAATTTTGATAATTAAGTAAATATTCATTCATACCCCCATGATCATGGAAATGAACCATACATGTTATGTATTAATTTCTGATGTTTTAAAAATGTAATCCAACACTCATTCTATAAATCAGCACTTACTTAAATATCCTTTGGAAAAGGAGATTCCATAAATACCTGTGGGGCAAAGAAAACATGTCTCAGAAAAACTATATATCTCTGACACTGAGTAGATTAATCTCAGAACTTCTGGACGTTCTGGCCAAGATCTCCATGCTTTTGTATAGTGATTGCCTGAGAGTTCCTTCTCCTCTACCTTCTAAATTTTTCATTGTCAGGTTCTATTCTGGGAACATATTGGAAAGGGAATTTGGGAAATGCACTTTCAAGTTTCTCCCAAATGAATTAGAAAATGAGGTAAAAGTGACAGAAGTTATAAGTGATGTTGAGTTGCCAACATTTTCACTAGCACCCTATTCTTTGGCTCTCAAAAACTTACTTTTGAAAAAAAGAGTAAAAAATAACCCACAATTTCTGTGAAAGTTATTAGATATCAGCAATTCTATTCATTCCTGTTACAGAATGCCATTGACGCATACCTAATACAGTTGAAGGTAATCTAATGTTTGTCTAAAGTTAGGGGCATATTCTCACCAAGATTCTTTATCTATGGCTGGGACGTACTTTATCTCTTTAAACATAATCCCAATATCCTTTTGACATATGAATAAGTACAGATACAATATTATTACAGACTCATTTCAAATGTGTAGGATTAAGCATGTGAAAAGAAATTATTTACCACAAGCATAGTTCTTTTTTATTTAAGCTTTCCTTAGGAAACTTTCCACAAAGTGAATGGGAATCAGCTATACAAACACTGATAAGAATGCATTAATAGACATCTTAACCTTTTGCTCTAGCAACTATTTATTGTTCAAAACCACCAAACATTCAGCCTGTTCTTAAAGAATCTTACTACAGGCCATACATTAAGGGCCAATGCTTTGATATTGTCCATAGTTAGCAGAAAGGTAACATAAACATTTATTATTTGAGGAATAAACTCAAATGTTACGGATATACTATCAATATAAAAATCAATAATATCTAACTTTTAGTAATCCTATGATATTTACAAATATGACTAGTTCACTTGATCAAAGTCTCAGAGAGAGAGAGACTCTGGTTAAAAAAAAATAACTTAAAAATCCTGGCTTGCCTTCTAGAGGTAGAAGACAAATGAATAGGAGAAAGGAATTATAAAATATAATGGAAGTGATAAAGCTGAGTAGAAGGAAATAAAGCAAGTACACAAAATAAGCAATATTGTGGAAAATGTTCATAGTTGTCGATAGAATAAACTCACTTGTACATCACTTGATATTAGACTTGGAAATACTCCAGAGGAAATGCTCTCAGGGCCATTCCCATTTGCATACCTAAGGAGTTTCAGATCTCTAAAATTAATTTCTGGGTCCAGAGAGATAGTAGAGTGAGTAACGCACTTCTCTTGTGTGTCTTGAGCACTGGGCCGTATGACCCAAAAACTCAAAAAGAAATTCAGTTTCTGATTTGCTCAAAGAGAAGACAGTGTAATCCTAAGTGAGGAAGACTTTTCTTGGGATGTTCTACCCTGATCGCTCTCTGATTAGCTAGACTTTATTCAACATAGAAAGCCCATTGGAAAACCTCACCTTTCATTCATTTTACAAATATTTTTTCATGTTCTATGACAAATATCACTAAAAGTTCCTCCACACTGCAAAAAAAAAAACTCAGAATAATAATTTAAAAATACCAAAGCAACTATGAGATACCACTTCACACCACAGAGAATGGCACACATCCCAAAGAACAAAAGCAACCGCTGTTGGAAAGGATGTGGGGAGAAAGGGACCCTTCTATACTGCTGGTGGGAATGCCGACTGGTTCAGCCCCTTTGGAAAACAATATGGACGCTTCTCAAAAAATTAGAAATTGAGCTTCCATTTGATCCAGCAATACCACTTCTGGGAATATATCCCGGAGAAGCAAAATAGTATAGTCAAAATGACATCTGCACTTATATGTTCATCGTAGCACTGCTTACAATAGCAAGAATATGGAAAAAACCCGAGTGCCTGAGAACAGATGACTGGTTAAAGAAACTTTGGTACATCTATACAATGGATACTATGCAGCTGTTAGGAAAGATGAAGTCATGAACTATGCATATAAGTGGATCAACATGGAAAGTATCATGCTAAGTGAAATGAGTCAGAAAGAGAGGGACAGACATAGACAGATTGCACTCATCTGTGGAATATAAAACAACAGAGTAGGAGACTAACACCCAAGAATAGTAGTATATAATACCAGGAGGTTGGCTCCATGGCTTGGAAGCTGGCCTCACATGCTGGGGGAAAGGCAGCCGGGTAGAGAAGGGAACACCAAGTAAAATGTGGTTGGGGATCCTGCACGGGAAGGGAGATGTGTGCTGAAAGTTGACTAGAGACTGAACACGATGGCCACTCAATACCCCTATCGCAAACCACAACACCCAAAAGGGTAGAGAGAACAAAATGGAATACCCTGCCACAGAGGAAGGGGGGGTGCGGGGGAGGAGATTGGAGAGTGGGAAGGATACGGGTTCATTGGTGGTGGAGAATGGGCACTGGTGGAGGGATGGGTTCTCCAACATTGTATGAGGGAAACACAAGCACGAAAATGGGTAAATTTGTAACTGTACCATCACAGTAACTCACTAATTAAAAAAATAAATTAATTTAAGAAATAGCTTAAAAATACCACAAACATTTTTCAAAGTAGATTTTGGAAACTATTTCAAAATGATAGAATATGTTTAGCTATTTGCCTAAAATTAACAGTGGTATGGGCAAGAGATGGAAAAATATTCTCTAGGAATTCTGCTTGTCAGTACATTTTTATACATCAGTGGTGGTATATAGAGATAGTTTCTACTATACTCTTTCAGGGTGAATAATTTCAAGTTGTCTTATTCCTTTATCTTTGCTCAATTCAGAAATCCAGAAGACTGTCTTTATTAATACCTGTTTCTAACACTTTGGAATATTCTGAAAATTGTGAAAGAACAAAATTTTACTGTGAAATAAACTGAGTAAACAAGTGGTTTTGTGACTAATGCTCCAAACAGGTTGCCCATTTTTTTTTGTTATTATCAACAGTTCCTTTGAACCCAGTGCAATATGAGTAACCTTAATTCTCAGGATGAGCATCACCTATAAGATTTAATTTTTCAGTCATCTGGGCATCAAGTCCTTTTTTGGTATATTTGTGTTTTGATTATGTTAATGGAAATTTATGTTGCAAAAAGTTTTTATTAATAATAAACTAAAAGCTAACATTTAAGGCATATTTGTAAAAGGTTGTTTTGTTGTTTTTGCTACACCTGACAGAGTTCAAGACTTAGTTCTGGCTCTGCACTCAAGAATCACTTCTGGTTCTTGGGGGAATATAACGTATGCCAGGATCAAATAGGGGTTTGTAAAGCAGCACGCAGTACAAGAACCCCACCCATTATATATCTCTCCGACCCCAGGAATCCTATTTTAATGACTGTTCCATGGCTCGTTTTTGTGAATAAACTGAAACAAAATATGTCTTCTGTATACTCGTTTACAAAGAAAATAGAATAATTATATAAGGATTTTTATAAGTTCAAGAAAGTTTTGATATTAAAACTAGCCATCCTATTTAAACCTATGACTTTTTGAAAATATCTCCTTAAATTTTCAGGTAAACATTTGTATTGGTGTCTCTCTTCTAAGATTATCATGCATAAGAATTCATCAGACCAGTTACATAGTATATTATTGGCTATTTGCAAGTTGAAATTACCACTGTATTAAATGTGCAGTTTTGCATGATTATGAAAGCAACTATTTTAGAAATTGACATTTGTGCATTGTACATTTTGGAGAACTAGTTTTAAATAACTCACTGTGGGCTAAATCTCATTTAACACCTCCACCCATATCAGTATGTTATTAAGTTGTATATTCTTTTGAATGAATGATTCATTGATTCATTCGCCCACCTGACCACCCACCTACAAGATAGTCAGACTTCTTCATCAGGACCCTGAACAAATGGTTTGAGGCTCTTTGTGTCCCTGGAGAGAACAGATGAAATTGGGCTACACTAGCACTAGACAGGGACGGACGAATGGAGACGTTAGTGCCACCCGCTCCAGCAAATCGATGAGCAACAGGATAAGTGATACAAGTTATTCTTTTGAATATATAACTATCAAGACATATTGCTATACATACATATGTACTAAAAATTTTTTCTTTGTCAGTCATAATGTTCAACTGAAGAAATAGTAATTTATTTTCAAAAAGATATATCCATATCTATACCTATCTATCTCTCTATGCTGTGAAAATACTTTAAAAGCTTTCACAAATGTTAATATATACTTTTTTTTTTCAAAAAGACCAAGAGATAGTACAGCAGGTAAAGGGTTTACCTTGCTCATGGATGACGGGGTTTGATCCAAATCACTCCAGGTGGTCCTCCCCCTCCCCATCCCTGGCCCCAGTCTGCAAGAGGTGTTTCCTTCAGCGGACAGCCTGAGGTAGGCCCTGAGTATCGCTAGGTGTGGCCTAAAGACAGAGACAAAACAAAACCAAAACAACTCCAAGGGACTAAACCCTAAGATAGAGAAGAAGTCAGAGCATGTCTACCCAGAATGCACCGCTCTGGCAGGATTGGGTCCAGGCACTAGAGAAACAGCCCGTGTAAGAAGAGCTGCCTCTGCTCCTAAAAACCAGACAAACGCTCGTGTGAGTGAGTGCGCACTGCAGAGGCAGGAAGGGCTGAGGCGTTACTGGGGATGGGAATAGAGTTACAGAGGCTGCAAACAAATCAGGAAACTAAGCCTCGCCGTTCTGCTCACTGTAATGTTCACAAAATTTCTCAAATTAGGAAACTAAGGGTGTGTGGACTATAAAAGTCAAATATTTCAAGGAAAGAAGTGTGGACTATTGGTACGGGAAAGAACATATATATATATATATATATGGAATATATATGGAGCGATAGCACAGCGGTAGGGCCTTGCACGTGGACGAACCGGGTTTGATTCTCCCGTCCCCTTCTGAGAGCCCGCCAAGCTACAAAGAGTATCCCGCCCACAGGGCAGAGATGGCAAACTACCGTGGCATATTTGATATGCCATAAACAGTAACAACAAGTCTCAAAATGGAGCCATTACTGGTGCCCGTTCGAACAAATCAATGAGCAACAGGATGACAGTAACAGTAACTTTATAATAACCAAGTATGTAAGTAAATAGCACAAAATGTGTATATGTTACAGTATGTTATATTATTATTAAATAATAAATGAAAATATTTTGTATAGCTGTTCTTTTATGTTCTAATATTGGCCATAGTTTTGACCATTAGTTGCAAAGTTTGATTACTCTGGGGATCTACACATAATTAAGATAAATTTATTTTAATAATTCAAGCTACCAGAAACCAAACTCATGTAGCTCTTTTAATTTGCATATTAACATTATTACTATTGTTAATTTGGTCAAAACCTGCAGTATTTAGGATTGTGTTTAGAGACTAGTCCTGGCAGTGCTTGAGATCATATGTGATGTCAGGAATTCCAACCCAAGTCAGTTATATGCAAAGTAAACACCTTGAGCCCTGTACTTCAGGCCTGTACCTCTTTTAAAAAGATTATGCTATCAAAATAGAAAATTTTTGATTAACCATCTTGTGAACTCCAAATATTTTTTTTCTTATCAAGTCACAAAAGGAGAAAGAAAAAGGGTGCATGTTATTCTTTTCAGAAATGTTTTTGGAAATGAAATTTTCATGGAGAAGAAAGGGACCAAAGTAGAAAAAAATGGTATAGCTTTCTTATTAATATTGAGAGTGTAGTGATATATACTTAGTGTTTCACTTTATTTTGATTTTTATTTATATAACTCCATTAATTAATGCAACTGTCTAACTCCAAAAACGAAGAGTAATCAAACACTGTCTTTCTTAGAAAGTTGTTTTTAGGAAACATTTATAGTATCTTGTGCTTAAATACCTAAAATTAAAATACAGGCTAAATTGTTTGAGTGTATCATAGCATAGAAAGAGTCAAATGCCATAGAGACAAAATACTCTTCAAAGAAAGACAATAAAGAAGATAAATATTCATGCCTAGCAGACTTCTCAAAGAAGACTTTATAAATGTAAGTGCATGCAGCTAGAAATGATGTCTGAATGCAAGAATCGGAGTGTTAGAAGGGATTTCCTATTGGGGGAGTGAGAAAACATTACATATGTATCATGAGTTTATAAAAATCATTAAAATCATCTGCCTGAAACAAATCTTAATAGACTTTATTAATTGGCTTTGGTTGGTTAGTTTGCTGTAATTTCATGAGCTGCTAAATCTTCTTTAGGAATTGGTGACTGGCCTAACTTTCCGGCATTTTATTATCAGAGCCACATACAGTTTTAGGGGAAGGATTTTTGGTAATGCTTGTTCCTATCGTCTCTGGTTGCTAATGATCTTTGTTATTACTTTATCATTATTTGTCTTTTTATGTTTCTGATTTATTTTGGCTCTCATGCGTAACCTGGTATTTTAATTTGACATTGGGGGCTGCATCTCAAGCAGTGCTCAGGGGCCTAAGTGGCCACTTCTCTGTATCCTTGGGTGACGGGGCCAGAAAGCTTGGTCTGACGACCCTGCAATCAAGCATCGCTCAGGCTCCAGGAAGAACACCAGGTTTCTGGTGCCTTATCTCAGAGTGGTAAAGAAACCATCCCGCGCCTGGGATCAAACTTGGGCCCTGGCACAGTGAGGAAAGTGGCCCTGACCGCGTGGCCCTCAGGCACTTCCCTGGCCCTCTTTATATTGTCTCACTCCATTTGCATCCAACCACCATTGTTTATTTTTTTAATTAGAATATGCACTGTAGCACTGTAACACTGTTGTACCATTGTTCATCTATTTGCTCGAGCGGGCACCAGTAACGTCTCCATTGTAAGGCTTCTTGTTACGGTTTTTGGCATATCGAATGCTCCATGGGTAGCTTGCCAGGCTCTGCCATGCGGGAGGGATACTCTTGGTAGCTTGCCGGGCCAGCCAGAGGGATGGAGGAATCGAGCCCGGGTTGGCCGTGTGCAAGGCAAACGCCTACCTGTTGTGCTATTGCTCCAGCACAATTAGATTATATCTTATCTAAATACTTTAACAATTTAGTTAAAAAAAAATATTTTTCAGGGTGGGGGGCAGAGAGACAGGACAGCGGGAAAGCCGCTTACCTTGTATGTGGCTAACCCAGGTTCTATGACACCCTCCCCCCCAAAATTTTTTTAAAGTAAGCAGTGATGTGAATATTTTGACGTCTTTTGGTTGGAGTTGATGTAACTTCTTGCCTAGCCAGGATTTGTTCGCTAAGTTAGATTCAGGTGGTAATAGCAAGCAATCGTGCTCCTCCTGAAGATGGACGTTTTAAGGGCAGTGATAGAAACTTTTCCAATTCAAACCATGTCAGAAATACTCCATTACTGATAGTCCTAAAATATTACCTGAGACTTCTAATTTTGTGTTTTTAGAGACTTTACATGTCATACATATATTTATATCGTCTGTAAGAGTCACATGTTGATAGACAGAGTTATTTTCTTCCTTTGGGGATATGAATCTTTCAGCCAGAAATATTTCTCAGAAAAAGGACAAAAACACTTTGTTCTTGTGCTCCAAGATCAAAACTGGAGAAAAGAGAATCAGCATCCACCGTTCAAAACACCGGCTTACGTGTGTGTCAGGAGATGTGCAAATCATGGTAACTAAATGTACAATTATTATCGCATATTCAGATTCAAAGATTTGGAAGATTTAAGGATTGAATTTTTGACATTAACAAGATAGGTTTAGAGATTGACATTTTTCTAAGACAAATATTAGTTCTCCCCATTTGTGTTAGTATTGAAGATAATTTTAAGTCGGTAAATTACATATAAAACAGCTGATTTTTGAAAATAGCAGACTTGGGGGAGGAGAGATCGTGCAGGACACACGGTGTTTGCTTGAAGAAACCACACTACATTTAACTTGAAAAATCTCATAAATATCTACTCACTTTTCTATCAAATATAACCACCTCTCTCAGAATTTTTCTGTTTAGGTTTCTAGGATCATAACGAACATAGCCATTTCATAAGAAATGACTCCTCTAAGACCTTCACCTAAGAAAGAGAGGAAAATAATCTTTGTTTTGATTATAGCTCATTTATAATTTAATAGGGCTAGGGAGCAGTACCCCAGGAAAATCATGGCAATGATTTCATCAAGGTGAGAAAACAGGATAACAGAAACTTCCGTGATGCAGAGCACTGTAATAACTGCACTGGATTTGGTGAGGAGATTATAATCCAAAGATGTTTTTTTAAACAAAAGTATAAATAAGTAGGGGACGTGAGTGAGGATAAAAAACCTGGTGATGGCTTGAAGTTCTGAGGAATATCTATGCTGAAAAACATTGGTCTGAGACATGATCTTAGGAAAGAGTCTCTCTCTCTCTCTCTCTCTCTCTCTCTCTCTCTCTCTCTCTCTTTCTCTCTTTCTCTCTCTAAGACCTCATTCCCCAGGAAGGCACTCACAAGGACATAGCAGTCTAGATTTGATTCAAACTCGTGTGAGAATTGTCAAGTGTTTTCTACTTAAAAGGATCACTCCGGATAAAAGTCGTGTAGAACTCCTTGAAATGAAAGATTTTGCAATTGACACAGTATTTTAAAGGGAGGACCTGACAGTCTTTGACGATGGATTAGAATGGTAGAAAGAGTAAAATCAAAAAATCTCACATTTGGAATGAGCACCTGGGTGAATAATGGTGCAATTCACAGTGATTCCAAAGGCAGCAGGACTAGGCTGGGCCTGGAAGTGGGATGGTTGAAAGGACACGTTTGGAACAGGTATGTTGGAATTTCTTATTCGATACAAGAAAATCTCAAAAGAGTTAAGGTCAAATGTGAGTTCAAACTACGTGTAGAGTCATGGCAAGAGATGAATGTATTTGTAATGTTATTCAACTGTGTCGTGAAAAATAAATAAATGTAAGGGCTATATTTAATAAATAACTCCATTTAAAAAGCAAAGTTATTTTTGAAAAGAGGGAATCATTAAAGTGATTAGATTAGGCAACTTTTTAAAAAGAATTTTGTCAAATATTTATCATGAGAAAATTAATTTCTCACTGAAATATAGATATTTTCACAAAATTATACAGAACGTAACAAGGGAGAAAAATGAAATGTCTCTGGGGCTGAAGTTAGGTACTTGCTTTGCATATGCTTGACCTGGGTTCAAACTATGGCACCCCACATCCAAATCCCCGCCCCCAGCATGGCCCGGAGTGATCCCTGATTATAGAGTCAGGAGGAAGCTCTGGGCATTTCTGGGTGCAGCCCTCCCACAAATGAAAATAATAATAATAAATACTTTCTCTAGAGAAGTAAGGCTATAAACAAATCTACTTATTGTCATTTATTCTCATACTTAAATGCAGTTTTTTTTTTAAATTTTGCTTTGTGGCCACACCCAGTTGTGCTTATGGCTTACTGTTGGCTCTGCACTCACAAATCAATCCTGGCGGTGCTCCGGGGTCTATATGGGTGTTGTGGATCGAACCTACGTCAGCGATCAATGTACAAGGAAAATACCCTACCTGCTGTAGCTAGCGCCATTCTCAACATTTCTGTGTTATCAATAAAGGCTGAGACATCAGCCTCCACATAACATACAGTTCCATAATCTGATCCTTCTTCTTACTGTCCTTTCCTCCTTTCCTATTCAAATGGATGCTAAAGAGTTTTTTGGTGAAATATAGATAGGCTGTAATACTTGATTTATTTGAAGCCTTACCACTTCCAGTCTATGTCATTGTCTCTCTGCCTCAGTCTATCTGTCTCCTCTCTCTCCCTCTTTTTCTCTCTCCCTCTCCATCGTTCTCCCTCCCTCCCTCCTTCCCATCATAGCTATCATTCTTCGTTTTCTTCCTGTCCTTGAATAATGCTTCAGACCTATCTGAGCCTCCTTACATGCCGTTGATCTCACCAAAACACCATTTCATCATTTGCTGAGGGACACTCTTCTTAGAGAAGTTCTAGTTAACATAATTTACAATTATACTTTCTCCCAGAACTGATCACTTCACTTCTGTCATTATTTTTCCCCAATAGTTGTTTCATTGGAGATGTTCTACCCTAGCACTCAGTCGTTGCTGGGAACTCAACTCAACAAGCTTCTGAAACTCCCACAAGGTGTGGGGGACTCGGGAAGGGGTGCAGATTCCCTGAGTGCACGTCCCAGTTGAAATAAAGAGTATCATGCGCTGACTTTCTGTGAGCTTAAAAATTGCAAGTGAGATCTTTTTTATGGCGATTTTCATGACAATTTTTATGCAATATTTTTCATAAGTTTGTGTTTTTGTGGGCTAGAGTGATAGAATAGTGGTATGGCCTTCGTCTTTCATGTGGCTGACCCGTGTTCGATTCCTCCATCCCTCTCGAAGAGCCCGGCAAGCTACTGAGAGTATCCCAACCACAAGGCAGAGCCTGGCAAGCTACCTGTGGCGTATTGGATATGCCAAAAACAGTAACAACAAGTCTCGCAATGAGAGGCGTTACTGGTGCCCGCTCGAGCAACTTGATGAGCAATGGGATGACAGTGACAGTGACAGTGATTTTGTTTGTTTCTTTTCTTAATTAGCCTTCAATGATAGTGCAAACAGAACGCACAGTGAACTGTTAGAAATCATCATACACTCTGTAGAGAAAATACCTGACCCAGGCAGTGTTAGGTTTCAGGCAAGTTATGCATATTGATGAAGATCTTAGGAAAATAAATTGATTTATATACTATGAAAAATATGAGTAGAAGCTCACAAGCGCTCACAGACCAATAGTTGTGCCCACGAGTCAGTGAACCAATAACTTTATAAAAGAAAACTATCTCAGTTACCAAAAACACTGTGTGATTGATTATTTAATTAAAGAAGTAAGGTTTGTGATGGTTAAATTATCAGATTCTTGTTTGCAAATCATAAATATCTAGTATTATTTAATTTCCACAATATTAAAAATATATGTGCACATAAGTATATCACTGTATACTTATGTGCACATATATTTTTCACTGTCACTATCACTGCCATCCTGTTGCTCATCAATTTGCTCGAGTGGGCACCAGTAATGTCTCCATTGTGAGACTTGATGTTACTGTTTTTGGCATATTGAATACGCCTCGGGTAGCTTGCCAGGCTCTGCCATATGGGCGAGATACTCTCAGTAGCTTGCATTTAACGTTTTAAGAGAACTCTTAGGACTCAACAAAAATATAAGTATCAATTAAAAATGAGCAAGACCTGAATAAATATTTCTCTAAAGATGGTCAAAAGTGGTGGGCATCTTGTAGCTGCACTGCAAGTATATAACAATTATTCTGCTTCTATTGTAAAATAATGTAATAATGAATAGAAATTTAAAAATTGAAGAAACACAGGGACATGGGTAGAGGGTAATTAGTACTTGGGTTATAATAGAGGTGCAGTAACTTTATACCAAAAGCATAAACACTGACCCTATTATAGTTTAACATAGTTGATTTAACATAGTTAACATAGTTGATTTAACTATGTTAAATCAACCACAGTAAAATAATTGCATTTCATTTTATTGATGATTATTGACCATTTGTTGTTGTTTTTAATTAAATAATAATAACTGACCAGTAGTCATTAATGATATGCAATATCACTAAGGAAATACAAAATAAAAGCAAAATGAAATATTACTTTACTATAATATAAGAAACAGGCAGTAATAAGTATTAATAGCATATGGAGAAATTTTTACTTGTTGGTGAAAATATAAAATGGTAAAGATATTTGGAATTAATTTTGGAAGTTTTTAAAACTAATTATTACCCAAAATTTTACTTCTGAGAAATAAAAACAAATATCCACACAAAAATTTACACACTAATACTCATAGCATCACTCATTGAATAGACAAATATGGTATATCTAATACTCGACAATAAAAAGGAACCAATTAATAATACATACTACATCATAGATAAACCTCAAAAATGTGTAAGTGAAAGAAGCCAGATACAAACGATTACATATTGTGTTCATAAGTATATACATAGAATATATGTATAAGTACACAAAGTATGCATATGTACTTATATAGACATTGCAGAAAATTCACTGTATCACTGTTGTCCCATTGCTCATTGATTTGCTCAAGCAGGCACCAGAAACATTTTCATTTGTCCCTGTAGCATTCAGGGTCAGGGGAATGAGACCCATTATTGTTACTGTTTTTAGCATATCAAATACACAACAGGTAGCTTGCCAGGCTCTGCCATGCAAGATTCTGTATCGCTCTTTTCCGGGAGCTTTGTTTTATAGTCTCTGGATCTTGGCAGTTGATGAGATTAACTGTCATCAGAGGCAGTTTGTGGATGTGAATTATTATTATTTTTTATTAGTGAATGACTGTGAGGTACAGTTACAAACTTACGAACTTTTATGTTGGTGGAGGAGAATGGGTACTGGTGAAGGGATGGGTAAACAATCATTGTATGACTAGAATTGCATCACTCTTCTTCCAGGAGCTTTGTTTTATAGTCTGTGGGTCTTGGATGTTGATGAGAATACATGGTGCGCAGGGCAGAAAATTACCAAATTAATATATAAATATTAATTTTGTATGTAGGTTTGAATAGAAGCAGATGCCCAAAATAACTTGTTTGGTATTCTGAAGTGTGGTGAGCTTCACACATCCTGATTTAGAGAGCATGTAAGGCAGGATGTGTGGAGACTTACCTATATTCCATCTATCGAGCCATCTACCTAGTTAGCATCTGGCCATCCATCTACCTGCTCTTCCTTAGTCTATTATCTATCTCTTCATCAATTAACTATGGGCCTGCCTCCATCTCTCATCTATTTTCCTATCTATTTATTTGTCTGTCTATTCCTCTATTTGTCTTTCTTTTAATCCATTTATTGTCTGTCTATCCCATTCTATGCCTTATCATTGTTGTGTCCGTCTACACTGTCAATCACTTCTCAATCATTTATCTGCTTATTCATGAATTCTTTATAAACCTCACACTCCACCATATAAATTTTGTGCCTTTCTATGCCTTTTTTAATTGAAAAAGGAAGATTTTTTTCTTAATCTTCATTGTGCTGAATGAAGGGCACGTATTTTCATTAAAACTATCTGCATTATTTTATTATGCTTCCAAAATTTTGTATTTAAAGGGATGAAAGTAAAAGCAAAATGAAAGTTCTGCTTTATCACTTCTCTTTCAAAACAAACTTCAATATATCGAATCAAAATGCTTCCCTTCTTTTAGCATTAACAAATAGTGTTCCAAATCAATCCAATAGCTGTTCTAAAGAGTAGACATGCTACAAAGAAAATATCTCCATAATATCTCTTTAGAGCACTGAAAAATTAATCAAAAGATTGCAGGCTGTTGCAGTGACAAGTACATTAATCTCTAGGCAGTATATTGATATTTCATATATTTTCTAAATATCTTTCTGTGACTTTAAAATATTAATCTTTAAAAAAAGTAATTTTTTCTTATTGTTAAGCAAAGAATAAATAAACCACTTTAATGGATTAACTGGGTTGACAAACAGTATTCAGGGACCCTGCCATTGGGACCAGAGATATATGCCACCAAAGATCACAGCACTTCTTAGAAATACAATGCAAAATGTAAAATGTGTAACTGGTTGCAAGCTAGCTACTGTTTCATTTTAAAATGTTTTAAGGTGCCCTCATATAAGCCAGAATATAACAACTATATAAACAAAAATATAATAGATTTAGTGTGTGACATGTTATCTGTCAATGATAAACTTTTATATGAATTTTAGAAGAAAACAGTTCCTAAATTTAAACAATAGTTTTGTATACTCTTTATTTGTCTTCTACTAGAGGAGTTCTGTTATTTGATGCAGAGAATACAAAGAAAAATGTATGTTAATTTACAATGATGGACAAAGGCATTAAGTTTGTATTACTTTTCACATCACAGTAAAAGGCAAAGGTATTTTTACACTCAAAAATGTGGATGCAACTTATCTCACAGCACATTTATAAAAGATTTTTAATTTCTTTACTAATAAGAATGTGAAATTAGGCTTTAAAATAATACTTTGTACATACATATATTTAGTATGTCATATAATCTTAGAGAATTGAAATTAAAAGTTTTATGTGTATTCACCATTGGTTCTTTATTTAGCGAATTTAATTTTCCTTTATTTTGTTTTAGGCCAGACTAATAACTGATAAAATAGTTGGTAGGTATGATACTTTAATCAGATCTTAACAATGTATTGGCAAATTAGGCACAAGACCTTTGCTAAACTCACTGTCTCTTTCTGTAATGTCACCACCTATAAGAACTTGAAGTTCTGAAGCGCTTAGTGATATTTTTGTGGCATTATAAGAGAGAGGTGCTTTACTATAGGGAAATCTACAGTGTTGTTAGCAGAAAAAATAATTTAAATTTATATCACTGACAATATATTAGAAATGCCAGTGTTGATCCTCCCTTCCTACCTCCCTTCATCCCTCCCCCCTGTGTTAATTCCTGGCTCAGTACTAGGACTCAGGAGATAAGTGTGGTACCATTGATGGAACCTGATTAGAATGTAAGCACCCTCTCCACTGTGTATCTCTTAGGGAACCCTATATCTCATTTAAAAGATGCAATATATATTACTCCAAGGAAATCCTGTGTAGACTTCCTCAACTAAATAGTAGAATTACTCGCTAGGTTTGGGACAAGTAGGACAGAATTGAGAATGCTATTAGAATGAGTTATATTAAATATTTGTTAATAATAGTCATAAGCATGGAATCACTATATAATTATCATCTGGTTGTTCCTCGATTTACTTGAGCGGGCACCAGTAATGTCTCTATTACACTCAGCCCTGAGATTTTAGCAGCCTCTCCTTACTCATCTTTCCCAATGATTGGAGGCTCTTTCAGGGTTAGGGGAATGAGACCTATCATTACTGTTTTTGGCATATCGAGTACACCATGAGTAGCTTGCCAGGCTCTGCCATGTGGGCGGGATATTCTCAGTAGCTTGGAATAAGAAGGATAATTTATGATTGTAAAGTTTGATTAACCCTTGTAGATATGGGATAGAGAGCACAGTTGGTAAGGTGCTTAGCCTTGCATGCTCTTGACTGGGTTCAATCCCCAATACTGCATATGGTCTCCTGAGCCCCAGCAGGAGTGATCCCAGAGCACAGAGCTGGGAGTAAGCCCAGAGCCTTGGTGGGGATGACCAAAAAACCAAAATCAAACAAAAATCTTGAAAACTGATAAACATTTTTCTACTATAGTTGGACTGGAGTGATAGCACAACTATCACTGGTAGGGTGTTTGCTTTGCATGCGGCTGACCCGGGTTCGATTTCTCCATCCCTCTCGGAGAGCCCAACAAGCTACCGAGAGTATCTCACATGGCAGAGCCTGGCAAGCTACCCGTGGCATAGTCAGTATGCCAAAAACAGTAACAAGAAGCCTCACAATGGAGATGTTACAGGTGTCCACTTGAGCAAAAAGATGAACTGGATGACAGTGCTACAACAGTGCTACAGTGCATTTCTAATACTGTAATATGTGTATATATATCATATATTCATATATAGTGTTCTCGATACAATGTGTATATATATCTGTGTGTATACAAATATAACATTTATAGGTAAATGAAGGAAAGTTAATAAATAGCAATTTCTGGTCCTCTTTGTTATTTTGTTTAAGCAATTAAAAGCAGAAAAACATTTAGGTAGATGAATGCATATGCAGATGGTTCTCCAATCAGTTAGAGGATAACTATGATTAAATAAACTCATTTCTGAAGGCTCTGCATTCTGGGTGTTTTTCTGTTGTGTTACTTATGAGCAAAAACGTCACAAAATTTTATGAGAGTTTTTAATTTTTATAATGTCACTGATCAATTAGCTGGTTTGAGAAAACCCTTTAAATTTTTTCCTCTTGAATTTCCTTATAAAATATTTATTACAAATGTCAGCCATTTTGGCTAATGTTTCATAGTTCCTCTAATAATGAAAATCATTTTACATGTATGAATGAACTACTTCATGAAATTTTGACATGTTGAATATAGTCAGACTTTTCATCTAGAACTTGGATCATTCTTACTATTTTTGAAGTCTTATTATTATGCATTTGATTATTCACAACTTTGATTATTCACAAATCTTTTACTTGTTTAGTTATTTATTATTGGGCTGGAGCGATAGCACAGCGGTTGGGCTTTCGCCTTTCACGCGGCCACCCGTGTTCAATTCCTCCCCCCTCTCAGAGAGCCTGGCAAGCTACGGAGAATATGGAGCCCACATAGCAGAGCCTGGCAAGCTACCCGTGCATATTGGATATGCCAAAAACAGTACAATAAGTCTCTCAATGAGAGACGTTGCTGGTGCCCACTCAAACAAATCGATGAGCAACATGATGACAGTTATTTATTACTATGTTACCATAATAATTGAATAAATTTTATGATTTTTCTTACCAAATTGAAGCTAATGATGAGATACATGAAAAGAGATTGTTTTGTCTGTAAAATAATGGTTGGAAAAGTTACAATTTAAGCACATTATACTTGTAGAAAATGTACAATGGTGGAGCAATGGGTTTTTGAACATTGTATGACTAAAATTTAATCATGACAGCTTCATAACTATCAAATGGTGATTCAATCAAAAAATTAGAATTAAAATGAAAAAATTGAAAAGATGACATATCCCATTCTTCCTCCAACCAAAATATTTTAAAGTAAATATATACAAAATATTAGAGAATAGTTACTCTTTATAATGTATTTGGTGCATTTTGATTAAACATCAATTATCAACTAGTAAGTGCTGACAGTTAAAACTGTATCTTTTAAGGATTTCTCCAGCTATGCAACATTCTAAGAGTCTTGTTTTTCAGGAATGAGTGGTATGACACAGAGAAGACAAATTATAAAGAAGTTAAAACCAGGAAGGTCCACTTCTATATTTCACTCATATTACCTAGAGACTTCTATTTCTACATTGCTTCTGTTTCTAAATTGATCTAGTTAAGTTCTTCTTAAAACAGGTTCGACTTAAAATGTAAAAGTTGGAGTCATACCAGAAATTGTTATCTTTCTGACACTGAATTAATATCTACCTGATTTTTGATAAAAATATTCCTTATCATTTTCCAGTTTTTGGAAGATTATTGATTTGAAGAATAAACTTTTTTTTTCACCTATGTGGCATTCAATTAAGCCACTGATAGGATAATAGATTTCATATAAAAGCTTTTATCTATAACTTTTAAGATTTATCATTTATCTCTATATAAAATTAGATATATTTTAAACTTCCAATAAAAATATCAATGAAATTATATCACAAAATATTCTTCTAAATGTTCTGATAGAGTATTAGAATATTTATATTCTAATATCATGTATGAAAATAGATTAAATAAATAACTATATTTTATGTAAATATATTTTAAATATGTGTATGAATATTTTTTTAAAATTTGTATTTATTCCTGGAAATTGACTTTAATTTTGTTCGAAACAATATTTTGCTTGGAAAAATGACTCCTGAGGGGGCTGGAGAGATAGTACAGCGGGTAGGACATTTGCCTTGCATGCGGCAGACCTGGGATCGATCCCGGCATCCCATAGGGAACCTCAAGCACCTCCAGTAGTAGTTCCTGAGTGCAAAGCCAGGAGTAAACCCTAAAGCATGCTGGGTGTGACCCAAAAAGAAAAAAAAATGACTCCTGAAATAAATCACAAGAAAAACGTCATTCCTTCCTTCCTTCCTTCCTTCCTTCCTTCCTTCCTTCCTTCCTTCCTTCCTTCCTTCCTTCCTTCCTTCCTTCCTTCCTTCCTTCCTTCCTTCCTTCCTTCCTTTCTTTTTCTTTCTTTCCTCCCTCCCTCCCTCCCTCCCTCCCTCCCTCCCTCCCTCCCTCCCTCCCTCCCTCCCTCCTTCCTTTCTTTCTTTCTTTCTTTCTTTCTTTCTTTCTTTCTTTCTTTCTTTCTTTCTTTCTTTCTTTCTTTCTTTCTTTCTTCTTCTTCTTTCTTTCTTTCTTTCTTTCTTTCTTTCTTTCTTTCTTTCTTTCTTTCTTTCTTTCTTTCTTTCCTTCCTTTCTTTCTCTTTTGTCACACCCAGCAATGCACAGGGGTTACTCCTGGCTCAGCACTGCAAATGCCCTACCGACTGTGCTGTCATCCCTGCCCCACTCCTTTCTTTCTTGATGCTAAAAGGTCTTCCAGTGCCTGAGTGGAAGCACAGAGGAGAGAAGGGTGGTGGGCTGTTGAAAATAAAGAACTAATGGGTGTAGTAGCAGGAACTGACCCATCAGAGCCTCACAGCCTCAGCCCCCTCCCCCCCACAGACACACAGAGAAAGAAGCAGGACTTCTGAGGTGAAGTTGCCCCAGCTGGAGGGGAGGGCTATTACCACTAAAGTTCACATTGTAAAGACCAAAGAATCATTTCTGAGGTGAATTCTTTTTTCAGAGCCCACTTGATATTGTGCAGGGCTTACCGTCCCCTAGCTTGAATGTTTTTGTTTTTGTTTTTATTTTCAAATATCACACATTATTCAAGGTGGGCCTTCAAACCAACATTTAGCTGCCAGGGTAGGCTCAGGCGGAGCCCCCTGAGGCGACCTGCCTCAAATCAAGAGCTCCCCTTAGGCATTCTTTTCCAAGGGTTTAGAGAAAGTATTTCTTTCAACCCCGAGAGCTGCCTCCTTCCCTCCCAAAGGCTTTGAAGCTGGAGGCAACTCAGACAAGGGAAACAAATAAAAGAGCCTCAGTGTAATCTCTAACTTAGTGTCAGATCCAGACAACCCCCAACCCACCGCCAAAAATTACTTGAATTATAGTGCCTAACTGAGGAAGAAGTCATGGGGAATTATTCTTGTCACAGACGCTACACTCTCAGGGAACAGACGTGACAATTAGAGACATTTCAGTAGGTGAACTTCCCAGACAGCCTCACCGGGAGAAAAGCATATTGGTCCTGATTTATATTCTTATTTTTTAAAATATCTTTCAGATATTTCATGTTGTCGTCAAGTGAATGCCTTTGAAATACATTTGTTAACATACAGTTGTTCAATTTTAACACCCAGTACCAGATTAGCGGATGCCAGAAAAGTTATATTCATAAGATACAAACTATACAAACCGGATTATATAACTCCTTTATATTTTTAAGATTTAATTGATTTTTCCTGCCATAGAATTATGCATATCTTTCATGTCCTTCCTGGCTGCTCACCGACCTTTTGTCCTTTCCTACCTACTTCCTTTCTCTCCAACCTATAAGAATTTGGAATGAGACTTAATAAATTTAGCTTTAAAAATGAATTGAGAAATAAATTATCCTTTCATATTCTCCTCTGCCAGTTTGACGTAGAATGTTTCTGTTGATCACTGGGAAAATGCACCTCCCATTTATTTGCTTTCCAACATAGACCAAGTAAGTCCTGCTATTTATCATGGCTTATTCTGCGATTAGCCTATACTTCTTTAATGCATCCTTCAGATGTGCATTGTAAGAAAACATGGGGTTCTAGGGCAGTAGTATAGCAGGTAGAATGGGATCACCCTGGGTTTAGTCACCAGTACCCCATACGGTCCCCTGTGGCCCGCCAGGAGTGATCCTTGAGCACAGAACAAGGAGTAGGTCTTAAGAACAACTGGGAGTAGCCCCACGAAGATAATAAAGCAAAAAAAGCACTGGTAGGAGGAAATGAGCTGCCTTTGTGTGTAATCTATAGATAGATCTCTGGATCTATTTAACCTATTCATCTGTGTCTGCTTTATTCATATGAATATAGTGTAGTTAACAAACTATAACCAGGTATTTTACATATAGAACTTATAAGTTTTTAATATAAATATTACACATTAAACTTTACAGTACATATAATAATATATGGGCTGCCCGTGGAATATTGGATATGCCGAAAGCAGTAACAAGTCTCACAATGAAGACGGTTCTGGTGCCTGCTCGAGCAAATCAATGGTCAACCGGACGACAGTGCTACAGTGCAGTGCTACATATGTAGCAAACCTCAGTGTCCTACATAACTGAATATAGTTAAGGTCTATGTAGTTACTTTGACATTTCACCATTATATAGTGACTTTTGTGCTTAGAGTCATATTCTCAATTTCTAGATTATAGTTCCATAGTTAACCATAGTTATTTATTTATTCATTAATTGCTTTTTGGGTCACATCTGGTGATGTACAGGGGCTACTCCTGTCTATGCACTCAGGAATTACCCCTGGAGGTACTCAGGGAACCATACAGAATGCTGGGAATTGAACCTGGGTCAGCCATGTGCAAGGCAAACACCCTACCGCTGTGCTATTGCTCCAGCCCCAACCATAGTTATTTTTCATTATTCATAATATAAATATTTATTTTTACTTTAAGTTCTGTTCACTTGAACATGGGAGCTTTTGTGTCCAGCAGTTCAGTACTAATTAGCCGATAAGGTTATATTTAGTCTTCGTTCTTTGTCACACAATCTGCAGAAAATATTTCATACTGAGCATCACAATTAAAAACCCAAGTCCATCTCATTGGTAATAGATATCTTAGTTTCTATCTGAGTGCATTCCTGTCTAAACAAAGAGTGCTCTGTCTCAATATCAACACTTTGCCATAACCGTGCGTGTGTGTGTCTGAGTGTGGCAAGTGTCCGAGTGTTCAATTGTGACATAAATCTTCTAACATCCTCACAGTTTCCTCAAACTCCGTTTTTTCCTGCGTGTAAGCGTTATAATTTTTCTCTCTGAAATGAATGTTTTTACTTTTATGAATTTGACTTATGAATCTAAGATGTCATCTAAAATATGAATGGGAGAAAAATTTCTCTCAAAAAATAAAGTCATTCAATAAGTATAGTAACTATGATATTTCTCCTTTGTCTAAGTAATATATTATTAATTAAAATACCTTTATAATGTCATAATTTTTATTTTCCCAATATTTCTTTAATGGGTTAGAAAAACTTGGATTGTGTAACCTAAATAAATAATAGGGTAGCAAGAATTAGAACAGTTATATGGCCTTATGTTTTTTTTCTTTTGGGTCACACCCAGCGATGCTCAGTTGTTACTCCTGGCTTTGCACTTAGGAATTGCTCCTGGCAGTGCTTGGGGGACCATATGGGATGCCGGGGATCGAACCCGGGTCGGCCACGTGCAACACAAAAGCCCTACCCACCGTGCTATTGCTCCGGCCCCATGACCTTATGCTTTTTTACTGTAGTTATGAAAATTTTATTGTTTTAAACAATATCATTGCTTATTCTACCTTTTATCATTATATCATGAAGAAAAATTATATCATGAAGAAACCTAGCTAAGGACATTGGGGAAAAAAGTTATTAACTAGGAATGCAATAAGACATCTTTCTATAGTTCCTACAGAGATATGCACATTAAAAACAACATCAATTTTGAAATACAAGCATGCTTTTATATGACTCTATAGTTCCTGGAGATATGCTGTTTATTAGTTTTCAGTACTGAATTCAGTATCATATTCTCTGAGATACAAGCATATCAGAGCTGTGAGTAGACTTGAATAAAAATAATAAAAATATTTTCCAGTTTTACCAGGCTGACTGAATTTTAATTTTTTGATTTAGTTTTGTATTGGTGTGTCATACTTTGCAATAATGATATTACGGTTGCTATTTATAGTTGCAGAACACTTTGCCAATCTCTCCACCAATGTTTGCAGATCCCTGGCTCCTTCTCACACACCCCACAACCCCCTCAAATTAAAAAATTTCAGAGAAGTAGAGCTTTATTCCAATATGTCAATATAAAGCACTAGAAAGAAAACAGTGAAATGTAAAAGTGAAATATTGTAGAGGATCTAATGAAATCTGAAACATAAGTCTGTTTAGACTGTTGATGATGATGATTTATTATTTTGCTTAGAAACATACCATTTTTGTGGGGAAGTACTATAGGAATATCTTCCAATAACAGGGAAACAAATTAATTTCTCTAACCCCTCCATACTTTATTTTACCATAAGACAATATTTACCAAAAGTCATTTTGTATTAAATCCTAATAGCATGACTGCCACAAATAGTTGCTAAGTATGAACTGTTATGACTTGTAGACATAGTATATGAAACAACTTGAATGTAAAGATGCACACAGCCACTTCTGTAGGGATAGGAGGGGAAATATCACACTCGAACATAGCAAGAGGGACCATGACAAAGAGCGGTTACTTCACCCTGAAATAAGGTGTCACTGACATGGTAGAACATGGATCTGATTGACAAATTAATGCACAGTAGATAATAAGTGGACCGTTAGTGTTACAACACAAAGTTATGATTTGGATTTCATCAGAGTTTTTAACACACGCTTGTCTTATTGGCTGGATTTTGAAGTGAAGTGTATGTGTGACGTGCAAAAAGTCACACAGACATAACTTCATATCAAATCTGTCTTTCTAGAGAAAGATAAAAGCTGGTGTTGAAACCATGACAAATAGTGATACCACTGTGTATCCTGATAACTGTAGCACAGAGTATTTGCATCTCCTGGTTATACAGCAGCTACACCAGCTCTTAAGAGTCTAGTATTTCAACCAGGGTCACAAACTTTTTCTTTCAAGGTTGAGATATTTAAGCTTTGCAGCCCATATGGTGTCTGTCACAGCTTCTACGTGTTGCCTTGGCGAGGGCTAAAACGATGTGATATGGCTTACACTTGGATACACATGATACGGCTTACACTTTGGGCAGTATTTCAACAAAATCTTACAACTCCATTGAACCCCGTGTTAAGTTCAATCCATTAGCTCCACAGGTCGTAACTTGCTAATCTCTGATTCAAAATATGCAAACACTGCAACCGGTTTGATGCAAGGGGGCCATATAATCCTGGCTAGGTAAGAATAAAGTATTCTAGCTTAGGTGGACAGGATTAATGTGTGATGAGGGAACAGGAAAGTGATGCAGATTGGACAGCTGAGTGGATCACAGAGGACTTTGAAGGCAGAGACCAGAGCTTGGGACAGGCTGGAACTGAGGTGGAGCACTGGATCTGATCAAGGCAGAGACGCAAGGAACACAGAGAGTATAACACGTGCATCTGATGGATGATGAATTTGGCAAAGAGAGTATGGAGCTGGGAGGCTGCTAAAGTTTTTGACTCAGATGACTTGAAAAGACAGTGATAAAACAGTAATCATTATCTACGACAAAGTAAACAAAATACATGAGAACTAGTATTCAGAAGGAACATGCCAGTTAATGGAGCTGGGGATAGGACAAGGAGGTGACAGTGACCATGGGGGAGGGATGCTGCCCCAGGAGGAGGAGAGGGTCCTGTAAGGTGCTAAACGCTAATAGGAGGAGCCCTATCTGCAACAGGACTATAAAGCATATGCAAAACCTTATTTAAAAAACTGTCTCTTGTAGAAACAGACATGGTGGGTGGGAAGTGAAGGGGGCTGGGGTGGGTCATCGGTCGAGGGAAACTGACACTGGAGAAAGTGTCAGTGGTAAACATTGTATAACTGAAACTAATCATTAAAAATTGCAATTTCACAAAGACAAAGTATATCTATTTTATTAATTAATTAATTTATTTATTGCTTTCTGGGTCACACCTGGCGATGCACAGGGGTTATTCCTGGTTCATGCACTAAGGAATTACTCCTGGTGGTGCTCAGGGAACCATAATGGGATGCTGGGAATCGAACCCAGGTCAGCCACGTGAAAGGCAAATGCCCTACCCGCTGTGCCATCACTCCAGCCCCGTGTATATATTTTAAATAATGGAGTATTTTTAATAATCAGCATCTATTCTGAGTGGTGGTAAGTAAAAAATATTAAAAGAGCGTGTGTGTGTGTGTGTGTGTGTGTATGTGTGTGTGTGTGGTTTGTGGATGGTTTGGGTTGCAAAAAGAACATTTTTTAACATCTGCATGCAGGGCATATTTGTAATTGTTTTCAGATGAGTTGAAAATAATACAAATAGAAAGAAGAAGTCAGAGCAGATGGTTGGACAAAACTACTTTAAAATTTGACAAAGCAGGAGTTGTTGGAAGAAAATGAAAGTCCAGAAATATTTATGCAAAAAGAATAAGTTGTCAGTTACAGACAAGTAATGCCAATCTAATGGAAGGTTTATAGATTTGGTCGCACAGTTGTTTCTCTTCTTTATTTGTGATTTGTGTGCATTTGGTGCTCAAGAATTATCCCTAGGAGTGCGAAAGGAATCTAGTGGTGCCAAGGATCAAACCCGAGGCACCTGTATGCCAAGCACTGCTCTGGGCCTTGAGCCATCTCCCGAGCCCCAATAACTGGGATCAAACTTACGATCATAAACTTACTGTTGAGACGCTGTGAGAAACAGCGCTGAAAATCTGTATGCAAAGGATAGCATTGTCAGTAATGTTTTAGAAAACGTTGCTAAGTATTGTTAGCAAATATCTAATTGTCCCTAAGTGCTAATAATTTTTTTAGAATATTGACTTAAATGCACTTAAAGAGTCTGTCTGAACATTAAAAAAAGAGACTCAACTCCTGTATAATAAGATAAAAGAAATTAAAACATCATTTAAACACCATCAAATTGACATAATGTATATCACTTATTTTTCCATGAGTATTTACTCTATCTAGTTGGCTTTCTCAGGTAGTGGGGAAAGCAGATTATGAGTCAAAAATGAATTAAGAGGTAGGCCAAAAAGAAAGTACTGGAACAAAGCATATCCCTCCACTCCCACACACTTATATAAAGTATTACCAAAGTTAGTTAACTAATATAAAGTAATATACTACTAGTATATTACTTTAGATGAAAATTTTGTTTCTGTTTTCTATATTATTACCAATAAATGTGTTTTCCCACATGTTTCCTAGCACTAAATTTTGGTGTAAGCATTTCAAAAAAAATGTAAGAATTCAAAGAATGTAGAGGGGACTTCATAGTGCAGTAAATGAAGTCTGAGTCATGTAATTATGATGGTTGCCCACGATTAGATATATTCCATAATCAATCAACTCCCTAATATTAGGAGCATAGCATTAACGGTCTTCGTTCAAGAAAATAAATTGCTGTATAGTAGCACTGTATCACTGTCATCCCATTGTTCATCGATTTGCTCAAGTGGGCACCAGTAACTTCTCCGCTATGAGACTTGCTGTTACTGTTTTTGGCATAACGAATACACCATGGGTAGCTTGCCAGGCTCTTCTATGCGGGCGGGATACTTTCGGTAGCTTGCTGGGCTTTCTGAGAGGGACGGAGGAATCAAACCTGGGTCAGCTGCGTGCAAGGCAAACGCCCTTCCTGCTGTGCTATCACTCCAGTACTTGTTCTATAGTAAAATATAAAAAGTCTACAGGGGAAATAGAAAAGCAAGTAATTCACTATAAATACAAAGTCCAGAGATACCAGAAAGTTTGACTTATAAGTAATCAGGCATGGCTTGGTGAATTGTGACAAACACAAAAGCAAGGTTAAACGTAAACTTGGAGGATTGTGGGTGCTCATAGGAACACTGTATGCGTCTCTGGGGCAGTTCATGGATGAAACCTTAAACAGTTAGGGTTTATATCCAGCACCATATGGTCCCCTGAAGAGGCCAGGTGTATGAGCAGAGCCAGGAATATGCCTTGAGAACTGCCAGATGTTCCTCTAATAAACAAAAAGTTTAATAAACCTTAATAGAACAGCAATTTTACTATTAGTAGTTTTATTCTATATATAATTACAAACTTGATCAATTCATTTAATTATAAAATATGGTATATGTCATGCAATAATTTTAGTTAAAATACATGCATCTATATCTTTCTGTAAGTCCTTCTAAAACTGCATTCCTCAGCATATATCACCTTAATTTTAACTGAGTCAAAATTTACAAGGACTGGAGAAAATTATATTAGTGAACAGAATTAAATTAAACGTCCCAAAGATTGATAAAAGTGCTGATGTCTGTTACCAATTCTCAATAAGAACAAGCATGATGCTGTGATGCTGTTATAAACTGTTAAGGGCACAAACTATAGTGTCTTGGGAACAGAAAGCACAATGAATAAAGTTGTCAATAAAGAGGGTGGATTTTGTCACATTTGGTTTGATAAGTTTCAATTATTACTTCACTACCTCTGAAAATTAGACCTCTTATTAGACTGTTCAAAGCAATTTTTAGGACATGATTGCTCTATCAATGCTCAACCTCTGTCTAAAAACAATTACAACAACCACGGGAAAGTGCCATTCAAAGACAAAACAGGCAGTTAAGGAGTACAACAATATATGGATACATCTCAGAGTCAATGTTTTATGTCTCACAGTGAAATTTCCAAGTTCAGTACATTACAGAACCCCGTGGTTTCCTTATTGGTTTTGGAATAAATGTGAAAGTGTTATAGAATGATGAAACAAACGGTGTGAATCTGCCATGGAACTCGGGGAATAAACACACCACACAGCGATGCCTTGCTGTCCTTCCCCCACGCCATCCCCTGCTGTCTAAGGTGACAGTCCTTACCCCCGGTCCTACGCCCACCACAATGTCTTTCAGTGTCCCCTTGGAACAGACACATCAGACAGATGCAAACGTGCACGTTTCTGAACTATAGACAAATTCGATCATGTTTCACTTACTGTACATTTTTTTTTGCTTTGAAGTTTTATCAATCCTTTTCCCCTCCTACCCCCCTTTGCATTTTTAATTCTGGGTCTACGTATTAGTTTGGAATGTTTTAAAACTTTTCCTCTCTTAACAATACACTATTTATGCGTTATTTAAAGTCATTTCCATCAATATTTTAACATGTGTGATTTAGAACTTCTAAATTTATTACTCCACTGTATTCTATGTACAATAAGTGTCACTGTCATCCCATTGCTCATCCATTTGCTCAAGCGGGCACCAGTAACGTCTCCATTGTGAGACTTGTTTCTGTTTTTGGCACATCGAATATGCCAAGGGGAGCTTGCCACGCTCTGCCATGCGGGTGAGATACTCTCAGTAGCTTGCTGGATTCTCCGAGAGGGGCAGAGGAATCAAACCCTGGTCAGCCACATGCAAGGCAAATGCCCTGCCGCTGTGCTATACCCGCCTATAATAATTAAGATTGCGCTAATACTTTAAAGCTTGCACAAGAAAGTATTTTATTGATTTCCAAGATATTAACTCTATATGACTTTGCTTAATCCTACAAAAATATATCATTATCTTATTTTATTAATTTAACTAGTTTACTTAGTTTAACATGTTTAATTATTCTTAGCTTTTGTTCTTCAACCTTAAGTAATATAGCTGGTGCTGTTTCTTTTGCCAGAAACAGAGTTTTGTGTTTGTTATTTTATTTTAACTTCTTGAGATTTTATTAGTAACTAATGCTTAATTTTTCTTTATTTAAGTATGTATTATTGTTATTTTTAGGATAGATAACATATCTAGATATTATCTTGCTTAATTAATAAAAATTACAATTGAACTATTTTATTGTTTTCTCTCTACCTATAGGAAACTTCCTCTTTCTAAATTAGTAAAACAAAGTGCTTTTATTCAGGAAATATGAGTGAGAAGAGGAATCCTCATAAATAGAATAAATAACATCACCAAACTTGTTACAATGTGGCAAGTCTAGAATGGAATCTCTCTAAAATTTCTTTCAGAAGTAATGCTATATTTTTCTCTGGTAAAAATCTGCTTTTGTCCTTTTATCTTTGTGGTTTCATTTTGGTGAACAGCTTTTGATCTGTGTGTGTGTGTGTGTGTGTGTGTGTGTGTGTTTGAAATTCAGTGAGAAGAATTTAAATATGTAGACTTCCTTCAATTTTATAACATTGCTTTGCATTTTAACTGCAACATGTTTTTTTCCTTCATCTATCCTTTACTCCTGGCACACTTAGTAGCCAGCTGACAAAGTTTCCAATTCTTTTAACATATGCTTATTAACATAACTCTAATAATCAGACTGCTACAGCTTTAGATTTTCCCATTTATTAATTTTAGCTGCATCTATCAAACTAGTTAGTTGTTAATTATGAATTAAAATACTCTCTTCTTTAAACTTTAGTTGCTTTTAATTAAACTTAACTTTTGAAAAAAATTCCTTCACTTCTTTCTTATATTTTCAACAAATTATTATATGTAAATTATATTCCACATGCAGATATGTTCACTTTTAAGACCATAATCTATATCTATGTCCTTTATTTCCTTTTGTGGGGTGGCACTCTAGGTGGTCTTCAGGGATATTTCCTGACAGTGCTCTGGAGACCATATAAGTGTGGGGGCTAGAAACAAACAGACTTGGCTACTTGGATGGCAAGTGCCCAAGGCCCCAGACTCTCTCTCTCTATACCCTGTAATTCTTGCGCAAACAATGATCTGTTTCTAAATGCAAGTTCCCTGGAACCATTTCAGTGTTTCGGGGCTACATGAAAGCTGCCTTCACCTAAAACTAACTTATATTTGTTCCATAGTTCTTGCTGATACTACTAGCCTACTCATGTCTTTGCAATATATAGTCCTGAGATTTTCAGAAACCATAAAGACTGTGGCCTTAGTCAACATGTCCATGTAACCTTTTCTGATTCTAAAGTCCCGAGGAAGGGGCCGGAGCTATAATGCAGCTGATCATACATTTAGTTTGCAGGTTTGATCCCCAGCATCCCATATGGTTGCCCCTAAGAACCGCCAGGAGTAATTCCTGAGTACACAGTCCAGAGTAACCTTGAGCATCACCAGATATGACCCAAAACACAAACAAAATAAAATAAAAAATTAAGTTCGAAGGAAAAACTTTTTCCCTAGTACAGAAATCTGAATTCAGCATATTTCCTTGCTACTGTCTCTCAGGGTGTGGATTGGCTTCTACCAGATAGCTCACCAGATCAGATCTTTGACCTTGTCTTTGGCAGCCTTGTTTTCAGCGGGAAACTGAAGATCAAATTCAACTGAATTGGGAAGAATATCCTAGATTCACTTTCCTACTTTGCTTTGGCCTCTACTGATGTGTTTGTTTACTTTCCATCTTGCTGATATTTCAAGAGACAGTTTTCTGTTTACATGCTTTATACAGTATCAGGTTTTGTTTGTTTGCTACAGAACTATGAGGGCCTTGACTGATCTCTCACTCCCATTGTTGCATATGCGGTAAATTTTATTGTCATTAACTCATGTTTTCATTTTCAGATAAGTATCATGGAGATTAAATCATACCCAGAGATTAATTTCAGAATTGTCTTTCTTCAAATCTGTGCCTTAAATAAGTGTCCGAATAAATCTCATTGGTATCATTTAACCCATACTACTTAAAGTATTTCCCATATGCGATCACAGGAATTATTCTGGAGGTAAAGTTATGTTGGATTGTCTTAGAAAAAGAGGAAGTCCTGGGTCCGGGCAACAGTGCAGTGGGTGGAGTGCTGGCCTTGCATGCAGCCAAGAGGGTTTGATCCCCAACACCCCGTCTGGTCCTGCAAACCCACTAGGAGTGATCCCTGAGCACAGAGCCAGGAGCAAGCCTTAAGCATTTCTCTGTGTGCCTCCACGCTGCCCTCAAAATGAAAAACAGAACAAAACAAACAAACAAACAAAAAAAAACAAGATAGTAAATCCCATGCTTGCCTCCATCTACATTTTGTAATCGCTGGTGACACAAAGAATGTGAGATTCGCACAACTCTGTACCCAAATGAGTGAGAACACCACAACTGAGTGTCCCTGGACCAAAACTAGATGTACAACTTCTGAAGGGAGTTGCAGATAAGTATGGGGTACATGCACACTTGAGCTTAAAGTGGGGTATAACCAAGTACAAAGGACTGTATCCAAGTTTGTGCAATCTGTGATCATCAACGACAAATGGTAAGGAAAGAGGATGGGGTTGGAGGGATAGCATGGCAGATAGGGCATTTGCTTAGCACACGGTTGACCCAGGTTCGATTCCCAGCATCCCATATGGTCCCCTGAGGACCACCAGGGGTAATTTCTGAATGCAGAACCAGGAGTAACTTCTGAGCATCGCCGGGTGTGACCCAAAAGGGGAAAAAAATAAGAAAGGGGAGACATGTAGACACCAACACAAAACCTTCCAAATACAGCATCCTCTCTCTTAAGAATGAAAGTAATAAAGTTTTAAGCTTGAAAATGGTAGACATAGCAGATCAGGAAACAGACTTCTATAGCAGTTACATTAATGATTCTATTTTCTCAGCTACTGATCAGACTCTCACATGATCACAGTGATCATGCCTGATCACTGGTCTCAGTTAAGGATTTTTTCTTCGCTTTTGACCAACAATTTGCTAATAAAAAGTAAAATATATTTCGAATAATATGCAATCTCTTTGACAAACAACTATCTGCGTTTTTTAACTGAATCCATAGTTATGTGTGTTTATATTTTTATTCTGGAAGGACTGAAGGGAAGCTCTATATCATTAGACAATTTTCAGTAATGTTTATCAATAAAACATTGAATTTGGGCTAAAGAATCCACGTCTATTTCAGTTTTGAATTTTACAAATTTGATTTCAAGTTCTTACCTATTTAATAAAGTTTTTGTGTAAATTTGGATATTGAGTCCTGGTCCTTTATTTTTTAATTGATTACCATTTTAATTTTAATTTTATAAAGGTAGCATGGCATATTTGATATGCCAAAAATAGTAACAAATCTCGAAATAGAGACATTATTGGTGCCCTCTCGAGAAAATTGATGAACAACAGGATGACAGTGCTACTGTGCTACCATGATTTCCAAAGTTGTTCATAATACAGCTGTTTCAGACAGAGAATGTTCCAACATCAACCCCACCAACAATGCGCCCTTCCCGTCAGCAATCTTCCTAGGTTTCCTTCACTACCCAATGTGACCCCTCAGCATATAAAAATCAAGTACTACGGAAAAGGTCCCTCCTTTAACAAATTTATTTGGCATTACTTGCACCAACAGAAGTTAAAGGAATGTCAAATGGATTTATTAGAAAATATGTCAATAAAATCAATTTGTAATAATAGATTACTAGATGATTTTTTTTCTTTTTTGCTTTTTGGGTTACACCCAGCGATGCACAGTGGTTATTCCTGGCTCATGAACTCAGGAATTACTCCTAAGTGCTTGGGGTACCATATGGGATGCTGGGAATTGAACCCAGGTTGGCCCCGTGCAAGGCAAATGCCCTACCCGCTGTACTATTGCTCTAGCCCCAAGATTACTAGATTATTTTAATCTATGTAAATAATAGAAGTTCAAATAATTTAATACAATATTGTCTATTGCCTGTTCATATTTGCATAACTAAGTTTTCAATTCTGGCATCTAAAACATAATGCATTAAATGTTATCTTGTACTTGGATCTATTGTGGTAATTATCAGTTGAAACAAAAGAATGAAAAGAATATAAACTAATTCTTGAGAAATATTCTCCCACTGGGAATTAGACAATAGTCTAGATTTAATAGTCAGTGTGAGTTATCAGACTAAGGTTCACTGAGTTATGCTTTGTGTCACATTGCATGTTTAAGTTGAGCGTAATTGAGAATTTAAAAGGCATGTAGATTTTTATCCTAAGTTAAGTCAATAATGCATGCAGTTTTACATGAAGCAGACTGATGGATTAGTCATTTTGTCTCTGAATTATTTTATGTTATACCTGTTCCCCTCAGAACGCATAGACACACAGCACACATTTGAAGCACTTTCCCTGGTAGAATTTAGGAGTCAAAGAATTCAGAAGCAAAGGGAACCTTGTTTGCTTGTTTGTTTTAACTCTAGGGTTTTAAAGTACCTGTTCTGTCCTTTCCAGCATCTTTCAGATTTGAAAGCAGCAAAGGTGATGAGCATTTATTAAGTTGCTTCACTGAGCACTGGCCTGAAAGACAATAGGAGACTGTCCAATCCGGGTCTCGGCACGCCTCGGTGCTGTCTCTCATGCATTGTGAGAAATTTCACAAGGTGAGGGATTAAAATTTGCCGAAGGAATTGTCTATATCCACCCCATTCAAGGAACAAATGCTTAAATATACTCTTGGAAAATGACGGCTGTCACCTTTGTGGAATGTGTGACAGAAACCCGCTCACCTGGCGTGTGACTACAGATGTGTGAGGTGTGAGATCCAGTCACCACCTGCCATCCTCTGTATAGGACTCATCCATCTCGTGCCTGGCCATTCCCCTCACACACGGAACCATCAGAGACATGATCTGCCAAAGGCCCGCATCCGCTTGAAGGTAAAAAAGGAAATGGGAGCTGATTGTGACACCGATAGATTATCTAGCTGCTGTGACACAAATGCCAACCAAACTGTTGCACTGATTGTTTCTTCATGAGAAAAGCTTCCAAACATTTGCCTTTAGTTGTAGAGTATCTTTGAACTTGTTATTAAATATCAGATTTACTCAAAGTAAATTTTATCAGACACTATTTTATGCTAAAAAATATTCCACTTAGTTTGGGAGCTGGAGAGATAGTACAGTGGGGAGAGCCCTTGCCTGGCACATAGCTGGGTTCAGTTCCCGGCATCCCATATGTTCCCCAGAGCACTATAGGGAGAGCCAAGAATAATCTTGAGTGCAGAGCCAGGAATAATCCCTGAGCATTGTTGTGTGTGACCCCCAAACAAATAAAAAGAACCCCCTTTATTTTCATGATAGACTCATGAGTTCTGGAGATGATTCTCTATCAAATCTAAAACAACTGTAGAGATGAATGAGACTTTAAGGACCCAGGGCACAATGCAAGTTCAAACGTGAAATCAGAAGGAGGTGAGGAATGTAGGGAGAATGGGAATGGAGGACTAGGAAGGGTTTTAGAGAGGAGGTAAAGGTTCACATACAACACAGGATTGGAGAGGACATCACAAATCACCATGTGAATCGGGTGAGCAGAGCAGGCCTTAGAAAAAGCATTCTACTTTACTGAACTTTACCCATGACTCAGCAGAGATCTCAACAGACTTACTGTAGAAAAAAAACTCCAAAACCACAGATCCATTAGACTGTGCATATTCATATGCTTTTTGTCTTTGTTTTGTTTTGATTTTGATAAGCTAGTGGAGGACATTGGATAAGGCCCAAAATATATCCTCTTTCATAGGCCAATAAATGCCACACTGAAATAATAGCTTTATAGGGACATTGATAAAATACATAAATATGCATGTGAGTTTTACCTATAATTGTATAAGTACATTAATTTCACACATATATATGCATGAAACTGAGGAGGTATCTTAAATTAGAATTGATATAGGGTTTCTTAGACTTCCAAAAGCTTTCATTAAAATCCAAACTTTTTAGTAGACTTTGTAATTATATTATTGCAAACTCAAAGCAAACACATTATAAATGGAAAGCAAGGACCCATATTTACTTTAAATACGATGTGAATAGCTATAATATTTGGGCTTAATAATACTTCAGCCTCAAAGCAAGTGCCTTCCTCCTTTCCTGGAAATGAATGAAGAGGCTTTGAATTCCTTCCATGAGTTTCAAATGCATATGCATAAATCCAGGTGTAAACCAACTGCAAGAGGGTAAGGAGATAACAGGGAAATCAGGCTCTTTAGATAGTATAAGAGGTCAAAATAAGTCTTGAAGGAAGTATCTCAGAGGAATTCAGATTATCTAAGATAAAGTAGTAATTCCATAAGATGCTTCCTTTTGCCGGTTGGAAGAAAAATCATGCATACTACATGGCTTCACTTTCTCCCGAAAAACCCATCCGTATTTGAACAATCCTTAAAGTTTCTAGTAGTTACAAATAACAAAGAGGAAGTGTCTGTTGGTTATCCTAGAGGGTAAGCTGCCCAGCTCTCTGAACAATTCTGACTGATAGGTCCTTGAAGCCCAGTCAATTAGGTTTAATGCCTATTCAATCATAAGACATGTTTCCTTCTCTTATATCTCTATAGAGATTTTCTTTAGTGAGATTTGGTTTTCATTATATTTTCCAAACAAGATTCTTCTCACCAGAAGGTAAAATTCACTGTTTCTTAAATGGAAATTCAATCTAACTCAGTAAACATAAAAAACAAAACAAAACAAAACCGCTATGTCAGACTGGAGTGATACCACAGCGGGTAGGGTGTTTGCCTTGCACACGGCCAACCTGGGTTTGATTCATTCTTCACTCTTGGAGAGCCTGGCAAGCTATGAGAGTCTCCCACACGGCAGAGCCTGGCAAGCTACCAGAAGCGTATTTGGTATGCCAAAAAAAGTAACAAGTCGCACAATGGAGACGTTACTGGTGCCCGCTCAAACAAATCGATGAACAATGGGATGACAGTGCGACACTGGAATGAAAATATTCTCCTGGGAAATATTAGCTTTTTACATTACACAAAAGAAGAATCTTTAAAACTTTTAAAATGAGTTAAAGAAATATTTGCCTTGCATTGAACATTTGAATTAATATTGCTGAAGTAGCTCTTCATTTCTAAAATGACATGAATTCGAGTTATAAAATAAAATAAGAAAAGATACCTTTCTCCCTCAGCTGGAATAGACATCCAGCTTAAATTGTCAGAGAGTTAAGTGTGATGTTAAAATGCTGGTATATCTTCCTGGGGTCAAGACAGGAATCACTGAAGCAGAGAAAACGGAGGGAAGTTTGTACAAGTCAGCCACGCTCTACTGCTCATTGCATCTGACACGCTTCACCATGAGTGAGGGATACACACAGTACAAGGGACCATCTTTTTGCAGTCAGAGATAATGATATAAGGCAGCATTGGAAATTAAGGTTATTTCCAAGTGCACAATCTATAAAGCAGGAGAATTCTGTTTTCAAAACCAACATCAAAGATCACGTTATATTACAGCATGACAAACATTTGTATTTCTAAACTTTTGGTGAAAACAAAAGGGTTGTAGTGTGTTTTTTTTTTTTTTGGTGAAAGCAAAAGTCATAAGAAAATGACTTCTTTAAGTTGTTCTGAAGTTAACCTTGCACCATAACTCACACCATTAGTAATACTGTCAGAGTAAATTCTAGCTAGGGTTGCAGATAGGAGGAGTTGGCGAGATAATAATTTAATAATTAAATTAGATGAAACGAACTGCAGGTGTTCAATCATGCTGTGGATTCATGCGCTCCAACATCCAGGTAATATCCAGGAAACCTTCTGTAGGTATTTACCCTCTTTGACCTTCAGATTCCACACCTGTGAAATCAGAGCTGGAATAAGACCTTTTTTTTTCTTCCCTGAGCATCTTTGGTCATTCGTTTTTGTTTTCTTTCCCTTGCAAGGCCACATGTGATGCTCTGGGCAGTGTGCAGAATTTCAAGGGCTAAATAAATATCAGTTCTCTCATTCGTCCCCTTTGTAGAGTTCCTGCCCAGATTTGGCTTCATTCACAGGTATTTGTGCTCCCTAGCAGTCAGGGGGTCTGATTCTTTCAGAACTGGGCAGCTCTACGAGGTTGATAAAAGCAATCACAAAGACAACTTCAGGGTCAGACAGATACAACATCGGAAGTGCTTGCCTTGCGTGTTACTGACCAGAGTTGGGGACCAGGCAATGCATACGGTTCTGCACAAGATCCGTGAGCACAGGCTCTGCTAGAGGTGCCCCAGCCCCCAAACCCTCCCTTCCATCCAAAGAGAGAAGCACTTCTCTGGCTTAAGAGATGAAATTTTCACAATTGGTATTTACATGTAGGTTGAAGTTTTGTATTTTGTGTGTTTTATTTTTGTCCACACCCAACTGGGCGCAGGGATCCCTCCTGGCGGTGTTCTGGGATTGAAGGCGGCCACAAGCAAAACAAGCGCCTTAGTTCCTGTGCCATCTCTCGGGCCCAGGGAAGGTTTTCATTCTGAGTTAAAGGGCCCCTCCAAGAGGCCCAAGAAGAAGGAGTGTGATTTGTATGACAAAACCTATATTTTTCTGTAACAGGATATTTGCCTAATTTGATAGACTATTTCTAGAAATAACTCATAAGTAGGAAGTAACCCTAATATTTATTTTTCTAGATCAGCGATAGCACAGTGTATAGGGCATTTGCCTTGCATGTGGCGGACAAGGGTTCGATTCCTCCGTCTCTCTCAGAGAGGGTGGCAAGCTACTGAGAGTATGTCGCCTGCACGGTAGAGCCTGGCAAGCTACCCATGGTGTATTCGATATGCCAAAAACAGTAACAATGAGTCTCACAGTGGAGACATTACTGTGCCCACTTGAGCAAATTGACGAACAACAGGATGGCAGTGTGACAGTGCAGTGCTACAGCTCATGATGGGAGAAGAAATGGTTTCTCTTAAGGCCAGCAGGGTTCAATGACGTTAGTTCAAAATATTCCATATGCCACGGTGATGTATTTTGTGACACTTACTTTTGACCTCTTAAGAGATCTATCTGAACATCTAAGAGATACGTGAACACATGCAGACATATATGTATTTTTATCTGTATATCTCTCTATCATCCATCCCTCTACCCATCCATCCTATTCACCCACACAGCCTTGCGCTGTCAAACTATCAGCTGTCTGTCTCTTTCATCACACCAACAAGGGAACCACACTGAAAGCACAACCGCATTCTCTGGCCATTTAGTTATTTGTTCAGCTCTAATATAGTGAGGAGAAATCGGTGAAACCTGGAGTTGTTATTACATGAAAGGAAAAGAACATTAGGTCCTCAGCAGCAGTGAGCTACACCTTGATACTTCTACCAAAAAGAAGGGAAAAACAAAACAAAAACAAGTTTAAAGGTTCTTCTGGGATCCCATGAAGACCCCTGGAGGCTCTTCTCTAGGTTGTCTGCAAATACTAAGGCCCCTTATTTCCAATGGCTACACAGGGTTCTGTTCCTGACAGCCTGTTCTTGACAGCCGTCTGATCTTCTGATGAAATCGAGCTTGGAAATGGTATCTCTCTGCAGCCTGGCATTCAGAGATCAGCAGCCACTGTCCAGAGGAATAGCTGGGTTGAGTGTCACCTAAGCCATTTGATGCAAATAACATTTCTACTATTTTATATTTCCTGGGATGGAAGGACAATGCAGAATGTGTATTCTCAGATGAGAATTCAGGCCACTAACTATCTAAAATGCTGATGGGAGGTTCATTCATATGGATTAAACATCAAACAATGGATATACATAATCAGGAGTTTCTCCAGAATTGACAACTGGTTAAATTTAGAGTCATAGGTTGTATGAACTAGTTCCTAAAGACCATGTCAAGCTTTATTTTAGGTACAGTCTTTTTCCATACAGGGACGTTTAATCAGGTTATCATCAAAACTCCTGAGAAAACATTCAGTAGAGACTCATTACTCTGGATAATTCAGAATTCAAAATACATGTTGTTATGGTTTATAAACAAAAATAACTATTTCTATTGCAATCCTGCGATAACACTTTTTTATTACCAAATATATACTACTTATGTGCTTGTCTAATAAGAAATATTTAAAATTATTTTAAATGGTTTTAGAAAATTTGTATAAATAAGTTTTAACTAATTAACCTTGTATGCAATTCAGTAAAATATGTTACCGATTTTATTTCCTCCCAAATAAGATAAATATCTGAGACATATCTATATGTATATATATGCATATATATTATATATCATATATATAAGTAGAAGAGTAGCAAAATTTAGAAATGCAGTTCTGCATCTGGATCTATTAACATATAAAATATAATTTCCACTTTTATTTTAGATTATGATTCTGACAGATTAAGGAATTGGTGTCATTGAAATGACTTAATAACATAAAAGCGTTCATTGTTGTTTGTCATATGAAAGATAGGCAAAGATAGTCTATAGCTGTGCAGATAATCTGCTGTTATAATCAACAGGTTGCTCTGATTCTATCTCTCGGAAGTCAGATGAGTAGCAGGTGCTGAATGGAGCCCACCTGAGGTGCTTTCGGACTCAAGATTCTCACATTAACCACCAGAAACTCTTCGTGGAGAAGGCACTGCCACTTCCAAAGAGAGTCCAGTTAGTGAAGGAAATTCTGGACCCACATACTGTGGGTTTGGGGACTGGTCCCCCAACCTGCAACTTAACCATCCCCTATTGCTTCCAGTGAGCCATAGGATTATATTAACGCAACGTGGATTCTCCACCCATAACAGGTATGCTAATTACATGAAATTGACTTGACCCCTAGGTGAACCCTCTCCCTGTGCAAGTGTGGGCCCACGGATATCCCAGCTGAACATTATTCCACTCCCCTTCCTACTTGATGGGGCTAAGTAATTGATTTCTAATCAAGTAAAGGTGAATGGAAATGACAGGAGTCTGGCCACCCTTGGCCCATATAAACAGAGATCTATTCAGGGTCACCCCTCGCTCTCATCTGTGTGCCTGCTGAAGTGCCCAGGGCAGTCGGAAGGACACATGTTGAAGATTCAGTGTTTCTAACAAGCCTGGACAGCTTCCAATCTGCACATGCCCTGACGTAAAACCAGTCGGAGAACTCAAAGCCCATTGTCCAGAAACATCAAGAGGCACATTTGGTGCAAAGGTTAACCTGTTCCTGCCAGTTCTCGTTGTCATGCACAAGAGATCTTATTTCAATTTGACAGGTGATTTACTTCCTTGCATTTCTACATATGTCTGAAATTGAATCTGTTTCCATTGAGGCATACATTAGTTGGGCTTTTGCTTGCCTGGCCCTCCTGCTTTGAGCACCTGTTTAAAAAAAGAAAAAGATCTTGGATCAGCCCTGGCAGTGTTTGGGGGCCCACGTGCTTCTGGGGATGAATTTGAATTCGACTTCATGCAGAACAAGTTCCTTAACCTAGTGTCTGTCTCCCAGACCCCTCCACGTCATCTCTTGTCCCTTCTTGTGCTCCAGTCCCTCTGGTCTTCTTTGTGACCCCATATATGTCATGTTCATTCACGTCATGCTCATTCCTTCTTTATAACTCTTGGAGATAGTCCGAAGGGCAGGGCACTGGACTTGCATACGATCAACCAACTTGATCCCCAGTATCATAGAGGGTTCGCTGGAATCACCAGCAGTGATCCCAGAGCAAGAGCCAGGAGTAAGTCCTGAGCACCTCCTTTTGCAGCCCCAAAACCAGAACAAGAAAGAAGATAATTACTGCATTAAGTTTCTGCTATTATGTGAAAACTTCTTAGGCAAAAACTACAGGAGTACTATAATTCCTTTCTCCTTCATTTAACTTTCTCTTTGTCACACTAATTTTTCATCTCCCTGTGTGAGTTCTAAGCACTTTCTTGGCTTAGGTTAAAGTAGAATATCTTCTTCCTTGAGTTACTGAATCTTATTACTATGTTTATTATTATTAGAATTCAGCTCTTCATTGCTTTTGGTTTTGTATTATTGTTTTGGGGACACGCCCACTGTATTCAGGGTTTAGATAGGCCCTGTGCTCAGGGAATACTCTGGCAAATATCAGGGATTATATGAGGTGATGGTGACAGAACCTGCCTTGGCCACATGCAAGGTAAATAAATAACCCACGTGCATTACTTTCCCTCCAGCCCCAGGTTTTGATTTTTGTCTTGTGTATATGTCTTTCACCCTCCTTTAAATCTGACATTCAATGTGGTAAATGCTTTACCCTCATTATTCTTTCAATTATCCAGTTTATAGGGTAGATCATTTCTCCCAGGTACATAGAATGGAATATATTTTAATTAAATGTGAACATTCTTATGTTCAAAATTAGATGGACAAATTAAAAATTTGAATAAATCCAGTGTATATCCAATGGATATTTCTGTTTAAATTGCAATTTATCAAGTTTTACTAAGAGTATTAATTTATTTGGCACAATCTTCTGCCCCCATGCCAGGTTGTCTTCACCAGGGGACCCCCTCTTAGGGGGCAGGTTGAGTTTCCTTCCCGACCCCAAACAGAGCCCAGGCATCCGAAAACCTCCAAAATGCAGTCAGAGCAATGCTCAAGGCCACTCTCCACAAGCACGAGCCTCATGCATGAAGGAACCACCAGAGGAACCCAGGTATGCGGGTCCTGTGGCTGAGATCTTCGAGCCTGCTCAGATGGGCACTGGGCCTCCTCCATCCAGATCCCCAGTTTTCCAGTAGTTTGGCAGCCACACCCACAAACTGCCCCCAACTCCATGTAATCTAATCAACAGCCAAGATCCAGAGACCATAAACCAAAGCTCCTGGAAGAGAGAGATACACAATCTCACACAGCAGAGTCTGGTAAACTACCCGTGGCATATTCGATATGCCAAAAACAGTAACAATAGTGGGCCTCATTCCCCTGACCTTGAACATGACAGGGACAAATGAAGACATTACTGGTGCCTGCTTGAGCAAATCGATGAGCAACCGGATGACAGTGATACAGTGATACAGTGATTAATTTATCAGATAATTGATTTATATGGGGAAGTATAAAAACACACATATTGACGGTGACCAAACTTCATAAAAGGTTCTAACTATTTAACATTTGATAAAAATTAAAATGAATCTATAATGCTTTACATACACTTGACTTCATAGTTAATGAAGTTTACTGCCTCTAAAAAAAGTAACTGAAAAGGTTCAATTATTGATCTTATCAAAAAATTCAATGAGCCTTTTAAATATAGAATTGTATTTGTAAATTAATTGGAAAAGGTAAGTTATGTTTAAATTATTTAAAAATCAACATGATGTTGTATTTAATTACTCCTGATAATTAAAACTAGTTCACCTTACATAAAGTACAGAGCTTCATTTAATCTATATCATAAATGTTTGTGTAAATAATTTATGGAATCAATGATAACACATATGTAAATGGAATATGATTATTTTTATTATATTTTTATATTTGCTACATATCATATTAATTTATATTCTTCCATAAAGAGATTGGCTTATCTATATTTTATATACAGCATTTTAATCACTATGTATTTTATTAAAGCAGAATGGATTTTAAAAAGTATTTTGAGAGGCTGGAGTCTTAATACAGTGGGTAGGACATTTTTCCTGCATGCGACTGACCCGGGTCCTATCCCCAGCATCCCATGTGGTTCTGCAAGTACAGCCAGGAGTAATTCCTGAGTACAGACTCAGGAGGAATATCTGAGCATCATCAGGAGTGACCTAAATGGCAAATAAGAAAAAAGAAGGAAAAAAAGTATTTGAAATGAAAAATGACAAATCCAATTCTCTTAAAGTGGACAGTTTTCATTAATGATAGTTGTTTTCTTTCCCTTTTATTTAGTTCAAGGATAATAAGAGATACATACGTCAGTAACATGTTAATATAGGAAGAAGAGACTGAGTAACTTCCATTTCTCCATCTACTCATCCTTACTAATATAATTAAAGTATTTTACCATGTACTTATATCTTCTCAAACTGAAATAAAATTTAGAGAAACAGACTAGATGGCATATAATTACATTAAAAACACTTATTGTCTGAAAAGAATAAATATCAGAACCACACACATGACTAATTTGATATTTATGTGTTACTGAGTTTGTTGGAATTTGGAACATTGAGATCTGCTATGGATAGTTGAGAGGGATTATGGATAGGATTAGCAAATTCTGTCAGTAAGAATTGTTCTGTGACCCTGTTTGAGAAAGGGAAACTGTCAAGATAGAACTTTCTTTTTTTAGAATCCACCACGTTACTCACTCGGTCTCAGGTTATTAGGTGATCAGTCTCTTGTAAATTGGTAGTGATTTCGGCCAGTGGTCTTCAGCCGCTGGTGTTCAGCCTAGTGTTGGTCTATGACTGTGAAAACCACTGGTTTGTCACCTTGGTTATAACTGCTGGTCCATGGATGGTATGTAGGCAGATGCTGGCCCCCAGGTGCTAAGTGTTGAAGAACATGATTGAGAATACACAGCAGGAAAGGACACTGCAGATGACACAGGTGTGTGGGACCCAGGGCCGAGATCTCCAAGGCTGCTCTGATAGGGACAGAGCCTCTTCCACCCAGATTCCCCATTTTCCAGTAGCTAAGCAGTCACACCCAGAAACTGCTCTCCCTACCCCCTCAGTGCCATGTAATCCCATCAATGGCCATCATCTAGAGACTATAAAACCAAGCTCCCGGGAGCCACATCTAATAGCCTAGTTCTCCCTCTTGGAGAACCTGGCAAGCTACTGAGAGTTTACTGCTATCACAGGGGAGAGCCTGGCAAACTCCATGTGGTGTATTCATATGCCAAATACAGTAACAATGATGGGTGTAATTCCCCTGACCCTGCTTCATCTCTAATGCAGCATGGTTGGGAAGGACAAGTGAAAAGAGGCTGCTAACATCTCAGGGCTAGGATGAATGGAGACATCACTGGGCCCGCTTAAGCAAATCATTGATCAACAGGATGACAGTGTATACATACCTCTTCGAGAGCCCTTAAAGCTACCGAGAGTATCCTGCCCACACAGGGAGAGCCTGGCAAGCTACCTGTGGAGTATTCAATATGCCAAAAACAGTAACAATAGGTCTCATTCCCCTGGCCCTGAAAGAGCCTCCAATCATTGGGAAAGACAAGTAAGGAGAGGTTGCTAAAATCTCAGGGCTGAGAGGAATAGAGACATTACTGGTGCCCGCTCGAGTAAATAGACAAACAACGGGATGACAGTGATACAGTGATACTATTCTTTAGAAAAAGAAAACTATGAAAAGCAGTCTCCGAATTTTAAAAACATTTTTATTAAGTTAAATTAATTAACTTCTCTGGGCTGAAAAATAAACTTATTTTCAAGTAAAGAACTTTATTTCACTAATCATATTAAGAAATTATTTCCTTGAGATTAAGTTTTATTAAACTATTGTTTTCTATCATAAGGGGTATACATCTTGCTATTTCTATTCCAATGATTTTTTCTATTTAATATAAATAAATGGCTCTTGTTTACTATTGTTAGTACAGGAACAGACTTATCTGAGTCATACTTATATTTTTGGAGTGAGTGTCTGTAGGATAACATAGCTTCAGGTAGTTTAGGTTTATTGGGTTAGTCCCGTTACAGTGCTCCCATTCCTCTCTGTTTATTTGTAGCTTCTTTCTTAGTGTTTTGTTGGCTTGTAAATAGTTTTTCTCTTCTCCTTGAGTCCTTTGCATAGTTTATTCAGAGCAATGTCCTTTTTGTATGGACACAAGAAGACTTAGCAAATGCAATGCTTTTGTAACCTGGGAGTCATTTGACTCTACATGATATTTTCCTCCTGGGCATCTGTTCTCTCAACCTAAGCCTCAGCTGCCCTTATTTCCTAGCACCCCCAAAAGCAGGGTCCCGACGAAAGACGAGATGAACCCAGGGCAAGCGGTGAGTTGTTTGCTACCCTGGCATCGAGATGGGCCTGGCCAACGTTCCTAATGCTTAACTATAAGTTAAGAGCTTGATCATGGACAAATGTTGTCATGATCCAAACAGTGATAACTAGATTTGGACCCTGCTAGGGTGAGGAATGATTAATCTGGCCTGAGTGCTGTGGTCTGGGTCTGTGGCAAGATGTTGCCAGGAGAGCTGCCTTCCAAGCCTCAATGTATCTCTTGCTATGTCCATACAAAAATAACTAGTATTAAGATGTTTGGACTTAGGAAAGGAGAAAAACACCTTAAGAGTCAGGAAGGGCTTTGGAATGCCCCTAGGTTGTGTTCCCTTTGAACCTGACAGCCCTCAGGAAGGGCTTTCTTATGATGATTTTGCTACCTGGCAGTGTGTAACCTGGGGGCAAGGGCAAGAGGAAAAAGGGAGGGGAGAGACAAGAGAAGCCAGAAGGCTGCAGTAGGTCCAGAGAGAAGATGGAGCTGGGAGTGCGGGAGAGGAGAAAGATAGAAGATTGAATAAACAGTAACTAATCAGCAACCAGCTTGGTCCTCATTCTTCCTTCCATCACCTGCCCTTGACCAACAGCCATACACAGCGGTTCCAGAGCACTGAACATGGGCGGTGAGACAGAGCTGCCCGGAGAGCCTGCAAGTGCACACGCCCTTCGGGTGCCTTAGTTTTTTACAAGTGTCAGTATTTGTAAAATTAATTTTAATAGTTGAGAAATCTCATAAATCATTGAACTATTGTAAATAGTAAAGGTTTATAAATGTAAACATTGTTACTCATTTCAAATATAAATGATATGAAGTGACTCTTTTAGATGTTTGTGCCTTAAATTGAATTATTTTCTCACAGAAATTATTAAAACTTCCAAGTGATTTGTGGATTTTAAAATAGCTGTCCTTTCCTGTATTTTTCTTACATTGGTAAAAATTAAAGCTTCAAAACGGGGAAGCCTTAAAATCTGATTATGGATTTATTATTTGCTTAAGTGCTTGTTACAAAATGTTTGTTTTGCATTTATGTTTAAACCATATCAAAAATTATTTCTATGGATTCCAATTATTATTTGAAAAGGACACAAGTTTAAAATAAATAAAGTTATTTTAAAAAGTTTAAAACTCTTGTCTTTGAAAGATATAAATAGCAAGATTTATTTTAAGTTACTGGGACAGTAGAACATAAAAAACAAGAATTTAGACAATGGAAAAACTTACTGTCAAGAGAGCCAAATAAACTTTTACATGTTCATGTAAGACATTGGCTGTTGGAAAACAGAAAATGTACTATTTGATATAAAAATTATTTTTCTTTTTATATTAGACTTACAGGTGAATATTTAGGCAATCTATCATTCCATAACAATGTACATATAGACACTTTCACAATTTCTATTACAGCCTATAATTCTATTTTCAAAACATTTTTATTTCATTTTCCAGCTATTTATCTCAGTAATTTTACTTTTATTATGTCAGTTAGAAATTTAGTAAAATATAAAAGGTAGTCATTAACTTTATATCTCTATTATTCCTAAATTTAAAAGATTTTATAAGATCAGCATTAACAGTAAGTTTTATAGGTGGTCATTCAGTAAAAAATGTTACTCTTCTTTTCTAGTTCCATAAGATTTTTCTTATTACAAAGACTGGCTTTTAGATTTGACTTTGAAAACATGGAACCATCTACCTCTCTCAAGTGTACCCTGTATTATCTTTTCTCCATTGGCATATTGAATGGTATTTACCAATTATATTCTCACCTAACATTATTCACTTCTAAGGTAAAAATCAGGTTTTTGCTGAAGTAGATATTCAGCTAAAAATTTGTATTAATAGTTAAAGATATTAGAAAGTAATTGGCTATAATATAAAGTTTCAGTCTCCTTTAGGATACAGTGTATACAGTTCCACTGAGTGAGATAGAAATTTTATTTTTAAAACACACCCTAGGGGTGATGGATTCTGATAATACCTGGAAGTTTGACTTTGACTTTCACCAAGGTCTAGTGGAGGCCAGAGCAATGATACAGCAGTAGAGCATTTGTCTTGCACAATGTCTACTTGGGTTCCATCCTCAACGCCCCATAAAGGCAGGACTTACACCCTAACATTCTGGGTGTGACCAAAGACACATACATGCACACACACACACACACACACACACACACACACACACGAGAGAAAGAGAGAGAGAGAGAGGGGGGGGGAAGGAAGGGGAGAGGTGGGGAGGGAATGAAAAGGGAGAGGGGAGGGAGAGGACGGAAGGGCAGGAAGGAAAGGAGGGAGGAGGAAGGGAAGGAGAAAGAGATAGAGGGAGAGAGGAAGGAAGGAAAGAAGGAAGGAAAGAAAGAAGGAAGGAAGGAAGGAAGGAAGGAAGGAAGGAAGGAAGGAAGGAAGGAAGGAAGGAAGGAAGGAAGGAAGGAAGGGAGGGAGGGAGGGAGGGAGGGAGGGAGGGAGGGAGGGAGGGAGGGAGAAAGTGCCTTATAATGTGTTGCACGGCCACAAAGCAGTCACAGGGTCCAGAAAGCGGCCTGAATCATAGTGGCAGTTTAGTAGTGGAGGTTGTCCGTCGGGGCTGGGTCCCTTGGGGTGGGGAGGGTTCTCACCCGCCCCTCCTCCTTTCACTTGGAACACCCCAAGTGAAAACAGCCTGGCACGGAGTCCCATCTTCACTATAAGTGGTCTATATCTGCTTTATTTATTCTTGAATTCCTAACATTTTTGTTCAATACATTTTGGGGACTGGAGCCCACATCTGGCAGTGCTCAGGACTTAAAGCCTGACTTTCCTTTCAGAGATCACTCCTGGCAGGACTCAGGAAACCACGTTGGGTGCTGAAGATGAAGCCCGGGTTGGCTGTGTGCAAAGCAAGTACGCTACCCACTGCACAGTAACTCTGGCCCCAGTGTTCAATACTTAACAGGGTTAGCAGGACCTGATACACTGCGGAATGAATATTGCCGTGATAGTTCATGTTATATGTAGTTATCTTCATGTTAAATATTACATCTATTATTTAAGATTAATTTAATATGAAGACTAAAATGTTATCTTCCCTCTTTTAAACTTGCAGCATCATATTTGATTCAAGGTCTTCCTCCCGTCCAGCTGACCAGTGGTCTGGAGTCTTGGAATAGGGGCCAGACCCGAGTGGAGAGAGAGAGCTGCTCTTCACACACTGTCCTCTTCCGTAGCCAGCCACCTCGGGGCTGCCCTCTTCCATAGCTAAACCCCATCAGGGTTGAGATGGGGGTGGAGAAAAGACAGAGTTTTGTCAGTCTTCTCTTCGCTTGCTGGTTTTACTTAGTTTCCCCTTTCGGTGATGGTGGTGGTGAGTTAAGGATCCCTTTATAATGGAAGTTAAGGATCACTTTCTAATTGTCCAGTCCTGCATAGACTATCCTGGGTTCCCTCTGTGAGGAAAGAATTTAAAGTGTGGGCTCCTCCGCCCAGTCGAGACCCCAAGTGGCAGCCAACAAACGGCTTCTCCGCTCCTGAAAGGCCACTATCCCTGAGGCACAAGGACCAATTTCATAACCCAGCAGCTTCTGTCAGAAATTTCTCTGGACTTAATTACTGAAATACCAAAAATCCCCAAACCCATATGCTATTCAATATCAGCAATAAAAAACAAATTATCAAAAGATGCCTTTTCGGCATGTGTGACTATTTGGGGAAAATTCCAAATAATAATAGCGAGTTTTCTGTTGAAACATTGAATGTAATCAAAGTAAAGAGAGAGTAAAGTGAAAACCATCTGCCACACAGGCAGGGTGGGAGTGGGAGGGGGGTATACCGGGATTCTTGGTGGTGGAACATGTGCACTGGTGAAGGGATGGGGGTTTTATCATTGTAGGACTGAGACTTAAACCTAAAATCTTTGTAACTGTTCTCATGGTGATTCAATAATAAAAAATAAATTAAAAAAAAAGAATTTAAAGTGCGAGTTCTGCCATTGAATGATAATACAGCAGGTAGGGCAGCTGCCTTGCATGTGGCTGGTCCAGTCAATCCCTGCACCACATGGTCCCTGAGCACACAGTATTAGATTATATATATTTTTATTTCTTTGCTTTTTCCTCTTAAATGGGCCATCTAACTCTATTTCACTCCTGTCTAAATTATTTTAGTGACTATAAAGGTATTGCTGAGCCTTAATTTTTTTAAATATTTATCTCTAGATAGTTTACTTTTAGTTCAACTTGTTATCCCTTACAATCCCTGTTAACTGATAAATGATACGACTAGATTATATATTTTGTGAAAATTGCATACTTGCTAGTACGTTAGTTGAGGCCCTGATAGTCACTGCAGAGTCTGAGATTATTCCACTATCCCCAGTCATAAGAGCCACTTGCTTGGGTGTTGTGTGTGCATCTTCATCAATTGCTTTCATTAGTAAATCCACAGATTTAATTTCAATATAAACATGTCATACGTACAAGAATGTTGGATGGTCTGTCATCCAGAGTACTACAATATTGGTATTTGGACTTTGGGTAAAAAACAGTTCCTTAAGCTACTTATAAAAAGCTGAGAGGTATAAAAACAAGAGAAAGACTTTTGGGCATGAGAGGTCATCTGTGGAAGCAATTTCTTCACCTTTTTCTGAAGGATCAGGGCCCATTTCATTGTACACTTCTTGTTTCTCTCTTTCAGTAACCCCCAAACACACAGAGTCAACACAAAATGCAAATCAATGTGAGTGGCATATTGGTGAGTGCATGAAAAAGAGGAAGGATAATATTAATAAATGTTCAGAGTTGTTGTCTGAAAACAATTGGAACTATTATTATGCCCACGCCATTTTCACATTTATATCACTAACTCAGTAGAATATTAATAATTCAAAGTTTTTATCTTGTGATTTACTGACATTTAAAGTTGTGTTTTTAAAGAAAAAAGCTCATCATTTTTCTTAAACCACATTCACACCATCATGTCTCTTCTGGATAGTTCATGAGTCGCCTTCGAGTTTCTTCTGAGTGTCCAGTAGGAATGGCTTCAGAGACCATGGACAGAGGGGAGGAAGGCTTTTGTGCCTACACCCTGGCAACTAGAATGAATGAATGAATGAATGAATGAATGAATGAATGAATGAATTATGGTGAGACTTAAACATCAGTTAAGGCAACACAGAGACTCTAATGAAGCAAAGCGACACAACTCTGCAATCTCAGGAGCAATCTGCTAAGTATATGTTTAGGGAGCATGCGTGTTTGTATGTGTGGATGTGTGTGTATATAAATTCAGGACTGATGATAAGGCTTTAAAATATTATCTATTGTTTGGGGTAGGACAAGGGATTGGACCCAGGAACCCAGGCATGAAAGCCAAATTCTACACTGTAGAGTCATACTCCCAGCTTCTAGCATTGAAATATTTTGACAACTTAGTGAAAGAAAGAAACACTAGTTTTTTCTAGTGAAATAACTGATGATTAATAGAATGCAATAATTTCCTTAGCCATGCATTATTCTCAGCAAGACTGTGGGTCTTCAGGGTAAATTAATAAGCACTGTGCAATCTGTCCCTTTCTTTTTTTTTTTATTGTATCACCATGTGGAAAGTTACAAAGCAGTTAGGCTTAAGTCTCAGTTATACAGTGGTCGAAAACCATCCCTACACCAGTGCACATGTTCCACAACCAAGAACCGCAGTATACCTTACCTGCCCTCCCCTCGCCTATGTAGCTGATAATTTTCACTTTCTTATCAAAACAAATGTGGATAAGAAGCAGCAGAGATAAGAACATGTCTGCCATTACCAGTACGAGTCAAACTTTCCTAGTGGTGAGTCTGATGCCTGAACGTGGATAACACAGTTCCCCTAGGCTGACTCTGCGTTGCACGTTTCAAAATAGAAGTTGGGTTCATTTAGATGGAGCAGGGCAACAGTGCCCCCCCCTCCAGAAGACTGAAATTAAACTGCAGTAGATGAAGCCGGGCCTAATAGGATGTGCCTCTCAGCCCCTGCAGACTCGCCTGCAAGGCCCAGAGCACTTGCTCATGTCCCATTGCTCTTCATTACGGGGCCTTCACATACTTGTCAGCTGTGATTCTTTCTGCTCTCACAAGAGACAGGGGCTCTGCGGAAGCATTGGAGCAACTTTGGCTTTTATATCATTTCATTCTAATGGGAAAGCTCATTAGGGTTGTAGATTCCATTGTTCAGTGGTATTATTTCTTCGTCAGATGAGTACTGTTTCCTATTCTTGGATGGAATACTTAATGCATCGAATTGTTTATTTTATCCTCCATGCTAGATGCGCTTCTAGAACTTGGGAGTGCAGAGGGATTGCTTTGAGTGACTGCAACAGAGGCGAATTGGCAGCAACCCGGACTGATAAGGTTTCATTCGAATCTCCCATACCTTAGGTATAGGCTAGTTCCCCACTTCGAAAGAACTCCTTCTAACAGAGAAGATCTTGTGTCCCACATCCATGAGAGGATGTGAGTCTTAGGTACAACAGGTCCCAAGGGCAAGTGCTATCAGTGAGCAGATACTGTTTTTGATACCACGTGCGTAACAGTGAGATTGGGTTAGAAGTCGTGTTCACATACTCTTGGCAGCAGACAGTGCTCAGAGCTAGCAATAAGACAGAGAACAGCTGGTGTGAAAGAATTTCACCACATGTGTGCATGTGTACAAATGTAAGCACAGGCATCATGCACACACACATAGACAATAGACATACTCTGAAATAATGTGCAGGGGCATTATGTGCACGGGTAAATAAGTTGCCTTGATGTAGGCCATGGGGCCAAGTATCAAGAGACATAGTGAGAGGAGTGTGGGTCCCTCTGAGGGATCTGGAACAACGCATCAAACGCTGAGCTTTCTCACTGGGTCAGAGAACAAAGTGCACTTGAGTCTAGTTAGCAGAAACAGGGAATTGCAATTTTATTAAACATAATCGGATGCACTGTTTTACAAGCCACGTAGAATATCTGTAGATAAGTAAAATGTGTTTATATGATATGGAAAGCTAAGGAGAACTTCATGATTGCTATTTAGATAACAGTTTTAGATACTAGGCTTTAATTTTTGAAGTGAGCCAATGTTTTAGTCTTTCTAGACAAAAATTGTGTAGTTATACTCATGGCTAATGACACACATGAAACATTCATTTACACAGTTTTTGGGTGAAGACTAGTGGGAAGCCGAATCAGAAGAAGGGATCTGTGCTTTCTTTCATGAATGCTAGAAACAGACTATTTTTATGTTGGCCATATTTTACCAAAAATGTTTTCTTTTCCTCGGTTTTGGGGCCACACTCAGTGATGCTCTGGCCTTCTAACTGGTTTTGCATTAAGGGGTCACTCCTGGTGGAGCTCTGTGGACCCAGGGGGTGCCCAGGATAGAACCTGGATCAGCCACCTGTGAGGCAGCATCCTCCCTGCTGTACTATCTCAATAGCCCTACTCCAAGCACTTCTTAAAAATACTCAAACATTCTAAAGTTTTGACAACTTAACTCAGATTAATGACTTTTCTGTTATATATTACAACTCTCTGAGGATAGAAATGGAAGAGGTCTAATAGAAGTAGGACTTGACAATAATCTAGTATGAGACCTAAGAATATTGAAGCCTGGCCCAGAGGCCATGACGCATATTGGCTTTCCAAGTCTGAGAACATTAAGGATATTTTCCCTTCTGTTTTGGACAAAACTCAAATCTCTTTGGACCGCAGCATACTCTTCAAGTGAGGAGACAACATTAAGAGGCTTTCAAGACACATTAGTTACTGTGTATAGCCTCTTCATTCTTAAGCCAAAACTAAATTCACAGGCATATTATAAGTTTTCAAGTGCAGTTTGTATGTATGTGTGTGAGAAAGAGAGAGAGAGAGAGAGAGAGAGAGAGAAGAAACGAGAGAGAAGGTACACTCACACTTCCTCATTTATTTCTCTTCGATTTGATTCACAGAGCCTGAATTATCTGCAGATTACCTCCCTCACTGCAACTACCTCTAGCAAAGACAGCCAAGAATAGAATGCTGCTGGGTTAGTAAAATAGATATGAATTTCAAAAATTTATATTTCTGGAGATATGACTGATATAGAATAAAAAATTAAATTTATTTGTAAGACATAGTGATCCAATATCATCACATACTTCAAAATGATGCCACATTGAGTCTTGCATACATGCCTAAACTCACATAATTTTCTTATTTTGTAAATTTTTAATTTTTTTAATGTTTAAATGTGTAGTACACTATTGTGACTTGATTTCCCTGCTTTCCATTCTAGCCCAGTGCCTGCATTCTATTCAAAGTGCAAGAGATGATTTGTGAAGCCAAGCATTTCTCCCACACCTGAGTTCTTCCCTGCCTACAACTTCTTCATTTCGTCTTGAGTTTGTCCCCTTCCCACGTTTTCCATTACTTCTAGCAACCACCAATATATTCTTCACATCTTTGAGAACACCCCAGTCATGCGCAGCTTTCTCTCCTGGACTCCACACACATCCGAGTGTGGAGTGCCACACACATCCGAGTGTGGAGTGTGGCTGCTTTTCTTCTTTCTGTGTGACTTATTTCACTTACCACACTATTCCCATGTTGTTACTAATGGCATGATTTCCACTTTTATGACTGAATAATTTCCATTTTATAGATCTGCATAGATATATACAAATATCACCATGACCTATTTTCATGATGCAATAATTTACAGAACAGCCTTAGTATTAATTTAGACCATAACTGTTTACATAGTCTGTATAATTCTTAAGAACATTTTCACATTTGTTTTACCAAAGTCTTGTCAAGGTCAAAATTCTTTCATTATATGCGTGAATTTCTGAAAGAAATACACTGAACTGAATAACCTAAAAACCTCCCTTTACAGTGAGCATTTTCTGGCCAATTCTTATCAGTAAAGACAATTGCAAATGAAAACAGAGCTGGTAGAAGATAAAGAGATTTTCTTAGGGTAAGCTACTGAGGCAGCATCTCTATTTCCCAGTTATTTCTGCTTATATAGGTATTGAATTGAAGTCCGTGCATTTTATATACAAAATAACAGTTGTGGTTAAAATCAAATAAAGCATTAACTTCCAAACTCCAACCTCCAGAGTTAACGGTGCATGTCCTTTTTTGATTTTAAACTCTACCGATGAAGGAGGCACAAACATTCCCAGTGAAGATTCAGGCACAATATTTAAAAGAAATTTCCATTTGCCAAATTGCTGCTCTATAACCAGAGCTCCGTTAGTTAGAAGCTACTGGGCAGAACGGAGCTGTCTTTACTGAAATCCAGCCAAAATGGAAGAAACGATGAGAAATTGGGTGTGAAAACATTGGAAGAAAAACTCTATGGTTCAGGAACCACTTAATTCAACTATAGTCTATACTATCAAAAATTAATTTTCCAGTCTCCATTATATTATGTACATATGTCCCCAATTTCTGGATGCTTAATACTTTAAATGCTTAGGGGAAAAAAGTTTCAGTTAATTGAAAATCAGCAAGGAATTCACCATCTGTTTGCCGAGCAGTGATGTCAGGGCAAAGTGCTAGCCCGTGGTATGCATCCAAAACCCTAAGAGAAATGTACAAGGCACATATGGTTGCAAATGTGGTTTTCAAATCAGAAGCCAATTAGCTTGCTCAGTGTCTCCAAGCCTGATAGAGATTTTCAATGCTTACAAATAAAAAAGCTACAGATTTGGAATCTTGAAAGTATTCCTTTTTGGGACTGGAAAGAGAGTGCAGAGGTCAGAACGCTTGCTTTGCCTGGGGCTGACACCAGCACTACATTTGATTCTCAGAGGACCACCAGTAGTGACCCCTGAGTACACAACCAGAGTAAGCTCTCAGTACCACTATGACCCCCCCCCCCAAATAATATTTATGGTAGAATCTAGCACTCCTTTTACTAGTGATAAGTACATTGACCTCTAGAATTTTTAGGGATCATATTTCACAATCAAGCATTAGACATGGTTAGATTTTATTTCATTCCTCTATTGGAAAATTGTTCAACTACTTATTCCCTCTAAAAGGCACATTTGTGCTCTCTTTGACTCCTGATTGAGTTGCTGAATGGCCATGATCCCAGAGACTCAGAAACAAATACTGGAACCCAGTGGCTTTTGGCAGAAATTCGTCCAGACTCTGATGTGGTTTTCGGCCCTGAGCCTCCCCAGGTGGGAAAAGGTGCCGATCCACCACCTTTCTCCCCTGGAGGCTCAGGGGCCGCCACCTTTCAGTGGCCAGTGGATAGACAGGTTTGGGCCCACTGCAGTGAGGATGCATGCGGGGCCTCCCAGGATTGGGGTGTGGCCGGCCCTTTCCTCCCCCACCCGAATGACACCCTGAGTTGCTGCCCTCAAAAGGACTCTCTGACTCCTGATTGACTTGCTGAAAGGCCATGATCTTGCTGAAAGGGACTCAGAAACAAATACTGGAAACCAGAGTTTGTTTTTGGCAGAAATCCCTCCAGATTTAATTATTAAAATTCCAGAATGCCAACATTGCACGGCCACAGTAGCACCTAACATCCTACGCTACTCATAACCATCCTATGCTAGTCATAACCAGCAATAGAAAACATAATGTCCGATGTTGCCTTTCCAGCAGATCTAACTGCTGGGGAAAATCTCAAATAACGATGATGTGCCCGGTGTCGAAATTTTGAATGTAATCAAAGTAGAGAGAGAGTAATGTGGACATCTTCTGCCACACAGGTAAGGGGAGGGTGTGGGATGGGGGTGTACTGGGTTTGTTAGTGGTGGTAAATGCACACTGGTGAAGGGACTGGTGTTTCATTATTGTTTGACCGAGTCTTAAACCTGAAAGCTCTGTAACTGCTCTCACGGTGATTCAATAAATAAATTTTAAAAATAAATAAATTAAAATTAAAAGGCACATTGTTTCCATCTAGAGTGACTGACAGGTCGGCCGGAGTTTAAAGTTCTGAGATTTCCTCAGCATAAAAGTTTAATGGAAGATCACAAGTGCTTTATTTCACCAATACTATTGCTCATCTGAATTAGATCAGACACGTATGACGTCATTTCAATACAGAAATAGATTATTAAAATTCAGTGAAATCGAAATCTGCCTAAGCACTCACTTAGATACTTTTACTAGCTCAATTAAATCTAGAAAGTATTTTATGTAATATCCATTCCTAGTATTTCCATCTCAGAGAGGAGAAATTGATGTTTTGAGAGAAAATTGAATAACTTACTGGTTTTCTGCAGCTTGTGATCTGGGAGTTGGCTACCCAGTTGGCAGACCCAAGGCTTGTTGCTAAAAAGTATGAAATATATTTATGTGGAACTGGGCTATCACTTTAGAAACTCAGTCATTGCGAATATCAGCCCTACCTACACATTTAACTCTTCAATTGGTATGAATCTAAATGTGTTTCGATCTTAAATGATACTGGCTACTTTCTTCCTCAGTGAGACACTAGATCTTCAGTTCCTGAGCAATTTCCATTCTCTTGGTCATCAAATTGAGAAAATCTCTTAAAATCTCAAGAATCCAAAGCTAGAAGCTGGCTTTTGTGAGCCTGAGAGGTAACTACCAAGGATACTCTGGAACTGTCTTTTAAAAACAAAGACAGATTAGACTTGCTTCTCAGTTTCTAGGACTAAGGAAGAAAATATAAAAATTACAATTGTCCAAGCATAAAATTACCCCTCTAATGACCAGACAAGAATAACCTTGAACTTCAAGTCACCTTCTAGTGGGAAGGAATAGTAACAGCATTCACAGGGAGGTTTTAGAAAAAAAATGTGTATATGGATCACATTTTAATATGATAAAACAAAAATAGAAATGGATTATTCAATTTAAATGTGTAGACATCCCATTATGCCTGCAATATCTCAAATTTCACTGTAATAAATTTTTTTGATTGCTGAGACAAAGTCAATCATACCATTATATATTATATTTCCCAGGAATAAAGTATTTCTTAACATATAAACATCCGAAAAAATGTTAATGTCATTCTCTTTGACATTATGGTTATGTTTTCAATTTATACTTGAAAGTTTGAAAACAGAGAAATAAATTATGTGGCTGCCTCACATTAGTGTGAAAATTCCTCTGACATTGTAAAAATAACAACAGCATTAAGTTACTTAAATAATTTGTAGTGTTTGAAGAAAGCTCATTAGCACCTTGTAAATTTTCACATAGCCTGTGTTATAACTTCATTCCAGAAGAGCTATCACAGCACAAAAACAAGTCCCATGTGCAATTAATAACTGAAAGATTCACTGAATGATTTTGAATAGAAGACACAACATAATAGAGAATAAATTCTCAACTCGGTGTGTAGGGCTGAAACATTAATAAGAGTTATATTGGTAGAAGTTTTTCTTTCCTTTTTGAAGAAAAGATCTGTCCACCCACTTACAGCATTAGATTGCTAGTACAGTTCCTATAATTTAGAAGATCATTTTATTGGGAGGAAAGCCAGATTATTTTATACTTTGGGATTACTTTTCTTAAAAGCTCAATGGATCTTTTACTTGCAAACACAGGTTTTGCTATTTTTCTTTGTTATAATTAAAAAATAAGAGTATTTTAGGATTTAGTATGAGCCTAGATATAAGACACGTTTAAAATTCTTTAGACAAATAACTTTAAAGGAAAAGAGAAAAAATATTAGTTCACTGATGTAGCTATAGCTTGACCTGTGCCTTCACTCACTTTATACCATGAATTTTAGGGCTTATTCAGGACAGCAATGGATGTGTTAATAGTGAAATACTTTGGATAAAATAGAAATTACGCACCCTGAAAGAAAACATCATCAAAACAAAAAGGTAACTAAATTAAGGAAGAAGATATTAACAACAACAAGAACAAAAAAAAAATAGAGAAAATATTGGCAGACCATATATCATATGTTAGCAGATCAATTATTCAAAATATATTTTACAAAGTTCCACGAATTAACTAGAAAAACTGAACTGACCAGAAGAGGTGAACTGAAACTTCCCCAAACAATATCTGAAGATGGGGCTGAGAGATAGCACAGCGGGTAGGGCATTTGCCTAGCTCTCGGCCCATCCGGGTTCGATTCCCAGCATCCCATATGGTCCCCTGAGCTCTGCCAGGATTAATTCCTGAGTGCAGAGCCAGGACTAACCTCTGAGCATTGCTAGGTGTGACACAAAGAGCAAAAAATGAAAAAAAAAATGTCTGAAGATGTTTGGCAAGTAAGGAGATATATGTTTACTGTTTCATAGTATTACGGTAATAAAGATCAAAACCACAATGAGCAACTAGGTCATGCCCTAGAGAATGGCTATTCGGAAAGAAGGAATCAACTGGTGAAGGTGTGGTGGGAACAGGACCCAGGGAGTATGGAGGGAATGTAAACTGGCGTAGCCTCTACGGAAGTAGTAAGGAAATTTGTCCAAAAGTGAAGACCGTAAATTTCTTACAATTCCACTCCCCCATACCTTAGTTTTCAACCAACAAGTATTAAGAAACTTGTTAGAATTGATGAGAGAGAATCTTTACATTTTTTTACTGGCAAGATGCAGTCTCACTAGTAGCTGGAGTGACAGTACTACAGGAAAGTCTCTTGCCTTGCACACAGCCATAGTGGATGCAATACCCAGGACCACACAGGGTCCTCCAGTACCTCCAGGAGTGACAGCTGAGTGTCTGACTTCAGAGCCAGGAATAAGCACTGAACATTGGGGAGGGGGATAGGGGGCAAATTGCAGTATGTTTTTACAATATATTTATATACACGCATACATGTGATTTTTGGGGAGAGTCTTTTGGGGTCACGCCCAGTGACACTCAGGGGTTACTCCTGGGTCACTCAGAAATTATTCCTGGCAGTGCTTGGGGTACCATAGGGGAAACCGGGGATTGAACCCAGGTCAGCCACATGCAAGGCAAATGCTCTCCCCACTGTTTGGTAACTCTGGACACACACAGATGATTCTTAAGAGATCATGTGATACAATCAATATGTACACAATGATGAATAAAAGGACAACATGATTTTCATATAAAAGTCCTGAAAAATCATTAAAATGATAAGAGATGAACAAAATGTGGGCTAAATTTAGAAATGCCTGCATTTTCAGTTTGAGAGAATATATTTAAGGTTTTCCAATAAACCAGATATAAATAATCCGCTTTCTCTCTTTCTCCACGAATCTCTCTCTCTCTCTGACTCTCTCTCTTACACACACAAACATGCACACACACACTGTGTTGTTTGATTTAGGACTTCTGCAAGAGAGCCTTCTTAAGTGTGAACAAATCATAGCAGACAGAAGCTGAAGTATATCTAGAAGAAATAAGATGTGGCCAGTTGAAATGGAGAGGCATTCATCTCCATCAAGAAATTTCTAGGCCTAAATATTATCTGTGATTACAATAGCTATTGGAGCAGAAAATGACACATGAGAGACAAATCCAAAGCCTCTCTCATCAGTGAGTACTGATGTTGGCACCAGTTCATCAAAGGACCAACAAGGTAAGAAATCCATTTGCACAATTGCTCTCCCTCTTTTAATATGCCAACTAGGAAAGGCAAAATCTCTGTTTGCCAAGAGTAGCACTGTCATCCCATTGTTCATCGATTTGTTCGAGCTGGCACCAGTGACGTCTCCATTGTGAAACTTGTTGTTACTGTTTTTGGCATATCAAATACGCCATGGGTAGTGTGCTGGGCTCTCCATGAGGGATGGAGGAATCAAACCCGGGTCAGCTGCATGCAAGGCAAATGCCCTACCTGCTGTGCTATCTCTGCAGTCAGGTTGTCAAGAGTAGCAACAATAAACAAGAAAATGAGAAGTCATCCATACAAGCTTTGGTGGCAACTAATTCTTCTCTACAACATGTCTTTGGGATAAGAAAAGTCTATTTGAAAAGAGTTAAGAACTCCTAATATTTTAAGCTTGCTACAGTTTTTGCAAAGAACTCCTGTGTTTTTGTAACAGTTATGGGAAAATTCATGAACTGCACCTATGATTTTCTATGTCAGCATGAGAAAGAAAATATCACTGAGTACATTTTAGAAGATACTCAAAAGCAAAAGCAAAATTGTTGTACAATATTGTTCATCCAACTGTGCTTTTCAAAATGCCAGTTCAAATAGCACCTTCTCTCTCTACATAAGCTAAAACACAGTCTATGGCATTTAGAGAATTAAAATATTTCAGAGATCCAGATTCCCTTTGAATCCATCCATCTCCAACCGCTTACCCTAACACCCATATCATCACGCAATTCAAAGCCATTTCTGTTCCTTGGTCCAAAAGATAAAATGATATGATGAATGCCTAATCGTGTGGGATGCCTACAATATAGCACAGGGGGCGGGAGGATGTGTGTGAAGTTGATATTGCAAAGGTGGATCTATTACTTTTGCATGTAGAATAGTGCTGATTGTTCCAATATGATGCAAAGAAATTTGACATTAAATGAAAGAAAGGTAAAACATACCTGTCCCATTTTAATGTTGGCCAGATTTTTAAACTGTGCGTACAGTTATAAGAACTTTCACAGGCTTATTTTCTTCAGGGCGTGTTTTTAATTGATATACACCTAATGAATGTAGGGAGCCATTTTACCTTACTGATCTTATCCTGTCACTATTTGTTTATCACTAGCTAACCCCATGCCACACCTAGCAAAGGTTGCCACTCCTAATCTGACTGATCTTATCCTATCAGCATTTGTTTATTACTAGCTAAAGCCCGTGCCACACCCTGCATTTCTATTGGGGGTCCCGGGCGTGCATACTATACCACCTCCTCCCAGCAGGGAGGTATAAAATACTGTAACTGCCATAGAATAAATGCCTTTTTCTTCCTCCTCTGGGCTCTGCGTCTGTTCATTCAGCTACGTCCCCTTCTCAGACCCACGAAGGGTTCTCCCTGCTGAACAGAACGAGACCTCCACATTGACTTCCACAAATGGACGCATAAAGGAACTGGCAGAGGAACCAGGTGTGTGGGACCTGGGGCCAAGATCTCCAAGGCTGCTTGGCTTGGGACTGGGCCTCTTCCATCCAGATTCCCCATTTTCCAGTAGCTAGGCAGTCACACCCAGAAACTGCCCTCAGCGCCATGTAATCCCATCAATGGCCAACATCCAGAGACTATAAAACCAAGCTCCCAGAAGCACATAGCCACATTGCGCCAATAGACATCTGATAGCCTAGTTCTCCCTCTTAGAGAACCTGACAAACTACCGAGAGTATACTGCCCACACGGGGGATAGCCTGGCAAGCTCCCCGTCGTGTATTCGATATGCCAAATAGAGTAACAATGATGGGCCTCATTCCCCTGACTCTGAAGAGCCTCTAATGTGGCACCATTGGGAAGGATGAGTAAAGAGAGGCTGCTAAAATCTCAGGGTTAGGATGAATGGAGACGTTACTGGGCCTGCTCGAGCAAATCAATGTTCAATGGGATGACAGTGATACAGTGATACCGTGAGACACCTTATGACCCAGTTTGTCTTTAGGAATTGTCTCTATGTGGTGGTACTATCCCATTCTGCTCAGGGTAGTTCTGAGAAACATATAAGTTACTTATCATGAAGTTCTACACATCTTCAGGGAAAGACATCACATATGATCCAGATGCCCTGTTTTCATAAACTGTGCCCTCCAGTAAACTGGACTACCTGAGATCATGAAATTGTACATTGAAGGAATTTTAGCTAAAAATATGATGCAAAAATATTAGCTAAAAATATAACTGAAAAAAAAAAAGACAAGCCAAAAATGTCAAATTGCTTTGGCAATTTCAGATAGTAATGTCAATTTAGATGTTTGGACAAAAATATATTTTACTTGTGTAGTAAAGTACTAAATATTAACTACAAATCATTGTACTATAGGGTCATTTAATGAGTCATAAATCATTTTTCTGGAGATTAAATTTTGCAAAGAAGTGAAATTTTAGAAAAGATATAAGTAGTCTCTCTTTTATAAGATTCATTTTGTTCCTTTTCTCCTTTCTCCACAGCCCTTATATGTCGATGGTGACTTTGTTCATTTGAACTGAGCACCTTTCTGATGAAGGGACCTCAGATTTATAGCATGAAAGATTTTGATCTCTGAGAAGAAAGTATCTCATTAGATCTTAAATAAAAGACTGATAGTTAAAGGTAGGTACAGGTAATTAATTTCATAAAAGGGAAAGGTTTAGGGTTTTTGAAAAGAAAAAATACTATTTCCATAATAATTTATTAATGCAAAAATGTGGCATGTATTATATATGTTACAGAAGATAAAAAGTAAGGGGTAGACAAGGTCACCATATCATGGTGTTACAGTAGTTCTGTTCTTGATATTCCATTTCCAAACTTTCTATCAAATCATTTATACCCACACCAAGACAGTAGAGAGAAGGAAAATCCATAGTCAAAAGTTCACTAAGTATATAAGCTCTCAGACTCAGCTCTCAGCCTCATGGAAAATGTAAAGGCAGAAAGGCCCAATGTTAAACATAAAATACACAAATTTCTCTTTGTGTACAAAGAGAAATACACAAATTTCTCTTCCCTAAGTTTTACTGACAACTCAGTCAAAACTCAAGTTCAATTTTTCACTTTCAGTGAATCAAACTGAATGTGTCATTGTTTTCTGGAATATTAAGTAGCCAAAGGAGAAGTGCTGTAAAAAAAAGATTACAAAAGCACAGGTTTGCTTAAAAGCTGAGTGCATTAGACCCCAAAGTTCTATTAAAAAAAGATACCAGCACCACTGTTTTCATTTCAACACTATTCACAGCAGTTAAATTCCAAACACAAACAAGTGTCCAAGAAAACAAAAGTGGATAAAGGAACAATGGTATATACACACAATGGAATACTATTCGGACATGAAAAAAAAGATTAAATCCTGCAATTTGCTTCTAAGTGAATGAGTCTGGAGTGCCTTTAATGGTTAGTCTAAAATTGTTCTGGGGGCCCAAGCGATAGCACAGCGGGTAGGGCATTTGCCTTGCACGTGGCCAACCCAGGTTCGATCCCCGGCATCCCATATGGTCCCCCAAGCACTGCCAGGAGCAATTCCTGAGTGCAAAGCCAGGAGTAACCCCTGAGCATCACTGGGTGTGACCCAAAAAGAAAAAAAAAATGTTCTAAAATAGTTTTTTTTAAATGGAAAAATATAATGAAACAATAGTCTTAATGGCAATAAAATCATATCATTTCTTAATTTGTGAGTGAAATTTCTATTTCCACCTCATATAGAATGTATTTTAACTGAAACTTAAATGTAATTTACCAATAGACTGAAAATATGGTCCCAGGTAATTTACAATATATTTTTTTAATTAATGCAAGAAAATGCCAATTTTGTAAATAGTTCTTAGGAACATAAATATAAAATAACACACAACATTGAGTTAATAGGTAGCTGAGTTCATCTTTGAATAAAATTGTTCATCTTAAGATGAGACTAATGTGAAAAATCACTACAAAGCCCATGCATGACATGGGCCTTCAATTTCCTTACATTGAAATATGACATTGTTGCATATAACAATGAATCTGTCAATTACCTTTCTTTGAAATATGGATTGTGTAAGAGTATGAAAGCATTACTAACAGGAAATAAAATTTCTATCCAAAATTCCATGAGGCAGAGAAACATAATTCCACCCAGTCAATGCATTATTGCTTATAAGGAGGCAGGAAGGAGGTGATGGAAAGGCTGAGATCAGTTATCGGGGAGATATAATTGAACAGAATCTGTTAATAAACCCAGTTAACTGCTTTGCTTTCCAGCAGGTATCCCCAATCATTTCCCTAAAGGGTCGCATTTTATCTTTGCCCCATGAGACTTGAAAAAGTGGTTTTGTATCTCTTAACTCTCCACTCAGATAAGATAAAATTAAAAGCATTGCAAAAGGTCCTTGAATTTTTATCAAATGAGTGCAAGGCAAGCAAGGCAGTTTCTATTAGCCTTCCTTTATGGATCGTGATATCAAGAAACAAGAAGTCAAAATGCCTTGGGGGAGGTTACATGGCTAGAAAATGTAGCAGTAAGATCACAGACTCAGACTTCCTCCTATGACTTTTAAAAAACTCTCTTTTTATCTACATATTTTAAAGACAGCTGATGTTTACTAGCAATGCTTTGAATAATCTAAATTACTTACATTGACTAATTCATTTGTGTCTCACTAATTTTATATGCAAACCAGAGGATGATCATTAAATTCTAGGGAGGAAAGTTTGGTGGTAATACCTACCCAGTAGTCAAGAGAAAAATATTATTTGCAATCTAAAACCATTTGAAAGAGCAAAAAAAGTTAATGGATACCATTAAGAAAATGCCAATAATCTTCCCTTGAAAGATAATGTAACAAGGTGTTAGTTTTTGAACATGGCATTTGTTCAGGTTGTGAGTTGTGAACGTTTCCTTTTTGGAATTTGTTTTTCTTTCATATCCTTTGCACTTGTTCCTGCCCAGGTCTTCACTAATTGTTAGCTGTTCTACTAAAGTAGCAGCTAAGGACAAAAATCATCCCAAATTAGTTGTTTATTCCAAATAGGAGCCTCATAATGGGGCAGAATGAGATTTGAAAACATTAATTAGATGTCACACAATCGCAGTTTAATTGGCGCATTTATTAAACATCTAGGTGTTCTCCTAGACTCCTGTCAATGCAGAGCCATACGGACCTTCCTCTGACAAACTGTGAGAGAGAAGAGCGATTTTCAGTTTCACGTCAAGTTTATTTACTTTTGTTATTGTTTCCCTCCACCACTGTGTTTCCATTTTTGCCCCGTTTCCCTTAGTAGCATTGTGCGATTTCTGTTAATGATGAAGCATCACAGCTTACCCACCCCTTACTGTCATCCAAAGAGGTGCCCCCGCCATCCAGACTGACCATGTCCACTGTCATCAGTGAGCTCAACTTAGCTGGTTGCCTAATAACTAGACTTGAAGGCATAGACGGTAAAAAGCAAGCATGCCAGAGTTTAACTAGTGCTTTCTGATGTGTGGCTTGTATTTTCATAAACCTGGGTTTATATTCTGCTATAAAAATCACTGCTTGGTAGCATCAGTTTTAAAAGTTTTGAAAATTACTACTCTGGAATCTGCACAACTGGCATGTTTTTGTTATTCCCTAAAAATATTTGTGATTCATTTTCCATGAAAATGCTTCATTGGAAACACCCACTTCAATCTTTTATGTCTATTCCCCAAACCCAGCTTTTCAAGATTGACATATGAGTTTTCGTATCCCCTATTACTCTTCCTAAACAACAAGCCCAGGCTCCCAGTGTGAAAAGAAAATGTATTTATTTATTTATTTATTTATTTTTGAGACTACAACCAGTGGTGCTCTGGTGCTACTCCTATCCTTGTGCTCGGAGAAAGCCTGCACTGGTGCTTAGAGGACACATGTGGTGCACTCTGCAATAAAACTGTGCTTCGTATCCACTTAAAGATACTCCTTTGGTGTTTAGACTAAACGTCTCCCACCGTTAAGCAAAATTGGGTAGCCCCTGGTTAGATGTGCATGTATTATGGCACCAAATATTACACCTACAATAACTGTGTAAAGAATGAGTTATAAAAAACATTGGATGGACCTATGGACCAGTTGGAAAGGGTCAGGAAACAATTAGAAACAGAAGATGCAAGGTAGCAAAAGTTGAGTGGAAAAATTCAGCCCTTACTGTTATTGAAAGGCCAAAGATGGCTGTCTAAGGAAAGAAGGAACCCAAGTTAGGACTGATTTGATTGAAAGAGTGTCACTGAAAATAATGTACTCACAACATTCTAGAAACTATCAGGACGTGTGATGCTCAATTTTCATCTGACAATTATGTTGATATAAAAGGAGAGATTTTAATGTTATGTTTTATATTAAAACAACTGTTAAAATATTCCATATCAAAATTACAAAATAGAAAAAGAAATAGTGATGGAAATATAATATTCACCTGATATTCCCTCTCCATATTTTTATTTAGAATTTCCTGACTTAATCTTATCATTTATTAATTTAAAATAAGCTTATGCAGCTATAAATTGCACATTAATTTTAATTTACTTCCCCTTTTTCTCTTGAGCTCTACAAAGAAGCAACAGAGTAAAAGTGAAAGGAAGAAAACATAGAAAACAGAAGAAGAAGTAAAATCTCTCTGGTATTTTGTCAGCTTGGCATTCAGTAATCCTTTGGGGAAACTTGACTTCTGAATTCAACTTAATAGAAAAGCCCCTATAAACCCTGTCATGGGAATAACTATTACAGAATTTGACACAAGTATAGACAAGCAGGATCATTGCAGCAGAAAATCTGGTGGCAATAAACCAATATTTTTTTGACATAGAAATCTAAGTTTGGTGACTATCAATTAGGCAGCTAGAGATAGCTGATATGACAGCGAGTTTGAAACTGAATTCTCCCTAGGGTAGAAGGGATGGAAAACTGGTTCTGTTCTTAGTGAAAAATTTGAATTATATATAAGAGCAATTATCATTAGACAGTTCAAGTCATTATTTCAGCTTACTGGAACAATCATTTAACTGATAAAATAGATAATGAGTTGGAAAAACCAATCAATATATTCATTTCAAATATCTAAAAGTATGAGGTTATATCTGTATAATGTATTATAAAACAATATTCAAATAATTTCACTAGTTTTAAGCAAGGTAGAGAAACCATGTTAGAACCTATAGATTGGTTAAAATCATTCTTTTAAATATGAGAATACTAAAATATATAAAATATTGATTTGTGATACAAATCAGAGATCCAACCACCAATTCCCCTAAAGCATAAGATAGAGGAAAACAAGATCATGTATAGGATTTATACTGATGAAATAATTACCAAACATGGAAAGAAATTCATCTTAATTGTCTGTGCTATAGGCAATTTGAAAACAAGTTCATCCAATTAAAGTCCTACGCTTGTTAAAAATAAAGTCCTGAAAATTTTCCCTGCATGCAAGTAAACCAGTTAGTCAGTGCCAGAGTCATGAATACTGGTAGAAGACAGAGTACATCTGGTTCAAACAATAAAGTAGTTTATTACACACAGCAGTGGTTAAAATTTATTTTTTGAATTGAATCAGCAATTTTTTTAAATTTATCTGCAAATTGAGTTACCATGAGAACAATTACAGGGCTTTTAGGATTGAGTCTCAGTCATACTATGCTCAAACACCCATCCCTTCACCAGTGTACATGTTCCACCACTAATAACCCCAGCATACCCCCCTCCCACTCCCCCTCTGCCCGTGTGGCAGACGATTTTCACTTTACTCTTTTTTTTTTTTCTTTTTGGGTCACACCTGGCGATGCACAGGGGTTACTCCTGGCTCTGCACTCAGGAATTACCCCTGGCGCTGCTCAGGGGACCATATGGGATGCTGGGATTTGAACCTGGGTCGGCCGCGTGCAAGGCAAACGCCCTACCCGCTGTGCTATCTCTCCAGCCCTCACTTTACTCTTTCCTTACTTTGATTACATCCAATTTTCGACAGGAAACTCACTATCATTATTTAGAGTTTTTCCCCCAACAGTCAGACCTGTCAGAATGGCATCATTAGATTGTGTGTTTTCTATTGTTGGTAGCAAAGAGCATATGATGTTGCACAGTCGCGAAAGTGGCTGCCCAGATTTGGAATTCTGGTATTAAGTCCAGAGGTATTTCTGCCAGCAGCCTCTGCATTCCAAAATTGGTTTCTGTGGCGCTGGGATCATGGCATGAATCAGCAATTTTTTAAGTGACATCAAGTTACTGAGTCCCAATATACACAGAGTGAAACCCAAATTTCTCACTGACATGCACTCAGACCATTGACTATAGTAAAAGCCCCATACTCAAAGTTTAGAAAATCATAAGATTTTTTTTGCACAGGACAGCAAGGAGCTTGACCAACTGCTTTAAGGGAATTACTCTGCACTCCTGCGGTCAGAGGGTGCCGATCCATTTCTTTTCCCAAGTTGTCTAGCAAGGAGAAAACCCTGGGATAGCATCTAGCCTCCACACCTGCATTTTCATTCACCAGTGAAACATTTTTTCTGTGTTGAATATTCAGCACTGTGCCTTTCATATGCCCATTTCTAAATATGTGCCATTTCTTCTTCTTTGCTTTCTGCTCCATGAGCTGTTCTCAATGCTTGTTCGTTATTGTTTTCACTGCTGCCATTTAAAACCTATTTCATATACTCTTATCAAATTTTCATGCCACCTATATATGTATATCTGTTTACCAACTGTGTCTATTCTGCAAAACAAATGATGTTTATTTCCACTCAAAAATCACTATTGCCACCATTGTATGATATCAAACTTATGGTGAATACTTGTGTTGCATGAATGAAACTCACAAGTTAGGGAACCATGAGATACTACAGAGGATACAGGACTTGCCCTACATCTAGGTTACCCGCACTATATATAGGGTCCTAAAGGCTGATCAGGAGTGATAGCTGAACACTGAAAAAGGAGTGAGTCCGGATCACAACCAGATATTTTCACACCCCCCTGCCCCCAAAACACCCAACGCTAAACTAAAATTACCATTTATTATATTCTCACTAACAAAAAAACCCATCATGAATATTTAATGAGTTTCTAATAAACTATGTAAACTTTCAGTCTTAACCAAGTAAATGTATGACCAATTTGTGAATAGTTTAGCTCTGTGCTCAGGGATTATCCTGGTGGTATGTGTGTGTGTGTGTGTGTGTGTGTGTGTGTGTGTGTGTGTGTGTGTATGGGGAGCTATTTGTATTTGTGGGGATTTTTCTCAAGGCAGTGCATGCAAAGGAAAGTGCCTTCTGTGCTATACAAATGCTCTGATGCATACTGAGTAGCACTGCACTGTAGCCCTGTCATGACCAATGTCATTCATGAATTTGCTCAAGCGGGCACCAGTAACGTCTCCATTGTCAGACTTGTTGTTACTGTTTTTGGCATATCCAATACGCCATGGGTAGCTTGCCAGGCTCTGCCGTCTGGGTAGGATACTCTGGGCTTTCTGAGAGGGACAGTGGAATCAAACCCGGGTAGGGCCGCATGCAAGGCAAGTGCCCTACCCGCTGTGGGCCGTGCTATCGCTTAAAAACAAGAAAGAAGACCTTTTTACTAATGACATAAGAAAGAAAACCCCTTCTACTAATGAGGTAGTAAAGAAGACAGACCAGTTCACCAATTCCTGACAACAACTAGAGGATATTACCAGTGACACACAGACAACTTCCTCATTCTCTATTTTCCCCATCCTCACTGAGCAGCAATGAGGAGTGAACTCAAACCTGGGAACTTGATGCGGGTCCCATAATCCTTTAATGATGTGACTTAGCATTCCCACATCATAATCTCTTAATTAGACTTTTTCAGCTCCACATCAAATCTCAATCTGATACAGCTGCTAACAAACATAAACAAATTATTTTAGTTGTGCAATTAATTATTTTATTTAAACAGGAATTATTTTGCAGAGCCAAAAATACACAAAGACAAAGAGCAAAAGACATAGCAAAAAAGACACATGAGAATCAAATGCCCAGATTTATTCATTTCTCTATACAATTGTATATCAAAATATCAAATGCTATTCCACCTCTGTGTTTCTTTTTTCCTTCTAAGAGAAGTTTTTGCATAAAAATGTCCTCTAAAATCTATCTCCGATTCCTCATTCTCAAGAGTTCATCTCTCTATGTGCTGAAATTAGACTGTGGACTGAACATGATGGCCACTTAGTACCTGTATTGCAAACCATAATGCCCAAAGGAGAGAGAGAGTAAAAGAGAATGTGCCTGCCACAGAGGCGGGGAGTGGGGAGATGGGATAGAGGGATGCTTGGTACATTGGTGGTGGAGAATGGGCATTGCTGGAGGGATAGGTACTAGATAATTTTACGAATGGAACGTAATCTCTAAAGTTTGTAAATCTGTGACTGTATCTCATGGTGATTCATTAAAAATAATTTAAAAAAAGAGTTCATCTCTAGTTGGAAACAGTGGCACCTCTTCCTGGACAGAGTTTCCTGTTTCCCACCCTCAAAGATTTTTTTTTTTTTTTTTGCTTTTTAGGTCACACCTGGCAATGCACAGGGGTTACTCCTGGCTCTGCACTCAGGAATTACCCCTGGCGCTGCTCAGGGGACCATATGGGATGCTGGGAATCGAACCCGGGTCGGCCGCGTGCAAGGCAAATGCCCTACCCGCTGTGCTATCGCTCCAGCCCCCCTCAAAGATGTATTTAAGACCCAAATTCTGATTAAATGATACAATATACCCTGTGAAATAAGAAGAAAAAAAAACTTTAAACACACTTATAATTTTATATTAAAGTTTCTATTTGATGAGTTCTCTAAAAGCCTCTCAAGATCCTTGTTTGGAAAGATTAACATGGAACATGAACTGAGATAACACGGCCCTTGAATTTGTTCTGTGATCACCAAAGTCAACAGAATGAATGAAATATGAAGGACACCATAAAGACGAGCGGATTGGTGCAGCTGGGGAAGGCTCCTGGAAGTTTCCTTCCCCTACCTCAGCTGTGTCCCGAGAAGTTACCAAACATCCAGTATGGCTGTTTACCTTCCCCTTTAGTTTGATTTTCATGAGATTTTTTTTTTTTAAGCAAATGAAAGATGAGGCATAAAAGAAACAGTTTAAACAAAGAAGCAGCGGGGAAAGATGAAGGGCCAGGGAGAAAGGGTGACAGGGAGTGCTGTTAGAAAGGGCCCAAGCTGTCAGAGCTGACAGGCTCGTCCCTGCCAGGGGAGCCTGGGATGGTAATGAAGGGAGCGCGGGGCCAGGCCAGGACTCAGGGCTGCTCCCCCGGGAAGGGAGTGCTCTTCCCGCACCATCTCCAAATACCTAGAGTTTTTATTCTATGAAATTATGAAAGCCATTACACATGCAAACTCAGGTAGACAGTGCTCTGTACAGGAGAGCATGCGCAAAAATGAATAAGTCACATATGCACCCAGCTGAAGGCAGAGCTCCCATTCAAAGCAAGTGTTTTTACCAGATCCTCAGAAGAGTTTTGGTTTTTGTTGTCTCTTTTTTTCTTTATAACCCTCTGTACAGAGAGGGTAAAAAAAAACATGGCGCTTACCAACAGAACTACTTACTTGTGATGTTGACTTAAGAAGCTTAAGATCTCAGAGTCTGAGACAGAGGGCAGCAGGTGAAGCAGTTCCCTGCAGGATGGTGACCCAGGTTGGCCCTCCATCACCCAGTCTGGGTCCCCCGAACCCAGCCAGGATCCCCACTACCACACAGCATCCCCTCAGAGTCCTGAGGTGCTTCCTGATCTCGGAGCCAGGAGCCTTGAGTACAGCCAGCTGGAGCCCTCAAACTGAACCAAACAAAAAATCATTAGGTCCCAATTTAGAATTGCACTGAGATGATATAAACTATTTTCAAGACACACACAATCCCTCGGTAGAAAAGAATCAGTCCACACATAAATCGTAGATGAAAATTCTTATGATGCAACAGACATACTGGGCGGAGACCCGTTATTTTGCAGGTAAGCTATAGAGCATGGGTAAGCAAAGAATAAAATAACTAACACATGTTCATTCGTGTAGCCAACAGGCAGGACTCCATGGCATCTAGTAAGAAAGGAGCAGAGCCTGTTGCTCGTAATGGGTCAATGTCTTTTCATTGTCAGAACATCAGCGCACTCTTGGGCTCAAGACTGAGGTTGGACGCAGCGAGCTTTAGATTACAGAATCTATAATCCAGTTGTCCTATGCAGATAATTAGATATTCCAGGGTCAGAGATGGTTGTAGCGGAGAGGAGAAAGGAAATACCCCAAAACTGTCCTTTGCACAGAAGGTACGGCCGCAAAGCACTGGCCCCCTCAAAAGAAGATCCGGCGCAGGCCCACAGCTGACCGAGGGGTGCACGAGGACGAGGTGCCCTGCAGCTGTGCATGAGGATTATTCTCTCATTTTTAGGCCACCAGGTTTGCAATAATTTGTTAATGGAACCATGGAAAACTAAGGCATGTCAGCATTGATAACAGTCACTGCCCCAAAGGGCTGAAATCTGAGCTGCTTTCTCACATCCGGCCACCATCTACAGCGTGACCCGCTTGCTTGTGGGAGCTGGTTGGTGGTACTGACTCGGTTACTTATTTTGAAGTGTAGCAGGTTATTAGGGAGGTGAATGGAGACCAGGAGATGGCTAGGTTAAGATACTTGCTCAAGCCCGGGATTGTTCACAGCAGGTAGAGTCACGAGACACCTCAGCATTAAGGTGGGAAATATCCCAAGAAGCGAAATGCAGGCAAACATAGGCATGGCAACATGCGTCTGTGCTACATGATCATGGACCGCATTTATAAGGGAGTTCATGCACATGGTGGGGGTTATTTTTTAAATGGGGTCCCTGAGATAGTACAGCAAGTAAGCCCTTTTCGTTACATGTGGCTGACCCAGGTTTAATTCCCCCTAAGTACCAGCAGGTGTGACCCCTGAGCACAAAACCAGGAGTAAGCCCTGAGCACTGCCAGTGTGGCCTCAAGTCCTAAATAAATATCTTTAATAGATATTAAGTCAAAATTAGCTAACACATATGTGAGTTCCTAAGCTCCTCATTCATTATGACAAGTATAAACAACCAGGTTAAAAATATATATGTTCCACTGGTTTAGAGGGGCTAGTGATCGTATTTGGCATGAAGATCGCAATTACTGTATGTGTTTCTCCAAAAGTAGAGGTTCTACAGAGTCACTGTTACAAAACTATGTTCTATACTTGGGACCCCCAGTCAAACTTCTTTAACGTTATTAATAATACACCAAATTAAGAATATCGATAAAAAAGTTAAGGAGAGGTGGGGAAGTTTAGTTGAAAAGTAATCGACATTGTAAAGATAAAATATTACTTTTGATATGTGTTACCCAGATTAAGTAAGGTGAGATTTGCTCATTCATAGACTAGAATAAGGAAACAGGGAACAAGTTATACCAGAAACCACGTCATTTTATAGGGGCTGAATGAGAACTGGTGGAACTATGCTGGGGAGATGAAGAGGCATTTGGTCTTCAAAGGAAGGTTTTCTGGCTCACCATAGAGAATCTGTCCTCAATGGATAGAATTTCTGCATCACGAGATAGCATTTCTGCATCACTACATAAGCTTTCCATATCACTATGGAGAACTTCTGCATCACTCTATACAATTTCAACATCACTAAATAGACTTTCTACATAACTGCAGACTTTTTTATAAATCATTGCTTAGACTTCCTACTTAACTACAGAGAATTATGCAGTCACTCTGAACAGCATATTCCTCTGATTAAAAATCACCTATCAATAGCTCCAAATTGTTCCATTCTTCGATCTGAAGAATATCCTTGAACAACACTGGGAGTATATCCTAACTTTTAAAAAGAAATTTATATCTTCTAACTTTTATTGGTTACATATATTTGCCCTCCGAGAATATCTTCGCAAGACAAAGTCCATGCATATTTGAGTTCAACACAGACAGCCTGATTTACATCATAATTTTCAATAGCAATTTACGCAGATATTACTTTTTTACACTGGCCTTGTTTTTTTTAAATAATAAAGTTTCTGTTCTTTGAAAAGTGTCAAAGTTATCTCAAAAAAGTTAATATACTTTCTCTCAGTTTGTATATTTATTTACTCTACAAATATTTGATGGGTGACTTGTATTTGACAAGCAGTGCTGGGACAATATCTATCATGTACTTGAAAAGCAGACAGACTGTCTATTTTGTATGCCTATTGTAAGTCCAATGTGGATGAGTGTTAGGGATGAAAAGAAAATAGGTAAGAGAGATGAGAAGCACAGCAGCAACATGGGGAAGGGTAGAATTGGTCTTTGGCAGAGAGTTCAAAGGAAAAGTTTTCCTCAGAAGATGACATTTAAACCCATCATGAAGGAAGTGAGTTAAACAGATCCGCATCTGAGCACTGGAGGGTTCACTGTTAAATAGCCCTTTGCTTAAGGGCTGGGTTTGGAGCGCTGCAGGGAAGAGGGTCTGACAGGATTGCAGTGATCATGTGAGAAAAGGCAGCGGTTTAAGCTGGGGCAGACAAAGCAGATCTTAGACACTGGAGGTTTTATCCTGAGTGGGATTCTCCGTGAAGAATTGAGCAGAGGAAGGAAACAATATACCCAGATGGTGATACCATCCTTCCCTTCACCAGAACTCCAACTGCCATAGAAGCATAAGTGTGCTACATTACCCTTGTTCACCGTGTAAAGTATTTCTTTAAAACATTTGTTTTTGGCTTGTGTTCCTCTTGATTCTTTATGGTTTAAATTTGAGCTAATTTTTACTTGATGGAAGCTTTAGTCTCTGATTCACATGTTGATACTAATTAACGCTTCAATTCAGTATATATATAAGATCCTAACATATTTTAGAACCTGATAGTAATAATTTTATAACTTTTTATAGTAATTTGCCACTCTGTACAGTGGAGCTCTCAAAATGTGCACTTGGTGTGATGGTCCTTAACCAACCCTCATTGTATTTATTTATTTATTTTAGCTTTTTGGGTCACACCCAGCAATGCACAGGGGTTACTCTTGGTTGTGCACTCAGGAATTACTCCTAGCAGCAGTGCTCGGGGGACCATATGGAATGCTGGGAATGAAACCTGGTCGGACGCGTACAAGGCAAACACCCTACCCGCTGTGCTATCACTCCAGACAACAAACCTCACTGTAAAATAAAAAGTCCATGTAAACTTTTTCTCCCCACAAACTTAGCCATTCACAGGTATTCACAGGGCTGTGGAATTAAGACCTCTGCACAATCCTAGATCCTCGAGTACTCAAAATCTTTTTGATCGGGCCTCTAGAGGGGTAGGTTCTGCATCTACACGTTCAACCAGCTAGCAACTGTGATTGAAAAGCCTGTGCACAGAGGTGGCCAACTGGGTTGATTGCAGAAGTCCATGTCTTAGTGGACCCAGCAGCTCAAAGAAGTTAGTTCATTAGGTAATGCATATGCATATGCACAAAAACTACTTCCCTCATCCCCGATTTAATAAGGCCATCAAACTGTGTTTTGCTGAAGATTAAATGCTTATGTTATCAGATAAAAATTGAAAGATTCCTATAAATCAATGCTCAACTGGAATTCAAGTTTTATGCTGTCTTGTCTAAGCCTCATGTGTCAATATAAGTTTTGTGCTAAGGATCAGGGTGCATAGGAGTATACTAATTTGATTGGTGTGCAAATCATGATTTTGTTTTAAAAAATATCCTAAAGATATCCTAAGGATCAGCAGTGTGTTTTGCATTGAAATTAACTTTTTCTGTTGTTCTAATTCATTTTTAGTGTTTATAAGATCTGTTTGGAGTAAATAAAGTTCTCTATCAAAACAATTCCCCAGGCCAAAATAAAATCTGGTGTTCACTTGTCAGGAAGACATCCATTCCTATGAGAAAAAGTGCTGAATTTTCAATGTGCTTGATTGTACCAGTTTCATATCACACACTGACAAGTATTTTGCCCTGAAGATGGTATGGTCAAGCCTGTTTAAAATTCATAGATATTTTTCTCCTTACCAAGATGAAGAGCTCAGCATTGAGCATTTTATGTAGGTTAAAGCATCCCTCCCCCAATTTTAAATGTTCCTGGCATCCTTCTTATCTTGTAGCCTGAACAACTTTGACATCATTTCTCAACTTACCAGAATCTCATTACTACTGACCATGGTTTACCCTTTAATTTAAGATCTGCAGACAGTGCTCTTCTCTTGCACAAAAACTCTCATTTCCCCTATAACTGTGGATTGGACTCATTGATCTGAAGTTAATCTTTTGTATATCCCAGTAAGTATTTACAGCATTATAAAACAAAGATCTAGATTATTGATCTTTGAATATTTGAATTGGATTCTTAAAAAGTTTAAGCTTTTCCTCACAAATTTTTTCCTTACTAACTTATTAGAATAACGTTGTAATTTAAAGTTAGACATGAAAGAAAGCTGTGGATGAATTATTGTTTAACTTTTTTTTGGGGGGTATATAAATAAACTAAGTTAAATTTCAGTTAAGATAAAAGAGTGGTAGATCAATTTAGGTTCAACAATTCCGAGTAGTTTTGGAATAGGATTAAATTTTATAATTAAAATTCTTGATGCATATTCTGTAAATAAAACTTTGTAGTCACATAGATAATATTTCATAATTTTAATTAGTGTTTACACTGATCATATCTTAAAAGTATTACAATGTTATTTATTCATACATAATTAAAATGTTTAAAGCCCTGGTCAAGGTAGTTTCAACAATTGAGGAAAAGCTCAAAATACTTAGAATGAAACTCAAAATATTTAGATCTAAATTAAATCAAGTGTCCAAATATAAATGTGATCAAGTCATAGTCTAAGTGAACAGTTGCTGTTCTTTCAGAAGAAATGTCCAGATTTTCCCGATTTTTCTTTCATATTCACATTTTACCTTGTAATTTTAACCTTATTTATCTTTCACATGCATTTTGGATGAAGACTTAAGTGAAAATACAGCACTAACCCCTGCAACTATCCATACCCTTCGTCCTCTGTGGGCGCCCTTGCTCAGTGCATAGACAAAAAATCCAAAGAAAAGAAAAGATAAACCTGTTGGAAAAGCTCTTTCATCATTATCTATGGATCTTGATGACACTCTCATTACTCCTTAACTTAAGAATGATAACTCTTCCGGACCCTCTGCGCCTAAAGACTTTGATTCCTAGAGACCTTTGCCTAACACATTTTGGCATCCAGTGCAGCTTCTTACAGCAATGCACTGGGACTGTGAGATGGGCTATGCAATTTCTGGCAGAATTTTCCCTGGACTTTATACAGAAATCCAAAACCTCAACTTAACATCTCTTAATTGTCAGCAATGTGAAACAGTTCCTTTTTAGCAGGTCTGACTTTGGGGGGAAACTCCAAACAATAACAGTGAGTTTTTTGTTGAAATATTGAAGGTAATCAAAGTAGCAGCCATTTCTCTAGACTGTGAGCTAAGCGACAGCCCCATGCCAGCCGAGAAAAGGAAATATCCCTCTTTCCCGGTTGTTTCCCATTTTCGGGGAGAAATGCGGCGTGGTGTCCACCATACTATGAGGTGCGGGAAGGGAGATGAGGAGAAAAAGAAAAAGGGGAAAAGGAAAAAGGAAAAAAAAAGAGTTATGTACTTGGAGCAGTGAGGCTACATATCTCTTCATTCTAAGCAATGGAAAACTAATTATCAAATGCTTCAAAAAAAAAAAAAGAATGATACCTCTTCCTATATTCTTCACTTCTAACTTTTCACCTATAGTCTTCATGTGTGACAGGTACCATTCTATTTTCTGGATGTAATACTGACTCCAAGTAGAGCCCAACTCTCCTTTTGTTGATCCAAGGATTTCAGAAAAAAAAAATGTGAAAGAGAAGAGCTAGAAGGGGAAAGGGGAAAGAGCTAGATAATTAAGTCAAAAGAGATTGAGTGTGTCATGAAGAGATGAGCTTTGGCATTCAAGGCTTCCCTAGAAGACCGGAAGTTAGTAAGAAAATGAGAATTGTGTTCTGAGGAGTCAAGAAGGGTTGTAAGTTTGAGCAAAAACAAAACTCATGCATGTCTGCTGTATATAAGTTAAAATGTGGATGCCCAAGTGGCTACAACAGATTATGAAGAAGAAAACAGAGACAGACACGCTTGGATAGTACAGGGATTTTTGTACCATTTTTGTACCAGTGCCATTTCTGAGAGAAATAGAAACTAAATGGAAGAGATTTTTTTTGTCACATCTGGCAATGCTCAGGCCTGACTCCTGTCCCTACACTCGGAAACCACTCCCGATGGTGGCTGAGATAGAAGCTGGGTCAGTCACATGCAAAGCAGTGCTCCACTCACTATGCTCTCTCTGTGCCATCTCTCTGCCCTTTGTGATGCCACACTTAAAGGATCACTCTGAAAAAAAAAAAAGCATCACTCTGGTGATTTCTTCAAAGGACACAGAAGACAGAAAGGAACAAGCTGGTATGGTGGTGAAAGAATTCACTGTCTTCTGAATATATAGTTGCCATACAAAGAGATAACTGGGAAATGCATGCAGGTTGGGTATGTTATAGTTCATGGTTCAGTTTTATTATATTTCTTGGCTGAAAGGCCAGAAATGACAATGGGAACTATAGAAATTTCAGAAGCACTTCATTCTTTCTAGGTAGAAAGGGACGTGCAAAGTTGAACTTTATAAAAGCGAGTTGTCAAATACTGGTCTTCCTAAAGACAAGAATAGTTTTCATGGGAACATGAGTTGACTGAATATGTCCATAAGTATTCCTTGTTTTGACTATTAATGGATGCTATCTGCATGTCCAATTTCACGATCAGTGCAGAGAGACAATTTTAGCTGAATTACTATTGAGAAAGTCTGACTTGATCTCTTTTTTTTTTTTGCAATCCTTCTTTTCTGAGTGGGAAGGAGGTGTTTGAGCCTCACCTTGTGGTGCTCAGGGCTTACTCCTGGATATGTGCTCAGGAATAGTTCCAGGCAGTGCTTGTGGGACCACCTAAAGTGCCAGGGGTCAAATTAGGGCTGGCCTTACACCTGTACTATTCCTCTGACCCTCAATACTTCTTTTGAACAGCAGAGAATAGTTCTCCAAAACCCAAAACTAATGCTTTATTAAAATTTTGTATAAGCTACCTGAATCTTTTAGTTTACTAATTTTCTTCTTCATAGATAACTTATAATTAACCTTACTGTTTAAACCTTATTTGAATAAAATAGATAAATGTTACTTAAATTAATTTAATGAGGTACAATTATTTAACTTATTACTTAATTCTTATATAAATCACCTATATTAAAAAGAACAAATTTGCATGTTATATCTGTTGAAATATGTAAGCTCACAATGGCATTATGCTATCACTGTGTGTATGTGTATTAAATTAAGTTTAATATGTAGTTGTGTCTACATGTAGATTTTATAACCCAACAAATAAATCATTATTTCATTGCATCACATTAGAATTACTTTTATAGCTCTTCTTTTTTTAACTACATTTTAAAAATTACTTTTCTAAAACACTTTTTTTGTTTTAAACTAAATAAGAAATAAATAAAAATTAATTGGCCTTTCAATTATACTGTGTTGAAATATATGTACTCAGAAAGCTGATTCTAATTCACTCACTATAAAATAAAAAAATATGCATTGGACCCTTTTGGATTAAATTAGGGAGGGTAGGTTACTGAGATAAAGTTCCATAATTTGGTTTGTATTCTTCCATAAATGTAGTTTCATTCTGGTATTTGGAAGAAAACTCTAATCTCTCAAAAGATGAGCTTTTGACCACAGTGAAAATCTCTGTGGGACTTAGTTCTTCGGGGACGCTGCTCATGTATACATGAAGCAAGCATGGTTGTACGTACTCTGTTACTGAATGTTGAAATAAATTGTTGTGACCCACATAACTTGCATTCTCTTTCAGAAATATGTGCGATTTCTCAAGGGATCTTGTGGAATGTTGCAGAGTGCCAAACAGTATTATGTGTGTAGGTGATAAAGTCTATAGAGTCATAAAGAAAAAATGAAAAGATAAGAAATATTATGAGAAAGGAAAGTTGGGCATTTGAGTTAGTTGGGCTTATGGGAGCACGGAGTCAAGTATCTCTTTGGGTTTACATTAAAGGTAATGACAATCTAGCCTTTGTCTCCATACTAAGGAAAGGACTCAGTCTGATTATTTTTTTAATTTACAGGGTTACATAAGCTAGAGATTTAAGAGTAAACCTTGCCAATGGAAGCTATTTATTGTTGCAATATTTGTATGTGTTGTGAGGAAAAATAATCTTCAAACCTATATATAGTTAATACTATGAAAAAAATCTATGAATGAAATGCTTAATTTTAAATCTTCTACTTTAACCTACTACTACATAATTCATTTTCATTTTTCTTTATCTAAAAATTTCATTTTAAGTATAGTATATGAAAATATTACTTTCCTTTAATATTCTTAGCAATTACATTGAGTCCTGTATAATAATAAGTAATAACAGAATGGCCCTCTACCATATGATTGTCTCTGCATATCATATATCACAGATATCTCCATTGAATGATTCACATTCTGCATAGTTTACTTATATCACACACAGAGTAGATGGAAAGATGGGGAATTGGAGTAAGGGTAACTACAGACACTAGAATAGCTTCACTCTGAATTCCTGTCATACTCCAGGATGTCTCAACACTGTATTTATGCTCCAGGTAAAGAAAGAAGGAGAAGAGGATGTGAAAAGCATTTTTTCTTTTAAGTAAAGATCTGCCAAGATCTGATTGTGGGTTTCCATTGTTCAGAGGACAGTGCTGTGGCAAGGAGGTCTAGGAAATACAGCTTTTACCCTTTACTCAAATATGACCTCCTGATCATCAACGTTTTATTGCAAAGATGAAAGAAAGAATGTACAGCTATTTGGGAACACCTGCCATTATTTATAGACTAAATGAACAGATTGAGGAAGATAATAGACACAATGAAAAGGATAGTTATCACAATGGAAAAATACCATGTATGGAATTAAAGGAATTGAGATACAATGTACAGTTATCTAGAAACATTCAACAGTCAATTTTTATAATAAATGGACTCCATTACTTTTCCTCTTAACTTAAAAGGTGTCTATTTACAAAGAGTTTTTGGATATGTCACAAGTGTCTCTTAATAGTCTTACTAAGGTTTTTCCCCTTTTATTCTGCATTTTGGGAAGATCTGTGCACTAATCTCTTCCAGTGAATAACTTTAATCTTCAGCTTATCTCTGTTCTACTATTTAATCTTTTATAAGTACAATTTAATAATTAGCACCAGAAAATTAATCTACCTAACTTTCTAGATTGTTTATCTTAGTAAACACTATATTTTATTCCTTCCCTACTTATTAGTACTATTTAGTTTAGAACTTTGTTTATATATTAAGTATCATAGCGTGTTGTTCATTTTTCAATCAACTGTTTATTGAGAAATGGCTCAGTGAAATGAGTCAGAAAGAGAGAGATAGACATAGAAAGATTGAACTTCTCTGTGGAATATAAAATAGCAGAGTAGGAGACTAACACTCAAGAATAGTAGAAATAAGTTCCAGGAGGTTGACTCTATGGCTTGGAAGCCGGCCTCACATGCTGGGGAAAAGGCAGCTCAGATAGAAAAGGGAACACCAAGTAAAATGTGGATGGAGATCCCACTCGGGATGGGAGATGCGTGCTGAAAGTAGACTAGAGACTGAATATGATGGCCACTCAATACCCCTATTGCAAACCACAACACCCAAAAGGAGAGAGAGAACAAAGGGACTACCCTGCCACAGAGGGGGGTGGGATAGGGGGGTGGAATTGGGGGGAAGGAGGGATACTGGATTCTTGGTAGTGGAGAATGGACACTGGTGGAGGGATGGGCTCTCGAACATTGTATGAGGGAAACACAAGCACAAAAATGTGAAAATCTGTAACTGTATCCTCAGGGTGATTCACTAATTAAAAATGAATTAATTAATTAAAAAATAGCTCTGTGCTAAGTTCCTATTCAACATCAGTATGGTACCTGAAAAAGAAGATGCCTGTGTGGCCTGTTATACACACCCAGCTTCATGTCCAATGGAGAAGCCAGCAGGCAGCTAAATGTGCACTCAGTGCTAGGTATGAAAAGTACGGTGCAAGGAGAGCACTTGGCAAGGGGCACCGCCCAGGGAGGGGGGCAGAGGAACAAACTAAAGGAACTAAAAGAACAAAAATCAAAATGAAGGAGGCAAAGAATAGGTGGAAACAGAAGGATTCCTTTCCAACCGTAGAACAGTCTGCAGGGAAGGAGTGGTCCAAGGCAGGGGCTGACCCTAAGGCACGAAGGACAGGTAAAGCTTCACAACATTTTGAAGCAATGAGTGGAGACCAGACTAGGGTCTGCTAAAATCGGCTAATACTTCTAGATTTTGTCCTCAAAAATCAAGATTTCTGAAGTGAGATAATGAATTTAAGAATTCGGAGTGATGTAAGATTTCTGTCTGAGACATCTTTAAAAATCACTTTATGTTCAGTCTAGATACTGCTGTTTTGAATAATTCATCATATGTAGATAAATTGGCATAGTATTTTGGAGGGGGGACACACTTGGTGATACTCAAGATTTACTCCTGACTCAGCATTCAGGGATCAATCCTGGCAGACTGGGGGCGGGACATGTGGGCTACAGGGGACCTTGCATGCAACGTACTCAATTTCAAGAATGTACTCAAGAATGTAGCAGCTACTAAAATCTATGAATGTACCTTTCCTTGGATTATTGATTCTTCCATTTTACATTTGATATTAAATATCTTGTATTTAAGAAGACCTACTATTTTTCATATTAGAAAAAGTCAATATTTAACCGAAATAATTTAAAAATTGTAAACAACAAAATAGCCATGGTGTTGATAACATAATTTTATTTTCTACTTTAATTCGCAATGATTAATTTTGAGATTTCCCAAGGGCATGAAACCTTTAAATGAAAAGCATATCTCCTATTTTAAGTAGTTCACAATTTAGAAAGAAATAGCTCATTAGAAGTGACCTGTAATGTAGGGTTGATAGTTTGAAAGACAATACTTCTGGGACATAGAGATTAAATTAACCATAATTTAGTGGTCTTGGGATAGAATGATCATGCAGCAGGTAAGGGGGCTTGCCTTAGCACTGTCAGGTATGGATATAAAACAAAGCAAAACCAAAAACTAGAAGTCTCAGGAAACTTAGTATTATTTATTTAATTCAAGTCTGACAAGTAATAAAGCATTTTAAGAATAAAATATATGTGTATATATATTGTAGAAAATAATTTCGAACAATGTGGAAAATAATTTCTAGCATTGTAGAAATACAGTTCATGTTAATAAGAAACATTTTATTATGTATGAGCAAATAATTGTTAAGCTAAAGAGTGAAAACATTTCAAAGAAATAAATGAAGGGTATGAGAGAGAGAGTAGAGGGGGTAATGTTCTGGTCTTACACGTGGCTGACCAGGTACTACAGATGAACCCTAGATCACTACCAGGAGTGATCCATGAGCATAGAAACAAGAGTATCTCCTAAGCAGTGCCAAGCAAAGCCCAAATCTCCTTCCCCAGAGGAAGATATATGATACTAATTCCCGAAGTAGATTAATTGAGCCTGGGAAGTGGTTTACACATTTTTTACTTGGCTGAAAGTGCTGAGTTAGTGAGAACACTGTGGACCAAGGAATTATGTGTTGGGAATTTCATTCATGGTTATAACTTTGTTGGTTGGAGAAGGAAAGAACGTGAGACACACAGGCTTGAAAACAAGACTCGATAGAACTTCAACTTAAACACTGCTTTGGAATGATCACTGTGTGGACCAGAGAGCTCAGTGGCAAAGTGTGTGCTCCCATGTGGCTGACCATTTAGAACCCAGGCACCATATCTTAAATGGTCTCCCATGCACCACCAGTTATGACTCCTGAGCACAGAGCAAGCCAGAAATAATCTCTGAGAGTGTGGTCCCCAAAAGATCAAAACAAAACCAAAGACTACTAGTCATTATAAACGGACACCAATTTAACACTAAAAGATAAACAGAAGTCGATTTATTTGCAGAAGTCATTCAATTTTAAAGCATCCCAGCAGGAGAATTTTGGGGTGATCATCCTAATAGAGTATATGCAAGGAAGCAGTTATGAATGATACAAATAATTATAGTTGATGCAAAATCTTTAAAAAATTAGAAACTTTTCATCATTATAACTTAGAATAGAGCTTATGGAAAAGTAATATTCTTTAAGTCTACTGAATCCATAAGATACATGGAGGAAAATGTGGTCAAAATCCTCTACGTCATTGAAGCTAAAGACATCTTCAAAGACGAAACACCACTGACCAAGCAAGTGTAAGCAAAGATAAACAAATGGGACTTCATTAAACTAAAATGCTTCTGCACCTCAATGAAATAGTGACCAAGATACAAATACAATTCACAGACTGGGAAAAAATATTTACCCAGTACCCATCTGATAAGGGTTAATATCCGAAATATATAAGGCACTGGTAGAACTTTACAAGAGAAAAATATCCAATCCCATCAAAAAATGGGAGAATAAATGAACAGAAACGTTCTCATAGGATAAATACAAATGACCAAAGGCATATGAAAAAATGCTCTATATCAATAATCATCAGGGAGATGCAAATCAGAATAGTAATGAAATACCATCTCACTCCACTGAGTCTGGCACAATCCAAAAGAACAAGAGCAACCAGTGCTGGCATAGATGTGAGGAGAGAGTAACTTTTCTTTGTTGTTGGTAATACCAACTGATCCAGCCTATTGGGAAAACAATATAGACATTCTTCAAAAAGCTAGAAATTGAGCTTCCATATGACCCTGAAATACCACTTTTCAGTATATACCATTGGGGCCCCAAAACACACATTGGAAATGAAATCTGTACTTCTATGTTAATTTTAGCACTATTCACAATAGCCAGGAAACTACCTGAGTAACTGAGAACAGATGATTGATTAAAGGAATATTGGTACCAAAAAAAAAAAGAAAGAAATATTGGTACATCTACACAATGGAATACTATGCTGCCATTAAGAATGAAATCATGAAATCATGGTAACAGAGAGTATCATGTTGAGTGAAATAAGAGTGAAGGAGACGGACAGATATAGAATGACTTCACTCATTTGTGTGATATAAATTATATGTGTATTTACATGTATATGCATGTATAGTGAAATATATATAATGAAAGTAATATATAATGAGATGTCTATCTATCTATCTATCTATCTATCTATCTATCTATCTATCTATCTATCTATCTATGGTAATTAGACTAATATCCAAGGCCATGGTAAATAGGGGCCAAGAAGACAAGTCAATGGATGGAAGCTTGCTGTAAGAGTGTGTGTGTCAAGGCAACTCTACAGGGCAGGCACATGTCCTCCCCTCCATTTCTTCAAAGAGTGGGCGGGGGTGGGAGCAGTACTACCCTTACTGCTTCTCGCTGCTCTGGTTTTTGCCTGGTGTCTGTGCAGAATGTGGCAAGAACAACTACATACAAAGGCATTGTATTTACAGGCTGCCCTGGAAGCACAGCAATCCCAGCAGCTTTGGCTTGCATCTCTGAAACAATAATCTCGCTCAGAACAATCAGGTCTAGCCAGATGTAGCAAAAAGTATTATGCAGCTGAGAGCCCTTAACTGCAGGGGACCTCCTGTAGTTGAGGAGTTTGAAAGGGTGCATCATACCCCACCTGACCCTTGGACCAACCTAAGACAGGGACCTACAAGCGAGAGGGCTCCCAATGACAGGTAAGGCCAAGGGGGCCGAGGTCGCTATGCAGACTTGCTGTTCTAAAACAAAAAGGGGGATCTGTGGAGAGCCTCCACGGGACGAGACCACGCCTCACAGATGGCATCTGTTTTCTGTTATTGCTTCTGTGCTTCATAAACAACTCCTAATAAGGAAACAGGATGTCCTGCCACGCCCACGGGGTGTAACTAGCCTATCAGCTGCAGACACTTGGGCATAACCAGCAGCAAGAGGGATAAAAAGGGGGGGAAGCTGCCTAGCTAGATGGGGAGGTTCCTGAATAAATCGCTTTAAGAAGGAAAAAAAAAAGTGTGTGTGTGTGTGTGTTTGTGTGTGTGGAGGGGGGGTAAAGAATTTAGGATAGAAGGGACAAACATGAAAACAATATTTGATAATGATCATTTTGGACAGGAACTGAATGTTGAAAATAGGAAAAAGGATATACTATGTTGAAAGGTGTATCTGTATTGAAAAATCTAAAGCCCAAGACAGAGAGACAAGAGAGAGAAAGACAGAGATAGAGACAAAGACAGAGAGACAGAGAGGCAGAAACAGAGAGACAGAGAGAGTGCCTGCCACAGATGCAAGCGGCAGGGGGAAGAGAAACTGGAGGAGTGGTGGGAGAGTATACTGGTGAAGGAACGGGTGCTGGAATATTGTATAACTGAAACCAAATCATGAAGAACTTTGTAAATGTGTGTATCACTGTGATTCAATAAAAAAATAAAAATAATAAGTTTATTAATAACGATTTTCTAATATTGTTCAATGTTTGCATGTTTATCAGCAATTTCTAGCAATATGACAAATGATAAACATGTAATTCTTATGATTATCTTCAAAACAAAATGAAATGTTTTGCCGATAGATTTTTATTTTATACTCTTATCACAAAGTTACCATTAATATTAGTAATGTCAAACTTTTTTTTCAGACAAATGAGAGCATTATGTGCTTAATGATATCTAGATGGTTTATTGATAATTGCACTGCAACATTTATATGGGGAGATAAGGGTTTTTAATTTGCTCTCAGACAAAACCAACTGGGAAAAAATGCTTGAACCATTACTTGGTATCCGTCCCACTTCCAGCTTCTGAACAGTACATTTCAGCGAATTATAGTCCTCTATATTTTAGATGCTTAAAAGAAATATATGATCCAATTACTTTCCCAAAGCTTATTTATGCAGGTAAAATATCATTTTCAATTGCTGAATGACTATTGACATAAATGAACCTGTACATACTTGTTCATGCATGTCATCATATACTCTTGAAAAAAAAAACTTTATTTTTAGAGTACTTCTAAAAGTTTTTTTCCTAAAACTTTAATGACTCAATTAAGAATTATTTCCTCACGAACCTTACAATTACCCTGCTATACTTCAGATACCATACAACTCAGCCACTTAAATCATGATGTTTAATTTTTTTCTAGTATATTTAACAGAGCTATACAACGAATTATCAGTCTAATTTAAGAGCATTGTTATCCCCTAAAAGAAGCCCTGAACAAGGTCAGAGAAATAGTCCAAGGGGGGAGCTGTGCACGCGGCTCACCCTGCTGCCACCTGAGAGCGGCATCTGATCCCTTGAACACGTCTGCCAGTGACCCCTGGGCACAGAGCTAGGAGTAAGCCCTAAGCACTAATCCCCTCTCCGAAGTTCCTCTGTGCCAATTAAGCAGCTATTCTCCATTGATATGTGCACCCCTCTCATGGAACTGCCAGCCTTTGAGAGTTTCTACCCTATTTTCAGTAGTGTTGACTATTCTGGGCATTTCCTATAAAGAAAATATGCATAATACGCAGTCTTTTGTGATTAGATTAATTCACTCAGTGTGTTTACAAAGTTCGTCTTTATTGTTGGGTATACATATATTTTATTCATTTTTATGGCTAAATTATAATACAGTATATGGATGTGCCAGTATCACTTTTAGTAGCTGTACATTTAGATAATATTTTGGGCCTTGGCTACTATGCATTATGCAGTAGTTTAAGGTTCAAAGGAAACTAAGTACAAGTTACTGTTCTCTCCAGCTCTCTCTGTATTTACCGCTTCCTGGCATAAAGGTCCAATTCTCCCTGTTGGTGAATCAGCACTAGCGCATCATTATCACCCACAGTCCACAGTGTACACCAGGATCAGTTCACAGGATTTTATATTCTGTGGGTCTGGAAAAGCATGCTATGTATCCAACATTACAATATCATCCAGAGTAATTTCACGATTCTAGAAATGTCCTGTGCTTTGCTTACTCATTTTCCCTCCTTCTACAAGCAGCTTTTAAGTGATGTGAAAAATAATCTGATCATCTTTTCTACAGCAGTGGTACAAGAATAAGAAGAGGTAAGATGGATCAAATGGAAACTGGAAACTGACGGCCACTTACGGGAATGATGGATCACGGTGATTTTATTTTCAATATTTATTCTAATTTATACCTCAACACACCTTTATGCTAACTTTATGCTTTTACTGAAAAAAGGAAGTTCTAAATTAAAACTCCCCATGGCCATTCTTGTTTCAGAACTGCACAGATATTAAACAGACCCTAAAAGAATAAAGGCAATATTCAGTAATGAATGGCCTTGTCATGTAACTGTAGTACCAACAATTCACACAAGTATATGTTGTTAGTGAATGAACAAATCATTTGAAACATTAGAACAGATAGTTCTATTGCATTAGTGTTTCTATTTAAGTCATAAAATGAGTATTTTGATGTAAAATAGAATATTTATCTCTGTTTTAGTCATCTGTAAAATCATATATTAACTATAGTAAAATGACAAAGAGTAAGAGAGTCACATATTTCAAAACACATGCTCTTTTGGGGGGTACATTTTCTCTGATATTGCTGTTGGAACATAAACAGCCAAGATATGATTTCTCAAAATTTAATCATAGCTCCTTAAAATGTTAAAAAAAAATAAATGATATGTTTTTTACCCATTTATGCTTTAGTAAAATTCCAGGAAGTTTTCTCAGGGTGGGGGATGGGTGGGGGGCATATTTATTTAAAGGTGCTCATGGTTTGCTCCTGGCTTAGTGCTCAGGGAGCACTCCTTGTGTATTTAGGGGAATCTATGGAGTGCCAGAGGTATAACTCAGGCTAACCACATGCAAGACAAGTGCCCTGCCCGTTGTACTATCACTCCAGACCCTAAATACCATGACACTGTAAATATAGTTTACCATAGAGAGAAAAAAAATGCAAAAATAAAAATCAAAAGGTAGAGATATATGGACATTTGTGCAATAAGATTTAACTGTTATATGTTTCTTAAATTATATATTTGCATAGGACAAGGTTGCCTATAACAAAAATCCGAAAATAGACACTTGAATGAACATTGAGAAGAACAATGACGTGTATTTCTTAGGCTTAATTAGTGTGAAGTGAGAGCAGAGATGTTTGATTCTCCTAAGAGCTCTTTAAGCAAAACATGCCTCACAAATAATTTACATGATTGGGCCTAGTTAAAATCCCACCAACCCCCGAATAAAGAACCTTCCAGATCTCTCTACACTCTGAACAATTTGGGTCTCTCTGAGGGCTCCCACACTTCATGGACATTTGGCAGTGAATTGTTGAAGTGGCCCTTACTCACTCAGTCATCTCTGGCTACTGTCAACTTCTACACACACATAGTAAACGCAGACCAATTGAAAGTATCCAGAGAAAATCACTTAGGCCAACTATAGAGGATGTATATGGCTCCATGGCATTACTTCTTTCCAGAAAATCTCCCTTGACACCCCAAAAGCCTTAGAATAATGTGTCAAATTCTGATTCTATGTGGTGCCTCCTGCCTGTGACCCAGTGACCCTCCCTGGGACACATCTGAGCACATGTCCACTCCTCATTTCTGCCACACGGACTTTACCCTTCTAGTGATGGCACCAAAGCCACTGGACTTAGAGCTCCACCCTTGCGTTTCCAGACACATGGTGCATGCTTCCTTCTGCCACGGGAGTGTCTTCCTCCTCTATTTCCCTCTGAAAGACCGAAAGTATTTTCCTTTCAAGCCTCTGAACAAAGCAGCCTCATTTGAGTGGTGAGAAGGTCACTTAAAAGGGTCCATGAGAGGGTCTTGACCACCTGGCACTCTCCAATACCACCAAACTTTTTTTTTTTTTTGCTTTCTGGGTCACACCGGAGATGCTCAGGGGTTACTCCTGGCTCTGCACTCAGGAATCATTCCTGATGTTGCTTGGGGGATCATGTGGGAAGCCGGGAATCGAACCAGGGTCAGCTGTGTGCAAGGCAGACACCCTCCCCGCTATACTGTCACTCCAGCCCAGCCACCACCATACTTTTAACTAGTGCCCTTCACCTCCTCCTGATACATGATTTCAATAACTGTCCTCCCCCCTACCCCGCCTTTCCCATCCCCTTTCGAGAAAGAAAGTTTCCTGCAGGCAGAGGTTGGCTTCTGTTTTGCTCAATGCAGGTCCCCAGAGCCTCAACTTGTGATGACTGCATGAAAACAAATACTCTATTTTAAAGAATATTTATTATAAAACCTTGGCCAGTGTACACCCATACCGGCTGACCTTTCCACACTGAACACTGCGTCGTGTCATTCTACTTTTACTACCGGTGTGTCTCGATACTGGAATGAGGACTTCTGAACTAAAGAATTAGGTGTATTTTTCTCTGACCATCACAGACTTAATGTATTATTAGGCAGCAAGGCGGTAAATAATTTTACAAAGACACAAAATTAGAGACTTTCTTAGAATTTAGAACAAAATCATTTCTTTTGGGTTGAAAGGAGGCAAACTGGGTCACACAAGAGGTGCTCGAAGGACCATATGCAGGGCTGCAAGCAAGCAAGGACCTTACCCCCAGGGCCGTGTCTGGCCCAAGAGGTTGCTAAAGCCTCCCCATGGATTGGGACCATGGCTGAGTGGTAGAGCATCTACCGTGCTCCTGCGAAGTTTCTCACTGGGGCTTGTCCTTAATAGTCCCATCCTGTTCCCACAGCGCATAAGCCCTCTCAGTATCAGTGCTCTGATTATTTCAGTGAGAGGGACAGGAGGAAATCTGTAGAGATCAAACACATGATGCTGATGATACTACAGCTATACTTCCCTGCTAAAAATCCCACTCCACAAGACACAGTTGCTCCCCAGGTGACCCACACTCTCCGTGGTGTTCATGGGATAAGAAGAAAATGGTGGGACAGAGAATCCCTGAGAAGCCTGGGGCTATCTGCAATGCAGAAAATGGAATCTTGCCCCTTGGCACAAGGGCATCTTTTCTGGTTATTCACTTGTCCTTGGCTTGACCCTGGTTATGCTTATGGAATTCTCTCTGCCATAACATAAGCATCCTAACTTCGGTAGATCTGAAATTCACTGATTAGCTATTCCTCCAATTTCACGAGCTGTTCTAACAATGAGAGATCATCTAGATAACTTTTAAAGGGTGGGGGAGAGGGGCTTAGGAATTGTTCAGCCAAGTTTCTTTCTTTTAAACATTGGAAAAAGTTGTTAAATGGTTTCCACAATATCTCTGAGCTTATTTATTTCAGGTCAGGACTGGAACTTTGTTCTACTGACTCGTTCCAATATTCATCCTCGTACACCTCACTGCCTTTCCATTCTCTTGCTCACTACTTTTTCAACATAATTATCCTTGTCACCCACTTTCTAACCATCTGACATTTTAATTAACTTTTCTAACAACAGAATCTGGAAGCTGATGAGCATTCCATTTTTTCCTTTTTGTAATTCAGTCTCCATTTAACTTGGCATTTCTCAAAGAATGTTCAGCTCATACACTTCATAGAAAACTTCTATGTAAAATCAATTCCTGGGAATTTAGTTTGAAAATTTTCTGCATTATGATTTATCAGAGATGAATAATAGGAAATATCAAAAGCTCTATAAACTAAATTATTTAGGATAGAAAACTGTTTAATTTTCCTTCCCATTGTCATTTCTAAGCATACCTTTTTAAAATCTCTTTTTGTCTTTCTACCTATACCATTGGATTGTTGCCTATACTTTTCAGGATAAATTTCTTGGTTTATGTCTCATTTCTCTCTGAAAGTAGCACTGTAGCACTGTCATCCCATTGCTAATCGATTTGCTCCAGCAAGCACCAGTAACATCTCCATTGTGAGACTTGTTACAGTTTTTGGCATATCGAATATCCCAAGGGTAGCTTTCCAGGCTCTGCTGTGTGGGTGGGATATTTTCGGTAGTTTGCCGGGCTCTCTGAGAGGGATAGAGAAATCAAACCTGGGTCTAAGATAAATAATAATCTAGCTGGAAATAGTGTTTTCAGATAAATTATCGTCTATCATTCACCTGTCAACTATTATTCAAAAAATTAGAAATAAAGATAAAATCTAACATTAGAATTTAACAGCTACCAACCAAAGATACTATTAATTCTATACAATTTTATAGAACTCAGAATACATAATTTATATTATTATAGCTTCAAATAATAGTCACTGTCACTGTCACTATCACCCTGTTGCTCATCGATTTGTTCGAGCGGGCACCAGTAACATCTCTCATTGAGAGACTGATTGTTACTGTTTTTGGCATATCCAATACGCATGGGTAGCTTGCCAAGCTCTCTGAGAGTGGTGGAGGAATTGAACTCGGGTCGGCCGTATGAAAGGCAAAAGCCCAAATTACTGTTCACTGTTAATTTAACTGAGTGATGATTAAGTAAATGCACATACATTATAAAGTAAAATTCTTTATCATCATGTACACCTTTGAAACTATAATTCCAAATAAAATAACTTCTATACAAATTGTTTTCAAATTTAGTACATTTAACATGCATGTTTGTTAAAAATCATAGAAAGTTTAATGTGAAATTTGAATAAATTGGATGTTGGTGTTTAATTTTTATGTTGAAATTAAAAATGCTCTAATGTAACTTTATTTTATCCATGAGGCATTGTCTGTTGGTTTATCTACTCATAGTGAAAAGTAGTATGAAATAAGAAATGTTGCTTGTATGACTAAAACGCAAACATGAATGTTTGTAAGTATGTAACTGTACCTCACAGTGATTCACTATTTAAAAAAAAATAAAAAGAAATGTTGCCACAGTGCACACAAAATTTCAATCAAAACTTTTTGTTTTTACCCTGGAGCATCTATAACTACCTAAAATATTGCTACAAAAAAATAAGCAATGAGCTATTGTATTTTGAAATTTTGTTTATATATAAAAAAGAATCACGATTTTCTGACTTTTAAATCAAATTAAGGTGATAAACTGAAGCTCATGACTTTTTTCCCCATGTGTTTCTAGATAAATATTCTTTGATGAATCATATTTTCAAACTTACTATATCTTTTAAGAGATTAATTGATTCTCATATTCTAAAGTATGCTTAATATCTGGTATCATAGCTTTTTAAAGCACTATAAGGCTAGTGAAAATATTTCATTTATTCAAAAAATTTAATTTATTCAGAGAGAATATTTAGAGAGAATTCAGATTATTCAGAGATTCCAGTAACTAAAATTATCAAAATAGTGCACTAAGAAACTGCAGCCAAATAATCTTTTAAAATGAAAGGACATTGAGAGGAATGCTTCAGGCACAAACATTATAGCTGGGCAGTTTGTGCCCACCATTATTTCCCATTCAAGGAACAAATCCGATCATTGCTGAATCATAAACATCACCCAACTCTCTCATGTAGAAAAATCTCAGAAGGAAAATTAAATATCAATTACAAAAGTAGGTAATATCCAAAATGCATTTCTCACACACAGTATAGAAATTACTAACAGCATAATTTTCCAAGGGGTATTAATTGTGATCTTCAATTTTGCTAATACATTTCAAATGAAGAGAAGACCAGGTTTCATTCGCCATCTGCGTCATTTCATCACAGCTAAACACTTCACACCCACAGGATGCAGCTCACTTGGATCTCTCAATGTCCTTTGCTTTCAGGCCCTTTATACTTCCTGTCCAGTAAGTCCCTGCAATGCATCAGATCATTGCTCAGTCTAATCACATTGAATGTTTCCGACCCCTCTCTAGCTTCATAATTTTGCTCTTACATCTTCAACTCCACAGAAAGAATTTTAATAATAGGGATACTGATTATGATTTCTCCTTTAATCTTAAAGCAATCTAATAGAGCAAATTGATTAATAAATATATATTATAATAGTTGGGAGAGTAATATACAAAATTATTATTAAATAGTAGCTGTAATAAACCTACTACTTTTTATACACATTAAAATTGTAGGTGATACTTATACTTAGCTTTGTTTTTGCATTTTTCAGATATAAATCAGTATATTCATGTGCATATACATATATACATACACACAGATATATGCATGCATACGCATATGCATATATATATAAAATGTATTTATATGTATCTAAAATCCAAAGACCATAAAACCAAGCTACCGGAAGTGCATGGCTGCAATGCAGCCGCGTGACATCTAATGCCTAGTTCTTCCTCTTGGAGAACCTGACAAGCTACCGAGAGTCTATTGCCCGCATGGGAGAGCCAGAAAAGCTCCCCGTGGCATATTCATATCCCAAATACAGTAAAAGATATATACATACCTATCGGAGAGCCCAGCAAGTAACGGAGAGTATCCCACCCTCACAACAGAGCCGGGAAAGCTACCTGTGGCGTATTCAATATGCCAAAAAAGAGTAACAATAGGTCTCATTCCCCTGACCCTAGAAGAGCCTCCAATCTTTGGGAAAGACAAGTAAAGGAGGCTGCTAAAATCTCAGGGCTGTGTGTAACAGAGACGTTACTGGCGCCCACTCAAATAAATCGACAAACAACGGGGTGACAGTGATACAGTGAAATTAAAAAAAAAACCTTAAATTTAGAAAAAAATCAGGATATCTCTATTTAACTCAATGTTTAGAAGCAAAAAGAAAATGGTCACAATTGGCGTGGTATGTTCCAAATCAGGTATTGCCTGCTAGACTTTTAGAAGTCAGATACATGTTTGATCCTGGTGGTCAATGTTTTGATGATAATTGGAATTATCTTCCATGTAGTAATGTGTTGTATTATCGAGGTCAGGCATTTCTGTACTGCATCATAAAAAGTGTGACATTTCTCTGTTGGAATAAAAGGAGATATATTCTGAAAACACAACAAAAGAACAAAAAATATTTTATTTATAACATCAGCAGTAGAATTTTGTATCCTCTCCAAAATTAGGTAAAATTGCATCTAGAAGGTTATATTCCATTCCGAGCTGAGAGCTGAAGAGCAGTCTCTCCTTTTCCTCCCCTTCTTCCTGGAAATGGAATTGTGATTGTCTGGAAATGTCTCAGTATCGAACACGCAATTTGAGGAGAGAAATAATACTTGGACTTGACTTTCGCTCCTCCCTTTGTCAAGGACTTCTCTCATTTGGTTACAAAACATTCCGGGGGTTTCCTTGGAAACAGATGCTTCAATTTAATTTTGTGTCCAAAATGTTTCTTAGAGAGGAATATAGACATTACATTTGGGAGGGAGCAAATAAATGGGGATTGAAGAGATTTAGGAGTTTAAAGGCTTCAGGGATACCCGTATGGAGACGTGGCCATTGGGGCTGCAGATCGGGAGCTAAATACAGGAGCTGAATAAACCAATCCCCGACTGAAGGTCAGATGTGATAAGAAGTGAAGATCATCTTGAGCAGATGGTCTTAGGGACAGACAGTACTCAGCAGAAAACATTCATATGCAGGGGACATGAGTTTTGAAGGGGCATCTGCATGGTTACCTAACAATAATTAAGACTTCCAGATAACAGGCTTTTGTGTTTGTGTGTATTTGTGTTTGTGTGTGTTTGTGTATGTATGTGTGCATGTGGGTGTGTGGGTGTCTGGGGTGGAGGGGAGGTTATGCAAATATGCACTAATAAATATTAACATCCTGTTCCTTGTATACACAAAATAGAAACCCTGCTTGCATTGTCAGATACACACAGATGTAGACGGAAATGACATATTTAAAATGTATTTGCCCTACATGGGGCTACCCAAGAAAGACAGGCAAATCAAGCCTCTGGGTTTGCACCAATGTAGCACAGTATTGCCGAGTAACGGGGGTTTGGATTATTTGTAATCACAGGTCCCTTGACTGTGCCTGCAGTTTTGATTTCCCTCAGGTGAATTCCAAATCCTGCTAAAGTTCAGGTTGAGCAAAGTGTGTTTGCTGCCTGCAGGGAAAGGGTGAACAAGGTGAACTGAATATTAAAATGTCCAAGACAGTCAAGCTCACTGCTTATCAGTCTTCCAGAAGGAAGGGAGGTGGGAAACACACACACACATATACACACAGACACACACACACACACACACCAACAACACAAACAGGTAGAGACTGAGCAGTTAAATTGAGGAATCGGCCATATTCTGATGGGGAGGCATACAGGACCCTCAGGGATCTGGGGAGATACACTAATTACTGATGGTCTTACACACCTGCATTGCTTTCCTGCCCCACGGCGTCTCACATCTTAGGTTTATCTTCCCAGGAATGTTTCTAAAATTGTTTTATTCCAAATGCAAAAAGATCACTTCTGTCATTGAACCTGCCAATATGTATTTTTTAATATCTCATCCTTCTCATACAACTCTGCTGATAGGAGGCAAACACACATAAACACAATTTTTTTTTAAAGCGTGACTAAATTTAGCTCCACATATTGGAATTCGACAATTCCACCAGTTCCTCTCAAGATTTTAAACATAGGAAGAGTGTTAATGAAGCTATAGTCCAGAGCAATTAATTTGCTCCTGTTGTCACATGTTGGAATAGCCCAGCTATAAATGTTTAGAAAATATATTAGATATTCTTGTTTAGAATGACATGCAATTTTGCGTTCAAGTATACTTATCCACATCAGTAGTGGCAAGTGGAAATATCACCGGGTTATATATCATTCTTCTGAAAGAAATATCTCTAGATTAAAATATTTTAGAGAAACTGCATCATCCAATACATTTTTTATATAAAACACTAGCTTTTCCATCCAGTAAATCAAGGAAAATACTAGCTCTATCTATCTGATAATAAAAAATAGCTCTTTATAATTGCAGATGTTTAAACTTTTTGAATGGACATATAACAAAAAAATATTTTGCTGTCTATGTATCTTCCCATCACTTTACAGAAATCAGAAGGTCAGGGGTCTCGCTGAATCCTGTAACTAGGGATTTGTTAGGCCCCCAAATAGCACTCACCGATACTGTTCTGCATTTAATTCTCTTGAAGGGAGTGTTTGTGACAGCTTAGGGGTTTCTGGCCAGTAAATCAATTCAAAAGGTTGGCATTGCAGTGACACGGAAACAACAATAACTTTAGAGAAATATGATCATAAACCATGCCATTCTGAAAAGGAAAACTATGCAAATGAATCAGCAAGAAGTCTCAAAACACAGGGCAGGTGAGAGAAAGACAAACAAGAACAAAAAAATCATCTATTATGATGTCAATTATGGTTCAATTATGATGTCCGAGGAAATTCAATGTATAAGCCACAAAGTCAGGAGGCATTTCCAGAATATGTGTGTGTAGTTATGTAGCTGTACATGTCTGCATCTGTGTGCTTGTGTTTATTTGTATATATAAACAAGTGTGGAGCTGGGGAGGTAACTTAAGGGATAGACCACATGGCTACCCATCATGAGGTCGAGTTCTATACTTTATGTTCATATAAACACAAGAATACACACATAGACACATATGTATGTATGTGCATGTGCAAGTTTTCAGCATTTTTTTTTTGTTAAGGTAGTTTCTGAGAAGTGTTTTAGCATTGAAAGAATAGAGCTGAAGAGATGGCACAGCGAGAAAGCACACGCCTTGCTCACAGCTCACCTGGGCTCGATCTCAGCACTTCATGTGGTCCTTGAGTTTCTCCAGGAGTGATCCCTGACCAAAAAGCAAGGACAAGCACTGCACGGCACAGGTGCGACCCCCAAATCACACAAGCCACCAGAGGAAAATGTAAGCATGCTAAAATGAGAACTAACTCATCTGATGAAGATAAGTATTAAGTCAGTAAGGGTGGAAAAGTCAAGCAATTTGAGAACCAGAAAGCAAAAGTGTGTTGGGGGCTACCCCTGGCTGGTGATTAGGTGTCACTCTCAGTGCTGCTCAAGGATAGAACCAGGTCAGCTGGATGTAAGGCAAGAACAACCTCGTTGGCCCAAATAAGGCAATCAATAAAGTTAAACTTTCATTATACAATTCCATAATTTTATAAAAATATTTGGTGATATTATATTAACTTGAATGTGATAGTATAATGACTTTGATAGGAACTACGTATTTTAATTTAGAATATATACTCCCTCCACAATTGGCTAATGTCTACTTTTAAAATGGCATTTTTACTAACCTAAAGTATCCATACACATGCACGCACGCACACATGCACACACACACATACAATAATTAGTAAAGATACAAATACAAAATCAATGCACATAAAATCAGTTTCATTTCTATAGTCAAACAATGGATACATGGGAAAAGGGACATTAATAAAGCAATTCCACTTAGAGTTCTATCAAGAAAGGCGTTAAGAATTTGGGAGTAAAGCTATGAGAAGTGAAAGACCTATAGACTGGAAACAATAGGACATTACTAAAAGAAGTACAGGAATAAGCAAAGTAGATAATCCATGTTTATGTATTTGAAGAAAGTCATTATTCAAACTGTCATTCTAATGCGACCTGCAGGTCCACTATAATTCTTATCAAAGTATCAATGTCATTTTTCAAGGAAAGAGATAAAACAAGTCTAAAAGTTAGCAAAGACCACTAATAGTCAAAGTAATTCTGAGGAAAAGAAGATAAGTGGAGGTATAGTTCTCCCTGACTTGAAACTACTTTACAAAACTGTCACTGTGACTCTCATTCTGTTGCTCATCGATTTGCTCAAGCAGACACCAGTAATGTCTCCACTGTGAAACTTGTTACTGTTTTTGGCGTATTGGATATGCCATGGGTAGCTTGCCAGGCTTTGCTTTGTGGGCGAAATACTCTCGATAGCTTGCCAGGCTCTCGAGAGGGGCAGAGGAATAGGACCAAAATCATTTAAATAGTGCAGAGCTGGGGAGATAACTCAAGTGACAGATTGCATGACTCTCCCTCCTCATAGAGGAGTCGTGAGTTCTATTCTCGGCATTACATTCATTGCATTGAGCTCACTGAGCACCTTGCATCAAGCACCACACATTTGGGCTACTAACATCTGTCAAGTAGCACCATGAGTTGTCCAAGTACCCTTAGAACTGTTGGGGGTAACAACTATAGATTAAAAATAAATAAAGAGCATGGTATTACAACAAAAACAGAAATATAGATCAATAGAACAAAACAGGAAGCTCATAATAACACCCTACTCATAAGAATAGTCTCACAAAGTGAACAAAACCCTGCATTGGAGAAGTGAGAGCCTTTTCATCAAATGGCATTGGGGAGAAAAATGAACTGCTGCACTAAAACAGAATAAAATTATCACTAGTTAACAGCATACACAAAATTTACTCAAAATGGATTAAAGTTTAGATACTAGACTCCACTAGTAAATTACATAAAAACATAGGTGACATACTTGAGATCAGAAAGTCAGAGATGCATTTAAGGACAGAACACCAATAGGAAGGATACAAAGGAAAGAACAAATGGAGCCACAACAAATTAAAACACTTTTTTAGAACAAAAAAAAAAAAATTAGGAGATCTAACAAAGATATTTGCTAATCATATATCTGCCAAAGGGTTAATATCCCCGAACACACCCAGTTTAACAATAAAAATCAAGCAACCCAATTAAAAATTGCTCACAAGTCCTGCAGAAATACTTCTTCAGGGAGGGCATCTAGATGATCAAGAGACACTTGATAAAATTCCCAACATCACAATGGAGACGTTACTAGTGCCTGCTGGAGCAAATTGATGGATGAACAATGGGACAACAGTGTTATACAGTGCTATATATTACTGGGGAAAAGCTAATCTAAACCATAATGAGAGAAGAGATATCACCTCATTTGAGAATGGCCTACATTAAAAAAAAGAAGAGAAGAAGAAGTTCTCAAGGACATGGAATAAATTACTCATAGTACTTTAATTCCTTGAAGAAGCAATGTATAAAAAGAAAATTATATGTATGCATATGTTTGTATTGTATTTGGCTTATTATATATTATCACAGTAGTTTTTCTATATTATTTTCTCATGGAAAAATGTATTTTATGATCTTTTAAAGTTTATTTCTAATGCTGCTGTAATAGATTATGAAATACCAAAACATCAAGGGAAATGTTACTTTTAAATACACATACATCAACCAATCGTTACATTTTGACACCCATCTCCCTACTAGTATATAGAGAAAGTATCTTTTTTTTTTTCAATATGTTGGAGGTGAATTTCTGACAAAGGCTTCAATCATGCAGAAAGCTGTTTTCAAGTTTCCACTTAAAAAAAAAATAGAAAGAAAGCAGTGGCACCATTTACATGATAAATTACTCCTAGACAAGAATCTTAGCTGCCCATCCAAGTGCTTGGTTCGGTTATCACTGACTTGTCCTTCAGTCTGCATCTGAATGAAAATGAAGGACTCATAACTAATTATACCAGGAAACTGAGCTAATTTCCTTATACTGCCAAAACAAAAAAAAAAAGTGCAACATAAGCCTTGAAAATTCAGAGAGAATACTACTGCACTAACACAGTATTATTAATGTCTTTATTGTCCGACAAAGTGCCTTGATTGCTATTCAGTAAACTTGATTCTGAAGAGAGCTATAGATTTTCCTAAGAAAACAAATGGAAAGCACAGGTTTTGGTTAATAAAGGAGTTTTCGGATTCCTAAAATACTTTACAGTGCTCATTGTAATTAGAGACACAGAATCATTTCTGTGTGGGCTAGCTACCGTCTACAGAGCATAAATTCCAATCCTTCATTTGAAGATGCAGAGATCAACTTTTAAACGAGTTCCTTTCTTTCACTTGTTTAAACTGTTTTTTATAAGTGATTGGAAAACTTTCAAATAATTTTTCTTCATGAGGCTATGTTAGAAAACCTTTCATATGTTCTAGATTGAAAATTATTTAAAAAATTAAGTGAAGCTTTGGGAATAACGTGAGATTGTGCCCTGCTACCCGATGGAGGAATCAAGTTGGAAAAGTACATTGGGAATTAGCCAGTGTAGTTCCAAATCAAACCTGTTGATTTGAATACAAGGATTCTATGGAAATCTGACTGTTCACTTGACTACCAAGTGAGAGTTAGAAACTAGAAACAGTCAGGTGGGACCAACAGTTTTTACAATGGGAAACACCTGGTCTGCCTGTGACCAGCTGAAGTAAGGTGATCTACTTTAGGAAAGAAAAGGAACACGCCTCTTAACTGCCAAACAGTATAGTCATCAAAACAGTGCATTTTAATCAGGTTTCTGTGGTTTGTTTCTGTGGTCTCTAGATTTTGACATATGGGACTTTGGTACTTAAAAGACCTCGACCCCTTACTTCTGCATAAGACACTCTTGATTGGATCATATTCCTCAGATGTGTGTGGATTTTACTGCATTCAGGACTGCTTCGAAGAACAGGGCCAGCTTAATTCTATCTTCATTCTTCCAAAGGTCTCAAACTTTCTTTCAGTCTGTCAATCTAGGTCTGGGGGTGTCCAAGTATCAAACCATCAGTATCCCACTAAGAAGAGAATCCTTGGAGCTTATGCAGAGGGCTTTATAAAGATAATGGTAATGCTTGCTTGACATTGTTTAATTGGGCTTTGACTCTAGAAGAGTTTTCTTTAAATTGGCAAGATAACTGTAACTTACACTGTTGTGCATGTAGACAAAACAACCATTTTATTTTCCTTTTCCATTTTATATTAACCTAGACAGCTAATACACTGAAATGACCTCAGTAAGAACAAATATATGTGGCCCCTGAATTTCTATAGAAGAGTTTTTGATCCGAAGAAAATATACATAGACAGTATACATCTATAATTTTAAATTGTAAAAAAAAGCAATATTTATTGAGGAAATATGATAAGCCTTTATGTTGAGTACAGTTGAGCTAATTGTCACTTTGGAGGCCTAGCTCTCCATGATTGGGCATACTCTAGTATGAGTGACGAATCACGAAATCCCGTTGATAGTCAAATTTCTCAAGCGGTCTCAGTAACCTCTACGTTCGTCCTATCCTTGAGATTTTAGAAGCCTCTCTCTACTCGGCCTTTCCAATGATAAGGCATTGGAATGAGATCCAGCTTGTTACTGGTTTTTGCATATGAATACGCCATGGGAAGCTTTCAGGGCTCTCCCAGGTGGGCAGGAAACTCTTAGTAGTTTGCTAGTTTCTCCCAGAGGTAGAAGTAGGTTATAAGATATCATATAAGAGTACTAGTATGAGTACTCTTTAAAAATTTAGTAGCACAAAAAATAAAAAGTTTAAATAAGGTTTTTCTTTATGCTGCTTTTACATTTTTATTCCATTGCTAATGCATCTACTACAGACACTTTTCATTATTATATTGGTTAAAGAGAAGTAACACAACTTTTTTTTCATGTGGAAGCATTGTCAGAAGAAAGAAAAACTCCCCAGTTGGAAAATAACTTAATTTAGGCCTAAATTGCAAATGGCTCATTTTGTGGGGTTTTTAAAGGAAAACTGGGTCTTTATGCTAAATGTTTCCAGGAAATGAAAGAATCAGACAGGGTGGGTTGCCAGCTTAAGGGTCATTATCTATTCCACCACTGTCTTTAGCTATTAACAGTCTAAATTCTGGAGCAAGTACTAATGATCTGGGGGGAATCGCTAACTTCTCCTTTATCAGAAAGGATTCAGGAATCCACAGTATTGTTTTGGAGCAGTCAAAAATGGAACTGCTCAGAGCAGCCAGCAAGGGACAATGGAGACTTCCTCTTACACAGCAGTAATGAGAGACAATCTTTTAACTAGGTTAATGGGAATGAGTCTAAAGGAACTTCTTTTTCTATGAGGAAATCTATTGGAAACCCTGGTATTTGGAGTTTCCATTTCTCCTCTCCTTCAGATGAATCTACAGAATGATACCTGAAACTTACTTTTCAGTTTTATGGTCCTGAAAAGTAACCATTTGACATCCTTCCTCTGTAGCCCAACACTCAAAATCATGTGCCCATTTTTGGTCCGACTTGAACTGAAATGAAGGACTCAAAATGAAATGACAGAATGAAAATTTCATGCTTGGTGTCTGGTTCCTTGGATGATGTAACAGCAACTCTCCAGGGGACATTAGTCTGTTTTGGACCAAGAAATTCTATTATGTAGATCAGCCACTTTGACCCCTGGCTAGACAAAATTAGCCAATGAGACTATAATGAGCACTTCTTGATCAATAGCCACCTTGTGATTGTTACCACATTAAGTCCATGCCCCAAGAAGCTTCTCTACCATTTTCTATACATTAGACATGTGGCTATATATGCTTGCTATATGATCTACCTGTTTATTGTAAAGTTTCCCTCTAAAAACTCTGATTGTTTCCTAAAATAGTCCTACATAGGTATAGACTATTGTATCATCCTATTTCTGATACTCAGCATAAAAAATATACCCTTCTACCCATGTCTTATACTTATTCTACAGCTGGTCTGGACAGATTAGTTTATCAACTTGTCTCCACACCAATAAATATCCTCTTTTCTAATCACTGTTTCCTATGATTTATAGTACACCACCTTTCTATAGACACACACACACACAGAGACACACACACAAAGAGCAATGTGAGTCTATCACCTCAACATCTTATTTGTACAGGTTGTCCTCTAACAAACATATTGATCTTGTGGTAAACTGTTACTTTAAGATTCTGGACATTGCCAAAATCTTGTGTTTTCAGACCCTCCCCTAGAGGAAGGGAGAGATGATTTCTGGATTTCTGGAAAACTCTCTCCATTTCCTTTATCATGAATGAGGGACGTCTCTCATAGTCTCTGGATATTAGATAGTTGATAAGCAATAATGAGTATCTCAGTATTTATTTGCTCATTAATTGGATTATTTAAAAATATTTATTGGCTTTTCATTGACTTGCTGTGTGTTCTTTCCTTCTATTTTACATTCCTCTTATCTCTATTTTAAATCACATTGAAGTCATGTATTCATGCTGCTTTAGTAGTCAGCTCTTTGTACAGATGTTACCGTGTTTTATAGGTTTTCAGAGAATCAGAACCAGTAGGATATAATATGTCTCTTTCACACACTCATCTATGCTAGGTACCACAAGTAATTGAATTGAGTGATATTGAGTCCAAGAAATCTAAAATCTATATTCCACAAGTTGAGATGCTGGAATATCAATGGCAGAGCTCCAATTGAAGATGCAGTTTAAGACAGGGAAAACCAGATGTTCCAGTCTGAAGACAATCAGGCAGAGAGAAACAAATCTCTCTAACTCATACTTGAATTCTATTCAAGCCTTCAACAGATTGGATGAGGCCCACCCACACTGGGGAGAACAATCTGATTCACTAATTCAAATTACTTATTCAAATGGTAATTACTTATTCAGATGGTAATTATTCAAATGTTAACTCTAAATACTTATTCAAATGTAAATCTTCAGAAACATCCTCACAGACACACCCATAAATAATGTTTAATCAAATATCTGGGCTCCTACTGACATAAAATCACCATCACAGTTATATTACCATTTGGACTCACATTGGTTTAAAATACTTATCTTGCTTTTTTCCTTAGCTTTTAGCTTTAGTTACATTCACTTTTTTTCTGAAAAGTAATTTAATTTTTAATCTAATGAAATATTTCGACTCTTTCTTTATGACAATTTTAATTGCTTCCTTTGCCTAAGAATATCATAAATTCTAACTTTGATCTTGAATTAACTCTGCATATTCTAACAGTCCAGCTACATATTTTTTAAGCCTGAGTTATAATTTAGAATACATCAAGCTATGTGTATTTTTTTTAATTAAATTCCTTTATTAACTGCATTTCCTTTAATATTCACCTGTTAAGGTAAATAGTTATGCTCAATTTTAAGCTACAGTTAAAGTTAGCTTGAAATTTTGTAAGTAAATTTAAAAAATGGAGGACTTAAAAGGTAAAATTAAATAACAAGATTTTTATCATATTTACTGCTAAGAAATAGTACAAGCCCCTGGAGATATGATAGTACAAAGTATAGGCAATTGCCCTGAATGTAGTGATCCTGGATTAATCCTTGGCATCACATATGGTCCCGTGATTTCTATTAGGAAAATTCTGTCTCTGAGCACAATCAGGAATAAGCCCAGATCACAGCTGGATATGCTCAAAATAAAAACACAGGCACACACACATACATGTGTGTGATGTGTGTACATGCATGTTCATACAAATACATGCATATATCCATATATGTACACAAATACATATAAATATAAATATACATTTATACATGCAAGAATAAAGAATAGCTGTGAATGAGTACTTCTTAATGCATGACTTCTGAAGACCCGTGGGCTTAGAGTACTCAGGGTTTACTCCAAGCTCAGTGCTCAGGGATCACTCCTAGTTAGCTCAGAGTACAATATGGGATACCAGGGGTAGAACTCAATTTGGCCATGTGCAAGGCAAGTGTTCAATAGGCTGTAGAATTGCTCAAGAAAGCCATTGGCCAATTTTGTACTGCATTCAATATGCTGCAGATAACTAGTTTTCTGTCATTTCTTTGTAATATATGCAGTACTCATTGATATAGTCACATACTGCTGTAAGAATATCCATTATTACACTACGCATAAGCCTGCACAACAAAAAATTAGGTTTATTTTATGATAAAATATTTTCAATATATCTAGAATTAAACTATTATAAAACTAGTTATGTAAAAATGAACTGTTTTATATATCTAATGTCTTTAAAGCAGTGGTTTCACTATGAAAACTCTTTGGTACTGTGACCACTGTGATATTTAAAATAAATCAGATATCATTTTGAGTTTTCCTATCCCAAACATTAAGCATTTTGTTCTCTCCATGCTTATTTGAATCATAATTATGTTTAGGGAAAGACAAGGAAATAAAATAAAAGAAAGTAGATTGTTGGCAGTATTAAACTAAAATTCCTATTTTATCATATTCCTGAAAAGGAATTGTGTATTTAGTTATAAGTCAATTTTCTTAGACATAATTTATGCATAATATCTTAGAAATGATTTTATTACTTATTCCCTCATGATTATTCCATTGTCTAAAGAGTTAACAACTCAAAACTATAACTTGCTTATTAAGGGGCCTCATATACTTCTCATTAGATATCCTTAAAAAATGTATGATTACTCTAAGCAAAAATATCCAAATAAATAACTCTTTTTACTTTCTTGTTCTTAATCTTTGTTAAATCACAAATAATGTGGTGATAAATGTTCATGCACGAGCTTTGGAAGTATAGCTGTTTGCTTCTGTCCTGAAAATATACTTAAAAGTGCTTGCTGATATGAGAGGCCTATGTTTGATGATTTCAAAGCCTGTCAAGCTATTTTCCAAAGAGGCTACCCTATTTCTTATTGTATTGCAGATAACATGGCTTAGTAACAATAACTTTCACAGTTTTTTTTTTTTCTTTTGGTGGAAGGTTATTGCATCTTCAAACCATGGACAGAACATACCCACACCTCCACCACTAAATTCTAGTCCATCTCTTCCTTCTATTCAGCACTGATAAAAACTGTTGGTTCTATAAAGACCACAGTTTATCCTTCATTCAGTATTTTTGCTTTGTCTTCATTATTATTATTATTATTATTAAAGAAAATATTCTTAATAATCTTTAAAATTAATATTTTATTTTTCACTATGTTTTGTTTTCTTAGTTCTAGAAAAGACATTATACAAATTTTAGATTTCAGATGTATACTATTCTAATCCTGTAAAATGTAAATTATTTTGCATAAGTGGGCCTCCTTGTATCAGCATTATTTTTTGTTATTATGATTTAATTTTTTTTCTCATCATAATTCAGTTGACTCTTTGTCCAGGTAAAATGTCTTTGGCCTACTCCACTGAGAATTTTGAGATCCCTATGATGTGTAGACTAAAAGCTGTTTTATATGACTCTTTAAAAAATTCTTTATTCCTGTCTCATCTTATTATGTCTTCTGCTACTTCCTTTATAAGTATCTGTGCTTACTGTTTTATCATAGATCTCTAAATTGTATGTATGTGTGTATATATACACATATATGTATATATGTATACAATTTATATGTGTATATATGTATATGTCATCATCATCATCATCATCATCATCATCATCATCATCATCATCCCATTGATCATTGAATTTCTCTAGTAATTCCGTCTCAGTAACGTCTCCATTCATCCTAGCCCTGCGATTTTAGAAGCCTCTCTTTACTCCTCCTTCCCAATGGTGCTGCATTGGAGGCTCTTTCAGGGTCAGGGGAATGAGACCCAGCATTGTTACTGGTCTTGGCATATGAATATGCCACAGGGAGTTTGCGATGCTCTCCCATGTGGGTAGGAAACTCTCAGTAGCTTGCCAGGTTCTCCCAGAGGGAGAACTAGGCTATAAGATGTCTTTCGGGAGCTTGGCCGCTGGTGGAATTACAAATGGGAAACTATGCTGGGGGCAGTTTCTGAGTGTGACCCCCTAGCTACTGGAAAATGGGGGATATGGGTGAAAGAGGCCCAGTCCCGATCTGAGCAGTCTTGGAGATTTCAGCCCCGGGTCCCACACACCTGGGTTCCTCTGCTGGTTCCTTCATGTGTGCTGCTCTTCCAAACGTGTGGAGAGGGGCCTTAAGCATGGCTGTGGCTGGGCTCTGGAGGTCTTCAGCTATGGGGGCTCTGCTCGGGGTGGGAGGGGGGAAATTGAAACCCATCCCCTCCAAGGGGCCCCAGTGAAGACAGCCAGGTGCAGGGGCAAGAGACTCTCCGTGTATGTATGTATGTATTTATGTATGTATGTATGTATATTCTATATATACACACACATATATTAGAATAAAACAGTTTTTTTAAAGAAACGAACTTTGAGAAATCTGAGAGGAGAGAAGAGAGGCTATGGGCTTCTCCAGAGGTATAGAAGCTGAGAGCACACATCTCAGAGAGAGAAGCAGGCCAATCCCGCCAAGGAAGGACACCCCCTAAGGCCACATTTTTCCTTCTCACATTCTTTAGATTGATTTTTTTTAATTTGGGGGTACACACAGAAGTGTTCAAGGCTTATTCCTGGCTCTGTGCGCAGGTATCACTCCTGGTGAGTTTGGGGGACCACATAGGATGCCGGGGCTAGATCCAGGGTCAGGGGTGTGCAAGGCATGCACCTTGCCCACGGTATTTCTGCTGGGACCCATAATTCCTATATTTCTATTGAAATCATATAATGAGTTAAAATATGTATCTATTTAATCCTTAAAAAAGTAGCCACTGCCTCTTTAGTTCTTTGAATGAATTTAAGTCATCAGCTTGGATTCCTTTTCTGCTAAGTCCACTGTTTGGGTCCAGTTTCCTCAGGACTGGCCTAACTTTGTGCTCAGCCTCCAGTTGACCCGAGATAATGCTCAGGCCTCTGGCCAAAAGGCTTGGGCTGCTTTAATTCGGGCTGTTGATGGTTTGGGGAGTGCTTTCAACTTGGGCAACGCTGAAAGCCTGCCCTACATTTTGCTAATACAGGCACTGGAGGTTTTCTCTGGGGCCTCCTACTCGGCCCAGCCGTGCACATGCACGTGACCTGTGGTCCCACAGGGCCAGGACAGCTGCTGGGAAAGTCCCCCATGACTCCACGTGTTCCTCCCTCTCCCTGGACAATTTCTCACCGGTGGTCCATTTCTCTTGGGCCTCCTTGCACTACATTGCTATTATTCCTCCCAAATAGTTTGTCATTACCGTTTCTACAAATTGTTCTGAAAAATGGATTTTTCTACAAATTGTTCTGAGAACTGAAGTAGATCTGCTGATTTTCATGGCCATCCAGAATACAGTGTCTGCTCTGCCTTATTGTCTCTGGAGAACTTGCCAGAGCCCAAGTATGAGTCAACCTGTGTGTGCAAAATGACAGTATGACCTAGAACACAACTTCTGCAGAGGGTCACCTGAGGAAGGGAGAGAGAAGCAGTTCCTAGCATGGAATGCTGGGAAAAAAAAAAAACATGAATGCCCAGTTTTATTTTCTTTTTTCCTGAAAAACCATACATGCTCTTGAATTATTATTATTTTTTTGCTTTTTTTTGGTCACACCCGGCAATGCACAGGGGTTACTCCTGGCTCTGCACTCACGAATCACCCCTGGCAGTGCTCAGGGGACCATATGGGATGCTGGGATTCGAACCTGAGTCGGCTGAGTGCAAGGCAAACGCTCTACCCACTGTGCTATTCCTCCAGCCCCATCTTGAATTATTTTTAACTTGGATCTCCTTGTTGATTTTTGAAAGATTTTAAGTATTTCTCTGAACATTTTGTTCTCTTTTAATACTGCTTTATTCTAGAGGTAATTTTTTAGCTCCTTACACAAACTTCAAAGAAAGCTATCCATATATATCCTTTTTTTAATAATTAAAAATCGTTACTTGGGAAAATACCTTATAAGCATCAGTGTGTAACAAAGAGGTTAGCTCCAAGCATGTAATTGAATCCACATGATAACAGACACAGGAGTCAATACAAATGGGCTTTTCCTTTAAAAGTTTTTGTTCAATGGCTCTTAGAATCTTGAGTTTATTGTTAAATTTTAAACACAACACAAAGATATGTGAAGAGTCTCAGAGACTGAGAATATTTCAGGTAAAATAATACCTAAAGACATGTTCTGACTAAACAAAAGAGATAAATTGATATAATAAGTGCAAGGCTACCCATAAGAGATGGCTAGATAAATAAGACATAAAGGTGACATTCATTATCACTTGTCTTAGAGCTTTACATACAGTTATCACAAATCTTGTCCTATAGGCTTTCTTGTGAAATTGAGTACTTATCCTTAGGATTTTATTGGTTCCATTTTAACTGCATATCTGTTACAAGTAATGCTTGATTTCACTGATACTATATTTTCTCTTTGATTAGTCTAAATATAAAATTACATAATTTTTAAAAAATTTTCTTGCCAAAAATTGCTTTCATAGGCTTACAATGCAGAGGTTAATTTTACTGGAAGTTTGAGAGGTAAGATTGAAATAGGTTAAATTACATCACAAGAGAAAAATAAAAGATAAGTGAGCATTAAATACTTTTACATTTTAACTTCTGAAGTTTTGCAACTCTCTTTAACATGCATAATTATACAACATAAATATATATAACTCCAAAATGTAGAACAAGAACAGAAGTGATCAAGAGTAGCTAATCTTAAGAAAATATAGTAAACTACAGTTAATATGCCATTATACATTAATATTAAAAATAATACTTTTATAAAATGGTATATCCAATCAGAACACCTATATGTGAAAATTAAAATGATCTAAAGTGTAAATATACATGGGACTCTTACTTTAACGGGATATTTATGGTAATAATCTGGTTTTACTAGGCAGAAATAAATTCTTAGCACTTGTTTTTGAAATAATTTCATTGTATCAATTTGAACATCTTCCCTGTTTTACTTTATTCTCAATCCCTTCAAATGACATAAACTTCCTTAAAACATAAAGTGTAATAAAATACTGAAAACATAAATCAGATGCATGCATTTTTAGGTTATTTTATTTCTTATTTGCATTGTAGCCTTTGGATTTTGGAAGTGATACAAATTCAACTGCCTTATGAAGAGACAATGAACATTTCACTTTTAAAGTTCATAATTTTAGGATATAAGAAAGCTTTTTGCAATCTATGTCGCACAGCAAAAGTCAAAGAGCTACTAAGATTATACTATGACGATGCAGCAATTTGACCTCCTGGGAATATACTTCTCCAAAACTTGGAGCTCCCAGCTGTTCACCCATTTGGCTCGTATTTGAGAAAACGTAGGAAATCATGCTTCTGCATTGCCAACTGATTTCCCACTGCTAGGTGTGCAAAGCCAGTGATGCTGATGAAACCATAAGGTGAAGCTTGAAAGCTGTAATTCACAATAGATTCTTTTTACCTTCCGGAGTGTGTATTAAAATAAAAAGGGGGGAAAAGACAACAGGAGAACAAATGAAATGCAACAACTGAGATACTCAGATGAATTTTCATCTCTGAAACCTTTAAAGAGTATTGTGTTTAGGAGTTTGCTGTTAGGTCTCAAGTTGGAAAATACATAAAAATCCTATTTCTTCGAGCTTTAAAATGATGTTTGTAAGACATAGCAGTTAGAGAAACTCATTTTTAAATAGACACAAAGCATAAGCTTATTTTAAATAGCTCGTAACAAAGACAGCCGCAGTTAAAGAAAAATGAGTCTTTAGGAACATCATGAAATCAATTCACTTTCCAAACAACCTGCATGTAGCAACGGGAGCTCAAAGCTCATGTATTATGACTGGGTCCGGGATAAAGTGCATTTGTTTGAAACGCTATTTTTCTCTTGTTTCCTTTTACATATTAGAAGTTCATGAGCTTTCACAGCTAATCTTAAATCTACAAGGAGCAATCATTTCAGGAGTTGTGAAGAAATTATCCTGGGAGGAAGGAGTCCTCCAAACCTACCATCTCCCTGAGTCTGTTGCATAAGCCTTCTCCAAGCCTCTCCTGCGGCCCGGCTTTAAGTAACTGATGGTTGAGGGCTCCCTTGGGGTGGGAGATGCGTGCTCAAAGTAGACTATGGACCAAACACGATGGCCTCTTAGTACCTGTACTGCAAACCATAGCACCAAAGGGAAAGAGAGAAGAGAGAGAGAGAGAGAGAGAGAGAGAGAGAGAGAGAGAGAGAGAGAGAGAATGTGCCTGCCCCAGAGCACAGAGGCAGGGGGTGGGAAAGGGTGGGGGTGGTGGGAGGGATGGCTTCTTAGTACCTGTACTGCAAACCATAGCACCCAAATGGGGGGGAGAGAAAGAGAGAGAGAGAGAGAGAGAGAGAGAGAGAGAGAGAGAGAGAGAAGAGAGAGAGAGGAAGAGAGAAGGAGAGAGACAGACAGATAGACACAGAAAAGAAGAGAGAGGGAGAGGGAGAAAGAAGGAGAGAGAGAGGAAGAGAGAGAGAAGGGGAAAGAGGTGGATAGAAAGGGGAGAGAGAGGGGAGAGAGAGCGGGAGACACAGAAGACAGACAAACAGAGGGAGAGAGAGAGGGAGAGGGAAATAGAAGGAGGGAGTAAGAGAGAGAGAGGGAGAGAGAGGGAGAGAGAGAGGGAGAGAGAGAGGGAGAGGGAGAGAGAAAGGGAGTAGGAGAGGAAGAGGGAGAGAGAGAGGGAGAGAGAGGGAGAGGGAGAGAGAGAGGGAGAGAGAGGGGGGGACGGAGAGAGAGAGGGAGTGGGAGAGGGAGAGGGAGAGGGAGAGAGAGAGGGAGAGAGAGAGAGTGGGAGAGGGAGAGGGAGAGAGAGAGAGAGAGGGAGAGGGAGTTGGAGAGGGAGAGGGAGAGGGAGAGAGAGAGGGAGAGGGAGAGGGAGAGGGAGAGGGAGAGGGAGGGAGGGAATGCGCTTGCCACAGAGCACAGAGGCAGGGGGTGGGAAGGGGTGGGGTGGCGGGAGGGACACTGGGGACATTGGTGTTGGAGAACGGGTACTGGCAGAGGGATGGCTACTCGATCATTGTATGACTGAAACGTAATAACGAAAGTTTGTAAGTCTGCAACTGTATCTCAAGGTGATTTATTTAAAAAATAATAAAACATAAAATGACTGCAGCAAAGTAACCTTGGGCTCCCCCACTGAAGTGGATGAAAATGGGTGCGAAGCTGCCTCTGTGCTCCCCTGGGTGCATCCCATGGCCGGGGCAGCACAAACCCGCTCCTCCTCCCCTCTGCCAAGCATGTGCAGCCTGGGGGGGCGGTCCCCAGGAGCCTGGGGCTCCATTCACTCCTCCCTTGATCCTTGCTCACATCCCCAGCATGCGCAGGACCCTGCTGCTGCTACCTATCTCCCCCCAGCCACGCCAGCCAGGAAACTCCTTTGCTTGACTGCCGCGCTTTGCATCTGTTACTTATATGACGCTTTCTGCATGCACAATTGTCCATCTCAGGGGGTACCTTATTCATTATTTCTATTGTGGTCTCTGTCTTTCCATCTCCCAGAAAATAATCGCCTTGAGGTCAGGTTAGAGCTTTGTGTCTGCGGAGAAGCTCAGGTGGAACAAGACCTGCATTTTCAATATGTAAAATATTTGTTGGGTGAGCAAGGAATTTTACCCCTCATAGAGAACTCTGAATAATGCCACATGCCGCTCATGCTATTGCCAGAGTCCATGCTTGAACACAGCTGTCCATGTTTTGCCACTCATAGTTCCTTTCTCTCTAGCAGTTGGTGAGCATGATACTCAGGAACTCTCGCCTTTCTTCTCTAGAATTGAGAAACTCTGTTATTTCTGTACTTCAAAATTTGCCCATTTACTTTACTCTCATCCTTTGTAATTATTCTTGACAGTTAGCATCTCTCATGTCCATAATTTTTAATACACCTATATATAAATTTGTAATTGCTTAAAAATTGGATCTATTGTATGCATGTTCTAGAATAAGGATTATTTTTTTCAACTTAAAAAATAAGAAAGGACAGCTATACAATCTCTCTCAAAAACATTCTAGTGATATGTTACAAAGGTTTTGTTGATTCTTAGGACTTGAGGTAGAAAAATGTGTTGATAAATAACTGAGCAAATTTATTTCTTATTAATTTTATATTGGCCATTTCTAGTTTACCTTCTGACATTCTGTGTACTATTTGCCAAACCATTCAGACATATTATTTTAAAACCTTTCTTGTGATTCCTGATGAATAATGCCAATGTTTATTTTCATGTCATCATTCCTAGCTAGCAAAGCTTATACAATGAACACAAACTTCTAATACCAATTTGATGAATTTTCTCCCTGTCATTTTAAAGCAAGTCTATTATTGTCAATTTAAAAGGGATTGGGGAACATCATTTTAAACAAGAAAAGTTACTCTAAACCAACTTAAACTTCTCCATCTATCTAATTTCAAACTATGTTATCCCTGTGTACTGAGTAAATGTAACCTACCAGATTCTCTCCCACCTTACTGGTCACCAGAACTCCACAGCGCCTCTGTTCCTCACAGGTTAATTGTTTAGGTCAAGTATGAAGACCGAGAAAGCAATTTCCTTCTCTGAGCCAACATACAACATACAATGTACATCCAAAGAGGGAAGCAGTATTCTGAGGAATGGAACTCTCCTCCCAAAAACCTTATCATGACAGATTTTTCCACATCCAAAGATTTCACTAAAAAACCTAACACTAGACTAATATGGAGATTTGGAAAAATCTCAATTTTAAGAACCAATGACCAGAACTCTTAAGCAGAGGGAAGTATTTACATATTTATATGCATAGATGATAATGCATCGATGACAAGTTTGTAGTGTTAAATGCAGTGAGTTCCTTGTTACTGTTATGCTATTGTTGTCCTATACTAGTATAAGAAATAAGGAAAACAAATAAATTAATTGCAATCTCCTTTGAAATTGCATGATATCAAATTGAAAGATATGAAATTGTACCCATTAAACTTATACAATTATATAATCGAATGTTATCTCAATCAAAACAGAAATAAATGTGTATTGGGCATAAAGGTCAATAAATAAGAGTGAAATTCTCTGTTATAATTTGTAATCTAACTGTAAAGCTGTATTGATCAAATTTTAATATGTTACAGAAAATGTTATTTTAAATTTTATATTTGTTTATATGTTGACCTTCATAATGTCAAAGATAATTTATTGCTTCATTTTAAATTACTGATACAAAAATAAGTTTATATATTGTTCAAACATTAGAAACATTAAAATAATTTTTACATAACCAAATTATTTTAATCCTTGCCATTGTTTAAAGTAGATACAGAGCTAGAGAAATATAAAAAAAATACCTAACTATAAGTATAAAAAAATATAAGCATATATTCACACTAGACAGAGGTCAGGAAAGCATTTTGTCACAATTCCCTGATAATTTTTTTGATGGAGATGCTTTCTGTGAAGATACTGGTCATTGTTTTCTCTTGCAATATGTCACATATTTCTATTCAAATACTATGTTACTGTCTTGAAAATTAATCCCTATTTTAAAGCAAAGAAAAACATGATTTAATCCTCAAAATAATTAATATTTCCAAATTCTATTTTATTTAATGGGAATCCTTTGTAAAGAATTTTGAGAAATTTCTATTTGAACAAAAACATGAAAATTAGCTTTAATTTACTAGATTTAAATGACATTAGCCCTTTGTTCAAATAGACATGTCTCAGAATACAAAAAAAACCAAAAACCAGGAAGGTTATATTTTGATTTTGAAAAAACTTCAAAAGCAGTAAGTTAGCAAATCTGAAATTAATTAAAAATGGGAGTCTAAAGCTAAAACGTGATCTCAAATAAATTATTCTACTACTTTTGTGACAAAAACTTTATGATAAATTATCAATATTGATAAATAAAAATATCAGCATTTAAAAATACATGAGATTTTTTTAGAAAGTAGACACTCAAGATTAAAATAGCAAAATAAAAGACAACAAAATAAGAAAATAAGCTATAGGAAAAAATCAAACTAAGGAAAATAAAATTAAAATGGAAGAATATGAAATTAAGTAATAAATGGACACAATTGAGAAAATTAATAAATATAATGATATTGGAACTTGTAAGAAATTGTTGTGCACTTTACATATTTGAAAAAGTACTGGAACTTAGTGGTCATTACCTTGCTATACATTAAGTTAGTTATTGCTTTATTCCAATAATTTCAATATCATTTGGTCTACTTGAAAGCTTGGAGGAATTTAAAGGAAATATATTTGTAATTATGTAACTTCTCAGAGGTAAAGCGTCTGGAAGTTGATATTATAAATGTTGTACAAACTCAAAATCAATGATTTTTCTTGGACCTATGCAAGAACTTCTGTTACCTGGCAAATTTCCACTCCATAATATGGAGAAATCCAATGCCCACAGGGAGAAAGAGCCACGGAGATCTGCTTACCTGCGGCACTGCTCTTCCTGTAATTGCCTGTATTGACTTCAGCTGAAAAATCCTCCACCAAATATTAACTCGTATTTCACATTCATTGTCATGTCTGAGTATTCACCAAACCACCTGCCAAGAAGGGGGCAGGAGAGACACATGCCAACACTTGACAACAGGTGATGTTTTCTGAGCAGTGTCCTGAGCAGGTCTAGCAACGGACACTCTCTTGTACCCTGGATCAGTGTTCTGCGATCTGCCCTCATCTGTACTGGGCAAGAAAAGGAAAAGTGGATACAAAAACGGCAGCCCCAGTGGCCAGCAACTGGTCTGCTTCTGCCAAGGGCTAACTCCATGGATATCTGGGCAGTTACGGCTGGTTTCAGGTTTTGTTTAAATGGACATTTCTCAGAATACAAAACAGACAGGCCTTACTTTGTGATGAAAAGAAGTCAATGACTGGGTGACTTCAGAATATGAATTTAGGGGCTGGAGCAAGAGCACAGTGGGTAGGGCATTTGTCTTGCACACAGCCGACCTCGGTTTGATTCTGAGTATCCCATATGGTTCCCCAAGGACCGCCAGGAGTAATTTCTGAGTAACCAGAAATGAGCCAGGAGTAACCCCAGTGCATTGCCGGCTGAGGCCCGAAAACCAAAAAAAAAAAAAAATGAATTTATATAAAGTGTAACTCATATAATTTGTACAAAAAACAGAAAAAAATCAAAACACCCACCAATTCAGATTAATATGTGGTCACTGTTTCTAATTTTTGGGGGGGTTGGGGGGACTTTGAGCCCCCCAAGGCCCCCCAAAAGCCCCCCAAAGCACTGCAACATTGCAGTGCTAAAGCATTATTTCAGGAATAGGTTTGCTCCTGGCAGTGTGCAGGGGACCATATATGGTACCAAGGATAGATAACAGGTGGACAGGTTAAGGTAAATGCCGTACCACTGGACTGTCACTCTGGCCCTGGCCAATCCGTTGTCAGCAGAAGTTATAGGGAGGAACACTAAATCTCTATCCTGAATAATTATGAAAAACTCTGTTGGTTGACTAAAATAAGAAAAAAATGAGATTACTTCTTATACATATTTTATGCAAACTTTAATAAACGGTGCAAAAATATATGCTTATTTAGAGAGAGTGCTGTTACATAAAGTAACTGGTAAACATAGCTTATGAATGGAAAAGAAAGAAATACAATAAATCTTCCTTAAATATATTTTAATAATAGCAGTTAATTAGATTTAAAATACAATAGTAGTCTCTCTGCTAATAAAGTGGTATTAAAAACATTTCTTATCTCCGCTCTGCTCGGAAACTAACTGAAAACAAGAATATCATGGGAAATGAAAGGATAAATTTCGCTCCAGTGATGAAAGTAAAAAACCACTCAAATTCCAAGCTAACAAGAATGTGGGAGATTTTGATTCTTTGTTCCATACACCTTCCTGGCATCTGAGATATATCAGTGGCAGAAAGACAGAGAAGCTGGTGAAGATGGAACTTTGCAAAGCTTACATTTGAGGGAGAGACAGTGAAGCAAGGAAAAAATAAACATTCTAGAGAAGGAATCAGGTCTAAAACACGATTAATGATGTGAAACAGAAGGAAGGTGTAGCAGGGCCCAACTAAAGGGGTGATCCTTAATGATAGAAGGAGGAACATTGACCCCCTAGGAGTACAGAGGCAAGGAGGACTTAAGAGTCCTGACATTGGGGAGAAAGGATGGACTCAAGAGCACTGAAATAAACTGGGAGAGGTCTGAGGTGCTGGGGTGAGCTCTGGGAAGGTGTGGGGGATGGAGGAAGGCCAAGGGCAGAGGGTTAGGCTGTCTGTCTTTGCTAGCTGGCACCGGGCGGTGTCAGCCTACTCCCCACACTGATGGTGGGTGAGGGCAGCGGCTCACATCAGGACCAGCTTTCAGGGCCCTCCAGAAAGACAGCCTTGGCCTGGAAATGCAGCGGGAAGATCTACAGCTTCACCAGGGGAAGGAAGGATTTACAATGGCAACTTTTCGGAAAGGGAGGCCAGGGCCCTCTCAAAAAGAAGTTTGTAGAAAGTTTAGGCAAGCTCAGGGGAAGTTGGGGCTGCCCAGGTCAGCGGTTAGCGGGGAAGGAGCATATAGGTAATTCTGATAAGCAGGAACAAATGTGAGAAATGCTCAGGCCAGAAAAGCATTATTTGTACAGGTTGTTGCGTTAATTTTGAAGAAACATTTAATAAGAAATGTTTATTGTAAAAACATTTTTACAAAATGGTTTTTTTTTTGTAAAAATAAAACTTTATTGTAAACACAGGACTTAGGAATGAAGCGAGTGTGTCATTTAAAATGACCGTTTATAAATAGAGAACATGTTCATAAAGAAAAATGGATTTCCAGAGGAAACAACAGTATGATAGCAGGCCTACTGTCTTCTAATGACTGCTGATTGGGGTTGGAGCAGTAACACCGATTTCAGAGCACTGGTCTTGTGGGCCACCAACCTGGGTTCAATTTTCTGTACTATGTACAGTACACTGAGCACCATTAGGAATAATCCCTCAATATAAGAGCAAGGAGTAACTCTTGAGCATCTCTATATCCCAAAAGAAACCAATTAAGATGGCTGCTTGCAGGCTGCCAGGTGGATGCTATTTTGCATCAAACACACCACATCCATCTCTTTCTGCTAAGGGAGATTCCTCAGAGTGATAACATGAGCCAGAGTCAGCTTTCCCACCCCACGCCCTATCTGGCAGCCAGAAGGAATGACTAATCTTTGATTCCTCCCTTCCATGACAACAAATCATACACACCCTGTTCTCCTGCACAAAATTAGAAAAGACCCGGGAAAGCCATTTCTGCTAGCTACTAGATCAAGCACTAGGTACCTTAGTACTGTCCTGTTTAACTTTTCAACGTCGTTGCTGGCATCTACTGAAGAAACACCACTTCGTTTGGGACAGAGATCAGGAATGGTTGTTTATATTTCTGTCTAATAATCTGTAAGTCAACAGCTGACATCTTGAAGCTTGAATTTCACAAAGGTCCTGGTCCTTCCCACAGCGAGGCATGTGATTAAATGCTGTCTAAAATGTTTGTGTGGAGTGTGGTTTAATAGGAAACACCTGCTTTTCCTCTGCTTGTCCTAAATATTTGCTCTGTGCTGAGCAGACTCTACCCACGGGATTGGCCTTCAATACAGAACCTGGGCAGTTCACAAATGTTTTCTAATTCTTGTCGGAAGCAAAAAAGAACCTTGCAGTTTCTCTCTTTGCAAATTTGGTTTTATATCATTCCCCTGGAATCATCTTAGCTACATGAGTATTGAGTAAATCCAGGAAGCCCTTCTAGTAAACCTCAAGCTGCTTAGGACACTCATATTTGCATTGTGGTCAACCTAGTCTATCACTAATGTGATGCATCTTGAAAATGAAAAAGAAAAACACTGATATTACTAGAACTGGACTGGAGCAATAGTACAGCGGGTAGGGCGTTGCCTTGCATGCGGCCAACCCGGGCTCGATTCCTCCTCTCTTGGAGAGCCCGCCAAGCTACTGAGAATATCCCACCTGCAGGGCAGAGCCTGGTAAGCTACCCATGGTGTATTCAATATGCAAAAAAAAAAAAAAACAAGTAACAACAAGTCTTACAATGGAGACATTACTGGTGCCCGCTTGAGCAAATTGATAAACAATGGAATGACAGTGCTATTATTACTAAAATAGTGAGTATATTCAATATACTCACTGTGACTAAGGAACCAACCTGATCCTTCACCTATGATGCAGATGAGTTTATTAATCACAATACTAGAGATGACAGTTTTCTCAAATAAATGCAAAAGTGGCTCAATTTGGAGTGATCATAGCATTACAAAATGATAAATAAAGGATTCAGTAATTTTCCCTAGTATCTTACTGTAATAACTCGGCAATGTGACCATCTTGCAATGCATCACAAATTAAAGCCACCTAATTATTTCTTCATGTTATTTTTCCAAGTCTTACAATGGAGACAGTACTGGTGCCCGCTCGAGCAAATCGATGAATAATGGGATGACAGTGCTATGACAGTGCTACAGACAGTGCTACTTTTTCTGGTTGATGGAGATCAAAACCGAATCCCACATACATGCAAGGAAGGCATGAGCTCATCACGGGACCGTATCCTTGGACCAGTATCCTGCAATATAAGAGAACAGTTTGAGTACAGATTCTGAATTTAAAAAAAAATAGATCAAGAGGCCTAGCTCCACATCTGCTGAACCTCTGCTTGCTACTCCACCTGCCCAGGTGATGTGAATCTACTGGCTGACATCTCCAGAGCCTTGTCTAACCCAGAAGCACAAGGGGTCCCCTCGTCCCTGCTAAATCCCTGCAGCCTCCCTACCTGATTTCCACAAGTATCAATGAGCCCCCCTGCATACTTGAGCTCTGCTCATCAGATTTCACTCTCTTCATGGTTAAACTTCCTGCCACTGGTTGCAGATGGGCAGTGAAAAGAGCAGCTCCCATCGTAAATGCCTCACAGACCGGAGGGGCTAACTAGAAAGGTTCACTCCACACACAGCAGAGACCCTGCAGATCCAAAGGCATGGTGCACAGAAGCCCACCAAGCTCAAGGAGTGCAAACAATCATCTGGAAGGTTCCATCAGCACCAACCAGTCTCTGTATATCCTAGAGAATGACTTTAGTGGCACCTCGGTGAGGATGTTTAATGAGCTCGAGAAACTGACTCAGGTAATCACACCTGAGAGCCAGAATGACAAAACTACAATCAGAAATGAAGAGGCTGGTACGTGATAGTTAAAAAATCAATAGAATATCTGGCAGCAGAAGAAAAAAAAGAGCAGTTGAGGAAAAATCTAGGAGCTGTTTCCAAATCCTTAAGTGACAACACAATATGCAACACAATAATACATCACGCTGTGTAACTATATTTTGTTGAAATATGTTCTAAATTCTTCTAGCTTAGAACAATAAAGCTTGTGAAGACATCTACTTACTGCTTCCGATAATGGTTACCATAAATAGAATTTCCAATTTAAATTCTCAGTCCATCTAAAAATATTGCAAATACAATTGTTAAATAATTCTATTTTTGGTTATACCAGACCCTTCTGTTCATTGAAAGCTCTTTAAAGTTGTGTTTTATTGTTTTAAGTGTTTTATCCTCATGATCCAGAGAGGAAGGAATTCACGATATAGAATAAAGTAATTTCCTAAGGGAAAATGTTTCATGTGTTTGTGTAAAAATGTGAATATCTGCAGAATTGGGGCTATGTAAGCACCGAAGGCCAATTTAACCAAACATTATGACAAAAACCCTTAGAGAGCTTAGGGGAGTATGCAAGTGTTTTCAAGTGTATGCGTTTACAAAAAATAAAATCTTTATTTTACACATTAGGAAACATTATATCTACAAATGGGCCCTGTGGTTACTCTATAAATGCAATTGCTTTTAGAAAAATATTTAAAATGCAACAGAATAAGCACATTAAAATAATTTAAGAATTCTTTCTAATTTTTAAGAATTTTGAAATACGTGCTGACCAAGTTTCAAGAGTACTTTTCTAAATCTCTAATTTCATTGAGTGGCTTCACATAACCCTTACAATCTCAATTTGTTAAATATCTCTCCAAAATGAATAAATATTACAATAAAACTGTCACTAAATGTTCAGTGAAAGCACAGTGAAATTGTTTTCAAAAGACAACTCTATTTGCGAGAATAAAAAAAAAATGTACAGGTAAGGGTAGCAGAGAGGAAGAATATGAAATTCTATTTCCAAACTAAATAACATTTCTGTTTTTCACTTTATTCAGTTTTTCAAAATAATCTAGAAATTGTTGATCATAAAGTAATATGCCATGTAAGTGTATAACATTTTAATCAGTTTACACTCATGTGGAGGTTCACTATCAGTGTTGTAAACTGTATGGCAGAAAGTCATGCAGTAAATTGATTCACTGAAAATGACCTTCAAAGTGCTAACTGCATATATAACTGTTTATGAACAAGCACATGTCAACAGTACTGAAGTCCTCTGATAAAGAGCACATAGTGGAAACTCTGTAGTACAAACTATGAGCTCTCAAGTGACCTCAGGATGCTCCCATAGAGAAAGCATGGAATGAGACAACCTACTTATTCTTATTTCCATTAACTGGCATAAATTTAAATTATTTCATAAATGATAACAACACCCTTGTTCATGGGTAAGAACAGACTTACTAAACCTAAGAAAAAAGATTCTCTCCAGACTGATTGAACGCAACAAGGTTGAACATTGTGAAATTTGAAGAAAATAATATAATGTTAGCCATTCTCTGATTTTTCAAGCTAGAGTTACCTGTCAGTAACCTGTCCTGATTAGGTCACCAGGCAGCTTTCCTCGCCTTCCTTGGCTCTGTTTATGCCTTATACTTGCTTTTGTTTTCAAAGAATATTTAAACATTCTTCATGATGTTCTTCCTCAAACTAAAGGTCATGTCCCACTCTGATATGCTTTAACTTTCAAACGGGCGGTTGTGTTAAGTCTTTATACAATGGTTTTCTCAGCTCATAAAGACACAAGCCATATGCTGGCTATCTCTATTCATAAAAGCAGTTCTTTATGAAACATTAGCGGAATCCTCACTAGACAATAAGAACTAAGCACTCTGGTGGCTACAGAGTGCTAGAATATAAACTGTGCAATAAAAGTCACTTAGATTATACCACAAACGTTCTCTAAATTTGGATCTAAAGCTATGGTACCCTGGAGATCCAAATGAGTTGGATAACCACATGTTAGCTTAAGGACGTGTGTGCCATATGCATTGCATATTTTCTTATTGATCAAATAGAACTAAGTTGCTTATAATAAATAAGAGCCTCTAAGAAAGTTTTCAAAAAACTAAGGATCCTTCCATCATTCCTTCAAAGTTAATCATTAATAATCATAGATTTTGAGGAACGCTTTAGTGTCAGTGCTGGGCTTGACTAGACAAAAACTCTCATAACTCCTTCAACATCCATATAAATCTGACTTTAAAATAAAAATAAATTATAGAGACTTTACTGCAAGTTTGAATAGTTGAAAACAAAAAGTACATGGCTCTTTAAATTATAAAATGATTTATAAAAATTGATGACAGTATCTGCAAATTAAATGAGAATTACTAATAACAAATTATATAATTATCTCACACTAAAAGTTAATAAAAATAAGTATTTCCTTGAAATTTTATTGAATAGTTATATATAAAGACTAAAAATTTGTTGGGGGAAATGATCTCTATTTCAATTACTGTGCTGATTATATATTATTTGTAAATTATTATGTATTTTATTTCATGTGTCTATATTTTGGAACTCCTCTCTCTGTGCTATTTTATATTTAAATATGTCTAGGATTGAGGGCCCACCATGTGCCTTAGTTCAACAAGATCATGTTAAGTGGGAAATCTACAATCTAATAATTAGCATCACTTGAAGCTGAAACATATATCAGTCTCCTGAAGGCAGCAAGCAGAGAAAATGTTCTGAACACTCGAAGAAAATTTATGAGCAAAATTGTATTAAAATCTAAGAAGTAAAATTACTAACTTTATTATTTAGTCTACCTCTATAGTGTCCCCCAAACACCATCCATAGCATCCCCCAAGTCATCTAGAGCTCCTGTCTGAAATACAAAACTGAGGAACCCATCCTAGTGCTATTTTTCTTTTAAAGTTTTTTGGGCTACACATGGTGGTGCTCAATGTTTACTCCTGCATCTGCAGTAGGGATCACTCGGAAGACTTGGGGTTCATATGGGCACTGCGGATCAAATTCTGGTCAGCAGTATGAAAGGCAAGAGACCTCTCTGCTGGACTCTGGCACTTAGAGACTCTTCCTAGACATTATGACTCAGACATATACCAAGATAACCATACAATGTTACTTTATAAAAGCTCTTAGTACAAATGTGCGCTAAATCCTAAAAAAAAATCATCATCACCATCATCATCATCATCATCATCATCATCATCATTTTTCCATTGATCGTCGAATTTCTCGAGTGGTCTTAGTAAAGTCTCTATTTTTCCTAGCCTCTCTTTACTCCTCTTTTCCAATGGTGCCAAAAAAAAATAATAGTTTGGATATATTTGTGATTGTTCATTAAATAATAGCTAAAATAATATATAATGAAGCTTTTAGTAATTTAAAAAGATTTAAAGGGTCAAAGCAATGGTGTAGCCGGTAGGGTGCTTCCCTTGTACTGGCACCCCATGTGGTTCCCCAATCATATGGAGAAGGCAAAGTCAGATTTGACCCCCAAAATAAAGATCTAAAATATTAAACCGCAATCAAATTCACGCTATGCTTTCCATCATTATTGAAAGAGGCTTCCATCAGAAATGTACTTTTAAATATTATAATGAAAAATTAGGTGATTACAGGGATATTGATTGCACAATCAAGGACACATGAGATGTGACCATATTTAAAATGCACTTGATTATTTACTTAGAAATATTTTGGTATAACTATTCTAGTTCTCTTTGCAAGATTATGCATTTACAACTGGGAATCGTCATTTTACACTAAATTAATTTTTTTAGAAAAATGAAATCAAATTCCTATAGAAAAGGGATGGGAAAACTAGGAAGATAAGTTTTAAAAAGTTTCATCATGAATTCTTATGTGGACACTGTCATCAACACTTTGTTATAACTTTTAGAATTCCTAGGAGAAGCAAGTAGGATTATATTCTCTGGCTAATTCCCTAAGTAGCCCACCAGATAAGTTTTTATTATAGAGCTGTTCATCGATTTGCTTGAGTGGGCACCAGTAACATCTCCATTGTGAGACTTGTTGTTATTGTTTTTGACATATCCCATATGCCACGGCTACCTTGCCAGGTTCTGCCGTGTGGGCAGGATACTCTCGGTAGCTTGCCAGCATCTCCGAGAGGGACGGAGGAATCAAACCCGGGTTGGCCTCATGCAAATCAAGTGCTCTACCTGCTGTGCTATCGCTCCAGTCCATTATAGACCTAGTTACTGAAAAACAAATAAATAGTTTTGTTAAATATCTGTAAGAAATCTCACTGAGAGTTTTAGGTAAGCTAAGGCTTTTACAAAATTGTGTCTGAGGGGCAGGAGTGATGGTATAGTGAGTTTACAAGCACCAGCAGGCATCATTCCTGAGTGCAGAGTCGAGTAATCCCTGAGCATGACTGTGTGTAACCCCCTCCCCGAAAACAAAAAATAAATTATTTTTGAATTCTGTATTATACAAAACATTTATTAGTTTTGTCTATGAAACACAAAGCCAGAGAGATAGACAGCAGAGAAACTGCTCGCCTTGGACGGGGCTGACCACGGTCCAGTCCCTGGTGCCACGTATGTTCCCTGGAGCACCACCAGGAGTGATCCTTAAGCAGAGAGCTGAGAATAAGCCCTGAGCCTTGCCACCTGTGCCCCCCCAGCAACAGACAATAAAAAATAGAATATATTCAGAATACCATCTTAAATTAATCGAAGACTTGTTTCTCCTATGTAGAGTACCTGAAAATGATTAAGAATTAGAAAATGCTAAACCACTGTTTGAGGACTGATTGTCTATTGAAGCATTGGATTTTGTTTCGAGTATATCTTCAGTACTTTAAAGACAATATCATAAACAAAATTGCAACTATTTTGGTAAGTTGGTCTGGTAAGATGTTTTCTTGTTTTTTTTTTTTTTGCTTTTTGGGTCACACCCAGTGATGCTCAGGGGTTACTCCTGGCTTTGCACTCAGGAATTACTCCTGGCGGTGCTTGGGGGACCATATGGGATGCCGGGGATCGAACCCGGGTCGTCCGCGTGCAAGGCAAACGCCCTACCCGCTGTGCTATCGCTCCGGCCCCATGGTAAGATGTTTTCTAATTTAGCATTTTAGTATCATGTTTAGAATAAAAATTTAATAATATGTTTACTATTATACTATTGTAATCAAGTTATAATAATTCCAGTAATTATCAATTCCACATGATTTTATTTGAAGTTAAACATATATGAGGTTATATTTCTTCAACTTACTAATCACTTTACATAGAGAAAATAAAAAGAAAGTTAAAAGGATGCTCTGTGCTTAATAGAACTCAGGAAAATGATGGAAAAGTTTGGCTACTGGCTTTACTTTAAGATATGCCCATGTGATTGGAAACATTTTATCTAAAATTTTAACTCTGACATTATGTTGATGGTCCCTTAAACTTGTAACTCCATTCCCAGACACAGACTAGTGTGTGCATGGGTTCATTGATGATAAGATTCTGTGAGATGGATTTTAAGCACATCCTCGATGTTGGAAAGCACTTACCAAACACGTTCTAGTCTTCTTTTATTAAACTTCAAGAAAACACATTGATTTCTTGTCTCGTTATCCTCCGGAATCATAAAATCTTAAGTTAAATATCTCTCTTTCTCTCTCTGTCTCTACACCTCCCCCTGCTCTGCTCTGGCCATCAGCATCCACTACCATATGACTTGCCTTTCTGTTTTCCAACAAGTGTCCTTGCCTGCTTGCTATTGTTCTATCTTGGGGAGATACAAGGACAGTCACTGACAATAGTTCACAAGCTTCCAGGAGGAGGGAAGCAAAAACAGAGCCAAAGCAAACAAGGAACCAAACTGGCTGTGTTATGATCCACTCTGGGTATGGAATGATGTTCTCTAAGGGAAGGGAGACAGTCATGAATAGAGGAGGGAGTCTGAGCTTGAAGCGGTTCTTGGTGAGGGTGCCTTTGGTAGAGTCATGCACATATGTTTTAAGTATGTGCTACAGCGCAGTACAGCTGTCACGCCCCTCAGCACTCTTCCCTGGGCAATGCTCTCTGCTCCGTGTGGGACACGCCGTGGGCTCCGCGTGGTACCTTGGTGGCAAAGACCAAAAGGGCTAAGGGAGGAAGAAACGTGCAGGCTGCTCGGCAGACGCACAAGCTAAACAGGAAGGCCAGAGAGACTGGTCAGGGGCTAAGGAGAGGACCTGGACCCTGGCCGTCCACGGTTTAATCCCGGCGCTAGCCTGGTTTCTGGTACCCTGGGTGCAAGTGGGTGCAGCCCTGGGAACCTGGGAGCACCTGTGGGTGTTCCCAGTAAGCCCAGCCCCGAGCACCAGGGCACACGGGCACTCACGTGCAATCAATGGCCCCGGTGGCCGACGCACCCCAAAGGGGAAGCCCGGGGACCCGGGGCTTCCTGAGCACAGCTGGACGCTGCCCATCTCCCCATCACACCGGAGCTCCATTGCATGCTTGTGTGTCTTCAGAAAAGACAGTAGGTTTACACAGTGTTCTGTCAGTCTTGGGGTCCACTATATATTTCAGTCACTATCAATTATGGGGATTAGGGATTGATCCAGATGGACAATTTGAACATCGTAAAACACCCCAAATAAAATGATTCTGCTTCTCTTTCGGCTTTACATATCTCAGACTTGGTCACTGTGCTGCATTTCCCATCGCCGAGATCTCTGTGTTTGAAACCAAAGACCCTGAGCAAGAGGCACGTGGGTGCCATGTATTGACTGCGTTTCTTGTCGTCCCTCTTGGTATCGGAGAAAGACAGTTTCTGTCCATTAATGATATTTATCTTGCAATGTGTGTAAGGAAGTTGCATAACAGAAAACTCGTTTAGACATGCTGAAATAAGAAGGCTTCCTTTTTCAGTGCTGGTGGCTTTATGTCTTTTCCTTGATGCATTGTGAAAGCCTGTTACCGAAACTATCTCTTCATTCCGTGCAGGGATGCCCATACTCAAAAGAAATCCAGAGACATCTGCGTATGATTGAAAAATAAATGGAGCTTTGGCTGCTTGGGAGCTGATATGGTGCTTTTGCCCATCTGGGACCTTTTTGCTCAATCAAAATACAAAGGGTGTTTGGGGGCGAGAACCAAAGGAGTCTTCTGAGATTTTTCAGATACACTCTGGGTTTTAACCCTTTGCAGATTTCAAGTTTTAGACTCTCCTTTCCTTTCTCCTCTCTCACAACGTTCTTAGGGGAACTGTCATTTTTCATACAGCCCCACCCCTCCCAAAGGTGTGTTTTTCCAGGAGTGCTTTAAGTGTCAACAACAGAAAAGAAGCCACGATTTTAAAAAGCAAACTAAAGAATAAAATAGAATAAAATAACAACCTACCCTCTCCGGCCCACACTTTGGGATATTAAACCCTAAGTGTCTTGTGAGCTACTCATTTCAACACCCAATTACTGCCTCAGAGACAAAGGAGGCTAAGTAAGGCCGTGCGAGCCACCTCACATTTCTGAAGTGTCTGTGCGCGGTGTGAGGCGAGCCCCATGAAGCGTTGAGCCAAACAACCACAGCAGGCTCCTATCCTCCTGGTTATTCCGCATTAATTTCTTAATGCCTGGTTGGGTTTGCTGATGAGTGGCCTCTCTCTCTCTCAGGGATTCTGCAACATTGATTTCCAGCCTTGGAGTGAATTATTTGTTCGTTTTCTCTTTGCATGATTTAACACAGTTGGGTTGCTATGAAGAGGGTGGAGGCAAAGAAAGCTCTCGAAGAGATTTGAGGCTTCTGTTTGATGAAACCGATGTGACTACATATTTCTAAAGCGATGAAGATTTCTGACAGCTAGAAAGTTCTAAGCCTAGCATTTAACTACTACACACACACACACACACACACACAATATAGTAGAATGTCTATGCTTCAAATACATTACAATTCTGATCACTATAACAACCATGTTCTATGATATAAGAAGCATCTCCAACCAAGTCATGCTTATTTCAATGGAATAACAGATTTACTTTATTATTGTACTTTCGCCCGGAGAGTTCCTAAGTCAGTTCAAGGTCTCATTGCATTCCTTCTATCATATAATTTTGTGTAATTGCTTAATGCAAATGATCATTTCAATTCATTTTGTATTCCCATTAATCACATTAAACTGCCTTACAAGGCAACCAATAAATCATAAAATTAAAAAAACAACAACTGCATATTGGGCTTTTCTTACTAATTTTGCAAAATTTTTGAAGTCAACTTATGCAACAAAATATTGCATTGATATGATTTGTTAATGGCTTACTGACACATTTAGGCAGCTTTATTTATTTACTAAAAAAAGTTGGTCAACATGCATATGAACTTAGATCACCACTTCACTTTTAATAATCAGCACAGCACTGACAATAATAACAGCAACATCGTTAGCCAGAAACCCCTAATGGTAGAAGCCCCTGTGTACTTTCTTTAATTTGTGAAGGACACGCATACATGGGGAGTTGAGATCAAGGAGAGGGAGACTCATAAACAAATCCATCAAGCACTGGAGCACAATTATAGATTTATTAAAATGAATTTAGTTTTTAATGGCCAGTCAATATGCCAAAGACTATTTCTAATTATCCAGTAAATTGTTTGCATCTGTGACTAATACTACCGTAATGCATCTTTGCCAATCAACTCATGCCATTCCTGAGTTCTGCCTGTTTGCAACTATGTCGGTGTTCATTGGAATATTTCTCGACACATGCTCGTTTCTCTCCATTGGAAGTACATTTTACTTGCCTTAACTTGGGAGCTAGTGCTTTTCTACTAAAACCATACAGAATTTTAATCATAAGCATAATTTCAAAAATAAAGTTATACCATGCTAAGTCCACTCATATTTTGAGCTTTAGGAGTAGAGGCCATTATGTATATAACCTAAATACAAAAATACAGCTAAAGTATCCATTAAAATGGGAGATATATGTTTGGCCAGTATCTACAGCAAGTAAAATACTCAGAACTTTGAAATTAATCATTCATTATAAGTTCTGGAAACGATGCTTAGGGATAAAAGAAGAGAGATGGGGCATAATTCTATATTAGTTCTCTAAGGTTTCTTGAAAATTGAATTCAAGGAAAGGAAAAGAATATTTCAGAATTAATCAGTGAACAAAACCTTCCTGTGGGCTCTTTTGCTTTCAAGAGTGAAATAAAAAGTTAGCCTGTTCAAGGAAAAAGGACCTCACCTAGGAATTAAGTGCTCTCTTATTAATTAAGAATAATGAAGAAAAAGCACAGTCTTTAAAGTTGCTGTTTTCTGGGGCAAAGCGTATATTTCAAGGTTTCTTCCATTTTTGTATTCGTGATGAATTTAGTCATTTTGGTTATGAGCAGATCAGTAAAGTTTGGCTTTAGCTCTCTAATGATGTTGGTTTATGTATAAGATGATCCAGAGCTAGGTTTGATAGAGGGAAGAATAAAATGCCAGAAGGTGAGTGAAGTCAGATTATATTTTCACTCATGGAACAGTGAAACCAACGGAGACAAAGCTAGAATGAAATTCCAGTCATACATTCCTACTGTCCATGAGACTTCCAGGACAGGGATCTCTGTTATGAACTTTTATTTCATCATGTTTGTGATCATACTTTTGTGGCTTTTGGCTATTATTCATTAGTAAAGTTCTCCATAGAGAATGAGAATAGATTTTCTTTTGGAAACATTGTGTCCTGGAGTCAAGTAGTGATAAACAGAGCTATATTTCTGGAAGTGAGTTACAATGACATTAGAAAAGGAATAGACATTAGGAACAAAACAAAAAAAAATGAAAGTTGAAATTTCTCAGAGTAATGGAAATAGTCAGAACGTCATGAAAGATTTTAAAGTAAACATGGATTTTCATTAAGCAGTAAGGGATGTCATGACAATGGAGACAACTGGGAAAATTATATCTGGAAAATTATCATATGAATATAACTAGATCCTGCACACACATGGGTATTACTGTCAGTTGAGTAATTTGCATAAAGATCACTAAAATCTCTTGAACAGCTTGGGTGTTGAAGAGATAGTGCTGAGGATAGGGTGATTGCCATGCATAAGCTGACCTGGTTTTTAGCTGTGACATCTCTCCTGGCTGCTCAAATCCTGCCAGGAGTGATTCCCTGAGCACAGATCCAGAAGCTATTCCTAAGCATCACTGGACTTGTGCACTCAAGACAAAGCAAATCAAAACCAAGCTATTGAAGAGTTTCAAATAAGCAAGACAGTTGTCTCAAAATTATATTTTCTTATACTTATGCTCTTCCAGGCTTAGAGTATATGAAAATAATGAAAATTTTAGTTAGCAATCATTTTAAATATCAAATAGGTATCTACAGGATCAAACCCCATGACTTCTTTTCTGACAATCCTCAATATGCCTTTATTGACCTGACTCCATTGTTTTCTTAAATTGTAAGAATATGCATAACTTCTACTTGCATGTAATTTACTGTATTAAATAATAAGGTCAACCAAATGAACAAAGGTTTGGATTTGGATGCACAATCAATGGTGTTGAGAATGTATTTTCCCTCTTGAAGAATATCTAGTCTAACTCTCAGTACTCCATGGCCTTAGAGATCTCCTTTTGATAATGTCTGTTCTATATATTTCATTGCTCTCTGTGGAGGATGAACTTTCACATCATGACGTCATTAGTATATCTGCCATCAGCATCATTTAGTTAGGGTAGAGATATTTCTTTTCATACTTTATGGAAGAAATTTCTGCTTTATTATTGTCCTGCAATTTGCATTGTTACCTAAGTAGCAACACAAAATCTTTCTTAATTTTATAACTTTCATATGATCCTATTGTATGTTGTTCTTTCCAAGTGGTTAATCAATCTTCCAACTGTGGCTAAGTTTTCATTTTTCCAAGATGTTGTTTCCAAGCAAATTCCGGATATGGAGGGAGTGCTGAGGGTAAGGCATTTGTGTTGCATGTGGCTGACTCAGCAGAGGTCCCTCAGCACAGAGCCAGGAGTAAGTCGTGAGCACAGCTGGATATGGCCCTAACCAAGCTCCCGCCCCCCAAAGTTTTTAGCACAATTTCTAATCTACTGCAATGAGCTTCATAGCTTGTATAATTATAGCTGTTACATGATGACAAGCATATAGAGATATCTTAAATATTATTGAAGATACCACTAAAGAACTTGTCAAATTTGCATTATTTATCACCTCCTCAAATCAAATCCTTAAATAGGTCATAGTAGTAGCCCCAAATTACAAATCAGAATACATACACAATGGATCAGTCAGCAAAATATGAAGAGCAACATGACGCTGAATGAACTTTCCCTACTCTCTTATAGTTTCCCAGTCACAGTGTGTGAATACTGTGCTTAGGAGCAGTCTCTATCCTTCTTTGTTTTCTTGTGTATATTAATAATCACCCTGAACCCTTATTTATTACTCCTACAAGCAGAACTTCTCAACCGGACCTCCAGGCAGTCACTAGTAATTAGTGGAACTCTTTATTCATTTTGAAATAGTTTTATCCTCTGTCATAAAAAGGATATAGTTCCATTAATGAGCACCATTGTTCAACTGGTAAGTAGCCCTCTAGCTCCAGCTGATCCTGTATTTACTCTGCATTTGATCTAGTTCCAAGTGCGAATTTTTGAAGATGAATTGGTAAGTCAGTTTGTTCAGAGATGAGAAGGCAAGATCAGGACTCCCCATATTTCAAAACCATTCGTTTGTTTTGTGTAATTGGTATACTTTAAAGTTTGGATTAGATAAAAACACAGAAATAGTTATTTTTCTGATGAATTTTAATGAATTATTTTGCGATAATTAAAAGTACTGAAGAGCTAGATGAGTTGAGAGTGTGTTTTACAGAAAGTACGATATTTGTAAACATTTTAGACAATTGTAAGACAGGAAAAAGTTCTTCTTTTCTGTCTACACTACAGATGGAGAGTACAGATTAGTTAAGATATCAGGAACAAGATTCAAAACAACACTTGCACCTTTGCTTTTCGTATGTAATTCTGTCCTCTAGCCGTGACACAGCAGTACTTGAGGACGCGAGTAAGCGCACTGACTGGAGTCTAGGTGTCATTTGAATTATAGGAATGTGTTTCTGATAAGACTGGGCTTCAAAAATTCTGATACCAGAGCACCCCGGGCTTCCCTCCCGAGTGGCCGGCACGCCGACCCCAAGCGCCGCCGCCGACCTGTCTTCCGGCAAAGGTCGGTGGGAAAGGGGCGTGGCCTAACCACCAGGGGGTGTGGCCTAAGAAAAGTGGGCGTGGCCTCATTGCAGGCGGCCGCCACTAATGCGTCGGCAAGTAGATTTCTCAACATCCTATCCAAGACTAACAGCTATTCGCAAGCAGTAGGACAATAAAACACAAGACTTCACATAAGAACATCTCAGTAGGAGACCAGGTTCTACAAACAGCAAGTAAAAAGCCAACCACTATTAACTGAGCCTATCCACAATCCTTTTTCGCAACAAAAGGAAACAGGGACACTCATCATCAAGGGCCCTCTTTCATATCACCACAAACAACATGAAGAAACAGCGAAAATCCCCATTGCAAACAGAGGACGATCAAAGGAGTCCGGAAACCTCAATGGGCGCCTCCTACAAACTTGACCTCTCTGAGAAAGAATTCAGACTTGAAATCCTCAACATGTTCAATGAACTCAATGCAAAATGGACAACTTCAAGGAAGACCTGGCGGAAACAATACAACAGACAGCCGACAAAATACGGGAAGAAATGAGAGCAGAAATAAAAAACCTTCAAAAAGAAATGAAGGATTCCATACATGAAATCAAAAACTCTCTGACTGCCCTCAACAATAGGATGACTGCAGCCGAAGACAGAATCAGTATGCTTGAAGATGAGCTGCAAGAGGCCTACAGGCAACATCAAACCATGGCAAGAGACCTCAAAATAGCTCTAGCCAGAATCAGAGTTCTAGGGGATGAATTCAAGAGGAACAACATTAGAATCATTGGACTACCAGAACCACAGGGAACCAACCCCAACGAAAAAGACACAGTCAAACAAATCATTGCGGAAAACTTCCCACAGCTGGAAAATGCAGGCATCCAGATTCAAGGTGCCCGAAGAGTGCCAGCTAAAAGAGATCCTAACAGAAAAACCCCAAGACATATCATAGTTACAATGATGGACATGTTCCAGAGAGACACAATACTCCAAGCAGCAAGGTCCAAGAAGGAAATCGCATACAAAGGAGCACCCCTTAGGCTCACAGCAGATCTATCAGAGGAAACCCTCCAAGCTCGAAGGCAATGGTGGGATATAGTGAAAAAAACTCAATGAAATCAACGCTTCACCAAGAATACTTTATCCGGCTAAACTCTCATTCAAACTAGAAGGAATCATACACTACTTTGGGGATAAACAACAGCTCAGGAACTTCATAGACTCAAAACCAAACCTAAAAGAAGCACTAAAGGGGCTATTGTAAGACAAGAACAACCTCTACAAGCACAACAAACCCTTGCACAAAGACGGCACAAAATCCCATAACAATAATCTCCCTTAATGTCAATGGTCTGAATTCACCAATTAAGAGACACAGACTGGCAAAATGGATTCAGAGACTCAACTCAACATTCTGTTGCCTGCAAGAAACACATCTGAATAGCCAGAACAAACACAGACTCAAAGTCAAAGGATGGAAAACAATCCTGCAAGCAAACAACTCCCTCAAGAAAGCCGGAGTGGCTTTACTAGTATCGGACAACATAGACTTCAGGTTGAAAAAGATTAGAAGGGATAGTGAAGGTCACTTTTTATTAATCAAGGGATGTGTACATCAGGAAGAAATCACACTCCTAAATGTCTACGCACCCAATGAGGGACCAGCTAAATACCTACAACAGCTGCTAAGAGACCTCGAGAAGGACATCTCGAGCAACACAATAGTAGTTGGAGACTTCAACACCGCACTGTCTCCTCTGGACAGATCTAGAAGATTAAAACTCACCAATGAAATACTGGCTTTGAAGGAAGAAATAGAAGAGAGAGGGCTAATCAATCTATATAGGGCTTTATATCCCCCAAAAAAGGAATACACATTCTTTTCCAGTGCACATGGAACATTTTCCAGAATAGACCATGCGCTGGGCCACACAACATACCTCAACAGAATCAACAAGATAGACATTGTACCAGCTATCTTTTCAGACCATGATGCACTGAAGATAAAACTTAACTGTGGACAGATGCAGAAAACCAAATCAAACACCTGGAAATTAAATAGCTCGATATTGAACAATGAGTGGGTCAGGAAGGAAATCAAGGAAGAAATCAAAAGGTACCTAGAAACAAATGAGAATGAAGACACGAGCTAGAAGAACCTGTGGGACGCAGCTAAAGCCGTTTTAAGGGGAAAATTTATAGCTCTGCAAGCATATCTCAGGAAGGAAGAAAGGGCCCACATAAATAACTTGACTTCACAGCTCAAGACCTTAGAAAAGGACCAACAAAAGGAGCCAAAACCAGGCAGAAGGAAAGAGATAATAAAACTTAGAGCAGAAATTAATGACATGGAAACCCAAAAGACAATCCGGAAGATCAATGAAACCAAGAGCTGGTTCTTTGAGAAAATAAACAAGATTGATAAACCACTAGCAAGACTCACAAAGAAAGAGAGAGAGAGAACCCTTATAAGCCGAATCAGAAATGAGAAGGGGGACATCACAACAGAAACCAATTAAATTCAAAAGATCATCAGAGACTACTTTGAAAATCTCTATGCCACGAAAAAAGAGAATCTAGAAGAAATGGATAAATTCCTCGACTCCTATCATCTCCCAAGGCTGAACCAAGAAGACCTGGAGTACCTGAATAGTCCAATTAACATCAAGGAAATTGAAATGGTAATCAAAAGTCTCCCCAAAAACAAAAGCCCAGGTCCAGACGGATTCACTAGTGAGTTCTTCCAAACATTTAAAGAGGACCTTTTGCCAGTCCTTCTCAAGCTCTTCCAGGAAATTGAAGAAACAGAAACCCTCCCTAACAGTTTCTATGAGGCTCATATCTCCCTAATACCAAAAGCAAACAAAGACACCACAAAAAAAGAAAACTACAGGCCAATATCCCTGATGAACACAGACGCAAAAATTCTCAACAAAATATTAGCAAATAGAATTCAACAACTCATCAAAAAGATCATACACCACGACCAAGTGGGATTCATCCCGGGGATGCAAGGATGGTTTAACATCCGGAAATCAATCAACATAATCCACCATATCAACAAAAGAAAAGATAAAAATCATATAATCATATCAATAGATGCAGAGAAAGCATTAGACAAGATCCAGCATCCGTTTATGATGAAAACACTAGCCAAAATAGGTATAGAAGGGACCTTCCTCAATATAGTCAAAGCCATTTATCACAAGCCTATGGCAAGCATTGTCCTCAATGGGGAAAAAGTAAGAGCCTTCCCTCTGAGAACAGGGACGAGACAAGGATGCCCACTCTCTCCACTTCTGTTCAATATAGTACTGGAAGTACTTGCAATAGCGATTAGGCAAGAAAAAGACATTAAGGGCATTCAGGTAGGAAAGGAAGAAATCAAGCTCTCACTATTCGCAGATGATATGATACTATACTTAGAGAACCCTAAAACCTCTACCAAGAAACTCCTAGAAACAATAGACTCGTACAGTAAAGTTGCAGGCTATAGAATCAATACCCAAAAGTCCATGGCTTTCCTATATGCAAATAATGAGAGAGAAGAAAGTGACCTGAGAAAAGCAATCCCATTCACAATTGCGCCTCAAAAAATCAAATACCTCGGAATCAGCTTAACAAAGGAGGTAAAGGACTTGTATAATGAAAACTATAAAACACTACTTCAGGAAATAAAAGAGGACACGAGGAAATGGAAAGACATCCCCTGCTCATGGATTGGAAGAATTAATATTGTCAAAATGGCAATTCTCCCCAAAGCATTGTACAAATTAAATGCGATCCCTATAGGGATACCTTGACATTCTTCCAAGAAATGGGGCAAGCGCTCCTGAAATTCATATGGAACAATAAGCCCCCACGAATAGCTAAAGCAATCCTTGGGAAAAAGAAAATGGGAGGAATCAACCTCCCCAACTTCCAAATCTACTACAAAGCGGTAGTCATTAAAACAGCATGGTACTGGAACAAAGGCAGAGCGGCAGACCAATGGAACAGGGTTGAATACTCTGACATACACCCCCAAATATATGATCATCTAATCTTTGATAAGGGAGCAAGAAATGTGAAGTGGAGCAAGGAAAGCATGTTTAACAAATTGTGCTGGCAAAACTGGACGGCTACATGCAAAAAAATGGGCTTAGACCTCCATCTATCACCATGTACAAAAATCAGATCAAACTGGATTAAAGACCTCAACATCAGACCAGAATCCCTAAGGTACATTGAAGATAAGGTCGGCAAAACCCTCCACAACATTGAAGCCAAAGGTATCTTCAAAGCTGACACGCCACTGGCTAAGCTAGTGAAAACAAAGATAAATAAATGGGACTATCTCAAACTAAGAAGCTTCTGCAACTCAAAAGAAACAGTGACCAAAATACAAAGACAGTCTACAGAATGGGAAAGGATATTTATGCAGTACCCATCCGATAAAGGGTTGATAACAAGGATATACAATGCACTGGTTGAACTCCACAAGAAGAAAACTGCCAACCCGATCAAAAAATGGGCTGATGAAATGAACAGAAACTTTTCCAAAGAAGAAATCCGAATGGCTAAGAGGCACATGAGAAAATGTTCAACATCACTAATCATCAGGGAAATGCCGATCAAAACAACAATGAGATATCATCTCACACCACAGAGACTGGCCCACATCCCCAAAAACAAAAGCAACCGGTGTTGGCGTGGATGTGAGGAGAAAGGGACTCTCCTTCACTGCTGGTGGGAATGCCGACTGGTTCAGCCCTTTTGGAAAACAATATGGACGATTCTCAAAAAGTTAGAAATTGAGCTCCCATTTGACCCAGCAATACCACTCCTGGGAATATATCCCGGAGAGGCAAAAAGGTATAGTAGAGATGACATCTGCATTTCCATGTTCATTGCCGCTCTGTTCACAATAGCCACAATATGGAAAAAGCAGAGTGCCCGAAAACAGATGATTGGCTAAAGAAACTCTGGTATATTTACACAATGGAATACTATGTAGCTGTCAGGAAACATGAAGTCATGAAATTTGCATACAAGTGGATCAACATGGAAAGTATCATGTTGAGTGAAATGAGTCAGAAAGAAAGAGACAGACATAGAAAGATTGCACTCATATGTGGAATATAATGTAACTGAGAAGTACAAATTGGCAACGATGCAACTTCTGGCAGATATCTCTCTGGACTTAGTTACTAAAATACTAAATTACAGAAACCCAAAACTGAGAGGCCGCTAAGTGTGGTCACTCGATCTCACACTTCTTCATCCTCAGCAATGGAAAACAAATTACCTAATGCTTCCTTTTCAGCAGGTCTGACTTTAGGGGAGAGACTCTCCAAACAATAATAGTGAGTTTTGTTGAAATATTGTATGCAATCAAAGTGAAAGTAAAGTGAAATTTATTAGTTACACAGGCGGGGGGGGGCTTAGGGTGGGGGGCTAGGGGCGTGGGGGGGGTTGGGGTGTGAGGGGGCGGGGTGGAGCTATACTGGGATTCTTGGTGGTGGAATATGAGCACTGGTGAAGGGATGGGTATTCGAGCATTGTATAACTGAGATTTAAACCTGAAAACTTTGTAACTTTGTAACTTTCCACAATAAAAAATTAAAAAAAAAATTCTGATACCAACACAACCATCTGTGATGTATTCTTTTTCTTATGATAATGACTTAACACTGATATGAAAAAGGGAAGAATAAATGTTACAGGGAAGAGGAAGGATGGGGTGCCAAGGGAACCAGTTAGTAAATGGGTCATTTTAAACCTCACCCAGTTAAAATAGGTAAAGGGATGGCTGCAGGTGGGTGGGAGACAGTAGAAAATAAAGCAAAGCCCCCCCTGACAGGCAATGCCTCCCCGCCCTCCACCCCATCACTTAAGCACAGACAGAGGCTGGACCGCAGGGATCTCCCCAAGGTACACGTGACCGGGGCTGCAGACTAAGGAAGACTGGGGACCGGAAGCCACTGAGGTAGTCCTGGAGAGGCTCAGCGGCAGGTGACAGTAGCGGCTCCGGCAATGGGACACCGGCCAGTGTGGCAAAGTCCCAGCTGCAGGTTTCAGACGAGGAAAGCATACACTGGATATAAAAAGCACAGGAATGACAGTAGGCCACCACATCTTGGAGCAACAGGACTCATGTTGGGGCGAGACAGGAGGAGTGGGTTCATATGTGGGTAAAATGAGAGCCCTGGGGCCATCTACATGAATATCACAGTAAAGTCTAACTTCTTAAGCATAGGATGTTTGTGTAAAAATCCTTTATATCATTCTCAAAAACCCAGGGCCCTAGGGGGAAAATACATTTGTGCTACGCATAATAATTATTTTTTCTATTTTCCCCAGCAAAGCCAAAATATTTGATAATGATGCCGTTTTGCACCCATGAAAACAGGTAAGAAAGGTCCAAATGAAGGGAAATGCATCCATACTTTTGGGGCTCGGGCCCACAGTTTGGGAGCCCCAGTCGGATTTTGCTGTGACCACTGTGTGCAGTGTCCAGAGCGTTTCCGCTCACGCCAAGGTGTGGAGATCTGCTTCTTGCATCCCTGACCTTGGGTCTTCTCACTCTACACTCTAGGCCTGCTGTACTCGTGTGGTCCATGCAGTGGAAAATGAATATTAGAAATGCGAGGGAGTTTGAGTCTGCAGGGGAACAATTCAGGGTGGACCAATTCAGTGGTCCGAGAGCCCCAGCGCCCAGTGTCCCAGTGGTCAGTGACCCCAGGAACCGGGGCTAATAGCGGATGACTTAACAGCTGCACTCTTGTAGCTGATATTTATTCTTCTACTTCTACTCCATTCTACTTTTTTTTTTTTTTTTGCTTTTTGGGTCACACCTGGCGATGCACATGGGTTACTCCTGGCTCTGCACTCAGGAATTACTCCTGGCGGTGCTCAGGGGACCATATGGGATGCTGGGGATCGAACCCGGGTCAGCCTCGTGCAAGGCAAATGCCCTACCTGTTGTGCTATCACTCCAGGCTCCATTCTACTTCTACTTCTTAGAGTAAGCTACCTAATTCTGAATTACATTTCTTTTCTTTCTTTTTCCTAAAGGAAAGTCTAAAATAAATCAGAGAATTTTAATACTCATCTGATAATGCTGACTTCCTTTTTTTTTTCATATGAGGTGCTTTGTTAGACAACTCTTTTGTTTTGTGATTTCTATCTCCAATTACCACATCGGTACATGCATATAAGTGGTCTTATTAATTAAATGGATTTATTTCAATACAGCATGAGCATAATAAATATACAAGAAATTAGAATGCACTTTTATACATGTTCTATTCAACTCCTCTTAACCTATGCCCACCTTCTACACTGAGGCATAAATGGTTGTGGAGTAAAAGGTCTTTAACACAGAGTAGATTTTCAGATCTCAACAATATTGGAATTGCTTGACAATGCTTTCTTGAATGATCAACATCATAACTTTGAAGAACACCGTACACTTTAGTATTTGACTAATGTATATTTTAGATGGAGATTCCCATATGTTGGTCAACTTCCACTATTGGCCATGTACCAAGCAGAGCACAGGATCAGTATACTCACATGAACAATGGTCTACTGACCAATCCCAGACCACCTCTATTTTAGGAAGCACGTTTTATTGGAACAGACTTATATCCATGAATTTATATATTGTCTTTGTCTGCTATCACCCTACAGAAATGGGTAGCTGCAAGAGTGAGTAGGACACTGAAGAAAACAACTACTATTTGCCTTTGAAAGACATTTGATGCTCTGTATACTGTCCTATAACTGTAGAATATTTTTTCTTCAATTTTGTTTCTACCTGCCAATTTTTAGGGATGAAGGCCATGGATATAATTCTTATTCTTAAATTGAAAACCACAAGATCACTAATCTTTAGTGCCTTCACAGAATAGAAACACTTGAAACATTTATGAAACAAAGGGCATTCTGAGACAAAAGTAAGTTCTGGCTGATTAAAAGTTCACTGTACTGAGTGCTCGGATGTGATCTCCCCAGAGAAATTTGGAGTACATTTAGCTGACATGCTAACCATGCTACATTTCTGGGATCCAACACGGCATGCAACACCAGCATGTTTTCTCCCCAGATTGCTTCTCCTGCCTTAGCATGGATGCTAGTAACTCCTCTGATAATCATCTTTGCTCTGGGTCTCAAAATTTCAATGCAGACCAAGTCTGCTCCCAGTCTCTTTACCTCTCTCTCCCCTTCATGGATTCCAAGTGGGCCCCACTTTCTGTAAACTATCCCCTACTTTAATTCTTTTCCAGGTGCAACACCCTTTTCTCCTTACAAATATCTTCATGTCTGATTCTGTCTTTTCTACACTTGGAAGATTGAAATTTATACCCCTGTTTTCCTTTCTATTTGTAATCAAGTCAACTCAAACAAATTTAAACAGAAGCAGTTAAGAATAATATTGAAAGATGATCTGGAAAGTGATGGTTGGTGAAAACCATTTCTCTAAGTATTGCTGGGAAAATATGATGAGAGGTCATTCCGATTTACTGTATATTTACATATCTTGTATATGGAGATATTATTCAGTTGCAAGATTCCCACATGTTTCAATGACATGTACATGTACATCCCCTCTAGAACCCAGGAAGCAGAGGGTACAAATAAGTATCTATTGCCATATGCTTGCTCTGAATAGATTTTTATCTCTGACCCCAAAGCCTCGTGTTTTCTAAATACTGCATCCAAGAAAATAATGAGAGATAACCTGTTAGCATGCAAAAGGCCAGCTCTCAAACCAGGACCAATTCTTTAAAATATGTACTCAAGGAAACAAAGAAAAATAAAAATTCTTTGCAAAACTCTTGGAAGTTGAAAGAAAAACCATTAAGCATCCTTCCCCCACATAAAAGGTTTTCTATCTTACTTAATTAATCAGATAAATAAACTTTCATTGCAAATTATACTTTCAAATTAGATAGACTTGTGAAAGTCATTTTTGGTTCCTCCTTGAGAATTCAACAAGGAAAAGTGAAACGTGTTTGCCAGAACAACTAAAGACAGAAATTAGCAATATTTTCTAAATATTTTTATCAATCAGTGTGCCCGTTGACTTAGGTTGAGCAGGTGGTATAAGTATGCTTCTTTCTTCAAAATCCACACCATAAAAAGAAACCCAAGCTGTCACTTCAGAAGGAAGCAGATACGCGGTCTAATTTATGCCATCAGGCATTGGAAAAATGAGTGACAGCACTCGGCACCTCCTGTAGAAACCTCCTGCATTGCCCTCCCACATTTTAACTGCCTGTAGGTTCAGCCATGATGTTTATTTTATGCTAATAAAGTAATATTATGTAGTTTTTAAAGCGAGACAGGAATATGCAAAGTGGGCTGAGAGAGGACGCTGCAGCTGTGTGGATGGACGGGGCCTGGGCCTTGGGGAATGTGGTTATCAGATGACTGATTCATCATTAGGATAATTAGTGTACTTGGCAACGGCATTCGTGAATTATTGTCATTGCTCACATCTTGTCAGTGCATCAGTGCAGCTTCCTTTTTTTTTTGATTTGGTAAGATGTGTTTTTATAAATGCCACTGACCAAAAATAAAAAAAAAAGAAGTAAATAATCCCATTATTGATATTGTTTCTGCGGTGATAGAGAGTTCGATTCCTCCGTCCCTCTCAGAGAGCCCAGCAAGATACCGAGAGTATCCTACCCACACGGCAGAGCTCCCATTGCATATTCGATATGCCAAAAACAGTAACAATAACAGGTCTCATTCTCCTGACCCTGAAAGAGCCTCTAATCTTTGGGAAAGACGAGTAAGGAGAGTCTGCTAACATCTCAGGGCTGGGATGAATGGAGACTTTACTGGTAAATTGATGAATAATGGGATGACAGTGATACAGTGATCAGTGACAGTTCTTATGAAGTAAAATATATAATGCAGGAGACCTTGCAATTAAATAATTGATTAGCGATAGCACAGCGGGTAGGGCATTTGCCTTGCATGAGGCTGACCCAGGTTTGATTCCTCAGTCCCTCTCAGAGAGCCCGGCAAGCTACCAAGAGTATCCCGCCCGCCCAGCAGATCCTGCAAGCTAGCAGTGGGTATTCAATATGCCAAAAACAATAATAACAAGTCTCACCATGGAGACGTTACTGGTGCCTGCTCGAGCAAATTGATAAGCAATGGGATGACAGTGACAGTGACAATAAATGAAGAATGGTTATAGTGAAACTTAAAGGAGTAAATTCTGAGATAAAATGGTAGATATGCAGCCATTCCAGAACAACTTAATTCAACTTAACTAATTACTACCAAATATATTGTTGCTTCTGAGAAGACTGAATGTTGCTGTTCATTCTTTATGAGAGGTTATGAGTCACATCTTAAAATCCTTTATTAGTATGTTTCTTAGTTATTAGTTGATATTCTTCTTCATTTTTTTTCTCAAGAGGTTTTATCTCTACATCCTATCTTGAAAAACGTACCCCGAGAAATTCAAAGAAATATCACAGGTAATGCTTAGATATATTCTTTTTTTTTTTTTTTTTTTTTGCTTTTTGGAACACACCCGGCAATGCACAGGGGTCACTCCTGGCTCATGCATTCAGGAATCACCCCTGGCGGTGCTCAGGGGACCATATGGGATGCTGGGATTCACACCCGGGTCGGCCACGTGCAAGGCAAATGCCCTACCCACTGTGCTATCGCTCCAGCCCCAATGCTTAGATATATTCTGCCTTATTTTGAAAATCTAGATTTCAGATGAGGAATAACTCATCCCAAATCATTCCGGAACCCCACTGATCACAAATCACTGGCTGTTGTGGTCTGACAAAGTCACTTATCTACACTGGGGCTGTCAACAGGCCACGTGATGCCCCAAATTGCTTTCATTCCACCAAAGCACCAAGATCCGCTTCTCCCAAACACTGAGTGTTCACATTAGTGGGGCAGATTCACACTATACAGAACTTTTAAATTTTTTTGGTTTTTTTAGTCATGAACATTTGGGTCTCACATTATTCCCTGAATCCATTTGACTCCATTGCTTTTTATTTATGCCTCCTATGAAATTTAAAGAGCAAAAACCAGAGAACTGGTGAGCGTTAACGACTCCAGGAGCAGAGCACTGGAGGGTAGCAGAGTGGTTGGGACAGAGACTGGGTGTGAGCCTGACTCAGCCTCCAGTGTACGGTCTGTAGCTTCCAGCCCGTGGGGGGAAAACTCAGGGAACAGAAATAACCATTGACCTTTGTAGTGATAGTTTTTAGTTATAATACAAACCCACAGACAAAAGCAGGAATCAGCAGAACAGATTGCCTCAAGCATAAAAGCTTCTGCACAACCAAAGAAATAAAATGAGAAGAGAACTGAAAGGATTGGAGACATTTTTTTTTTCAAATCACATTTAAAAGAAGGGAATCATAATTCAAAATTTAAGAATAAAATATGCAATCCAGTCAGAAAAGACCTGGTTTTAAAAGGGCAGGGGAACTAATTAGAGCTTTTCTGAAGAAGATATCCAATGGCCAATAGGCACAGGAAAACATGCTTAATATCACTGTAATCAGGGCAATGTGAATCAAAGCCCCAAGGAGTCATTTCCGTAGACCATTTGGAATGGCTATCAGTAGGAAGATTAGAGGTAACGAGTGCTCAAGTCTGATAGCTATGGGCAGAATGATACATTTATTTTGGTGGCACTGTAACTTGCTTGAACCATTAAAGGGAACAATGGGGTGTTTCCCAAAAACTAAAAAATAAAAGTATCATATCATGCAGCAATTTTATTTCTGACTATACACTTAAAGAAAGTTTAAAGAGATATCTATCTATCTATCTATCTATCTATCTATCTATCTATCTATCTATCTATCTATCTATATTACTCCATTATTTTACTACAGCATTATTTACAATAGCCAAGATATGGAAACAATCTATGGACGGGTGGGTATTGAGAAGGCAATAAGATCACATTTTGGTATATTATTCAACCATGAGAAAGACATTCTTCTGCATGTGTTAACATGTATAACCTTGAGCACATTATATAATGTAAAAAAAGCCCAACACAAAATAGAAAGTACATTTACAATCACAGTGATACTGTGCTATAAAAATGATCAAATTAATATTTGATATTATATGTACCAAATTTATCAAAATAACCTCATTTCTACACAATGCTATAAGCCAAATATGTTCTAAAAGAAATCAGATAATTAAGCAGTGGAACTCAAGAATATTTAATACGCACTCTTCAAATTCTTTATTCTTTATATTGAAGATATTAAAATTTTTTATGATACTTCCACCTTTAAAATAAAATATAGTAATTGCACTTTTGGAATACTTAAAATTTTCAAATCAATAATTATTACCAAAAATCTTCAATGACCTTTAAAATAAAATGTAGACATTTATAAAATCCATAAGAAATATGTGTTTTAGTTTCCAGAAGAAACAAAACCAAACCATCTCAAATGCTACCCACACATAGCATATATCACAACTCATATTGGGAATTAATTTTAAACTGGCATGTGCTGTGTTACTATGTTCCTATACAGTGAAAGGATACTATTTTTTGGGGGGGGTATATTAATAGCACAGGGAGAAGGGCATTTGCCTTGAATGCGGCTAACCAGAGTTCTGTCCCCAGCATCCCATATTGTCCCCTGAGTACCACAAAGAATAATTCCTAAGTGCAAAGCCAGGAGTTACCACTGTACATCACTGGGTGTGACCCAAAAAGTCAAAAAAAAGACACTATTTTTTTCAGGTATTATTGAAATGCTACATATTTTCTTCTATTACTAATTTTTCCTTCTCTATCATTCTTTATCAACCATTATTTAAAAAAATGCTAGTTCAGCATCAGTCATAGTAGCCAACATATTGCATACAAAAAGACCTTAATAAAGTCAAGAGAAACTAAAGAACATTTAATAAACAACTGAATGAACATAATTAACTTTGACTCAGCTTTATATAATTTAATTAATGTTAGTTTTGAAAATCTAACAGAAGCTAAAGCAGAGGCATTTCCCAGCAGGACTTTTTCATATTAAATGGTAAGTGATTTGAAAATTATACTGACCAAATCACTGCAGGTTGCTAACTATTCTGTGCAGAGTATCTGATTCATTTTTAACTATTAATACTTGCTAACATTAAGTGTCTACTATACAAGTAAAGGCCATTTCTGCCTTTAACTAAAATCACTGTCACTGTATCACTGTCATCCTGTTGTTCGTTGATTTACTCGAGCGAGCACCAGTAACGTCTCTATTACACTCAGCCCTAAGATTTTAGCTAAAATAGACTTAACAAATATCTATTATAATTCATATACTTATGCAATGTAATTTTTATTCCAGGTTCATCTTATCTTTTTCTTTCTTAACTATTATGTGAAATGGAAAAAGCTCTTCTATTTTCTTATTCTAGCTCTTGTGTCTCTAGTTTTAAGTTTCAAACTAGAACGTGGAAATATGTATTGTTAATATGTATATTTATTGCCAATATAATTAATATAGGTAATCAGTGGGTTGTATGCTTATATTTATGTATATATACTGATGCACATATACATATATACCACACACAATATAAATATATATTTTTATCCACTTTCAGTTAGTGAACATTTAAGTTATTTCTATACTCTCCACATTGACAAAAATTCTGTTGTGAGGACATTATATATACTATACATTATACTATTTTATATATTATACATTTAAAATTTATAGAGGCAAATTTTGCCTGACACACACAATACATATCTATATCTATATATGTATGTATATGTGTGTGTATATATATTTTTGCCTGACACACACAATACATATCTATATATATGTATGTATACGTGTGTGTATATATATATATATTCACTCCTATCCTCTTTTCTAAACCCCTTCTGTGGTATTAAGCTATCTTTCTGTTTTTACAAGTCCAGCTTTAATAAATTATACACATAAGTATATCTACATATGTATCCATACGTACATAGGCCTTCCCTAATGTACTATCTCCACAACCTTATAAAATTCATTCTTATAAAAAAAGGAAATTCCGATATGCTCCAACTAAAGGAATTCTGAGGACATTTTTCTTAAAAGATTATTGTGCAGACAGATAAATATCGATGCTGACATTTGCTCTGAAGTGTGATTTGCAGGCTTGCTAAGCACTGCTTTTGCTGCTGACAGACATGGAATTCCAGCAACAGTGGAAATTGATTCTAAGATTCCCAGTTGCCTACCCTTGAAGTCTCTGACAGAATTCCTACCGACTCTCTCTTTTTTATTGCATGTTAATAAAAGACAACTATAAGAATATCATGCATAAGTCAAAAGAAGAAAACTTTGGAATAAGGAAAAAACATGAAGAAGAGGAGATAAGAAAAAGAGAGAAAGAAAAAAAAACTATTGCAGCAATTTACTTGAAAATTCTTCATTTATTTGTAGGAAAAAGCACTTAAAAATAGGCACTAGTTCCTTCACACAAAATATCTAGTTATTGAAATAATTCAGTTATCTCCTCAGTAATCAGCAAGAAAATCTAATTTGGGGAAGTTAATTTGGTTGTGAACTAATAAGACATGTTAGCTCTTAAACTCAATAAAAACTGTCTTGAATTTTATAAAAGTACTTTTGAAATTTGAAACTGTAAGAAAAATAACAAAAAATAATGATTCAACTTATTTTAAATGCATATTTTAAATACTAAACATTTTTAAAAGTAATTCTCAATAATTGTTATCAAACTTTGAAAAGTTATTTATATTAAAATGTTATTTAAAATATTATTTATATCATGTAAGTAAAGCTGTATGAATGATCATAGTAAGTATGCATATAAAGTAGCTATTTTAGTCAAAGGAGACAGAAATATGGATGCAACTCTCATCTGCCTAGAGAATTAGAAATCTGAGTTAAAAACTAAATTGTTGAGACCAGAGCAATAAAACAGGGTGCTAATATAATATAATATAATATAATATAATATAATATAATATAGCAGCTAGGGTGCTTGCCTGGCATGTGGCGATTCGAGTTCAAATACCTGGCACCCCATATATTCCCGAAACCACCAGAAGTGAACCCTGAGCACAGAGGCAGGAGTAAACTCTGAATACCACTGGGCATGTCCCCCAAACAAAACAAAATACAAAAGCAAAAAATAAACAATAAAACAAAACTAAATTCTTGAGTCAGTTGCCTTCTCTGTGAATTCCTAACATCTAAATTGACCTGATTATAAGATTAAAATTATAAAAATTATATTCCATGTAAAGAGCATAGTTCTTGGCACGTAAGGCATTTTTATTATTAACTGTTATTACATTTCTTGGTCACAAAAGTGATTATGTTTAATTATAACCATAAAAAGAATCACTATCCTAAATTTTATTTCTATTAATTATTAAAAATCCATATTTCATAATGAATACTACTCAATATCCTTGTAACACAAACTCTACTAAGATGTTTACATACATAAAAACTGAGAGAATACTTTTTTGTGTGTAAATACCTTTATGCATGAAAATACTCTGATAATTTTATTTTAGCAAATAAAATGCACCATAATAAAGATTTATAATTTAATTTTTATCAAAAAATATTTGAGATGGAGGCATAGATGTTTCTTTCTGTGCCACTAGAGGCCATCCTGCCCTTTCTTAAACAAATAACTATATATGCAAATCAAAGTGATTTGGAAGGAAATTGTAGTCTATAATAATCCACATATTATATAATAACAGAAAAGATACCAATCAGGTTCCAGATTGTTTTCTTTACTCTACTACTAAATTTACCTGTTTAGGTTGTTATTTATAACTGTAACATTTATTTTCTAGTAAAACACTAATTTTTGTAGTTGACTTTAGTACATGAAAAAAAAAGACAGTGCTTTAGATCCAATCAATTAAATTTAATGTAAATTACTTGGGGTTATATTCTTGGCAAGGAGTTGAAGGATAAAATGCAATTAGCAAATAAAGTATTAGTATTTTTAATGTTATAGTGTTTTTCAGGACTGGCAATATCTCTCTTATAAACAACTTGTGCAGCATTTTTAAGGAAATGCATAATAAGTTGATGATTGATGAGTGTGTGGAGAAAAAAGTAAAAAAAAAATGAAATAATTCCAATAGTGTATGAGTTTATCATAAAATGTGTACCTTTTGATACTAGTGTATTTAGCATTTTGTGTTTTGCGTATCATCTCACAAGGTATTCTTCTGATTAAAAAATAAAAATGATTTTGCTTTTATGCCCTGATTATTAGGCCATCTTCAATAGCTAATCTAAGAGGGATTATATAAATATGCTATTGTTATAATATGTTATTTGCATTATGAAATTCTCATAAAAAATAACATCATTAAAATCAAGATCCTTTATATTAGAATGTTTTGCAGCATATTTTGAACATCAGCTATACAATGACTAAAAAATAACTTTTATAATAATTATGGCCATCCTTTGAATGTGATCAAAAAGATTTTTGCTAAAGTGTAAAATAGCATTCAATGTTATGCTATTATTTTTAGTTCTTCATGAGTAATGCTGAACTAAAATGACCCTGATTACGTGACACAGAAAGATTAGTTGTATCAAGCTTAGCAATTTTACATGTAATTGTACATAGAACCCTTGATGTAAAACAATCTCTGAAGCCTTCTTAGATAATTACAGCAGAGGTAGAGGCTTTTCAGAGGAAAAAAGACTTGCTCTTTAATTCCAGAAACTAGAACCAAACCATTTAAAAGCAAAGGATGAATCACATATTCTTGGGGTCTATCACACTTTCTATAAACCATAGCTGAGCTAATGGGGAAAGGTCTTCTCAGGTTATCTTACAACCCCAAATAATAACTCTAATGCATGTTATTTTATTATCTGGTAGATGACACTTTTCTAAATGCATTCAATGAATATTTATAATAGTTATCAGAATTATTTAATAAAGCTGAACAAATAAAATTTCTCATAAAGTTTCACAATATATCTAAATCCTAGAAATTCAATAACACCGTCAATTTAAAATGAAACTAAAATTATGAAATTATGATAGGCTTTATTTGAATTTTAATGGTATTTAAAATAGACATTTTAGGTAAAATAGAAAATAGGCTTTTTTTAAAACACTAAGTCTCAACTCATCAATACATATTTCATTTCTACCGTATTAACATTTTTTATAATTTTTACAAATTTTGGTGACAACATAAAGGTTCTAATCTCCTAGAAAACTTGAAACAGTGTCAGCAATTTTAGTCATCATATAATACACTACATGCTCAGACAGCATTCATTTTATAGCTGAAAGTCAATAACTTCTTTTTCACAAATTACTTCCTCTTTTCTATCCTCAGACCCTAGCACATTCATTATCTGATTCTATGAGTTTGACTATATTTTAAGTTTCTACATACAAATGATACTAAGTGGTATATTGCCTCCTTGTCTGGGTTAATCCATTCAGATGAATGTTCTCAAACCACAGGCACCATAAATGGTAATATGTCCTCCTTTCTCTTGGTTATTATATTTCAGTGTTCCTATGTGCCACATCTTTATCCATTTATCCACTGAAGGACAAAAGGCTGTTTCTGTTTCTTGACTACATCAGTTATTACAATATGCATGACAATTCAGAGGTCACTTTTATAACCTTTCCATGATTCTGAACTCAGAAGAGGTTTTGCTGAATATAAATGTTATTTTTCTAGTTTTTTAGAAATATCTATGCCATTTTCGGAGCCGTGGAAAAAAAAGAGAAGGATTCCTGTTCCCACCTATTCTCTACCACTTCTAGTATCTCACCTTCTGGATCACAGCCATCCCAATGGGTGTGAAGGGATATCTCAGTGTGGATTTTATGTGCACTTCCATATAACTACTGCTGATAAACATCTTTTCATGTATCTTTTGGATCTTTGGATGTCTTATTTAGAAAAATAAAAATCATTGTCCATTTATTTTCAATTGTTGTTTTTTCAATTATATTGCTATTGCATAGTTGTGCGATTTCTTCATAACAATTTAAGAAATGGGAAAGGATTTTAGATATACAATTTGAAAATCCTTTCCAATATCCCAAGTGTATCTTCCCTTCTGTAGATGGTTTGCTCTGATGTTGAGGAAAGTTCAGTTTGATGGAACACCATTTACTTACTTTGGCTTTTGTTGTGTGTGTTTCTTAAAGACAAATTATTGAAATTGTTATCTTTTATGTTCATGTAGGCAATTGAATTTTAGTTGTACACTATAAATTATGAAGTCCAATTGAACTCTTTTAAGTGTGACTTTCTGAGGCTGGAGATAAAGTAGTCTTCAGGATACTTGGTTTGTACATGGCTGACCTGAGTTCAATCCCCAGCACCCAAAATCATCCCTATTGGGATGTGACAGGAGTGATTTCTTTGGACAGAGCCAGAGTAAGCCTGATTGTTACTGGCTACTGAAACACAATATATATGAACCTCTGGTTTTCCCAACAACATTTATTAAACAATATTCATTCTTTAATGAATGTTCTTGTCTCATTTGTTATAAGTAAATTAAGTATGTATAATCATTGAGAACATATAATCATATCTATAAATCAAAACATCTATATATATATCCATGATAGCATATATAAGGTATGTACTCTCTCTGGCTTTCTGTATAGTACAATTGATATGTACTTTTCTGACAATGCCATACTGTTTTGATTACCATAATTTTTAAATACTGTTAAAATTACTAAGAACGATATCACTAAGTTTTTTCTTCTATTTCAAGTTCATTTTACATATATTGTACAAAATATTTTTCCATTAAAAATACCTTTGGACATTTTACCCTCCAGAAATGTCCATATACTCTTATACACATATATTCCTCTTTCTCTGCAGATTTCTCTAAATCAAACTATTTTATTTACGTTAGTAAAAATATAACAAATAAAAAGTTAAAAATAAAAGCACAGTTTTACATGTAGTTACTTAATATTTAAATGAATTTAAATGCTATTCATCAATTTCCTATCTACAGATATTAATTATTATGACTCAATAAAAAAACATAAAAAATATATAACCTATAAGAGTTTATCACTGATCAAATTATGTCCAGATTTTAAATCTGAGGGGATTTCAATTTCAGGAAATTGATTTCATTCTACATGTCAGGATTAATATCCATGTATAGTTTTATTGTGAGACTTACTTTTCTTACAAATTAGTATGAAACAACTTAATAGTCAATCTACTTGGGAAACTATGGACTTGGACTTCAATAATAGGATCCAAACAAATTCAACAAATTACGATCAGAAAATGACATAACAAAGAAATTGATACATTCTACCTATAAAAATTACAAGTTAAATATAAAAGTCACACAATCAGTCTTGTTACTGCATGCTACATTTAACCCTGTGATAAATTCATCAAGACTAATTCATAAACTATTTTGCTTTTTGGTATTGTATGTAGAGTGTGTATTATCTATTCTTACCTGTACTTATCTATTAATTTCAATGAAAAGTAGGTGTAAAAGAGCATTTTCTTGACTATTTTTATGTGTTTAAACTATTTTGCAGTTTTCTTGGCTGCTACCTTAGTGAGCTTTCAATGTATACACAGAGGCCCAGTATTGGCTCTATAAATCAGACTGTCAATTCTCTGTTAATCTTCAAAACTCTATAGTCTACTGCATCCTAATTCTCTACCAATTGCTCAACAAGTTAATTATATGGTATCTAGCTTCCAATAACTTTCCAGGTAATTTTACCTCTCATATTAGGAAATAAGTCTGACTTCTATCATGTTATACATATAAAATGTGGTATGAGTGAATTGTACCATTAATAAAAAGTAATTTAAAATGTTTAATAGTAAATATACAAATTTCTGCTGCCATCATGAGCCACATATTTCATTTTTGGTTGATGTTTCTACATATTGCTGAGTGAAACATGCAGCTACAAAAAAGAGATGATATGTCAAGGTAATTCTGTGTTTTCTAATGCAGTCAGGTATGGATCCAGATGGAAGAAGAAGTGACCTAGTCACCATCTGCTGCAATGTCTTAGTCAGACTCTCAGGGGTGGCATGCTCTATGGTCTTTTATGGATTTGTCTACATGACAGCAAGCTAACACTTTGAAAATTAATTAACATGAACATATGGAAGTGGGTGTTAGTTTCATAACATACAAACTGGTTCTATTTTACAAAATGCTTCATCTAAATATTTCTTTCAGTCCAAATAAAAGAGGTTCCTAGAATCACTTGGAAATGTGAAGAAGAATATATCTCAGTGATTCAGATTTGCTAACTGTGATAGAAAATAGTATAGATAGGAGAAAATCTTTTAGATCTACCTTAGAAATGTAATAAGGCCAAAAGACAGTTTACTTTGAATTACACAGGCTTCCTTTTATAGATCAATGATCAACTATGATACTGTTAAATTTTAAAGTACATGTATATTTATGTATTTGCAAATAACCTAGGTTACACGTGGGGGTCTGAGATACAATACAGGGGATTGAATGCTTGCCCTGCAGTGTGACTCACCCTACCTTGAACTAAGGTACCATACATGGTCCCCCATGCAAAGACCTAGAAATGACCCCTAATAACCTCTAGACATGAAACACAACCTTAAAGAAATCAATTTTGATTGTTAACTCTTTGTAAATAGACCCAACTGCTAATCTAAATTAATTGCCCTCCGTGTGGTTGCCATGGGCTAACTCTGGCTTGGGGGCCACTTTATACAAATGACTTTGAGTTAAGACAGTTCAGATTAGTGGAAAGTGTATCAAGGGGTGATAGCTTTTTATTCTGGTAGTTTGGGCCCAGTCAATGAGGTTTGATTTCCACCCCACCCCTGCCCCTGCCCCCACAAGAGTGGATGCTGCCTGAATTGCTGGTGGTCTTGAATGACCAGATGCTCTGGTTTTCAACAGGGGCCCTGGGCCCTGGGTTGCCCAGACATGGGGGATATCCACCTTTATTTTTCTTGTATGTCATTTAGCAAATATGTGCAAACATGCAGAATGTTAAATTATTTTCTGTGAAGTTTTTTCCTGTGATAGGTAAAACTCACCAAGAATTATTGATCATCTGGGTATTTCTGGATCTGAGTATAAAATATTGATAAATTTATTCTTGAAAATAGTGTTGACAAAGAGAACTGCGTTCAGATGGATTGAGTGGTAAATGCAGTATGAACACATACAAGAAATCAGTCCAATTCTATAGAAATTCTTTGGGAAAATTTCAGAGAAGAGAATATTCCCAAACCTGTTATATTTGACAAAACTGCTGTGGCAAAGAGTTTGAGATCATTTTTTTTTATATTTAACCATCACAGGTTTTTGAGTTACACTCTCCTTCCAATTTCCAAACATCTCATCATGACTCAGTCTGTGGTGCTCATCCCCAGCCCTCAATCTGTTCAGGCTCCCATTAAGAGATGCGGCCCCAGAACAAGAGTCTCTCACAGGGACGTAATCCAGGAGACTCAGTGGCTTCCTCACCCCCCAGCCCCAGACTTAGGAGCTCTGTCAGGAACCAGGTTCAAAGATCAAGTATTGGAATAAAAGCTCCGAGAGTTTTGCTAAAAGTAAATTATAGAAATTTACCTCAGAAATTAGAGAGATTTTAGGAGTTCTGACCAGAAGCCAAGCACAAAGTCAAAATTATGCATTTCCTGTGACATTACAATAACCCAGGTATGAAACAGCAGGAGCAAAAGTGAAATTCTTGAGTGTAGACCAAATAAGTGAAAGATAGCTGAGATTAAAAAGAAAGGAAGAAACAATGTGATAAAACAAGCCAAGCAGGTTATAAAAGTTGTTTTCTTTTTAGAATTAGTAGGTTTATCTAAAATTAAATGGAAATTGCAAAGAATTAAAATCAAGAATAAAAAAAATGTTGTAGGTTTCTGGAATTTTCTATAATATTTTTGTGTCCAGGAAGGTGTGGCATAAAGGAGAACAAATGGGTCAATGGAATAGATGAAAGAGTTCAATAAAGAACACATACACTAAAGCTATTTCAATAATGGTACAACAGCAATTTCACAGAGAAAAGTCCTTTTGCCAATGATTACTCATTACTGGACATCGACATGCAAAATAATACCTCAAATTGATTATTAAATATACAAAGTTAAATATAAAAAAATAATATATGAATATACTGAGATTTTAATATTATAATATCTTTGTCACTAAAACCATTCTTCATAAGAAAAACATGTTTTGATTTACTTTATGGAATTTATAAAATTTGAAGGCTTCTGTCTACACAAGGCATTATTTCAGAAAATACAAATCAAGCGATTTGAGTTTATATACATAACGTATATAGTTTACAAATTGTGTTAACACATAAAAATTTAAAATTAAATTAAAAAAAATGAAAATTAAAAAAAATTAAACAAGGGGGCTGGAGCAATAGAACAGTAGGTAGGGCATTTACCTTGCACGCGGCTGACGGGGTTCGATTCCCAGCATCCCATATGGTCCCCTGAGTGTTGCCAGGAGTAATTCCTTAGTGCAGAGCCAGGATTGATCCTGTGCATTGCCGGGTGTGACCCAAAAAAAAGCAAAAAAATAAAGAAAATTAAACAAAAGAATTTGCAGAAGCTTTTAACATACATTTCACCAAACAGCATGTAATAAAGGCCCATAAATAAGTGAAATAATGTTCAACATCATTTATTGTTGGAGAACATAAATTTACAAATTCTGCATCAAACTGCCTAACACACAAGGAATGCTCTGTAAACATTATATATGTTTATAACTCTCATATTCTGATATATACATGAAGTACATTTATGGATTGCAGATAGTTACTAATATAATGTAAATTTCACACCCAAATGTTCTAGGTCGCTGAAGCAACTGGGACACTCTCAGATTTTTCTGTTAGGAATGAAACAAATGTCACAGGCTTTTTGGAAAACGTTTTAACAGTTCTTTATATTCTTTCAGCACATGTCCCAGCCACTACAAGTGAAATAATAATCATGTGCACAAAAAACCTTTATGCAAATTCTAAGGATAGCGTCATTTATAATTATTTCCAACTGAATACAATTCAAATTACCTATAAAACTGGTGAATAAATAAAGTGGCCTCTTCAAACAATGGAGGAAACATTTAGAGATGAAAAAGGAGCAGACGATAGGTTCAAAGAGAAACAGACAAATCTCCAATGTATTCTACAAAGTTCAAACCCAAAGATTCCCCAGAGCATGGTTTCACTTCCGAGAAGTTCTGAAAAGCTAAATTGCAGGTGTGAAGACAGGTTGGCATCTCCCAGGGCAGAGCGTGAGCACCAGGGTGAATACAAAGGGCTGGACGGGAACCCTTGGGAGAGTTGGCGAGGCTCGGGGCCAGTTACTGTCTGCACTGTCAAAAACCGAAGACCACAAGCTAGACAGACTCCATTTTATTCTCTGTGCCCTCCTTTAAATTCTTCTGCTGTGGGATGACAGGTATTGTGATAAAAAGCTTGAATTTCAGACTGCTGCCCAGAGCCACATAAATAGAGCAAACTCAGCTTTGACAAGAGAGCAAAAGAGTAAACGAACCAGTCACAAATGGAGAGGAGACGATTGGGCACCCACAGGCAATATATAAATATATAGACCCGTGAATATACGTCTAGATGGAATCTGTTTATAAAGTTACCTCAAAAGGATCACAGATCTAAATGTGCAATGCAAAATATAAAACCACTGGAAGATGAGACAAGAGAACTCTATGTGACTGTGAATATGTTTTAATGCAGTTTTTAAATACGTCTACAAAGACACACCATGAGAAAACTTTAACACATAAAGCTAACTTCACTAAAACTAAAATAAGCTCTGCACAAAGATATTATAAATAATACCAAAGGAAACGTAAAATTGGGGGAAAAATTGGGAAAAAACACATCTTCTAAAGCACGACTAACAAAAATATAAAAAAATAAAAACTATAAAAAACAAAAATATAAAAAAACTCTTAGAATTGAACAATAAGGATTGAAAACTAGTGTTGTTAAATCCCTTCCTTTGCACGCTCAGCCAACCCAGTATATGGGTCGTTGAGCAACCCCCGCGAGTAATTCCTGAAATGGTTATCACTTATATTACTGTAATCACGGTAAACTCCAAAATATCATAGCAAGAACAACAACATCAGTGGCTAAATATATTTTCGTCAAGAATATATTTTTAACTTATTAGTATAATCTTAGCCTTTAAAATACTGATCTCAAACCTAAGACCTATTTTAAAGCTCATGGCAAAAGACATTAATTTGAAAGAAGCCCAATGTCATTTTAAGTTAAAAATAATAATTAAGCTGAGTTCAATAGAATTATTTAAAATGTCTAAAATATTAGGCCTATTATTAAAAATCTGAATTGAATCTTTAAAATGCTAAGCTTATGAGATTTGCAAAAATTAACTTTGTAAATATTGTCTGTCAAAAAAATACCATAGTGCTGGGGCTGGAGCAACAGTACAGAGGGTAGGGCGTTAGCCTTGCGCAGCCAACCTGGGTGTAAAAGGATCTCCGAGGGCGGCCAGGGGAGAGCCTGAAGCTCTCCCCATAGGCGACCGGGCTGGGGGTGGTTCCAGGCTGCTCGCCCAGCAGGGGCAGCCCAGGCCATGGGCAGACACAAGAGGAAACGAGGGCCAAGCCGGTTGATTGATCCGTTGCCGTTTATTCCATTCTCTCCACACGCCTGTTCCAATCTCTCTGAGCCCCCCGTGCTCGCCTCACCCAGCCCCTCAGTCCCGTCTCCTCCTGTCTCTCCCGCTCATCTCTCCGTGCTCCGTTTTGCGGTCTGGGCTCTCTCTCTGCTCTCTGGATTCTGCCTCTGACCTCTGGACTCTGACTCTGACTGCTTTCTCCTCTAACACCTCCCTCGCTCTCTCTTTCTGCCCCTCGGCTCTCTCCCCCAGCACTCTTCCTTCCTAGCCCCTCAGTCCTTGGTCCCAGCTCTCTGGATTCTGCTTCTCTCCCACTGTCTCTCTACCCCTGGCCCTCTGGGCCCAACCTACACCCAGTCTGGTAGCAAAATCAACATAAGAAAGCCCTTCCTGATGGCACAGGGCTCCAGGGGGGAAACACCACCTAGCAGTATTCCAAAGCCCTTCCTGACTGCCCTCAGGCAAAATACCTCTTAAGGTCTCTTCCTCCTTTCTTCAGCCCAATAACTCAATCAACATCTTAAAATTAATTATTTTTGCCTGGACACAATAAGATATACATTGAGGCCTGTAAGGCAGCTCTCCTGGGAACATCTTGCCACAGACTCAGACTGGAGCACTCAGGCCAAATTAATCATTCCTAACTAGTTATTACTTTTTGGATCATGACAACATCTGTCCGCGACCAAGCTCTTAACTCACAGCTCAGCATTAGGCACTTTGGCCAGGCCCATCTCGAGGCCAGGGTAGCACATAGCTCACCTCTTGCCCTTGGTCCACCCCCTCCCTCATTGGGACCCTACCTTTGGGGTTGTTAGGAAGTAAGGGCAGCTGAGGCTTAGGTCCAGAGAACAGATGCCCAGGAGCAAAATATCATCTAGAGGCAAATGACTCCCAGGTTACAAAAGCATTTGCTACTGTCTTCCTGTGCCCATACAAAAAGGACATGGCTCTGAATAAACTATGCAAAGGACCTGAGGAAACCCAATTGCAGAGTGAAGATAATGCTCAGAAGAATATATCAGCTGATAATTTTGGCAGTGACAAACTGAAGGTAAGACTGTATCAGGAAATATATATTCAAATTTTTGGTGTAAAATCCACACAATTGATTTGATTATCTATCTAAATCTCCTACTGAAATAGCTACAAAAATTAAATGAAGTCATTTAAACAACAATATGCTTTGAATAACAATAAATGTTTTAACTTTATTTCTAAAATCTTTTGTATTTGAATTATAAACTGAACTTATCTCTGAACATATGTTTGTTTATACTGTCCATTAAGCAGATTGTACAAATAAATAAATGTACAAATAAGTAAATAAGTAAACTACATTTACTTTGGTAATCCTTGGCTAAATTTGACATAAATGTCATAATTTTTGCTCATTTATTTTTGAGTCACACCCCGTTGCCTCAGGGCTTCCTGCTGGATCTAAGTTCAGGGGTTTATGGTCGTACAAGGGATTGAGTCTGAGTCGGCCATATTCAAAGCAGTCCCTTTAGTTCCTGTTCTATCTCTCTGGCCCCAGATTTTTGTATTTTAGAGTGCACATCATTTTATGATTTCAATTTTTCTAATTTTCTCTATTATTTTCTTAAATAATACTTATTTAAAATGTACACTATTTTACATCCTTGTGCAATCCCAATTATATCCAAACTATCCTAAAAAAATAGTTGCTTTCCTATTTACAAATCATATTTACTTTTTTTTTTTTTTTAGTTTTTCGTCTCTATTGTTGTGGGGGCTATATCTTCTGATGCCCAAGTGACATGTATTATGGGGGATCAAACTCGGGGTCTCATATTTGACCTTAGTTTCTTGGTTCCAATTTAGATTTCATTTGTTTGTTTGTTTGTTTGTTTGTGGACCTCACAATAGTGCTCAGGGCTCATTCCCGGATCTGCACTCAGGGAAGACTCTTGGCAGGCCTCGAGAGACCTTATGGAGTTCCAGGGAACAAACCCAGGTTGGTCACATACTAAGCAAGCACCCACCTGGCTAAACCACCTCTCAGAACCCCCAAGTCAGATTTCTAAACGTATAACTATGCTTATAAAAATGAGACACCTGGGAAAGCTAGATGGTACAGGGATTAAGGGAAATGCCTTGCATGCACTCAGCCAGGGTCAATTCCTAGCAAGGATGCCCCCCACCCCCGCCCCTAAGCACCACCAGATGCACCCCTGATGGTCTGCCAAGCCCTGCCTATGTGGCTTAGTAATGCACTGGCCTGGTTAACCACAACCCCCTTGGCTGAGCATCTCCCGGGAATCCCAGCACCCCTGAAGCACTGCTTGGGAAACAAGGCACCCACACATAATCAACACACCTAAATCTGAACATGAGATGGTGAGATTCAAAAGTTAGTTACAACATGCATTTTAATTTTGGCTATATCAGCAATTCAGACCAATTCAATGTGATTCTTAAGAAACTCAATACATTTGACATTGTTTGCTTTTTAAATATTTTGAAATAAACTATAAAGAAAAGTTCTCTCCCACATCCTCACACAATAACTAAGATAATTCCCCTCTATAGTAAACAAATAGTTGGACACGGTACTTTGTCAATAATTACTTACTTAGCTAGTACTGCAAAAGTGTTGAGTTAAAGTGTTTGATTTGAGGCGCTATATGTGATCCTGAAAAAAATATTTATCAGGATGCAGCAGAGACATTGAGGTATAGTTATCATGAGAAAACCATATGGAAGTCTTTCCTATTCTGATCTACTTCAGAAAAATGAGAAAATGCCACCAATTTCATTGCAAGTTCAGGTCATTCAGTCATGGAGTAATATCCCTGTCTAATTTTAAAAGACTTAAAATATCCTGAATCAAACTTACATTCCTTGGAACCTTTCCATTGCCACTTAGAATTTAAAGACCTACATCTTCTTAAATGGCATAATCACGATTATCTGAATTGTGGTTCAAAACTGAGAAGGAAAAGAATATTGGTAAAGATGTAGCATGATTTCCACTGGCTAAAAAATCATTATTTTTTTCTTTTGCTAAAAGGATATATTTGAAAAGGGATTCAAATGGATGCCACTTTTTTATATATGTTCATGATGCCTTATACATTTTTCTGAGGAAGAAAGAACTTCATTTTATTAATACATACACATATATACACATATATGTATGTATATTGATGTCTGCCTTCCATTAGGCAGTTATTCCATTTATGTGTGCTTTCCTATGGAAAGTATTCCACCATGAATAGGAGGAGCTGTAAAATGAACTAATTTTATATTATGGTCCTTTCTCCTACATTCCACTTTTCAAATAAGCCCTAACAGATGCAATGTTGCAAGATGTGCTTCAAATAGATATATGTAACAGTCAGCCACTGAAACTGTTATTCAACTCCTGAGAAAAACTTTCTTATTAGGGTTGAAAATGTGTTTCTCCACTGGGTGCCTTCCCAGTGGCCCAGGGGCTGGGGCCAGAGGTCAGGGGTCATGGTTGTGCTGTACTCCAGCCCCAAGGGGGTGAATCGGAGTAGGTTCACGGGCCTGTAAAGGTGGAAGCACTCTGGGTCCGGGCACAGGGATTCCTGAGACTGGAGCAAAGTCGTCACGCATCTTCAGCGAAAGCACAGCACGGTTGTTTCTCAGCGTCCACAACTTCCGTGGCCAGGCCTGGGGAGATATTTCAGCAGCAGTGGCCTGTGAGTTTTCCTGCACTCTCTGTCTGCGGTTCTCATGTGGAGGCCTATGACCCACAGCGTTGCTTGGTGCCTGGGTCTGGAGTGCCCTGCCGAAGGCAGTGGACCGTTCGCCAAAGCATTCCTTCCCAGGCATCACCTGTCTTGCTCCTCGGATGACTAGTGAAGGCTCTAAGGCAGGAGCATGCCTGAAACTCAACGTTTAGCTTCAATATTTTGATGAGCGAGGGGTAACGAGACACACTTGCACTCCTGGCCTGGCGTGCATTGGTATCAGACTTGCCTGGCCCGTGTGTGGATGGGACAAAACTCCCCTGGCCAAGCTCATCTGCCTTCACTTCTCAGCCCCCTAGTGTCGAGACCCTTGGTGCACTGTGGATTATCTTTGCCACCCAGAAAGTGAATCAGACAAAGGAACCTGTTAGACCTTCTCTCTACCTATGCGGTAGGTTCAGAAGCTAGGTTCAGAATAGCCCTCGGCAGAACCCTCCTACAGGAAACCCAGTTTCTGTTTTTATTTCAGAGCACAGGAATTCCACAGCTACTCAGTGTTCTCATTTACAGAGAAACATCTAAGTCGCATCTATTTTCTCTTTCCTCTATACTTTTCATGCTTGCTTAAATTTGGATTTTTTTTAGGATTTTTTTCCTAAAGACTTGATGAAATGCTAATATTCCACATAAGCACACACACACACACACAAATAAATACTAAGAAGCAAGCCCACAAGATGATTAATAGACTCTCATAGACTCACTGAACCTCAATGTATTCTATATATTAGTTTATTAAAAGAACAGGAGAAAATGCAATCCAGACAGATTATTTTGAGCTAAGAAGCAAAGAACACTAGGCCAACTTTTTGGAGAAATTAAATTACGAACATTCAGATCTGCTGGACTGTGGTTTATTTCCCCAAGACTCTCAAAAATAAACAAGCCAAGCAATGAAAATCCCTGGATCCTGCATCGACCTCTAGGTTCATAAACTTGAGAAAACATTTATTCGAACCCAAGGTATATACATCCGCCACTGATAGCACCATATTTAAAAGAATCCCTGAAGAATGCGGTGTCAAGCTTATGTACAACATGCTGAAATCCTGTTTCCCAGACCAGCAGTGAGACACAACATGGGAATAATAACTGCTCTAAGACAGCAAAATTGAGACAATGTCTTCAGAACTGGACTTAGAAAAGGCAGGAGGAAAGGGGAAGCTTGTCCTGGTGCGACAGAAAGGGCATGGGGTTGGACTGTTGCATGCATGGGACCCTAAAGCGTTATAAATCATGGGGCTTCAGATACAGGCTCTAAATCCCAGACAGCAATGACCATTGCTAGAAATTCATGGACATAAAGAGAGACCAATTTTTTACTGCTAAGAAATCAAAATCTAGCCTTCCCTGTACTAAATTAGCAAAGCAGATATGAAAAATAACCCCTTACCTATAAAATTCAGATATGAAAACTTCAACATTGCAGGTGACACAGCATTCAAAAAGATCATGCAGTAAACTAAGATTATATGTTTTTATGTTATTTTATAATTGTATGATGGGTATATAAACTTCTTTGAGAAATACTGGTAAATATTTTTAAAACTGATCAATTTTTAAAGGGTATAGGTACACTGCAAGCATTAACATATACACTCTACATTTTCACTTATAAAGATTTTGGGGTTTTCATTCTTCAAGAGTTTCATAATTCTCTTCTTTAGACTAAGATCCATTTTAATCTATAATTCTCTCATTTAAGCACAGCATGTTCAACATTTAAAAGCTTTTTTAAGGTGGCCATACCGCTGTAGTGCATAATAAACTGTTTGCAATCTTGTGGTAACGTGATGAGACCTTCACTTGAGCCTGGAATGATTGCATCTTAGCTCAGTAAGAACACTGCAGTGATGCTTTGGATTCTGTGTTTTCAACAGAAGAAACAAAAAAAATTAAAATAGCAATTGAAACCCAATGTATCATTTCAGATTTCAAACCACAGGTGTTCTATGTGCCTTAAATACAAAGTGCTAACTGAATGTTTATTTCATGTGGCTAAGAAATGATGTAATTAGACTATCTCTCTCATTAAGAAATTATTGTTGCTTAGTATGGTACAAAAGCAGATTGTTTATTTGGTTTTATCTTAAGCAATTGATGGGTTATTCAGTTAAGTACATAAAAAATGTTAACTGTGGCTCTAGACTATTTTAAATTTTCTTTCTCATAGAATTCCAAAGGAAATATTGAAAAAGGTACATGCTCAACTTAGCTTTGACATAAAATAAAACAAATGACTTTGTGATAAAACATATCATGATCAACATTACTGATGTACATACCAATCATTTAAATTTGATTACTTATATGGTTTTCAAATCAATAACTTAAAATGCACTACACTTTAGCAAATGACAGACGATTTGGTATTTCACTACATTTATTTGACACGATTCATTTTGTAGAAAACTTATGTTTCTAAATATTTTTCCAGAATAGCAGTCTCTGAAATAACTATCACTGTCACTGTCACTGTCATCCCATTGCTCATTGGTTTGCCAAGTGGGCACCAGTAACGTCTCCATTGTGAGACTTGTTACTGTTTTTGGCATACTGAATATGCCACGGGTAGCTTGCCAGGTTCCTCCGTGTGGGCAAGAAACTCTCGGTAGCTTGCCAGGCTCTCCGAGTGGGATCGAGGAATCAAACCCGGGTTGGCAGCATGCAAGGCAAATACCCTACTTGCTGTGCTTTCAGTCCAGTCATCTGAAATAACTAAACAACATTAACTGAAATACTGACATAAAGTCATCAGATATAAGAAAATCCCAAACTCATTGCTTAGCAAAGTGTTAGAAAACTAAAAGGACAAGGACAGCTTAGGCACTTCTTCATCTGAATCTCATCTGTCACATTACTGATGGGACCAAGAGAGTGAGGCTCCTCTCAGAAGATGTGTACCACACTGAAGACAGAGCCAGAGATGAGCCGTGGGCACTGCCAGCTGTGGCCCAACACCTCCCCCCAATTTAAGATAAAAATAATATCCTGTTCCTAGTTTCAATTTTCCCTAGTATTAAGACAATGCCTCAATTTTTCTGAAAATTTTTGAACAAATCAGTGTATATTTTTATTGGCTATGTAAATTAAAAATGCTTCATATCCATCTGATCTCATGCCTGTCACTGAAATGTTTTTACTGGTCTTCCTTTCAAAGAAAATAATTTAGTTTTTTGATACTATAAGAGTCATAAATGTGGTTCTTTTAAATACATACTTTATATGTATAGGACAAAATATAAATACTTAGTTAATATTCTGCTTTTTAAAATAGATTAGTTATAGTAAAGTTTTACTATGGAATGGATGATTATATTTTTCAATCTTGCTTTCATTAAAATCAATTTGTAATATAACCAAGTATGTACAAGTTTGTTTTTAAAACATTATAAGCAGTTCAAAAATGCATTCCCAAACAAAAAGTGTCTATTCTCATACATCAGAAAAAATTTTCAAAAGTAAAATTAAAACCCAATCTTATAGTATGTGGACAACTTTTAATAATACACATATTACTAACCATATTATTTCAGGCTCATAGAAAATTAAGGCTTTAAAAATTAATGTTAAAAATAACTATCTTTCATAAGAAGTTTATGCAAAGTTTAGTGATATTTTGCAAATGACAATACATGTAAAATAAGGTCATTATTTAACTACATGCCTCATTATGCATCAAATTTTAATTTCAATTTATTATTAGTGTGAGTTTTGTATTGTATTGTATACAGTATTAGTCTTTATACCATATAACAGATATAAAATAGCACTTTTACTTAATAAACCATGGTTTATATGCACATTTTATTTCATGATTAATGGAGTACCAATATTACTATGCAGAGTTTCTGCATAATATCTGCAGTTGTATTATCAAAAATTTACTTAATTTAATTTTCCACTTTGGAAAAAAACATTTTGGCAAAAACAGTTATATTATGGGAATAAATACAACCATAGATATCACTTAAAAAGGAGTATTAAGATATAAAATTACATAATATCATATTAAATATGCCTATATTCATATTTATATTAAAATAATTTTCTTCTTAGTTTCTAAAGTACATACTTGCTTTTTTTTTCCATTAAAATGGGACATCCCAAGTATCTCTATGAGGGATCACAAGCATAGATCATGGAATTATCCCTGACTACTGTACTTGTGATCTAAACATATCCATATGTGGGATATCCGTTCTAGTTGATTTAACTATTTATTTCAAAACTTAGTTTTATGTTTTGATATTCTACAGTATTAAAACAATAGAACACACATTTTCCAAACCTATACTTGAGATTTAACAAGTCTCACAATGGAGATGTTATTGGTGCCTGCTCAAGCAAATGGATGACACTGAAACAGTGATACTTGGGATGGGTCATGATTTTCTTTTCATAAATTTGATAAAGTAACTTTGCATTAGAAAAAATAACTATAAGCAATTATAGAGCCTAGTATTATATTTTAAAAAAACAACTAAATAAACTTTAACTAAAATCACCAAAATCTTTTTTTAATAATATAAACACAAAAAGCTGTAATTGTAGTGTGTGCTAAAATATAATAAATTTTGATAATTCATCTAAGAGTATTTTCTTACAATGTGTTAGTTCTATATCTTAAAAAAATTAGAGGACTGGAAATTTATAATTATTTAATATGTAATGACTATTAAAAAGATTGCTGCTTCTTGATCAGAAAGAAACAATATAATTAAAGTGAACTGGTAGATTAAAATTGCTTTCTTTCCAATTATAAATTTTTGTGTTTCTGAGTACAAAGAAAAATCAACATAAATTATTCTATTGTTGAATTTAATAGCTTTTAAAATGAATTATCAAGTAACAATCTGAGTCAAATATGACTTGATCTCTATTTAGCATTAGGTACTGTTGATAGTTTTCTCCATTTTTAAAATCCTTCATTCCTGTTATTCCTTTGATAATATTCTTTCCTTTACCATCCCTCATAATTCCTTCTGTTTAGCATTTTATGCATTTTTTCATACTCAATATTAAATGATTTCAAGTCTACCCTAGTCTCCACATCTTTATAATTTTCTTTGCAGAATTTTCATGAGTACAGGCTACAGAATAATGTCTGAAGTATTGCATAATAGTGTCAAATTAACTCGACTCATCTCTCCTCAACCCTGGTCTTCCTTTCAATTAGCCACTTTGGTTAATGAAAACATCATCGGGTAAGAGGCCTGAGATGTGGCACAGCTGTTTGTCATTTGCCTTGCATGAGTATGGCCCTGGGTTTGAGTCCAGGAACAGCACCGTCCATATAGCCCCTGCCTTGGGTAACCCATGAACAGCTTCAATAAGCCTCCAACCAAAAGAACAAGATTAGTGACCCAGTCACACAAGGAAGAAACCCACTATGAATGATAAAAACCATTCCTTCAACTCCCATAGCCAACAAATCACTAGTCCTATTGCCTTGAATTTACGTAACATTTTCCCCATCCACCCTCTTTATTTATAGCACTAGCTCCTGCTTTCAATCATGATTTATCATCACCATCATCATCATCATATTTTTCTGGACAGCCAAGAAAGAGCTTTATTGGCAATATTGCTCTTCGGCCAGTTGGAAGATGACAGACTCGTGTTTCCCCCAAAACACTTTGTCTGCACAGAAACAAGACAAAAAGATGTTATTTTCAAAGGCTTTTCTTCTAAAATACAGTTTTCTGTTCTTTAACAGGCAAGAAAGGATGGGTTTCATACTGGTGGGTACCAGAACAAATAGTAAAATCCTCTTCTGAGTTCGCTCCCTGAGATACACTTGAACATTTTCACAAACCTAAACAAATAAAGGACTGACTATAGGGGAACAAACTCTGCTTATTTTAGGGAGAAACTCTAGGGAGCAACTCTGCTTGTTTTAGGGTACAGGACGAGAACAGTTGGTTGTTTCTGTCTAACACTAACCTGTAGCTCCCTTTCAACCCCATGAGCTCTTCCTTTTGTATCAGTGCAAGTTGGGAACTGATGTAAAACTGTTGGTTCTTTGCTGAAATAAATCTTTTCGTTTGTTTTGTTTTGTTGGGGAGTTGTATCCAACAGTATTCAGGGCTTACCTCTTGCTCTGAGCTCAGGGATCACTCCTGGGAAGCTTGGGCATCTATAGGGTGTGGAGAATGCACCCCAGTAGGCTGTGTGCCTGGCAAGAGGCCAGCACGACTATGGTCCCAGAAATATCATTAGTAATGATCCCTGAGCACAGAGTCAAGGATAAGGCCCGAGCAATGATGGGTGTGTCCCCCTGACAAAATCTCCTGGCCCCACCAAATAAGAATGAGTTGCAGACTCATTTCAGGCCATTTTCTGATGCATGGGATAATGATGAGATGTTTCTGCCACTAGCCAAACCAAAGCAATATCACAAAAACAGTGCAGGGTATGATACAAATGACACAACAGAACTGGCTAAAATCCTCTAGTGTTTCTGAGGCTCCAAAGATCATTCCATGTGCTTTGTATGAAGTATCTTGATGCATCCTCAAAGCAGCAGAGGAATTTGACTTTGATTATCTGCCTTTCGCTGGAGGCATCTGTAGCCTTGAGTAATGATGTGACGGGAACCTGGGCACCTGTGTAGGTGACAGAACTAAGCCAGCGAACAAGCCAGAATGGAACCTCTGGACTGACGTCCTCGACGATACTTGGACAACGATACCTCGATGATAGCTCTCAAAGTTCAGACTCGGTTTGAAGGTCTGCCATGATGGAATGGTTCTTTCTCTTGTGCTCATTGACCTAAGATCTCTTAGCTTCCCTTTATCTGCCATAAACATTCCTTGCCAGAATATTTCCCTGCATACACACTGCCCCTTCCTGGTATCATGGCTTTACGCTGTTGTGTCTACACCGTTTGGCAAGCTCTTCTCTCTCTTAATATCTCTTGCACAGTTTTCTATTCAAAAATCTGCTTCATTGTTTCCCTGTCTGTGTATTTATCATTGACAGACTAAGCATAGCCTATCAAGCTTTTTCTAAACTAACTTTATATTGTTGCTCTTCTAGAACATCCCTACCATTTACATAACTTCCTGATTTACTAAATGTGTCACAAGAATACAATTTATCTTTGTATTCCTACGGTAGCAGAAAGAATCTTTTAAGCACTGTTGGTGTGGCCCCTGCCCCAGAAAAAAAATGCATATGAAATACCCATAAAACTAAAAAATGAATTATCATTTATGTTCATGAGTTACAATTACTTTACATAAGAGATATTAAATTATTAAATTCATATAAATATAAAATTCAAAAACTGTGCTTTCAACTTTATTTAAAAGACTTTGTACATTTTACTATTATTTTTGTTATCATTTAGGAATCATGGTTGCAAAAGTGTTAACGTCTGTTGGCATTGCCAACAATACTAGGGCACACTCAACATCTCAGTAGTGTCCACTGCAGACTCACTGACCTCCCTACATTCAGATATTGAAGCGAAATTTCAAAGGGATCAGACTTGGAGCTGGGGCCTTAAGAAGGTCACAAAAGTATGAAATCTCATGAATGGACTGAGGGCTCTTATAAAGAGACCCCAGATATTTTCTTGCTACTCTGACATGTGAAAGCACAATAAGAAAATTGTCTTCCATCCAGGAAGGGATCCTCACCTGAAAGCTATTTTGTTGGCACTTTGATCTTGGATGCCTCAGTCACCAGAAATAAGTTTGCTCATTTACTTAGAAACCAGACTATGATGTTAAGTTCTAAAAAAATGAAATGAAATAAAGCAACATTTCAATGATCAAATTTTCTATTTTATGTAGTTAAATGTAGCTGCAATTTTGTTATTAATTTTGAAGTCCAATAAGACAGTGTACCGAAGCAGAGACCATGAAACTGACCACTATAATTTCTTCTAATATTTTGATAATTTTAACATTTATAGCATAATTTCTGTAGTAGCACTGTAGCACCGTCATCCCGCTGTTCGTGGATTTGCTCAAGTGGGCACCAGTAACGTCTCCATTGTGAGACTTGTTTTTACCATTTTGGGCATATCGAATATGCCACGGGTAGCTTACCAGGCTCCGCCGTGAGGGCAAGATACTCTCGGTAACTTGCCTGGCTCTCCGAGTGGGGAGGAGAAATCAAACCCAGGTAGGCTGCATGCAAGGCAAATGCCCTATCCGCTATGCTATCACTCCAGCCCATGGCAGAAAATATTCTCTAAAAAATTCATACATTAATTTTATTAGAAAATCTAAGAATTGTCATAAATACATTTAAAAACTCTAGTTATTTGTGCACAAATATAACAGGAACACCAGAAAACAAAGGAAATATCACTCAAACATGAGAAATTATTAAAAAGAAAAAATACTGAGTTCCAATATGCATTAGTAAACATGAGAAAGCATCACTATGAGGAATTATCTGAACATTTGAATAGGAACTAGAAATATCAGCAAACATAACATAGAAGATTCATAATTACTTATTTTAATGAATTAAAAAAATAGAACAACAAAAATCAAAATAAACAAAATGTAAGAAATCTCTGAAAAATCAACAACAGAGCAATAAATAATAATATACACTTATCCCATTTCTTTCAATGTATTATACCACTTAATCTTGTACTTTGTTATGTATAAGAAATCATTACTAGATGAAATTTTTATGTCTATTTTCTTTAATTTCATTCTTAATTTATGCTTATATTCCCTCCAATCAGATATATTTAGGCAACAAAATATTACGGTAAATATTTTTAATTATGTCAGCTCCTAATAAGTGGAATAACATAATGATTTTACTACAGCATATAGTCATTAATATAAATATTAGTAATGAAATAAATAACCTCAAAATATTCAACATTTAACAATTGATAATAACTTAATATAATTAATATTGAATGACATGGTCTATATATGTAATTAATTTATTTGTAAATTTTAATTGCAAGAAGCATATATTTGACATTTAACATATAAGATGGCATGCTATTTATATCAATTAACATAGTTATCTGTTGCCAATTAACAGTTTGAGGACTAATTATTATGAAATTGATTTGCCATAGACTACTATTTAAATGTTAATGTATTAAAACTCTTTTCAATTACAAGCCAAGTATAAAATTTAATTAAATAAAATTTATATTTATCTGATGCATAAAATAGCCAGATTGAATATACATAAATCAATTGCAAAATTTATTGTAAAATAAATATGTTCTATAGAAAATATTATCACATTTTATCTTTATGTAAAAAACGAAATAACTATTACTGACAGTAACCTTTAAGATCATTTTTGGCAGTATTAGGGTCTCATCGACAATGCTCAGGGCTTACTTCTAACTCTTCACTTCGAGATCACTCCTGGTAGATTTGGACACCATATTGAATGCCAGGGATCAAACCTCAGTCACCTGCAAGCAAAGGAAATACCCAACCTGCCGTACTGTCTCCCTGGCCCCGACTTTTAAAATGTTTGTTGATTATGTGGTTTCATAATTCTGATTACTCTAAGAATATTTAGAGCACCACTGAATAAAACAAAACAAAACAAAACTAAGGTGGAACCAGAAGATAAGTGTATGAGGGAATTGACTGCAAGAAGGAAGAAACCTCACTGGGTTAGACGGGAACCATCTTACCTTTTCTACCCATGGGCTGTAAACCACTGCTCCCCACTGAGATTGTGTTGCATTAGACTATTTTCACTGTGGCAAGTGGAAAGAACTCAACTCAAATTGGTTTCCATGGGACAGCACTGGGTGTGACCTTAGGAAAGCTGGAATGTTGCCTGTGTTCACATTGAAAGATTGAGTGCTCCTTCATCATTCATCTTGGTTGGCCTCTTTTAAGGAACATGACTTGGGGTCACAAGCAGCAGTGCTCATGGGCTATTCCTGGCTCTGGGCTCAGAAGAGACCCCAGGTGCTGCTCGGTGCACCAAATGTAGCACCAAGGATTTCAACTGGGTCGGCAGAATGCAAGGAAACTCCCTTAACATGTGTACTTTCTCCCTCTCTTTCTAATCCTATTAGTTTTTCTTTTTTTACTAGGTAACTCTCCACCCAGACAGGTTCTTAACCCAATCACTCTTCTCTGACTCAGGACTTTTTCTCCTGACAGCTAAATCTTAAGCATTTCTTTCTCAGCTAATTAACGAGATTCTCCAACTTGAGTTGCACTAATACAGATTAGTTCATATGTCCTTCTCTGAACAAATATGTGTAGACAATGAAAAGAATACTTGTAACTGTAAGCAAGAAGTCACATGCCTATCTATCCTCAGGGATCCCTAAAACATATGGAATCAAAAACCCATGCAAGTGGGCAGGGATGTAGTTCAATACTTTCTCGTGCGTGTGAGAAGAGGTTCAATTCCCCCAGTGCACATTCCCTCTAGCACTGCCTGGAGTAATCCCTAAGCACAGCCTGGTGTGACCCCAAGACAAAATCAAATCAAAACAGGAACCCAGGAAAATAGCAATAAAGGGAAAAAAGAAAGGGAGGAAGGAAAACAATTATTAAAAATGCTCTACCTCCCACACAATTGCTGATGCCTGTCTTCATTACATCTTCATCGTGGGTACTAGTTAGTTTATACTTTACCCTGGACACATCAATAGCACTGGAGAAGGATGTTCAGGAGTTTTCTAAAGCCTTCTGTCAGAATTACAGATCTACGGTGGAAAAACAAAACCCCAGATGCTCACTACAGGGACAGGTCACCCCTAGCCATTTCTAAAGCCATAATCTAAGAAAAAGAAAACTCAGTTCTAAATGGAAGCAATAATAGAGAAATGCCCTGTGGAGTACTAAGGCACAGTTGCAGCTAAAACATGGCCTTGCTTTTGAGTTTGTGGTTGCATCATAAAATTTCTATCCCTTCCTCCCTACCCCCCACACACTTAAGTTTTTCTTAAATAGATTTATAGACAAGAAGAGAAAAGTGAACAAAAAAATGCCTGTTAATAGAATGGTTTTACGAAGAGTCGTGTAGACTGTGGTCTGGATACTGGTCACGAATAGATGCAAGGACACAAGCGTAGGGGGAGGAAGAAACGGAATAATTTTGGATGACTCCCCCACCGGACAACTATACTGAGAGAACCAGGACAGGCCACAGCTCCCGAGGGGCCGGAGGGGCCAAGGAAACAGAGCGGAACCGAGAGGGAGAGGCAGGAGGTTTCAGGAATGGTGCCCAGGAGGCTGCCATCCTGGAGAAAAGCCTTCCAGCTCACAGAGCCAGGGTTCGTCCTGCTGGGCACCCAGGATGCCGGCTTTGTCCGTGCAAGGTCAGCCCCTGGCGTCAGGCAGCAGCAAGGGCATCCGGGCTGGGGTCCCAGACCTTCAGGAATGGGGGCTTCTGAGCAGAGAGGCTTGAAGATTGCAGATTGAAGCCAAGGGCGACTTGGTCTTTTAAGGGAGGGGGTGTGGGGGGGGGTGCCTAAAGGGAAAAGTGAAAGGAAGAAATGGACATGCAAGAGGCCCACTAAGAGACGGATGGGGAGAGATGCGTTTGGCAGGAAGAGGTGGAGGAACCTTGAGAGAAGGAAGAGAAGCAGGAGATTCAGCCACAACCGGCTCAGAAGAATCCACTGTTACCTGGGGGGCACTGCTGACTCCACAAGCAATGGAGAGGGGGCAGTGAAAAGTGAGAGGAGGAGCGATGAGAATGCACGCTCTCCTGAAGTCCGGGAGCAATGTTTGTGAGAACCCCAGCGGAAGGCTGGTGGGCAAGCAGAGATGTAAAGCAGAGCAGGGGAATTTAGCAGCCCGGGTCCTTGAATTGTTTTGTGTGTTTGGCAATATTCATCCTGATGATTACACTGTTGCTCTTACAGGAATTGTTAGTGGGAAAAATTATACCCTGAGTATATTAAATAGATGTGTGTCATTGCTAGTAATTGTGGAGTTTTACAAAATATCCTTTCCATCATGTACGGTATCTCTTCACTAATTTTTTTATTCATCGTCTACAACATGATCCATTATTATTTATAGTAAACACATCTTCTTTCCTTAAGTTTCAGTTACATGATTTAACAAAGTGGAATTAAAATGTAACCTTATAGAAAAAAATCAGTTGAAGATCTATTTTGTGAGGACATTTAGATACTGTAACGATACAGTAAAAGGGATCAATTTTAATTATGTATATACATATATTATAAAATGCTAAAATGTGGACTATTTTAAACTTAAATTTCTTTATAAATATTTTAACACAATTGAATCATATTGCAAGTTAAATAATTACATTTTAATACTCATAGAAAAGTATTAAGGAAAACTATGCAACAAAAAGGAAAAATTATACCTAAATTTTATATCATGTATAAGACTTCAGAATAAAGATATCCCTCATCAACTGAGTTAAATAACCTTTAGAAATTTATACCAGAAAACAAATAACACATCAACCATAGGGTAGAGTAAATTCTTATTATACATCACATACAAATTTTTATTAAAAAGCGATAGCAGGATCTATAATGTATGAATTAATGCATAATAAAGTATTCATCCAATTGTGAAAAGAGAAAGATGAAATATGAACACATATTTGTGCACGGTGTCTGAAGAAATAATATTAATCAGGTAAACATTTGTACATTTCAGTCACTGATCAAAATATTTGATGTTAATGTTGTGCTTCTGTGATGTGCACGTGAATGCAATTCTCTCGGCTTCCCTGGCAGATTCTCTGGACCAAAATATCAAGTGGAGCTGAATTTTTCATCACACCATATAACGTGTACATATGCGTATGTGTGAATTACAAATAAATGGTCCTACATAAGTGACACACAGCGGCTTCCCTGTGCAGGCTGCCTGCATGCTGCACAGGTTTGTATTTCAGGAGTTGGCAAGGCTAGTTAGGAAGCATTTCTCAGAGACCTGCCTCTCCAGCCGCAATTTCAGATGAGGCAGCATAGGCTTGATATTTTATTTATTTAGTTATTTATTCTCTCAGCAATCACTGCTATGTTCAAACAAGATGCTTGGTGCTGGAAATCCAATACTGAGGAAGAAGAGAAAAGCTCCCACTATAAAGAATGGAGCCTGTGATGAAAGAACAGTAGAGAGCAATTAGAAAGGAGTGCGCCTTGGGGCCAGAGCACATAGCGCCACTTACGGTCATCATAGCAAGGGTCTGGGGCCTATGCGTAATGCGCTTCTTATCAATTCTTTAATGTCTCCCTTCTTCCTCAAGTTATCTCTCTCCTTCTCTTACTCATACGGCAGACTTGGTAACTGGAAGTGAAATGAATGAAAAGTGCCTATTTCTCCTGGTGCTATTGAGCACAGTTGTACAGTGGATGGCTGGTCCCTCACAATGCTGCAGACTCATTTGTAAGAACGCAAATCATTTTGGTTCCCAGGGCCCCTATTTGAGCCAAAAGTCAGAGTGTTCCTATAGATGGTTCTCCAAGTGTCTTTGAATGTTTTCCTATCACTACAGTAGACTTTTGGGCACAGACATTTGAAAAGTATGTTAATTATAAATAATGCTTAAAATTGTGCAAACAATCATTTTCAAAGCTAGACAGTTTAAATTTAAAGAAAAATAATTTTAGGTTGTAAATTTTCATATAACTTCTCAAAAAAGTGTGAAATGTGACCCACTTAAAACAATATCTATCTCTATAAATAGTAGCTTTAAATTCTTTTAGAGTCTAGAAGTTCACAGTACTTTTTCTTTTTTTTTTTCTTTTTTTCCATTTTGGGCCACACCTGGTGATGCACAGGGATTACTCCTGGCTCTGTACTCAGGAATTACCCCTGGTGGTGCTCAGGGGAACATATGGGATGCTCGGAATTGAACCTGGGTTGGCCGCGTGTAAAGCAAACGCCCTACCCGCTGTGCTATTGCTCCAGCCCCAGCTCACAGTGTGTTTACCTAATGAGTGGTTAGCAACTCATAGTTCAGTGCAGAAATGTCATCTGTGTCACTGTCTTAATTTTTTTTTTTTGCTTTTTGGGTCACACCCAGCGATGCTCAGGGGTTACTCCTGGCTTTGCACTCAGGAATTACTCCTGGCGGTGCTTTGGGGACCATATGGGATGCCGGGGATTGAACCCGGGTCGGCCACGTGCAAGGCAAACACCCTCCCCACTGTGCTATCGCTCCGGCCCCCACTGTCTTAATTTTTTAGACAAAAATATTGTCATTTTTTTGGGCCACACTCTATGGTTCCAGCGCTTACTCCTATCTCTGTGCTCAGCCATCACTCCTGGTGGTGCTCAGGGAACCATAAAATAGTACCAGGAATTGAACCTCAGCTGGCAACATGTAAAGCAAACACCTGCTTTTCCCTGTCTCTGGTCCCACGCTATTGTATATTAATTAACCTAAGCGCCTTAGGCTTCATCACACTTCATCACTGCTCTTTTTTCTTTCCCACAGAGCAGGTTACAGTGCTCTTGCAAGCACCCCTAATCCCCCGACTTTATCTTTGTGCTGTAACCTCTCATTGTCACATTCCCCAAGTCAGTCTTGGTTACTTATGTCAAAACTTCTAGAAACTCTGCACTTTCTATTTATAGTGAATTGCTGCTTTTTTTATTTCCTCTATAGCCTTTTTCATATTTTACTATAGAGCAATGTTCTTTGCTTAAACACAGAAAAACCATTAATGCTAGGCTCCTAATATTGGGGAGTTGACTGACTTTGAAATATGTCTGCTCCTGGGCATCTGTCATAATTACTTGACTCAAACATCAGTTGCCATAGTTTCTAGAACTCCACAAAGGGAGGTTCCGTGGTGGGACTGGGATGGAGTCGGGGTGAAAGGCAAAGCTACCCCAGCATTGAAATCAGACAGTCTATAATTCATAAAAGCATGGTCTTCATGCAAGATGCTATGACTTAAGGGACAGGGTCCAAGGGAAAGGGAAAGTTAACTGGCCTATGGACTCAGTCTGGGATATACTGTAAAAGCCTCAGAGCCCAGAGAACTAAGTTTTAGTTTTTATCTAAGTTTCGTGTTTATCTAAATAACTGTAAGTACTATTAAGAAGTAAACTTAATTGTTTAATGTGTACAAATAAAAGGAAAGAAAAACGAAATATAGAAGTTCCTGGGAGATAGAGCATCTTTTTGAGTAAGTTCAGTCCCATACATATAACCCTTCAGATGTTCTAGAAGCATGCTAACAGTTAGTTACTCATTAAATGGGCCATTTTTGGCATCAGTGCATGGTCACCCATCTCTTGGTTCCTTTGTTGAGAAAGCCAGGAAGGTGGTTCTCAGCCACTGAACGCATCTCACACCCACACTGTGAACTGACACCACACTATCATTTCCAATCCAGTTTACCTATAATCACTTTAAATTCCTTTTGCAATATATGGACCTCACTTTAATTGAAATTTAAGCGCAAGAGTCAATATTCCTGCTTGAAAAACTTTCATTTTTGACTTGTTCCCTTCAATATTATATCTGAACATGATTTATGGAATACACATAATGTGGGGGGAATCATTGCCAACCCACATAGTCGGTGTGGCAAAGTGAAAAAAGCCTTGCTATGCTTGCTATGCACATGACCAGAAATACAAATTGGCCTCTTCTGTATTCCTAAAACAATGCACCTCGTCGCGGGCCCTTGGTGTCCACACTGCATGGATATTCATGAGTCCAGTGAAGCTCTCTTCGAGGCCTGGAGCACACAGGAGACTGAATCCTCCCTCTCTGGGCAGCATTTGCTTTTGACCAATAAAGAAAACAAGATGCTGACAGGTTAATTGACTCAGTCTGGACTAAGAATAAACTGGCTCGCTCCCTGTGATCGAGCTGTAGACCCTGGAGACTGTGGGGTATGTTTTCAAAATAGCTTTCATCAGGATTATCTGGCGTGATCCCTGGGGTCTGGCTTTATTAACTTGTCTGCTCCACTACTTAGTTTTTGACTCCCTGACCCAGGCACAAGGATAGGTCAATGTGGGAACGCAAGTGCTGGGGGGAGGGGGGAGGAATGACTCAGCAACTTTGCAACTCAAGAAGCAGTGCACGGGCGCACGGGCGCTCTTGCTGAAAGGGCTGGGTCGTGCTTTGCGTTCACATTAGTAGTTGGAAAGGGATTCTGAGATTTCGAAACTCGATTGTCACAGAGCAAAATCTAAGAGGTCTACAAGTTCGATTAGATCCGTCCTGGGCTTATTAATGTTAATGATGGCATAACATCCCATTCAAGGCAGTGCCAGTTCCTCTTGGGGAGATCACACCCCCTAAATACAGCAGTATAGTAGTACTACCAAGAAGAAATGTGTTATGGCACAAAGCTAAGATTTTTCCTACTAAGTAATGAAAGGATAGATACCAATGTAACATTTCTGAATATTTGCACAGTGACTTAGGGAGGGTGTATGTAGTTTGTTGATGTAATATACAGCCCATTGGGAAAGTATGTCAAATTATAGAACTAAATCATCCACACATCTCCATACACACATAGGGATAGAAATATACATAGAGCATACATAGATTTATGGAAAATCATCTCATTTCTTTATATGTCACCTCACTGTCATCTTGTTGCTTATCGATTTGCTCGAACAGGCACCAGTAACATCTCTATTGTGAGACTTGTTACTGTTTTTGGCATATCAAATACACCACAGGTAGTTTGCCAGGCTCTGCCGTGCGGGCAGAATACTTCAGGTAGCTTGCCGGGTTCCCCGGGAGGGACCGAGGAATCAAACCTGGGTCGGCTGCATACAAGGCAAACACCCTACCTGCTGTCTATCAATATATGTATATATATATATATATATATATATATATATACACACACGTACATACATACATATATATATTTCTTTATATGTACAGTTTTTTAAAAAATGAAAATAAATCCATAGTACTTAATTTCATTATTTAATGAATTCCTCAGTGCTTCTAGGTTTGTACCTAGACAAGAAACTAGATAAGCACTATGGTCACTTTACATTTAATCTTTCTTTTGGAGGGCCATGGGGGCTGCACAGGCCCTCTGAGATCCTCTCCTTAGTGGCAAGGTGGCTCCTATGAGACTGTGAGGCTCTAGTTCTGCCCCCGGGCCTGGGACCAACCTGAGGTCCCTGTAGCTCTGGAGCCATGAGATCAGTAGTTCTTACTACAATACAGGTTTCACTTGTAATTTTGAAGTGCTTTCCTGCAGCCTCAACTTTTTTGTAAGATTCAAAATTCATCTGCGCAACAAGGACTTACTTTGTAGAGCTTCAGGCCAAGTGCTGGGAATTTCTATGTTGAACATACTAGACATGTTGCTTGTCATATAGCAACGGAGAAAGCACTGAGGGAATTGTCTCCAACCTCGCAGTAAAACACAATTACAGTGCAGGACAGTGTGGGTGCTCATGGTTCCCGAGAAAGCCATTTGGTGGTTAATAATAATGGTCTTCGGGAGGAAGCAGTGTCTAAAAGAGGATCAATCTGAGATGTGCAAAGTGAGCTGATAGGTTAGGAGAAGCAGAGAATGCCCTTAGAAGCAGTGAGAGAGCCCAAGTTTATGGCAGACACATGGATAATAAAGGCACTCAATGTTTTGCTGGGATGATGCAGAAAGAAAAGGCGATTGGTGTTGATGAAAACAAATGCCAAAGCATCAGGAGAAGATGAGAGTGATGCTGAACAAGATATATGGGCTCTTGATTTACACTTGGTTGCCATGCACGGCAATGTTTGTTGGAGTCGAGAGTTTAGAACGAAATTTGTGATGTATGATTTTGTCACCGTGAATATTCTGTAGGTGCTAAAATATTACTTCCTGGATAAATTAAGTCAGAAAAATTGAGGGGATTCATCAATAAATGGCAATCATGCAGTAAAGGATGTATAATTATTTCTATGCAGGTTCTATAGAGAATAAATAATATTATTTATACTTAGTACCAGTATAATACTGCAATGCGGCTGCACAACATTTAATAGCCTAGTTCTCCCTCTGAGAGAACCTGACAAGCTACCGAGAGTCTATTGCCCACTTGGAAGAGCCTGGCAAGTTTCTCGTGGCATATTCATATCAAAAATACAGTAACAGATATATACATACCTCTCGGAGAGCCCAGCAAGCTACCAAGAGTATCCCGCCCACATGGTAGAGCCAGGCAAGCTACCCTTGGCATATTCAATACGCCAAAAGCAGTAACAATGGGTCTCATTCCCCTGACCCTGTAAGAGCGTCCAATCATTGGGAAAGATTATGGAGTAAGGAGAGGCTGCTAAAATCTCAGGGCTGAGTGTAATAGAGACGTTACTGGTCCTGCTGCTCAAGTAAATCCATGAACAATGGGATGACAGTGATACAGTGATAGTACCAGTACACAAATTACTAATTTTTAATTACATCTGAAAATATGAGAATCTATTGTTGAAATTTTAGTATAATTTTAAAAATTCACTGTTTTATGCCACTATAAATAGCCTTTCATAATTTAAAAGATTACATAGCTACCCTAAGATACAGAGCTGCCATTTAGTACGCATTGTGAATTATAAATAACTTTAGTTTTCTTTGCTATATGTTTTTAATTAGGAATGTTTAAATATTAACTCATGTCATTTTAGTTTAGTAGATATTAGTATAATTTGATATAAATATCAGAATATCAAGTTAAATTTGAAGCTCCTCTTGCAAAATGACAGGGAAATTTCTTTATTCTGAGTCATTCATGTAATTATTTCATTTCTTCAATTTACCTTTGTAGAAATAGTCTTTGTTTCTCTGTGTGGGAGAGATCTAAGGATTAAGTTTGAGTCTATTTCCAATTTTAGAAATCTCCAGATAGAAATACACTTTCATTGTATCTATTAGTTTAGTGAAACAGTTTGATTGCTATAACTATATCAAATATATTATTGTGCAAAAGGTGCATCCCACTGGCATAAAGTTAAAGAATAATATTAAACCATCAAATCCGCAAAGCTTTTGCGTCCAGCATATTAAAAGTATGTTTCATTTTTACTCAGGAGAATTTTTTTGAAATGAAAAACAATTTGTCACCACTAAAATTAGATACATTCAATTGTTAAGATTTAAAGCCTAATAAATGTCAAGTGATAAAGTGAATAATCAAAAATATTTTTCTATTCAGAATATGACAAAGGATATAAAATAATCATCCAATACTAAGGAGATCAGTTTTTAAAATATAGCACAGTTAATAATACACAAGTTTCATGAATCTAAGTAACACACATGTTCTATTGATGCTCTCTTCTTGAAAGATTATCAAAGAACATATACTCTAAAGATTGAACTTTTATTTATTCCAAAAATATCCAAGTTTAAAAGCCCTGAGACTAATAAAACAATCTTCGCTTTCTTTGGGTTTGGGGGCCACTCTCTGCCGTGCTCAGGGCCTGCTCCTGGCTTTGTCCTCAGGGATTGTCCCGGCAAACTCAGGGAACCATTTGGAAGCTGGGGATTAACCCCCGGTCAGCCCAAGCACCCAATTTGCCTGCTATATTACCCCCCTGGCTCGAGATAAAAAATAATTTTAAATGTAACTTGGGAAACATATCTTCTTAATTTACTGATGTAAGTTGTAAACCGAGCAAGTCTATTATCCTTTGTCTTTTATCATTTTATTTATCAAATAATGACAAAAGAAATAATGCTCACACTTGGATTTTAGTGTTGGTCTCTTCAAAGACATAAAAATTTATCACCGGACTTAGTAATAAACTTCAAAGTGTGGAAATATAGAGGGAAGTCGTATACAGACTCTAAGAGTCTGAAACTTTATTTTATTGTTGAATTTAGTGGCTCTAGTTATATGAACAGATGTATCAGGAAGAAGTATTTATTTACTTACATTTCCAAAAAAAATCCAATGAAAAGTCATTAGTCACAAGGAAATGGAGGAATGATTTTAATTTCAGAATTATTTAAAGTAAAATGATATTGTGAAATCGTGTGAGACGTTATTTATTGGTTAACAAAATATATAGTAGGGTTGACTATCCAAAACAATTTATGTCATTTTACTAATATTCATTCTTTTCTTTCCAAATAATAAAAAATTTTGATTTATTGAGTTTGTAATTTTACCTCTTTTTTTCAAAATGTATTATGACCACTTTGTAAGACAAACAGAATTAGGTTAAGTGGAGGGTTTTAGATGAAGACTGTTATATGTAAGAGTTTTGTGAATTCATTACTTTTTTGTTAATTTTCTATTATGACCTTATTTTATAGAAAGATGGGACATGAATTTCATTTTAGTCTTTCAGAAAAAATATCAGGTTTTTGTGGCTTTGGCTTAACGTTATTTTACCACATTGATCTACATACAAATTTGAAGCATTATAACCAATAATCAAAATGTTTAATCCAGTTTCATATTTTTGACTGGGAGTTAAATGACACAAATTTTCACAATAGTTCAATGTCTTATTATGAGTCCTATTCATAATTTTTAAATGATATACTTAATTTAAAAATATGTTTAATCATAAAAATGATATGATACATAATGTTTTATCGTCTTACTGTCATTTATTTTCATCATTGGGATGAAGAAAATTAAATTTCACAAATATTTACATGTATAATATATTGGAACACTTCTACCTTATAATAAATGCAGATTTAAATATAAACCAGATGTTTATTTCCCTAACAAGTATAAACATAAAACAAATGTCTATTTCCCTAACAAATAGCAATATATAAGTGTAATATTATGGAAATACACTGAGATGTCTACATATTTCTTCACTAGCAAAATACTAACCAGACACTGAGATATAAAATCCCATTGTTAAACAGCAGCTCATCCTGCTTATGGGTTTGTCCGGTGTCTGAACAATGACCAAAAAAAAAGAATTGTGACATATGTTAGTCAGCTTTGACCCTTGAAACTATGTAGTCCCAATGTGGTCTAACGTCCCAAACATTAATTCCTAATTTCAAGGAAGGTAAGGACTAGCTACTATCAAATAAGCCTTAAAGACAGTTGCTCTGTTTACCTATGACAAGCATATTGTCTGGTTTAATGACGTGAGACACCTTTTAAATTTTATGTAATATGTGTGTATGCCCACATATATGTTTCCAAGTTTCTCTTTGTTTAAAACTAAGAAACCAAGTCTCTGTGATATTTAAAGTAAACCATTTAGACAAATTGAAAGAAATGATATCACTATAAAGGAATCATATTATTGTAATTCTTTATATGCAAGATAAAAAGAGAGTAAACCCAGCAATCTATTCTTGTAAAAGGAAAAACAAAAAGAGGATTAAATCGTGTGTGTTTATCTGCACTTCATTTTCTGTACTTGGTGCACAGTAAGACTAAAAACATATTTTATCGATCTTGGTATCTCCATTATTTTTGAAGAAGTGTTTGAAACAATAAGTTGTACAAATTTCACTTCTAATATTAGTAATATAATACTGTTTCATTACTGATTTGAAAAGACTAAACATTTCTGTTGCAGATAACTATATTTGTAAAACTTAACTAAATTTTACTTAATTAAAATTTAACTCAGGGTGAGCCATTAACTTATATATTTAGAGAATCTATATGCTAAAACATAATTTATTCATGAAATTAAAATATACCTTAATGATTTATATTTTCTATACAAATTAAGTCATGTTTTTCCTAGGGATTTCTCATCCTGAACCATAGTCTATGAAACTCTTGGCCAAAATTTATATGGAGTCACATAACTGAAGAGAAGGGCGACAAAATTTATTTTGAAAAAATTGTGATTTATTCTAAAAAAAACTTAGATTTTTGTATCTATATTACTTATAAAATCTTTTCTTTATTTTTGTTTTTGTCTTGGAGCAAGACTCAGCTGTGCTCATGGTTTGTTCCTGGCTCTGTACTTCAGGGTCCCAGAGCACCGTATAGCGTACAGCATTGAACCCGGATTAGTGGCAGGCAAGACAAATGCCCTACCCACCCACAGTGCTATGACTCTGGCATATGCAAAAATTTTTTGAGCGTAAATAGGTAATCGAGAAGGTTTAAGAATCTCTGTCCAGATCACTAAGTATTGCAATGAAAATACACATATATTTCACTTTATTAAAAAGCAATGGCAACTCAGGCTTGGGAGCGAGATGGAGCCGTGGAAGGTCCTGAGGCTCTGAGCTCAGATGCCACCTCACGTGTGTGCGACATGTCCCCTCCCCGCCCTTCTGCCCCCTCCCTAATCTCAGGAAATAGTTACTTGAAGTTATTAGAGAAAAGGTGGGTTGGGTGGGAAAATAACCTTTGTAATCCAACAAGTTTTAGAGGATGGAAGGGATAAGAGACCAGAGCTGGTTGTCAAAAATGTCAAGACTGAATCTAAATATCATCTTGTGATAAAGAGGCACAAGGAAAATATGAATTTCTACAGAGGTTTCAACCGCAGAACAACGACCCTTGCTGTAGGTGGAAGGCTGACAATTTCTATCGAGTGACTCCATAACTACTGCAAAATAAATTTTGGAATTATTTTATTATTTAGTACAAATTGTTGGTGCCAAAATTAAGTCCCTTTCTTAAGTAAAAATTATTGTTTTGTGAAAAATAAGTATATAAAATGTATAATGATCTCAAATATGATAGCTGTGTAGAAGACAAAAAAGAGTCAATTATTACTAAAATATGTAAAAGAAATTATCTGTTACTCAAAAACTTAGGGTTCATCAATGAATTTTAAGTAATTTCAATGTAACGTCAATACTTATATAACAAACTTATCAAAAGACACAGAAGCTAATAAACTTAATATATTTTAGAAAATGTGCTTTTGTTATGAAAACAAGATAAATGCAATAACTGAGCTCTAATTAAGTAAAAAATATTGTAATGTTGAAGTTTATTAGCTGAATTGTAGATTATGGTGAAAAACACCAGAAGTAATATCTTCTCGTAAAATTTCTTATAAGTATATTTAAGTTATAACAGAGAAATACTTTTAAATTTTATTAATGGAGTTTTCAACTTCTTGTACCCACCTCATTTATTTCTTAATCTTTCCTTGTTCATACTATCTTTCTGCCAGATATTATTCAAAGATAAATTTCAATTGAAATTACAACTAAGTGAAGCTTTAGAGGACTAATAAATTAACTTTACTTTTCCATCTAACCTTCATGTTATAAAATTAGCAAGAGTTTTCAGAGCTACAAAACTTAAGATTTTGCTTGAATTCATTATATATTTTGATAATTTCTTTCAATGTCTACCCAGCAATCACATTATAAAGCAGTTTTACGGGCTCTGGAGTGATGGTACAAGAGGTAGGAAATGTGCCTGGATTACACCAGACCTGGGTTTGAGTCCTGGGTTCCCCCATAGTCCCCTGGGCCATGCTAAAGTAATTCTTGAGCACAGAATGAGGAGTGATCCCTTTGCATGCTAGACATGTTCCCCAAATAGTTGTTTCATGCTCATGTGTGATTTTTCCTTGGATTCTCTCTCTCCACACACACACACACACACACACACACACACACGCATGCGCACACACATTGTGTAAATATACACACTTGGTATTTGGGTCACATCTGCCTGACAGTGCTCAGAGTTACTCTTGTTCCTAATATAGGGATCAATCCAGTAGGGATTAGGGTACCATGTGGACTGATGGCTATAGGATCTGACTTATGCACCCAACAGAAAAGTGCATCATCACTCTATTATCTCTCTGGCCTTGATATATACATATATTTTATCTGACATTATTTGCAAAATATTAAAATGATAACATTCATTTTAATATTAAAAGTGAATAACAGGTGCACACGAACATGCAAATCTTTAATTAATTATAGGTTCTCTATCCAACAGCAATGTAGGGATGAACCATATTTAAAACTGGGCTAAATGATCACAAACATAAAGGAAAATTGCTCCATCAAATGGTGGCATTTAAAATACAGAGAGCCACGGGCTACAGAAATGGTCTAGAGGGTAGGGCACTTTTTTCGATGCAATCCAGTTGGAGTTTCATCCCCGGCCCTCCATATGGACCTCTGATCCCTTCCAGGAGTGATCCTTGAAAGCTGATGGATTTACTATCCCCCCAAATGTAAAATATAAAATTTCATCATAATTTTTCTCCACTTTACAATAAGTGCCCAACAATTGTTTTAAAACAAAATATTTCTATTTCCTCAGTCTATAAAGATGTTTTATATGTATATTTTTATGTTTTATATTTATAATGAATTAGGAAAGTATAATTTTGAGAGTGAACACTCCCAGGGGTACTGTTGGCTTTGCCGTGAGGAGTCATGCCCGGTGGTGCTAAGAAAATCCTACGTAGTACCAGATTCCTAACAGCTTGGTTGCATTAAGACTGTGCCTTAACCCCTGCGACATCTAGCCCCTAAAAAGACATTTTTATTCTGTGGCCAAAGTGATAATTTAAAGTAACTATATAACTTTAAAAATCAATTTGAGGTAAAGAAATATAACCATGATATAAATCATCTTGCAATTACTATTCAATTATTTAGGGTTTGATTTAGCTGGGGATATCGATTTTATTCAAGAAATAGGTTTTGAATCGTTTCTCTTTCTTCTTCTTCTTCTTCTTCTTCTTCTTCTTCTTCTTCTTCTTCTTCTTCTTCTTCTTCTTCTTCTTCCTCCTCCTCCTCTTCCTCTTCTTCCTCCTCTTCCTCTTCTTCCTCTTCCTCTTCTTCTTTTTCTTCTTCCTCTTCTCCTCCTCCTCCTTCTCCTTCTTCTTCTTCTTCTTCTTCTTCTTATTATTATTATTATTATTATTATTATTATTTTGGTCAGTAATTTTGGACCACACATGACTGTGCTCTGGACTTTGTCCTGATGGGCTCAGGACACCATCTCGGGTCAGGGATTGAACCTGGGTCAACTGCGTGCAAGGCAAGTGCTCTACCTGATGTACTATTTCTCAATCCCCAATTTCATTTTGTTGACTTTTTATAATTCATATCTGTGGTTATTCTAATGGCTACTTAAACAGTAATGAGGGATCTAGGATGAAGGTTGCTGGCAGAGCTCTTGTCTTGCATCTGTAAGGTTCTGAGCTTTTTCTCTAGCACTGCAATCATGATGATTCTGTTTGTTGTTACATAGACAATATATGCATAGATGTATATGTAGTGTTAACTAACAAGGACTATTATATATTAGACATCTTTTTGAACTATTATACTGACATAATAAGAATGATCTAATCAGTAAAACCACCTCTACCTTGCTGCCTGTAAATATATAGTCAATTAAATGTACTATAAGACATAATTGAATATTATATTGGTTTATATTTAAAATGATCTGTATTGGTAAGGAAGGATATCCAAGATAAATTCTAGTTTTTGTTTTTGGATAACATCTGGTGATGCTCAGGGGTTCTTCTGGCTCTGCACTCAGAAATCACACCTGGTCATTCTCAGGGTACCATATAGGGTGACTGGGATCAAACCCATATCAGTCATACGCAAGGCAAGTGCTCACCTGCGGAACTAGCACTCAGACCCCCAAAGACAAATGATTAATTAAAAAATGAAGTTAAGATCAAGTGATAAAAAAATGAAATTAAGATCTAGTAGGTACACCATATCTGTGATGAATTAATATGAGCTCCTTGTATTTAGAGTTTCTTATTTTACCCCTCCCCCATATTTTGTATAGACTAAATACCTTCACAATTCTAAGCAGATGGTATGTTTTCATTAAACACTAATAACAATTACAAAAATGGTACAAAGAAAAGATAACATATTGAAACAAAGGGGTGCATAATTATTTAAAACATATGGGGCAGAAAAAGAACAAGGTTAAAATTGGAAGCTTCTAGATCAGAAATAGAACAGAACTGATAGTATAAGCACTAGAACAGATATATAGAAGACCCATTTTTACACCATTCACGAAAATTTCCAAAAAGGTAGTGAAGACAGAATATAACAACTGCTATATGTAGAAACAATAAATATAAGTAGGAATTGTAAATTCACAATTGTAACAAAGCATTTTGCTCTCTGTGGTCTTGAAATAACTGGTTATACATTTGCCATTTATTTAGTATTTTATAGCTATTTTCTATCTATTTAGCACATTATCTGATACCTTCAAGGTCCCCTAATCATCAGGGTGAGCAGAATTGCAGGGATGTTGTCATTGAATGTCCTACTGACTTCCCAGTCCAGTGCCACCATCTTCCGCTCACCCTTATCCGTGCGGAGCTGTGCTGAAACAGTGTTGTCTAGTTGGGTTCCACAAAGGAGCCTTGCTTCCTAGACAAAACCTTGTGATAAGTGAGGCTCTGTAACATTTGAAAAATCATTTGAAGGGATTAAAGGTTATTTAAAGACTGAAAGTCTAATATTCTACTTCACAGTTGGATGTCTACTCCCCCACCAGCATCGATTAGCTGCCTCTTTTGAAAGGCTGCAGAGATAGTCCAAGAGAGATAGGAGGACAGAGAGAAGGATTTGCATTGAGCTGTCCTGCTTCCTCGCTTATCTGCACAGTCAAGTGGTATCATTTCTCCGTGAGTTGAAAGAAACTGCCGAAGATGGCCTGATTAAGCCGTCGCACTGATGAGCCACTTCGGGAGGATCACCTGCCAGGGGACAAGGATGACGAAGGAGTGGGATGGAACTGCACTTGGATTTTCACTCTTAGGCCATCGTGAAGCCTCGACACCCTGCAGTCTCACTCGAGAGAGACAGAGCGCAGTGTACACCGTGGAGAAGACATTGACGGACAATCAGTGGCAGGTGGAGGTCAAGGACAATGAAGAGACAGCTCTAATCACGGGCAGCCAAACAGGATTGACTCTTACTCTTAAGCCCTTGAGAAAAGAGGGGCTCTGAGCATTCTTGTAGCCACCCACATGCACCTGTACCCCTGACGGCGAGCGGGATGGAATGGGTGGAAAAGCCCTTTCAGAACTCTTAAGTCCTAAGATCAGGAGCACAGCCGAACCAGCAAGGAGGAGAAAGAAGGCATTTAATTTGAATAGGACACAAGTTTGTATTTTTTTAAGAGAATAGATATTCTATCACAGACCATCATTAAGTTGGCATAGAACCAAAAGAGCTCTAGGGATCAGCAATTAACATTCTGGAGAACAAGTCGAAAAGAAGCCATTGGAGAAATATAAAACCATTTAAAGGTTTATTTCCCTCCAAGTTTATTTAGACTGCTAAATAAATTAGTTACCCAAGGAAGCAATAGAGTCAATTGGAGCAGAAATGGTAATACGCCCTTGCCTGAAGAACAAGAATCAGACTTGAAAAATAAAACCACAAGTTTACTTTCTTGAAAGAATAAAGATTCTCATTAAAAAGTGAACAATACAAACATGTTTTTATTCACACCACAGATATGGACCCTCAGAAAGTACAGAGTTAACACCAAATATTTGCTAGAGATCATGAACCAGAAACCAGAAAATTGTGTAGAGGTGACAAAACATTACCTGGTGTCTACCTGGTATCGTGTATAGTAGAACTGGTCAATGTGTAACTACTTTTAACTTTGAATAAAACCTCAAAACGAAATATTTTGGAAGTTAAAGGTCTTTCTCAGTTAGAGTTAGACCAGGTAGTTTTTTAGGGAAAAATATGAAAGAGGATGGGCTGGTCATAGTCTCCCCCCAAAAGATGCTCAATCCAAATATAAACCAGCATGCTGAGACAGTGATTGCTCTGAGTATCTGAGTTACATTACTAGGGAGAGAACCTGTAATGGCTTTTCACTTCTTCATCCTATCTTTCTATATGAGAGATTCTCAGAATATGGTTTATAGAGGTGAAAGTTTTTATCATGAAGGAGCAGCTAGCAAGCAATGATTTATGGATATCTTCTTCGGCTGTAGTTTTTTCATTCCTCTCTCTCAATATTACTTTAGAGACTTGTGAGCAAGCTTGGAGGGAATTTGGTGGCAAAGACAAGGATCAACAAAAGACAACTTGAGACAGGAATCAAAGGAACATGGTCACAGAAGTTTATGATGAAGATGGTGGTGTGGTCGATAGGAAGATCCCAAACACCCCCATGTTCTCAGAAAATCTAGCAGAAGGAGCTAACTATGAGTGGGAGAAGAATTTAGGCTGGAAGAGCTTTCAAAGTTCCTCATCAGGAAAGAGTTTGGGATAACAGTGAACCTTCAGAACATCTAAACAAATAAAAGAAAATAAAGCAGACATTGTAGTAAAGATATACAATGTAAGATAGACACATAGTCATCCCTAAAGTCAGTGGTGTATTGGTCTTAGTGATAAGCACAAATTTTTCTTTTTATATTTTCTGAAGTATAAATATTCTCATGATTGCAATTTCACTGAATACAAAGTTTGAAAGAGCTATTAACAAATGACACTCAGGAGTTGATGTGACTGGTCAAGTATTTCACTGGCTAAAGTTTGCACTATAGTTCTGGACTTTCCAATTGAATGGAAGAATACATTTCCATTACAGAAATAGTGGCATGAAACACAATTCAAATCTAGGAAAGTTGCTTTTAGTGCTCTACTTAATACTCGAAACCACCTCAGGGATATTCAGGGGTTACTTCTGGTGAGGAGTTTGGGAGTTGTTTCCAGAAGTTCTCAGGGGATCATGTGGTGCGGGGAATTGACCCGGGGTCAAACATAGCCTTTGAATTATCTCTCTAATCCCTAAAACTGGGGAAGTTTTCAAGAATAAATATAATGGCACTATGAATGTTGTTGGGATGCATACTACCTAAACGTATATTTCAACAGCCAAAATGAGGTCTTATGAACTTAAGAATCAATTGGCTTTTGGATATGAAAATAGCTTAAAATATCTTCATTCATATTTAGAAGTCATACAATGCAGCTATATTTTACTTGGTAAATCAGTGATAACCATGTAAGAAAGATGGGAATTATGCATGAAGCTCTTAATCCACAGCTACATAGATCTCACCAATAATTCTCACACAATACAATATTTTCTATCCAAAGATCATAAAGAGCAGTTTTATAGGTCACTTGTCAAACATGAGTGGGATCCATATTATTGACCATGTATTCAGAGTTGGGGTTTCAAGGAATTCATGCTTTATCCCTTGCGTATTTTAAAGACGACAAGCGAATAATCTAACAAGGAGCAGAGTAATAGAAAAGAAATCCAAAATGAAGCTTAGTAATAATGTGTATCACCTAGCATACATGAGAGAGACCTCAGCATACAGGACTGAGGAATTCACCCACAAGGGGACTTCAAACTCCATCTGCAACAGCTCAGCCTAGGAAAAAGGAGGTGGATGGGGCGAATAGAGGGTGATGGAGCCATGGGAGCATATGGGGTCGGCAGAGTAAACAGAGTCAGGGCAACTACGCTGGCTTGCACCTGCTTTTTCACAGTGAGCAGAGCTGAGGAGATTGTCTTCCCCATGTGCCATGACCCTGCTCTTAACTTACAGTTTAGTATTATGGCTCTTGGCCTGGACCATTTCGATAGCAGAGTAGCTCACAGCTTACCCTGAGTCCATCCAGACCCTCATCGGTACCCTGCTCTTGGACTGCTAGAAACTAAGGGTAACAGAGGGTTAAGCCAAGAAAATATGAATGCCCAGGAATAAATAATTTGGACTCAGTGAACTCCCATGTTACAAAGCATAGCATCTATTGTCTTCCTGTGTCTATACAAAAAGGACATTGCTAAATATAAATAAGCCATGCAAATGACATAAAGGAAAGAGAAAGGCAGTAGAGGATTTTTGCTGCTTGATAGAATTGGGTGTGCCTCAGGGGCACTGTTGCGGGAGGGGCTCCTGGGGAGGAGCAAGGACAACCCAATGTTATCCAACACCCATGTGGGAGAGATACTCCAGCAGAAAGATTCTCCTTCACAAGGGATTGATCTTTCCCAAACTTCCCTCCCTGAAACTACACCTCTGTTAGACATAGCATGTTGTGGTGGGCTTTGTGTCGGGGTATTGAATATCTGTAAGCCATAGCATTTATATAAGGCATAAAGGGAAAATGAAATTTAAATACATTGATAGATATAAATACAAATGTCATATTTTGGAGTCACAGGTTTATATTCTACCCTACAACCAAGAAAAGTATATTTTTGCATTCATCTCTATTAGATTTTAAGGTGTAACACTAGTGTTTGCTGTGTGATAATTTTCTCTTACTGTAGACTGTTTCCTTGTATATTTTGAAACCTTACATTTTTTTCTTTTTTGCATTTTGGGTCACACCCAGTGATGCTCAGGGTTTACTTCTGGCTCTACACTCAGGAATTACTCCAGGGGGTGCTTGGGGTAACATATGGGATGCTGGGGATTGAACCCAGGTCAGCTGCTTACAAGGTAAAAAAACACTCTACCCGCTGTACTATTGCTTCGGCCCCTATTCTGTAATTTGAGATTATGAGCCTCTTGTCTCTGAGAATATTCTTTCTCTCGTGCCTGTGCATTTTGCTGCTGCTGCATTCCAGGACCTTGCCTGGCCTAGAGTTGAAGAGAAGGAGCCTCTGACGCGTGGAGGAAGGCAACTGGAATCTTGGCCATCTGCAGCTCTTAGCCGCAGAAACACACACACTAAATCTATTTATAGAATTTTTGAACCTCACCCAGCAGTAATCAAAAATTACATCTGCTTATGTGCTCAGGGATCACTCTTGGTGGGCCTTGGGGCAATTTATGTGGTGTCAGAAATCAAACTTGGCTCAACCCCATGCAAAACACATTCCTTACCCATTGCACTGTCTCTCCAGCCCTAATACACACATACACATATATCATGTATATATACTAAAATTGCATATATATGTGTGTATTTCTGTATATATGGATGTATATATATGTGTATATAAGTGTATATATCATATGTATAGATCCATATATTCAGAAACACACATATATATACAATTTTAGTATGCACACAAAAATATACATAAATATATAATTACATACACACCTATAAATATAAATTTAATGTGTTTCTGGGGGGAAGAGCAATATTATGAGAGAAATGGCAAAGAACTTCTAAAATTGGTTAGTCTGCTCACAGGCTTGGAAGTTAATTGCCTCTAAAGTTCTCCTAAAGCAGCATATTTGACAGTGAGCAAGAATCAGAAATAATAGTCAACACCCATAGGACACCTCAAGCTAATTGTGTAAATCGTAAAGGGAAAAAAGGAAAAGAAGGTAAATTCTGAAATAGAAATTGCTGGGGACGAGGGGTTGTGCGGTCGGTCAGGCGTGTTCCTAGCCTACGGCTGCCCCGTGACTGATCCCAGCCTCAGGAACAGTCTCCTCAGCACCGATACCCAAGCACAAAGTCAGAAGTAAGCCCCGAGCAGGGATGGGTGTAGCCCACAAGTCACAAAAAAATAGAAGTTGTTAAACAATTCAGCTAACATTCAGATTTAGGTGCCGTGTGAATTTTCTTCCATTTTTCAGGCCATAATTTTCCATTATCTTTGCTAATGCAATGAAACAAAAATTCTATATTGTTTAATAATGCATAATATGTCACTGTCATCCCGTTGCTCATTGATTTGTTCGAGCGGGCACCAGTAACGTTTCTCCTTGAGAGATTAATTGTTACTGTTTTTGGCATATCCAGTGTAAGATGCAGAACTTTATAAGAGCACAGAAACGCCATTAGCGTCATCTAGTTATAATTATGTAAGCTAATTTTCCCGTCAAAATAGAAAAAGACTTTTGTTTAAAAATTAAAGTGATGGACTGTAACGATAGCACAGTGGTAGGGCATTTGCCTTGCACGTGACCGACCTGGGTTTGATTCTTTTGTCCCTCTTGGAGAGCTACCTACAGAGCCCGGCAAGCTCCGCGTGGTATATTCGATATGTGAAAAACAGTAACAACACATGGAGACGTTATTGGTGTCCGCTAGAACAAATCGATGAACAACAGTACAGTGCAACAGGAGATGGATTAAAGTGATTCCCATTTGATAGAACATTAGCTACATGAAATTATTTTAAAATGTTAAATAAAAATAATATTTTCAGGTGTTAAATATTTATCATGATAATTTCTGTTGTTAACACCTCTTTGTAAATGTCAGTTGAAATCTTCATGAGAATTCTGAGAGGTAGGAATTAGTAAATCCATTTTGTAGATGAAGAAATGCAAGACTCGTCAACATTGAAAACTTCCAAAATGATTTAGGATATAAAAATATACATGCATGGCACTTCAAATCCTTGAAAATGTATTCGAATAATGTCTATTTGAATTTGTGCTACATAGAAAATATTACAATAAAATATAAAATACTGAAACACACATGGTTATGTTTCTGTGTATAATAGATGTGGGTATGCAGAAAATTAGGAGAGCAGCAGCTTATGTTGGATTTCAAAAACATCTTTTCTCTGATGCCGGCTTTATCCCATGCTAATTACATTTTAGTGAGATCGGCTTATGGATGCATTTCCTTATCCTTTTTCCAGGTCCTTAGAGAATTTTGTAAAACTGCAATGTGCGTGTATTAACTATATGTAATCATTAAAGTAAGCATACTTACAATGAGAACACACTTATTATAATTCATTGTCTCTTTAATTCATCATAATTGGCCGAATTGGATTATTATTAATTTTAGAGTCACTTGCTTAGCCTCTGAATTGAAAAAACAAGCCTTAAGTGCAACATTGCTCCACAACCAATTAAAGTAAGACCTGATTAAAGAATCACGAAAACATATGTCACCAAACAGTTGAATTCCTGTGAACTATTTTTATTAACTTAGGAATACAACTATGACATCAACTACATATGCCACAAAATGTTTTTGTAATATGCTTCATATCTAAAAAAAAAAACCTACTAAAATGTGTAATTTAACGACCAGGCCTTAAGTCTAAAACAACTTTCCAATATCATACAAATCTGTGGTAGGAAGACCTAACCTATTAGTCTTTAAATGATTTACATCATTGTATTTTTATTATTATATTTTATACAACATATCTGAATAGTATTTATGCTTTGAATGAATAGAGTTACCATACCTCAGCACCACCGAAGTGACCCAGGCCCCCATTAATATCCTGATTGTCCGAGTCCAGCTTGTCACTCGCTTCCTCTCCCTCTACTTGACTGTCCAAGGTCAGCGTCTGTCATTGCTTCCTGCTCTTTCATTTCTCTATATGCTACAGATGAGTGACGTCATCCTGTATTTTCCCTCCCCCCTCCGACTTATTTTGCTTAACATGACACCCTTTAGTTCTATAACAAAATTTCAAAATTGCATCTTTTTATAGATGGTATATATATATAGCTAGTATATATATATGCATATATTTTTCCATTAATTTGCTGTTAAAAATTGGGGTTGCTTAGATATATTACCTAATGTATTTCTTACTGCAATAAAAATCTGTGTGCATATATCTTTTTGAATTAATGCTTTGTTGGTATTCATAATAGATTCTAAGAAATATATTCACTGGATTATATTAAAAAATATAGTCTTAATGTTTTTCCCATACCATCAGTGCTTATGTTTTACTCCTGGTTCTATGCCCAGAGAATGGTGCCAGGTATCAAACCTAGGTTGGCCACACAGATGGCAAGCATCCTGTTCCTTGTACTATCATGCGGGCCCTTGTTTGACTTTTTTGAAAACCCTTCCTACAGGGGCTATTAGGGCTGGAGCGATAGCACAGCGGTTGGGCGTTTGCCTTTCATGCAGCTGACCAGAGTTCGATTCCTCCGCCCCTCTTGGAGAGCCCGGCAAGCTACCGAGAGTATCGAGCCCGCATGGCATAGCCTGGCAAGCTACCAGTGCGTATTGGATATGCCAAAAACAGTAACAGTAAGTCTCTCAATGAGAGACGTTACTGGTGCCCACTCGAACAAATCAATGAGCAACGGGATGACAGTGACAGTGACAGTGACAGGGGCTATTGCTGGCTCTGTGCTCAGGAGTGATGCTGGCCTGTGCCTGCAGAACCGTAGAGGAGGGATATCACTGGGGTGGGCTGCAGACACAGAAAGTGCCTTAAGCCTCGCACTATCTCTCAATCCGTGTTTTGTTGTCGTTGTTGTTGTTGTTGTTGATTGCTTTATGTATCTTAGATATTAAGCATTTATCTGATATATTACATGTGAATAATTTTGCTCATTGGGAAGGTGTATTTTTCAAAGAAAAATTTGGGTTTTTAAGGTATAGTCTCACTTACAAGTAATGTGGTCATTATTATCATTATTTTATTGATAAATCACTCCAAAGGTTGTTGAACTAGTTACTTTTTTTTTTTAAGTCTAAAAATTCAAATGTCTGGAGTCGCTGCGCCCGCCGCTCCAGTATGACCGAGGAGGACAAGGGAGCTGCTTTGGACACCAGCAGCCCACTGAACAACTTGCAGTATGTGAACTGAGCGTTTCCGCCAGGCCGCCCCTGCGGGGGCCCGGCGCTCCTCTTTCTTTTAATCTCTCTCTCTCTCTCTCTCTCTCTCTCTCTCTCTCTCTCTCTATCTCTCTCTCTCTCAACCCCTCTTGGGCACAGCACAGCCTCCACCCCACTCCTCTGAGCACAAGATGGATACAGGGACCCAAATGCGCGGCGCGGCTTGCGGGAGATCGAAGGGCGGGGGAAGTACTGGTCTCTGCCCACCGCGGACACTTAAGGACAGTGCAGCCACGTGGGCTTCCCAGTTGCTGTGCCCGCCGCTCCAGTATGACCAAGGAGGCCAAAAGAGCTACTTTGAACACCAGCAGCCCACTGAAAAACTTGCAGTATGTGAACTGAGTGTTTCCGCTTGGCTGCCCCTGCGGGGGCCTGGTATTTCTCTAGGTTTTCCCATCTTATGAGCACCATAAAAGGGTAAAAGATTGTAGCGATAGAATTTCAGGCAGAATTTTCCCTGGACTTTATACAGAAACCTAAAACCATGCGGCCGCTGACGTGGTCGCATGACCTAATATCATCTAATCATCAGCAATATGAAATGGTTCCTTAGTAATGGGTTGGACTTTGGGGAGACCAAAAAAGGGTAAAAGTTTGTAGTGACGTGTAATTTCTGGCTGTACTTCCGCTGGACTTTATACAGAAACCCAAAACCGCGCGACCGCTGCCATGGCCGCGCGACCTAATATCATCTAATGATCAGCAATATGAAATGGTTCCTTTTCAACGGGTCGGACTTTGGTGGGAAATCCTAACAAGAATAGTAAGTCTTTTGTTGAAATATTGAAGACAATCAAAGTGGTAGCCATCTCTATAGACTGAACTAAGCCATATCCCCATGCCGGCTAAGAAGAAATATCCTTCCTTCTCGGGAAGAAACGCAGCGTGGCGTTAACCATAGTATGATGTCCATTAAGTTGACACGGACCTGGTGGCATGGGAATGGGATACAAGGGAATAAAGTATTATGTACATGGAACAGCGGGACGCTGGTGGAACCTTGAGCCGGGGCTGATATCAGCGCACTACTTTTGGTTCCAGAAACTGCTTGCAGACTTTATACCAGACTATCAACTAAGCCAGAGCCCCATGCCAGCTGATGACGAGAAATAACCATCTTTTTCAGTTTCTTTTTCCCTTTGTCAGGCAGCGTGGTGATTACTAAACAGGCGTGAACTTGGTGGCGCGGGACAAGGGGGGAAAAAAATAGAAAAGTTATGTAACAAACAGCGGGACTTAATATCTCTACTTACTCAGCAATGGAGAACTACCAAATGCTTCCTTGACAGTAGGACTGTCTTTTTCTTTTTGGGGGGAAACCCCAGCAACAATAGCGGGTTATGTGTTGAAACATAGAATGCAACCAAGATAAAGCGTAAACGAAGTGAAACTTATCACTTACAAGGGCGGGGACTGGGGGGGGCGGGAGGGGGTGGGAGGTTTACTGGGGTGGTTGGTGATGGAATAGGGGCACTGGTGAAGGGAAGGGTGTTTGAGTATTGTATAACTGACATAATCCTGAGAACTATGTAACCCTCCACATGGTGATTCAATAAAATTTTTAAAAAATTCAAATGTCTGAGAACATAAAAATCCCTGATGAGATTTTCAGCTAAGGGAAAGATTCTCACACCACCACCATCAGCTCATGGCAGTTAGGCATTCTGACATAGTAATCTTAAAGCTGGTGATAAAAATTTGGAATTTTGACTCATTTGGGGTGTAGTTTTATTATTCCAGACCACTGCCTAACGTGCTTGAGGGATCTGCCTCGCCATTGCTCTGGCTCCAAACATAGTCGGAGCAGCCTTGCAAGGGTCTCTAGATACTCTGTGTGACGCTCAAGACTCCCTCACAATACTGTAACTCAAGACTGCCTCTCAAGGCTGTCACTCAAGACTGTCTCTGAAGACTTCTACTCAAGACTGTCATTCAAGACTGACTCTCAAGGCTGTCACTCAAGTCTGCCTTGCAAGACTGTTACTCAAGACTGCCTCTTAAGGTTGTCTCTCAAGATTGTCACTCAAGACTCTTTCTGAAGACTGCCACTCAAGACTGTCACTCAAGACTTCCCTCAAGGCTGTCACTCAAGAGGTCCTCTCAGAACTGTCACTCCATACTTCCTCTCAAGACTGTCTCTAAAGACTGTCACTCAAGACTGTCTCTCATGGCTGTCACTCAAAACTGCCTTGCAAGACTCTCACTCAAGACTGCCTCTCAAGGCTGTTACTCAAGACTGTCACTCAAGACTCTCTCTGAAGACTGCCACTCAAGACTGTCACTCAAGACTTCCTCTCAAGGATGTCACTCAAGAGTGCCTCTCAAGGCTGTCACTCGAGTGCCTCATAAGACTGTCACTCAAGACTGCCTTGCAAGACTATTACTCAAGACTGCCTCTTAAGGTTGTCTCTCAAGACTGTCACTCAAGACTCTTTCTGAAGACTGCCACTCAAGACTGTCACTCAAGACTTCCCTCAAGGCTGTCACTCAAGAGTGCCTCTCAAAACTGTTACTCCATACTTCCTCTCAAGACTGTCTCTAAAGACTGTCACTCAAGACTGTCTCTCATGGCTGTCACTCAAGACTGCCTTGCAAGACTCTCACTCAAGACTGCCTCTCAAGGCTGTTACTCAAGACTTCCTCTCAAGGCTGTCACTCAAGAGTGCCTTGTAAGACTGTCACTCAAGACTGCCTCTGAAGACTGCCTCTTAAAGCTGTCACTCAAGACTGTCACGTAAGACTGTATGATGTCACTGGTACTATGACCTCAGCCTATTTGCAGGAACAAAGGGACTCCAAGGGCTTCCATGTCACAAGTGGGTGAAAGACTTTCTCTGCTTAATATTCCCAGGCAGCACCCTGACACCTAGTCTTCAAACTCATCTGTTGATACTGAACTAATTCTCTGTTCCTTTTCTCTTACTGAGAGTCTGCTTCTATTTCTTGAAAGCGTATTACATAAACTAATTACAATTCCAAAACACACACATGGGCCGGATATTCTGAGATTCGTGACAATTCTTAACCACTAAAAAGCTCTATTTAAAGTCACAATTATATTTATTGCACCAATTTTGTTTGCATGAGAAGGTGAAACGCTGGAGATTTGATTTAGGCATCTGGTAGAAAAGTTCAATAGAACATAACTCACAAGGCAATGTCCAGGAGACAAATTTTACAAGTGGGTATGCAAACCCCGTCAACTTTTATCTATTTTTATGTCTTAATTATTGGGCAGGTAGCTAGTATTTTTTATAAATTCTTTATTTTCAAAAAATGCCGCATAAATGATTAAACTTCTAGTTGCAGTTAAATCTAAATGAAATAAGATAGCAGAAGTCTTTGAAAACATTGATCTGTCTGCATTTCAGAGACTTTCATCCATCCTTGGTTTGTACTGATAAATTCTCCTTGCCTATTAACCTTTCATAATGACTTGTCTCAACTAAACACACTGGGGTACTGAATACTCCAGTAGAAATCCCATATAGTAATATCTGTGACATTAATTACTTTTAGTCTTCCATGAGAAAATCAGTCTGCAATAGTTTTTAAAGAATTAAATATTTGATGACTCTTGTGCATTTTAATTCATTTGAATAGTAAAAAATAAGCGATTTTCAATAAAAAGTATTGCCATTGCCTTTTCCCGTATTCAATATAATGTCTTAATAGGGGATTTCTCCTAGATTGCTTTCTGCACTATAAATGGAAAATCCAACAGGAATCTTTTATAAGAACAAATATAAGAATATCTCAGTTTCATTCTTTAAAAAAGTTCAAAACATTTCAGTGTTTTAATAGCTGACAAAGTGGAACCTAGAGACAGTACAGCAAGGAGGGTGCACAGTGAGATTAAGTATCCAAGGCATACCAACATCCTGGTTCTATCCCCAGCAAACCAGAGGGTGCCCAAGCACACCAGGACTGTTATCTGAGCACAGAACTAGTAGAAAGCCCCGAGCAGTAGGGGAAGTGGCTCTTCCACTAACAGATAAAAGCTGAAAAATAAGTGTTTATTACTTAAGTCTTTATGTTAAATTATTTACAAATAATAGAAATACAATTTTGCTGCAATAAATATTAGAGTTGCATAACAAATACAAATAATAATAACATTAAACAACACTGAAATGTGATGAATGATATAAGCAAACGTGGATGTTCTTTGCTGGCTTCAACAGAAAATGATGTATGAAATATGTAGATCAAAAATAGAATATTTAAAAACATCATATATACATAAAAAAGATTTAAGCACTAATTTATTTTTTTTGTTTTTGTTTTTTTCTTTTTGGGTCACACCTGGCAATGCACAGGGGTCACTCCTGGCTCTGCACTCAGGAATTACTCCTGGCGGTGCTCAGGGACCCATATGGGACACTGGGAATCGAACCCAGGTCAGGTGCATGCAAGGCAAACGCCCTACCCGCTGTGCTATTGCTCCAGACCCCTTAAGTACCAATATGTCCCATCCTGCGGGACCAGTTATTCAGGGGTCCGAGGAGGAGCTACCTCAAAAAGTCATGGGCGAGAGAGAAGAAGGAGACCAAGTAAGGGAGTGTTGTCAAGGTCTCATTTATTGAAGGCAGAAGCACAAAATATATAGTCTGTAGGGCAGGCCAGAACAGGGGTCAGGAGGGGGAACCAGGGGTATTTGCATAAGGGGACTTGACGGACCGGAGCATGATTTGTCTGTGTTTTTTTGTCCCCAGCACAGGATGTCTGTCTCTGTAACAGTTCAGCTATTATCTTGTGATGCATGTATTTTCATAATATCCTGGTGGTTAATCTTTGTTTAGGGAATGGCCAAGTTCTCTTTCCCAAGGTTTCGGCCCCCAACACCAATATATGACATACAATCATTATGCTATGCATAGTCAATACTAAGTTTCTCTTTTACTAGCCTTATACTTCTGAAATAAAGAGTTAAGTAAGATCCAAAACATACCAACAGCTCAAATGAGCTCATGCGTCCCCTCTCCTTCTACCTACCATCAGTATGACTCCTCTGATTATCTATTAAACATTTCTCTGACATGTAATATTTGAATAACTACCTACCCTCTCCAATCTGTCATCTATTTGTCCATATTATCAGGACTTGTTATTGTATATGGGAAGTAAAAACAAGGAAGAGTTAAAGGTAGTGACCATTGTGTAACTTACAGATGGAAGCTGAAGAGAAAGAAGAATGGGTTCAGTTTTAGAGACAATGATTTTGCTGTAACTGTAGCAATGCTTCTCCGTTTCATATTGATTGTGACTCTCTTCCCATCTTGTTTTCTTCCTGCAGCCCCCATTATACTGGTGTTCAACCCCCAATCCCCTGTCATGACCCCAAATGTATATGTGAATGCATTTATATGTTAATCTACATGTGATTTTCACTTATAGACCTTTGGAACATCCTGGGGGTCATGTGGCCCTGGTGGAGAAGGAGTGGGCAGCAGGAAATCCAAGGGAAGGTACTGGGAGGAGGGATTCAGATACATTTGGACGGGTATTCAGAAAGAGCAGGAAAGAATATGGAGCAACACAGTCATGTCTCAGATCACACTAAGGGAGTCAGTGCGATGACTGGATGATGAACGACAGGTGATCTTCACTTCTCTGTGACAGATAGGGTAGCAGGAGAAGGGGATGCAAGGAGTCAAAGGGGTGAGCATACCCAGATTATCCCTCACCTTAGATTGTAGAAATGAGAGGGACCAGGAAAGAGAGAAATAAAGGTGGGGGGCAGGTAAAGGAATAGGGATCAAGTTTATCACACACATAGAAGGATTAGAGTTGTGGTATATCTAGACATCTAAATCATAAACCACATAAACCTGCGATCCAAACTACAACAGAACTTAAAATAGTCAAGGAGGGGGACTGAGCAACAGCATAGCGGGTAGGGTGTTTGCCTTGCACTCGGCCAACCCAGGTTCGATTCTCAGCATCCCATATGGTTCCCAGAGCACCACCAGGAGTAATTCCTGAGTGCAGTGCAGAGCCAGAAATAACCCCTGTGCATCGCTAGGTGTGACCCAAAAAGGAAAAAAAATATTCAAGGAGACAATCGGGGGCTTGAAAGGGAACCTGAGCACACTGGTGGAGGGAAGTTAATGCTGGTGATGAGATTAGTGTTGGAATATTTTATGCCCAAAATTTAACTATGAATAACTTTGTAAATACTGTGCCATACTATTTTTAATAAAAGAAGGAACCAAAACACAACTTGTAATTGCACAGAAAAATGAGAATTTTGAGTAACTTAGAAGACTATTTGGAAGAAAAGCAAAAGAGAGCAGCCACATCAGAAAGTCAACAGGAGAATATACAATGAGTTGAGAGAGCAGTGAAAAATATAGAAAGTTTTGTCTCCAGGTCAGCCAAAGTTGCTCTTGATAGAATCCTAAGTAAATGCAGAGCACTAAGAGTATGCATGATGGTAAGGCAGCATAAGAGTTCCCTCTATCATATGTTTTATTGTCATATGCATAATATATATTTTAAGTCTCTGTCAATAAATATGAAAAATATGAATATTATACATTTATATTTTATTTTTTCCTGAATTTGTTTCTTATGGAATTTTGATTCTTAAATTGTAAAGGTATTTTAACATAGATAAGCATGATGATGCTGATTTCAAAAGCATATAATTTTATTTTAATAATACATCTTACATAAATAAATGATGCAGTCTAAATATCCTAACTGAATCATTTTCTCTGCATGCTAGAACTCTTTATATAGTTAGGTAGCAAACAGAAAGAATAAATAATCTATTATTTAACAAAACCTGAAATCCTAGCATTTTGAGATTCTAATTTAAATTCATAGGATTAAGTAGGAGCTATTTATAGTTTTCAAATAAGAGAAGTAACAGCTGTATGTGTTTAGAATATTATTTTTTGAGATTACTTGGAAATGAGAATAATGATAACGGAATTTATTTATTCATTTAATAAATATTTACTAAGCATCCATTGGTCTTCTGGACACTATTTGAGTTCCAGGGATAAAATCAAGAATCATAACGAAAAAAAATAGACTCCATGTATTTTCTTCTATTACGAATTTGGAAGTGTATGATAAAGGATATGATACATCTATCTAACACTTTTTTCCACATGAACATATGTATACATACAAAGAAGAAATATATAAAACAGACTACAAAATAATAGGGCCTGGATTTGACTGAGGTTGTGGTTAAATGGCATCTCAGTAGAATATTGAGGGAGTGAACTATAAACAAGTTAGGGAAGAAATTCTGAGTCAGTGGGAACAGGACATCAAAAATCCAAAAATACAAATAAGCGTTACAAATTGGAGAGTTATCCAGAAAAGCCAATTGTTTACCGTAACTGTAGCAAGGCAAAACCAAAGGACATGTATGTGGGAAGGGTAGAATGGGTCCCCTATGTTTGATTCAGCTGAGAACATATGGCATCATTTGCAATTAAAGGGGAGCCTACAGCATAATTTTTTTTCTGAAGAAAATCAAGTACACTTTTACATGTTAATTTGGGATATATAGTCATATAATTATTCTGAGTTATACTTTATAGAGCAACGGGTACTGAGACATTCATAGCTTGTCACTCTACAACAAATTTCTCATGGAAAAATGCCTCCATCGGTGTAGAAATTGTCTATATGGGCTGGACCAGATGCCATTCCCAGATAGACTGTCACACAGTCTTGAGAAGACACTCTTGTTCTTTAAAGTAGGAGAAATGAGCACTTAGAAATCCATCCTAATGTTTAAACTTCATGCGTTCTTTCTAGCTAGTGATTGGCCAGAACACACCCAGGAGCTCACCAAATTCAAGTGGGAAAGAACTGGAGTCTTCAAGGTTCAGACCTACTGCTCGTTATACCGATACTCTACCTAGATGGTCAGAAGTGAAGCTGGCTAACGAGTGCCAGCAATTTATTTTCTTTAACAGACTCCTTGGAACTTTCATCAGAGAACCTACTATTCTCATCTGTACAAGCATTGATGAGAAATGGGATCCCTCCCTTCTCAAGAGTCGAACTATTCTACTCTCCCTAGAATAGTTGAATAGTTGAAAACATAAGCCCTTGAATAGAATGGTCAGATTCTGCTTAGTTCTTTCCAACTTAGAATCAATTCTGAGCCCTAGGCAAGGCCTGGTTGTGTTCCCCATTTTCCAGCTTGAATAGTTTTCCCAGTCTATTGTTCCTGAAGGCCTAGAGAGAGGGTCACTGCTGCAAACTGCAAGGGTCTTAGTTCTATTCTCTCCCTGCCACAATCACGCTGGCGCGGAAGTCCCCGATTCCTAGTTACCTTCATACTCACGACTGTATCACGCTGGCAAGGAGTGTGATATTCCTGGCTCACTCATTCCTGAAATGTTCCTTTTGAACCGTGTGAATTTTGCTCTTAGTCATTCAAGAAAAAAAATCATGATTGCTAGAGCTATGCAGTGTTTTAGGTACTTCCTTGTGGGTGTTTTATTTTCTCATTTAATTTTTGCTAGTAAAACAATACATGTTATAAATATTTAAAGAGTCATGAAGTCAGTTGCAAAGGCCATCCTGAAAATGTTTAATAGACTGAAGGAAAAAACACTTATATTTGATAATCTCCCACTATTTACCTTTGTTTTAACCCTTAGAACAAAAAAATAATAAATGTGAAATTCATACACTGACATGAACTATTATTATGGAAAATGAATATGTTTCCATACAGATTGAACTTAAATAAAGGTTCTCATAAATAATCTTAGGAGAAACTATTTAAATGATGCCTGATTACAACCATAACATTAAGAAATGATTCTACTGACAAAAGCAAATAAAAAAAGAAGATATTATTAAAGTCTGAAAATTTTAGATTTGTATTTGCTAGTAGAGGTTTTTACTTTAAAAAGTTGATGTTAGTTTCTTGTCGTTGTTTTAGCCTGATCCATCATTACTTAATCATCCAAAACTTCTTTGCTAAGCTCCTTCTGTGTCATTCCCTTAGTTCTGGAAATGGAGCAATGAGGCTAGACTACAAAATCTGTCTCTTCATAGAGTTGCTTATGCTGTAACCAGTTAAAGTCACCTTGTAAAAAGGTTTGCAGTACTAAGCATGGGCTGGGGTGAGCCAGAGCAATTTCTGAATTAATGTCTGAGGAAATTCTCTTAGGGAGGTTTGCTCTCAGTGATGGTACATACATGGGGAGAGGACCCCTTTCTAAAATCAGGGAGAGGGGCTGTAGGAAGATGAAACTGAGCGCAGAATGACGCTGACGTCACGACTCTTGGCAGGCTGCCACGGGAAGGGAAGACGCTGGAGGCAGAATTGGACGGAGCACGGCAAGCTGGGAGAAAGACCCCCACAGAGCCGCCCGTAGCACCGGGACCAGCCCAGAGATGGGCTTGGCTCTTGCCTTCCCGGTGAAGAATAAAAGTTTGGAAGGGATCATAAGGGTGGGAAGAGAATGAACCTATTTGCTCCCTGGAAGTCCTGTGTGGGGCTCTTCCATCCCTTTCTTTCTCTCACTGGAACTGGGTGTCAGGGAAAGACTGAGACCAGTGAAGAGCCCCTGGTGGCCGGGCTAGAGGTAGAATGTGGCCACCCCATTAGGCGCTCACCGGTGAGGGCTCCGGGGTTGAAAGGTACAACCTCTACAAGGTACAAATGGTTTTCTTTGTTTGGCAATAAAATGAACATCTGTGTGCATATATAACTTTTAAATTAAATCAACTTTACCAAATGAAACATTTAACCTAATTAGGTACTAAAAGTCGGTGAAGTTTATTTGGTAGTTTCAAAACACAACACAACTTCTGTAACATGAAAGCTAGTAGAGTGATATAAGCTTTCCATGGCATACCATCATTTCTCAGGTCTTATTCTATCAATTCCGGACAAGCGGGAGGATATTTGGTCTAGGAAGAGGGCATGAATTCTTTCCTCCCACTTCCTCTTTTGCCTCCTCTTTATTTTCCTCCTCCTCTTCTTCCTATACAATTCAGGGCACTCTGGACAATGAAGTTTCTGTATTAGGCACTAAGAAGTGAATATTTTATTTATCCAAGTAAATTAAGAGGATTTGTAGAAAAGTATCTATCAATCTCTGTCGGTATAACTGTTGGTATATAGTTTCTAGATAACTCCTACAAACAGGTGTTAGCGATTTTAATTTCTAAATAAGAGCTATTAATAAGAAGTAAATCATTTCAAACAACACTATCCATTGGATTTTTGTTAACCGAAAAAAGTGTTTGACTAGAATTATCCTCCATGTTTTTAACTTGCTAATTACTAGGGAAAGAGAGTAAGGGGAGAAAGAGAAAGGGTAGGGAGAGAAAGACAAGGGGTAGAAAGAGAAAGAGGAAGGATAGAAAGAGGAAGGTTAGAAAGATAAAGAGAGGAAGGGAAAAAAGAGCAAATAAAAGTATTGATGAGTAACTTTACTATTATCTTAAAATGGAAAATTGGTTATTTAAAAATTGATTTTATATTTTATTACACAGAATTTTATTAAATTCAGTAAAGTGATAATTATAATTGTGTCATAGATTAGTAATAACTATTAGAAAATTAGGAATGACAGGATTGATTTACCCAGCTTTGTATGTAAATTGATGACAAAAATTAAAGGAGAAATAAAATTATATAATTTCATTCAAAAATCTCATATTACTGTGACAATAATAGATACTTCTGCAATAAATCTGTTTGGCTTATTAATTTTGCATAGCATTTTAAAATGCTTCAACAACTTCCTTAATATACTATTTTTCTATTTATCATTTTTGGGCCACACCCTCCAGTGCTTAGTGCTTACTCCTGATTCTGTTCTCTTGGAGACCATCTAGTTTTCCAGGGGTTGCACCCAGCTTGACTGCTTGTAAGGCCAGTGCACCACCAGTAAAACATCTCTCGAGCCTCAATCTTAATATACTTTTCATAATCTGTTATGTTTTTTTTACTTAAAAAATAAATCACTGTGAGATAATGCATTATAAAGCTGTTCACGATTGGGTTTCAGTCTCACAATATTCCAACACCCATCCTTTGGCCAGTGTAATTTCCCAGCACCAGTGTCCCCAGTTTCTCTTGCATGGCCCCCAACTCCCAATATGTGTCATTTTTAAAAAGAAAAGGTATATATGAATGTAAAAAAAATGCCTTATAAGATTTTACTCTGAGAAATAGATTAATGTTAAATTTTTGGAAATGTATCAGTTGGAATAAAGATAAAATATTTTAAGTGCAAACTATCATAACCATGATATTAACTTCTTAAGATACAAATTGTAATACGATTCATTTATATTGATATAGTTAATTCAATGGAAAATTATATGACCTAGTTTTATGAATGCAATTAGCAGTTCAACTAAATCTTTTACTCTGACTTGCTGAAAATATGTTGGTGCCCATGAGAGCCGGCAGGGTGCTATCTATTTTAAGGAAGATTTAATAGCAGGTAATGATCAGCTTTAGGATTCCTCTTTCATTTAGCAATTTATCAAATTTTTAGAAAAGTAAGTTTGCATATATCCAATAAAGAAAATTTACTTTCTAATTTGTATTAAGTAATAAGGAAGAAACAAAAATGATTCTCCCCTTTCTTTTAAATTCCCAAATTGAATTTACCTGATAGAGAAGCAAAAATAAATAATCTTTACAAATAACCTAAAGTGATGATTTCATTTTTACAAATGAGAGGATAGTTTCTAGTTGTAATTGGTGTGGAAGAAGATGGGTAGGTTGATATCGGTACTTTGACTCAATATTAAGCTTCAATTTATATCTTAAAGTATAGTGAATAAAATCGGTGAAGTTTAAACTTCTATCTTACATGTTGCCACTTGAAAATATCAGTGATGCCTGCGATTGCCAAACTAAACAAAGGCACTAAAATACTCTGTGGTTGAGGTGAAACAGATCTTCCTTTCTGTTACTTTAATTCTATCTTAAGTAGAAAGAGTTTGCAGGATTTTTATAAGCTATCTTTACCTTTGCTTTAGTTTTTTGTTTTTGTTGGGGAGTCATACCTGGCTATGCTTTGGGTTTACTCCAGACACTGTGCTTAGGGATTACGCCTGGCAGGGCTCAGGGGAATATATGAGGTGTCGGGGATCAAACCTGGGTTGACCATGTGCAAAGCAAATGCCTTACCTGCTGTATTCAGTCCAGCCCATACTATAAAACCTTTTTGGAAATAAAACAAACCCTCACCTATGTTATTCTTCACTAACTTAAAAATCTTCAATATTTTATGTCTGATATTATAATTCTAAAACCTGGGCATCTTTTTCTAATGTGGGCATTTTATATCTAATGTTATTGTCAGTGCCACAAGCTGCCACACACCCACTGAAAAGTCACTGAGGCCACACCTGCCCCGCCCTGTGGCTGCAGGGGTTGAATCAGCAGCCTTAAACCTGCAAGGAAGGTGCTCTAAGTAATCAAAGATCCCAATTTCTATTTTTTTTAAAAAAGGTAACCATGATCATTCAAATTAAAAAATGGTTTGATTTTAGCTCTTCCTAGAGACATGCATTCTATTTCCAATACCTCAGCATTTAAAAAAAGTCTATTCATGCACAAAAGATGCATTTAGTCTTTCCCCTGAACTACTCTTTCAGATGTCCACTGTTCCAAAGATGGAATAATCCCTTGGTTCCCTGTGACCAAATAGCTGACTTTAAACAACGATCTTATCCTTGGTGCTGGGTCTGACTTAAGTTAGAAGTTTTTAGTTAAAAGGGTGAAGATTGTCTGAGGGGACAAAAAACATAACACTGTTCTTGAACATTTTGACTCATCCCAGTGAGGTCCTACCCCATTCCTCTTCTTCCTTTCCTGATGGCCTGAGTGACTACTCCCTTGATTAGTCAGCCACGACTGTACAAGGGCCAAATCTCTGGAAACATGAATGCATATACACATGCATACTCAGATGCTCGCACACTGACAAGTACATGTATATACACACATATATAAATATTTGCACACATATGTACATGTGCACACATATGCAACTGCTGAGAGAGAGATTCCTTCTGACTTCTTCATTGCAATTTAACTTAAAAGTATTCTAAGGATGGCCAGAGAAATTGTGTAGGGGTTAAGGAGCTCATCTACCTTTTATAAGGCCGATCCAATCCTAGATCCCTGACACCACACAGCACTGCCAGAGGTGATCCTCAGGACCAGCCCTTGAGCACAGAATAATGAGTAAACCCTGAAGATAGTAAATACTCAAAATTCTTCAAAAGTGGGCAATAAAAGATTCTCAGAAATCCAATTCCTATAATAATCAAAGTTCCAAAGCACTTCTTAATTGTCCTGTGTCCTCATTCATATGTTCATTTATCCCCTCACTTAACCCATGTTCAAGTATCTACATGTGCTACCAAGTACCTGGACTTCAGCTGTATTAGGGAGAAAGCGCAGCTTCTATGCACCTAGTAGCTAATAGTCCCAATTTGGAAAAACTACTAACAGGCGCTTCAGTAAAACAATTTGTCCGGGGGTGGGGAGGTTAGGGGAAGTGTTTGAGCTACTCCTGGCCTGGCAGAGTGCAGGGCACCATTCAGAGTGTGGTACACATGAACTTGAGCTGACTGAGGGCAGAGAAGAGCATGTCACAATCAGAGTCTATCTAATTATAAATACCAGCCCTGGGGATCAGACCTCTTAGAAAAGCAATTCCTTTGTAGAGGCAATGCTTCATCTTCCCTAAAATACAATACATGATATGCTGTGTGAGTTCTGTAAATAACTATTTGTTGCTATTAACTGCCTTTGTTAGTTGAGTTTTTAAAAAATGATTCCTAGGAATACATAATGCTTTAGATTGAACCAAATCTCTGAGATCTTTACTATATGCAGAATTCTATAACAATATCAGACTATTTCTGTGGGGGAAGGCATAATGTAAAGTTATTTTCTTTATGAGTTATTTTCTATTTTACTACAGTTATTGTTACTAAGATCTATGTACATCATTCATGCATGTAAAGTTACATTCATGAATATGTTAACTACCTAAATCTCTATTACTTTCCATATCAAATATTAAATTAAGGTCAATATATAATAAATCTAATAAAGTCTCACCAGAACTTAAATCACCAGCTACTAATTCATACACAACTATACATCACATATATAACTTTTTCTATCAGAAACATAATAAATTAAATTAAAGTCAACATATTTGGCAAATTTTACTTTGCAAAATGAATAAAAATGACATTATCTGTAGCACATTAGTATAACTTAAATCACAGTGAAAATGTATAAATCTCCGAAATGAAAGAAGTGATCAGAAAGCATGCCAGAGATTTCAATTTTTTGGATTTTTTTCTTCTTTTTGGGTCACACCTGGCGATGCACAGGGGTCACTCCTGGCTCTGCATTCAGGAATTACTCCTGGTGAAACTCAGGGGACCATATGGGATGCTGGGAATTGAACCGGGTTGGCCGCGTGCAAGGCAAACGCACTACCCACTGTGCTATCACTCCAGTGCCGTTCCAGAGATTTCAGAGCTTCTAATGGGATCATCAAAATGAAGACACTGTGACACAAAGAAAACGTTCAAAACAATTCCAGAACTTCATGTGATATAACCCCAAACAATCATGCAACTCCATAATGAAAGATCTATTTAAATTTTCAAAAAACATTAGTAACTTTGAGGGAAAAAATGTTAAATAAGAGTTGGTAGAATGCAGTTTTCTTGTTTATTGAGGTAACATGAGTTTGGAAGGTGGTCTGTGTATGTGCAAGGGGAGCCTTGTAGAAAAATTATTTGGATACTTCATCAGGAATCAGACATTCCAGAGAAAGAAGCAGCACAGAGGTATATTTTAGCATATTTTCTAGTCACAGTTTGCCTCACTTCCTTTTATTTCATAAAAATCGCTGCCCCAAGAAAACCTTTGCTGGATCCTGGCATGTGGGTAGGCGCTTACTGAGAGGTGTGACTGGAAGAAGTGTAAATGCATATGCCATAGTGAACATCACCCTCCCATCTGCAGCTATTCTTTTCAACATTTCTTAGTCTAAAAAATGAACAGAGCTAGCACGCTAGTATAGGAGGGAAGTCAGTCTTCTTGCAATATATCTGACCATGGTTCAATCCCCGGCATCACATGGTCCCTTGAGCACTACCAGGAGTTATCCATGAGCACATAGTCAAGAGTTAGCTCTGAGCACTCCTGGATATTACTTCAAATTAAAGCAAAACAAAAATAGAACTGACAGATATAGAGAATTTCACTTTTAAACCCATATCAGCTAAGGAGGGAAATAAAAAGAAAGCAGAAAATTCCCATCTAACAAGGCATCTTAAATATTAAGTAAAGAAGTTTCTGCTTCTCTAGTAAGAGAGATTTTAGTGGAGAAATGAAATGAAAAGAAACAGAGTATGAGACACTTGTGATGTTTTCCTGGCTGTACCAGTCTGCTGATACCATATCTAAGTTCTCTGATCTTGGTGGACAGCGGTTGAGGGTGAGGTCAGTGAAAAGGCAAGATTCTGATTGCATAGATGATTCCAAAAACTGAAGATTTTCCGAAGTATAATAAATGATAAATGCATGCTATATATTACTCTTAAGGACTAGTTTTTCATCCTGGAGCAATATTAATTTCTGAAAAAATATTTTTAAAACATCTTCTGTTAAAGGTTAAATAGCATCTTGTCAAATAAAAGCATACCAGTTCTTAAATAAAAGGGCAGGTATGTTAATATACCTTGGATTTTCTTGCACATATGTCTTAAGTTTTATTGGATGAGTACATGTGACCTTTATGTCTATCAAACACTGAAATTTTATGACTAGAATTAAATAACTTTAATTTATTCCTATAAAGTACAATAGGAATTGTGATTTGTCACCAACTATTCTACGGAAGCGATTCACTGCCAATCATAAATATTTACATGCCAATGATGCAACTGTCATCAATAGCTAGCTCTGAATCTTTACATTTACTGTATCAACGTCATCCAGTTGCTCATCAATTTGCTTGAGCAGGCATCAATAACATTTCCATTGTGATACTTGTTGTTACTGTTTTTGGCATACTGAATATACCAAAGGTAGCTTGCCAGGCTCTGCCATGTGGGTGAGATACTCTAGGTAGCTTGCTCAGCTCTCCGAGAGGGGCAGAGGAATCGAACCTGGGTTGGCCATGTAAGGCAAGTGCCCTATGGCTGTGCCTTCACTTCAGACTCTTAAAATGCCATGGTTGAGATTTCAGATACCAGAACCAGCAGTTGTAAATTAGCTGAAAGAATTGGTGAATGATTTAAGATAAATATGGCAATATACAGTCTAGGTTCCCAAAATTCTTTGGCATATCACTCTCTTCCCAAATAGAAAAAAAATCAAAGTATTCAACAGCCCCTGGCAATTGACCTTAAGTGAAGAAGCAGAATGAGCCAGCCCACAGCTGTCCACAAGTTCTTATATGGATTTTAAAAATAATCTAAATGTATTTTCCAAAAATTAAAACTTGAGTCAATTTTGATGTTCTTTACTCCTAAATGTTCATAGTTATATTTTATAACAATTTTCTATGAATATAGACATATACATACTTTTATATCCATTTCTGCAATCTTGTAATATTTTGTAGTACTGCAAGATATATACCTATATACAAAAAAATATATCAATAGTAGCACTGTGCACTGTCGTCCCATTGTTCATTGATTTGCTTGAGCGGGTACCAGTAACGTCTCCATTGTTAGACTTGTTACTGTTTTTGGCATATCGGATACGCCACGGGGAGCTTGCCAGGCTTTGCGGTGCGGGTCGGATACTCTCGGTAGCTTGCCAGGCTCTCAATAGCATAAGGAAAATCCTTTTTTGCCTAAAATCCTTGAGATACTAGGCTGCTTGACCACTGCAGATCTATAAGCAAACACACACCCCTGTGTGCGCCTTATGTCTATTTTAGCAGGCCTAAGAGTGTCTCAAACAAAGGAATCTTAAACGTCTATAAACAAGAAGTACCAGTGAATGAAACTCTGGGGAGTACAAGTAGACAGACAGTGATTAGTTAGTAGAAGTTAATGAAGAAAATGATGTCAAGGACCATTTAAATCACTTCTAAAGCCTGTTTCTTGTACCTAGTCTTCATGCTTCCTTCCATTTATGTCCTCTCTTCATTTGAGTAACTGTTGACAAAGGCAACCAAAAGAATAAGGCTCCCTCCCTCCCTTGGGAAAGCGTGTTCCCAAAAGCTGCTCCCAAATGCAGACTTGAGAAAAGAAGTAATGTGTGATGTGCTCTGACAGTATCTGAATTGCATACAAATGAACACATCCAAAACCACTCTATGAATGCTTGAGATTTGGTGAAAAGAATATGGATATCTATGCATCTCACCCTATTCATTAAAACTGGCACCCAGTAGAGCTTTGGCAAGATGGTGGAAGGGAGGTGCCACTTCTCCTGATACATGTCCAAAAACTTCACCTGCATATGAACAACAGTCCCAGAGAAAAACCACACCACTGAAGGATTAAAACTCTCACAAAGAAAAAGTTGAAATCTGCAAGTTCTATCATTTTGTATGCTGCACATAAACCAAAATACTCTATAATCATAGATCTGCAACAAGTTACATGTGCATATGTGATACAATTCCTATTTATAACAAGAGATATTTGCCTGTATCTTGTGGTTGCAGCCATCAAAGGCTGTTAGGTGAAAGTAGTGTCCAAAATATTCTGTTCAATGTATAAATGAATGAATAAAAACTGTCACTGTCACTATCATCCCCTTTCTCATTGATTTGCTCGAGCGGGCACCAGTAACGCCTCCATCCTGAGACTTGTTGTTACTGTTTTTGGCATAGCAAATATGCCACAGGTAGCTTGCCAGGCTCTGCTGTGTGGGCAAGATACTCCTGGTAGCTTGCTGGGCTCTCCAAGAGGAGTGGAGGAATTGAACCCGGGTCAGCTTCGTGCAAGGCAAACGCCTACCCGCTGTGCTATTGCTCCAATGAGAATAATATTAGTTTTCAGGAAATCATTTTATTTATAATTATGTCTCCACTTTGCATAATAAATGTTTCTTCTTCATATATGAAATGCTTAAAGACAGAATAGGCTTAATTGCAACAGATTGGTCTTACTTTGATAACAGAAAATTAAACAAATGCATTTTTCTTAAGGTTAAATATCAAAGTTGAACATCTAAGTAAAGTATTAACTCTATTCTATAAGAATCAGCTATTCAGTTTTAAAAACAAATGTGTGTTTTCACATAAATTTTTCTTCAGTGTCATTAAAAAATATTGGGAATTGGGTACTCAATTCTCAAATAACACAGAAGTAGGTTCCAATGGTAAATGTTCATTATCAATGATGGATCTGGTGGAAAATTGAATTCCTACTTATAATTCTGTTGAATGCATACATTATGTTTCTTCCACATATATCTCTTTAAGTAAGGTATCTTGTTTAAATGTGAAACTTTCTTTGTTACCCATGATGACAATGATAACTTTGTGTGGTTCTATTGAAAAAACTTAGGCAAAAATGACCAGTAAGTAGGAGAATGGTAATAAGGTGACCTGGAAGTTGAGAGCAGCTCAAGCAAGATCTTGTCAAACAGGGACTTTGTCTAAACTGAATCCAAAGTGCAGAGTAATCTACTTTCACTAATCTCACTAAATCTCTCAGACTGAATTATTACTATGATATGTTTGTGTAAATCATGCATATTAATTTATTGGCTTATGTTTCTCTTAATATAAATAAATTTCTCTCCATGTATATGTGTATGCATATCCTTACATAAGTATATATATGTATAATGATTGTGTATATATGGATATTTTGTCAAATGAGTCACTTTATATTTAGGAAAACTCAGGTCAGTTTTTGACAAGAAAGGCATACATGCTTAAGAAACTCATTTCAGGCCTGCATATATTTGAAAGGTAATTACCTAATCATGTTTGTTGTGCTCATCATTGTGACTCATAATTGGATATAAATTTAAATGCGGAATGTGGAAACTGATTTATCATTAACTAGTTGTCATGTTCCTGGCAAATTATTTATTTTTACTATAAATCATATGACTTTATTATATCTTTTTAAAGGAAACAAAAATTGTGCAGAGCCTGGCAAGCTACCCATGGCATACCCAATATGCCAAAAACAGTAACAACAAATCTCACAGTGGAGATGTTACTGGTGCCCACTCGACAGTTCTAGTACATGATAGAGATGAGATTAAACACATATATGTACATACATGCAAATATGTTTTTATTTGTGGAAGGTTATACTTAGCAACCACCTAATGAATAAATGCACATCAAATATATCAACATGGCTTAAAGACTATGATCCGGGAAGTCTACTAACCCATTTTTTTCTTTTTTTAAAATTTTTTAAATTTTATTGAATCACCGTGAGATGGTTACCATCTTTCATGTTTGAGTTACAGTCTCACAATGATCAAACACCCATCCCTCCACCAGTGCACATTCCCCACCACCAATATCCCGGATATATCCCCCCTATCCCACCCTCCCCCTGCCTCTATGGCAGACAATATTCCCCATACTCTCTTTCTACTTTTGGGCATTATGGCTTGCAACACAGACACTGAGAGGACCATGTTTGTTCCTTTATCTACTTTTGGCATGCATCTCCCATCTCAACTGGGAGATCCCTTCTCTATCCCATCTGCCTTCTCCCCTCCACTCATGAAGCAGTCTTCCACCTATGGGGCAATCCCCCTGGCCCTTATATCTACCATCCTTGGGTGTCAGCTTTATGTGATGCTACCCTACACTCCACAAATGAGTGCAGTCCCTCTATGTCTGTTCCTCTCTTTCTGACTCATTTCACTTAGCATGATACTCTCCATGTTTATCCATTTATAAGCAAATTTCATGACTTCATCTCTCCTAACAGCTGCATAGTACTTTATTGTGTAGATATACCAAAGTTTCTTTAACCAGTCATCTGTTTTAGGGCACTCGGGTTGTTTCCAGATTTTGACTATTGTGAACAGTGCAGATAGATTTACTAGTGAATTCTTCCAACCTTTAAAGAGGATTTACTCCCAATCCTCTTTAAGCTTTTCCAGGAAATTGAAGTATCAAAAACACTTCCAAACAGTTTTTATTAAGCAAATATCACCCTGATACCAAAAACAAACAAATATACCACAAAGAAAGAGAATTACAGACCGATATCCCTGATGAACACAGACACAAAGATCCTCAACAAAATATTAGGAAATAGAATCCAACAACTCATCAAAAAGATCATACACCATGACCAAGTAGGATTCATCACAGGGATGCAAGGATGGTTTAACATTCGCAAGTCAATCAACATAATTCATCATATTAATAAAAGAAATAATAAAAAGCATATGATCATATCAATAGATGCAGAGAAAGCATTTGACAAGATTCATCACCCGTTTATGATGAAAACTCTCAGCAGAATGGGCATCGAAGGAACTTTCTTCAATATAGTCAAAGCCATCTACCAAAAGCCCACGGCAAGTATCATCCTCAATGGGGAAAAACTGAAAACCTTCCCTCTAAGATTGGGTACAAGGCAAGGTTTCCCACTTTCGCCACTCCTATTCAATATAGTACTGGAAGTCCTGGCCATAGCAATTAGACAAGAAAAAGATATCAAGGGCATTCAGATAGGAAAGCAAGAGATCAAGTTATCACTATTTGCAGAGGATATGATACTATACTTGGAAAACCCTAAAGAGTTACAGAAAAGCTCCTAGAAACAATAAGTCAATATAGTAAAGTGGCAGGCTACAAAATCAATACTAACCCATTTTGGCACCCCGCAGCTTCTGATAGAAATGCATCTAGATTGTGAACTCAGCTACAACCCCATGCCGCCCAGGGCGGGGGAAGGATTTCTCTCTCAACTCTTTCTTTCTATGGGGGAGATAGCAGCGACAGCAGCAGCAGCAGCAATGCCCACATGGCGTCCACCATCTCCTTGAACTCACAACCCAGAGGTATGAGCTTACAGTGATGTGGCATGCAAGAGATCATGGGATGGGGGTGTTACCGGCACGCTCTCCGCCCAGATGAGATCTGGAGCAGCCACGCACGGCACGACCCTTGTGATCCTTAAAGACTATGATCCAGGACGTCTACTAACCCATTTTGGCACCCCGCGGCTTCTGATAGATATGCATCTAGACTGTGACCTGAACTAAAATAACAGAAATCCAAAACCGTACAGCCGCAAAAGTGGCTGTGAGAGCTCATATAGTCTTTATTCTCAGCAATGGAAAACAAATTATCAAATGATGCCTTTTCAGCAGGTTTGATTGTTGGGGGAAAATTCCAATTAATAATAGTGAGTTCTCTGTTGATATATTGAATGTATTCAAAGTATAGAGAGAATAAAGTGAAAATCATTAGCCACTCAGGTGGGAGGTTTAGGAGGGGGGTATATTGGGGTTCTTGGTGGTGGAACTTGTGCACTGGTGAAGGGATGGGGGTTTGATCATTATATGACTGATACTTAAACCTGAAAGCTTTGTAACTTTTGTCACAGTGATTCAATAACATAAAAATAAAAATAAAACTCAATATGAACAAATAAAACAACTGAAGAGTATATTTTAAGGTATGGAGACCTAGAACTTATGGGATGTTTTTTAATTGGTGTTCCTCAATTAAAACCGTTACATTTTAATTAAAATATTTGATACTTTATTGCTTTGAAATAAAGCTACATGTGTAGAAACCTCTGTTATCAATAAACAATGAAATGCAAACTGCAAAAAAATATTGAGATATCACTTCTCACATCAAAACAAAACAAGAACAACCAGTGCTGGCATGGATGCCAGGAAAACCGATTCTCATTCCCATGAGTTGCTAACTTGTAGAAATTATCTATCAGTTCAGCCTTTCTGGAGAATAACATTCCTAAAATGCCTAGGAATCAAGCTTCTATTTGATCCTGCAATTGTACTTCTTGGAATATACCCCACAGGGTATCAAAATGGAGAAAAGACAATTGCACTCCTATGTTCTTTGCTGCACTGCCCACATAGCCCAAATATGAAAACCCAGTTGTCCCAGAATAGATCACTGCATAAAGGAACTTTGGTGCATATGCACAGTGGAATATTACTGAGACAAAAGAAATGGCAAAACATGCAGTTTGTTGCTGCGTGGTTGGTTGTGGACAGGATCATGCTGACTGAAGCTAGTCAGAGGAAGAGAGGCAGACACAGAGAGATCTCTCAGCTGTAGGAGAAAAAGAAACACAGTGGAACAAGAAATACCCAAAGACCATGGAAACAAAGACATAGAATGGTCTTCAGTAGGAAATATGCCACACCGGGAAGAGGACCCTGAGTCTAGGACAGGGAGGGGGCTACAACTATGGTGTAGGGAAGTGTTCAACCGCAAGGAGCAGGGGTGCTGAAAGGTGGGGACGTGCTGTGCATGAAAGTCTGTTAGTAACAGCACTGTAAAACACAGGGCAAAACCATGTTAAAAAAGCACCTCAGACTCGCAGATTGGTTGAGGTGGGCAGAGCGTAGAGAAGCGAAGTGGACACAGGTGAATGGATTTGTGTTGAAACATTGTATACCTGAAACATAACCATGAGTGACTTTATAATTTCACCGTGAAGAAATAATCTTTTTTTAAGAAAAGAAAATAGATCTTGTGAATCAGCAATTGCACTCCTTGGCATTTATCTCAAGAACACAAAAGCACTAATCAGAAAATAATCACACACATCTATGTTCACACAGTGTTATTTACAGTAGCAGTAGCGGGGATTTCAATGAGGTACGCTGTGGTATATAATGGAGTGCTGCTTAGCTCTAAGTAAAGATGAAATCTTGCAGTTTTCTACAAGTTATATCGAACTCCAGGATGTAATGTTGACTGAAATAAGTCAGAGAAAGGCACAGACAGACCGTCTCATGCATGTGTGGAATAGGAGGAAACAAAGTCAATAATGAAACAATGGCCAATGAAAACAAATGCTTAGGCTTGTCTAGAAGGACTGAGGTGACATAGCAGAGGAGTTAGGGACGCAGGAGGAGACAGACAAGGACAGTGGCTCCTGGCAACATTGCATGCCTCAAACATAAATATTAATACTGTCACAAAACATGTCGCCTCACTTAAAAATAATTTAAAATAATATGACCACAAGGCAAATGAGGTTAGAATTATTTCACTGTCCCGGAAATTATCTGTACAACAGTTTATGGCTCAATGTCCGACATAAGTTATTTAATGCTAATTATCATTTTCACAACTTCTGTGTGTCCGCGATTGCATGCTCTTGTCCCATAGTGACACCTTTCATTATCTATGACCTCTCTGAGAAAAAAAAAAATAGATATTTGAACTGCCTTATTTCCTACTGTCAGACTAGGCAGTTTTTAACAGGCAAATATTAGGGATTCATCTAAATCAAGGGTTAACAATTGTGAGAAAATAATTTATTTGACTAATTGCAGATCTTCACTGACTTACTGTCTTCAAATGAATCTATAGTCTCAGAATAAGTTGCAGATTGTCTACTTGTGCTTTTCAGTTATTTGATAAAATGTAACTTCACTTTTTAAAGTTCAGTTTCATACTGTCACTTATATGCATAATTATAAAAGATTAAAAAGTACATCATTTTAAAACATTACAAAAGAGATCATCCATATTCCATTTTAATCACATATTCTTAACCCAGTTTTATTGCCAATCTCTACCCAAAATGAAACATAGTTGGTTATTAAATAAATCAAGATTTAGAATATGGCAATGTTGAATTTTTAAGCCTGAAGTGCTAGCTGCCCAATGGAATATTAATTCCTATTGAAGAAACTCATAAATAACTTTAAAATATTCCAATGTGATAAGAAGGAGCTGTAGATTAGGTCATTGTGGAATTATAGTTCCCTTGCTTAATGATTGTAGAAAATTGCCTGGCAATCGAACAAAGAGAAAGAGGGTGATGTGGTGAATGCCGGCTAATTAAACCAATAATTGCTTCTTGTTGTGTACCCAGATAATGTGCCCCTGATAATTTTAAATGAAGTCTTGAAGCTGTCTTCTTGACTGAAGTGCTGCGCTTGTATAAGCTCTACTATCAAGGTTCTCCTTGTGTAGATGGTGGCCTACTTCTCAGAGCTCTGTACACCATATAATTAGAACAAAAATCAATGGCATGGTAATCTTACTTTTCATATTAGAAAAGTTTATATCAGATACTATCTTTGTATTGATGTTTTTATTCCTTAAAACATAATAATAACATACAATATTTATACATCTGGGAATTAGTTGTCCTAACAGCACAGATATCACATTTATATAATTCTCAGGGTAAATTTTGAATATTATTATGTGATGATGTACAAAATTTATTGCATTAGCTACAGTATATGCCATGTACCTGACCTGATATTTTTAAAACTTAACTTTTTCCTCAGAAGGCATTATGGTTTCCATCTCAAATAATTTTAACTTATTTAATCTACAGAATTATGAATACTGGTGTTAAACCTTCATCAAAATGTCTGGTGCAGTTATATCACACCAGTGATTTTAGAAAAATAACTTCAAGTTATTATAATTTTGTATAAAATATTATTTATATAGTTATGCTAGAGCTTTGAGTTCACTAAATTTATCTATATTGGTTTCTTGTAGCAACTAATATTTTCTATCTGTAACACAAGAAAACTAATATTACTTTTTAAAAAATTCTTAATAGTGGAAAGAAATGAATGTCAAAGTGCTCTCAGACTTATTGAGTACTATAGACTGGCAATTTTCAATTTTCCCAAATTTCACTGCACATAGAAAACCTTTGCATTTTCCATCAGAGTTAGCATCTAATAACTTGAATAACATAATTCATTTTTAGCAACATTCTAAGAATGAACTATAGAATAGGTTTTTGCTTATATACTCATTATTTGACTTTTATATAATCTCCTGGGATTTTTCAAGAAACAAATCATAATGCTCTTTAAGAATAAATAAACATATTATTGTGCATATTTCCCATATTATGATAGAATTTCACTGGCCTAATATTAAGCTACAAATAAATGTATATTCAACACAGAACTAAAGAAACCAGGTTTCTAGCAGTCTACATTATATTATCAAATATTATATTATATTATCAAATATTAAACCTTGTACATGACCCCACCCAAAGATAATCTATTTTAAGCCTAATTATCCTGAAAGCCATGCAAAATAAGTTAACAAATAGGTTATTATATAATTTCAAATGTTTTTAAATGTGCAAAGCAATTGTAATCTTTGAAACTGACATATACATAACCATAAGTTATGAAATAGAGTTTCAAAGAGAAATATACTCAATATGCTTGAGTTGGCAGAAATTCACACAGTGAAAGACAATTTGGCCATAAAAAAACTTATTTCTATTTGTTCTCTCTCTTTATAAAAATCCCGATATAAAACCATCTGTTTAAAACTTGTAAAAATACTCTGCCAATGCATGTAATTCTAAGCATCATAAATTACTTGAATGCTGAAAGCCTGGACTGCTGTGCTGATATAGATGATTCTCAATGATGAATGAATGTACAGGAAGACAAAGCATGCCTGTTGTGAGTGAATAATTGTATATCATTATGTTTTATACACAAATCATCCTCCCTCTCATTTCAATTCTAATTTATACAATTATCATTTTGGCTTATATCAGAATGTTTAAGATTACCAAACCACAGTAAATGATGCCCCATTCATAACACAAAAGCTTAATATAACCAATATTAAGCTAATGTCAGAAGAAATAAAAAGAACGCTCTACCTGAGAAAATAAATTTTACCTTACAGATTACTAGGTAAAGTATTTTCCACATCAACAAAACAACTAACAGCATATAGTAGATTAATGGTATAATATCTACAAATGATTTGAGGATAATAATTCATTATTTCAAAAATGGAAATTCTCACTATTATTTTCCAGAAATAGCAAAAGTTTGAAATGTGAGGCAGAAGTTAAAGTTTTTGATGAAATTTCTTTTAACATTTGAAGTGAATATATTTAGTAACTCACTTTAGCGGAAGCCAGATGTTTGTCTTAACCATAAAACCTAATAAGAACACAGTCATCAGATTAAGACTTCTGAGAAGTTCAAATACCAATTGTAAATTTTCCTGGTAGGAGTTCATCAATATTACCTCAGAGGAAAGATGTCATTTCCTGGGTCATATACAATCGTCTACTGGGAGACAAGGACAAAACAGAGTGCACTTGGGCACTGAGTTGAATATTGGTTCATTCATCTTCTAGTTCTATGTTCTTGGCTAAACACTCATTTTCTAAAAATACTTCTGGGGACCAGAGGGGATCCAATCCATGATACTCAGAGGACATCTCTTCCTCCCATCCAGCTGTGCTCTACCCATGTTCCACATCTCTGAGTGTGACAAATCTCTTCTCGATCCCAAGGACAAAATTTTCAGTCTCACATATTAAACATTTTCTGTCACTTCCCACATTCAGTTCCCTGGCATTGGCTTCTAGTTCTATCTTCAAATATCCTGTAACCAAAATCCAGTCACTCCAACAAAAGAAATGATAACACCAACCTTGATGAAGAACTTTTCAAGAAGTTTCCACAAATTAGATGCCAAGGTCAAGTTTTCTCTCCCCATGGCAGATTTTTTGCAGAACCACACCCAAATGACTCATTCCTTTTTCCTCAAGCCTTTATTCAAATGTGACATTCCCCCCAACTCAGGATATTTTATGTAAATTTTCATTTTTGTTTCTTACTAGACTTAAAATATCAATATTATCAGATTTAGATTTAATTAGGGTCTAGTAGCAATAATAAATTTTGGATCTCAGGCAAGAATGGACTCCCAGTGAGTCTATTGTGTACTTCTGAGTTCAAAAAGAAAGGACCCCCTTCAATGACGGTCTTGTGGCTACTTCTTTTCAGTAACCATTCGAAGATTGAGGCTCAGAATTTTGTAGCCCTTGTATCTGTAGGATGAAACATAATTAAACCCCCAAATAGGGGTTGGAGGCAGAGAACAGGAACTTAGGCATTGCCTTGAGTGTGGCCAAACATGGTTCAAGTTCTGTGGTACCAAAGGCTTCCAGAGGCAAACCCTGGCACAGAGTCAGGAGTGAGCCTGGAGTATTGCCAAACCTGGGCCAAACGTCCCTGCACAATTAAAAAAAAATCTAAATCTATGCTCATTTAAAATGAGACATTTAACACAATATTATTGTCCAAGTATATAAAAATATTTGTATTAAGGAAACCCACTCTGTAATGTAACTACATATGATAATATCTGTAATATGACTATAAGCTATCTCTACGCTTGAAGCTGCATAAAAGTTCTTAGGAGGGAATATATTTCCTTCCCCTAGCCTAAGACAAACAAGATAGAAGAAAAATTGAAAAAATAGTGTTGAGTAAATGAGTGGTTTTCTAAGTGATGCAAAGTTTCCTGTGGAAAATAGACAAGAATAAACATGAGATCCATTAGATTCTGATCAATAATTTGTTCTTAGTAATGTGTTGTGAAAATCTATTTTCCTGGACCACTTATACTTTTCTTCATAGTAAAACAGTAACTGTTGGGAAGAATATAATATCTTAAATTTTTCTATAGTGACAGATTATTTCTCTTACAACCACTGCACCATTTAATGAAATAGATGGTACTTTATTTCACCAAGGTCAGGGACTTTGGGGTTGCTCTTAGCTCCCCTGCTTAAAGCTCATCAGCTTGAACTATTTATTCTCACTAAACTTGGGTTTGGCATATTTCAGGTGTGGAGTGAGTTCTATGGCTAGAACAGAATTCCCGCTAGAAAAGGTTTTACATTTGGTGGTTGTTCGATAAGTGCCATTCTTTTATTCGCCTTTACCTGCCTCCTTTCTACCTCATCTTTCCCGAAGGGTAAAACTCATCATCTTCTCTGTAAGCTTAGTTTTCCATTATAATTAATTGAATTATTTAATTTTCTTTCTTTAGCCATTTTGTTTACTTTTAGGAAAAAAAGCATATGTATTACTTTTAGTTCTGAAGTGAAGTTGAATATTTATGTGTCTAGTGGCTGAGATTGTGGGTGTATAACAGCAGAGAGCTTCCTGAAGAAGGCGAGGTCTGAAATGGAGTGGGTATGCAAAGATGCTTTTTGGCCATTAGACTGAGGAGATGCAATTATGATGTGTATTAATAAAATGTTTGCATATCCTCAATGTCTCACTTTTTAATTATTCAAGGAAGTTATGAAATCAAGTTGCTAAATTGGCAAACCTCAGCGTTAGTGATCTAATACAGAATAGCATGCTCAGGATTTAAATTACAGTCTTCTTTTTCATTGTTATTATAGCTGGTGGTGGTATTCTTTATTCACACACACACACACACACACACACAACCCTACAATTAACACAAAAGAACTTGAGCTTCTCCAAGATTAATCTCTTAGGCCTGAAAACCATTCTAACCTTTTTCTTAGCTTTTACAAATTACATGCAGCACTTTCTCTGCAGAGTGAAGTCTGTAAACTTTCATTTATTTGTTTTCTGCTTGGGAGTCAGAGTTGTTGTACTCTAGGCTCCTTCTTGGTGCTGTATTCAGGGATCACTGCTGGGAGGGAGGGGGCCTCAGGGAGCCACGTGGTGTGCCAGGGATTGAATGTAGCTTGGGCATACACAAAGCGAGTGCCTTAACTGATGGACAGTCTCTCCAAACTTGTAATTTTAAACATATAACAGATGAGAAAGCCTCTAAGATGATCAAAAACAGTGGTAAATATAGAGAGGGAACATTCGTAGGACGATAGGGACATCAATGTATTTTCCTTGAGAGAGAGCTTTCATTGATGCCTTTATTTATTATGAGGAAACGATAGTTTGAAGTCACATTTTTTTTCCGTTTCTGTTTTTTGGTTTTTAGGCTTCACTCAGCAGTGTTTAAGGCTTACTCCTGGCTAAGTGCTCATGGTTCACTCCTGGTGGTGCTCAGGGCACCACACATAGACTGGAATTTGAGTCCAGGTAAGCACACGTAAGTTCCCTAACCACTGTACTATCTCTAAAGCCCAAAGTCATGTTCTTGCTAAGTGATGTAAGAGGAATACAGAGTCCTCCAGGGGACTACCTGGTTTAGATATTGAACTGTTTCTAATTTATTCTTTTGAAGGTTGTGAGTTTCCAAGAAAAGGTGCAAGGGCACACGGACACGTAGGGGACTCGAGAGTTTGGTGCTTGAGAATTGCCTCCCCAGGCCGGTCCGTGGAAGCAATGATGAAAGACAGAGGGAACAGAGGAACTGAAATTGGGTCCAAGGCCAGTCGGTAGTCAGTTTATTTCTCTCTCCCCAGCATTATTTGATCTCTCCCTTTATAGCACAATAATGGTCATAGTTTTGGCCGTAGTCCCAGTCATCACAGTTCCATCATCTTAGTCCCCTCATAGACCTCAAGTCCTCTATCTCCATCATTTCCTTCCTTGTCTGGTTCTAGTCCCATGTTCTCTACTTACAGCCATCTTGTTCTCTAGTTCCCCTTCTGGTCCCAAAGTCCCAAAGTCTCCAAAGTCTCAGTTCTCACCCTCCAGTCCCCTTTACCCCTCACAGCACAGTTATATAGAAATCATGAAGGGTGGGGATACACAAAGATGGGGATGAACAGTTTCATAACGACAGAGGTAAAGCAACTCAGTCAGGATAAATTCTAGGAGATTAAACCAACGGCAAAATCTCATTTGAGATTATTTCAGGGCAGAGTCTCCTGCCCCTGTGCCAGCTGTCTTCACCGGGGCCCCTTGGAAGAGGGTGGGTTGAGTTTCCCTCCCTTCCCTGAGCAGAGCCCTGGTAGCCAAAGACCTCCAGAACCCAGCCACAGCCAAGCTCAAGGCCACTCTCCACACACTCAGACAAGTCTCACACATGAAGGAACAGGCAGAGAAATCCAGGTATGCAGGACCCGAGTCTGAGATCTCCAAGCCTACTTGGATTGGGACTGGGCCTCCTCCACCCAGATACCCCGTTTTCCAGTGGCTAGACAGTCAGACCCACAAACTGCCTCCAGTGCAACATAATCCCATTAACAGCCAAGATCCAGAGACTATAAAACAAAGCTCCTGGAAGACCTCTTATAGTCTAGTTCTCCCTCTCAGAGAACCAGGCAAACTAGTGAGAGTATCCTGCCCGCATGGCAGAGCCTGGCAAGCTCCCCATGGTGTATTCAATATGCAAAAAAACAGTAACAACGATGGATCTCATTCCCCTGACCCTGAAAGAGCCTCAAATGCGGCACCATTGAGAAGGACAAGTAAGGAGAGGCTGAAAAAATCTCAGGGCTAAGACGAATAGAAACGTTACCAGTGCCTGCTCAAGGAAATCGATAAACAATGCGATTACAGTGATACAGTAATTCCAGATTACTATGAGATCAACTCAAGGGTGGGATTTCACCTAGGATGTATTGTTTTCTTCTTTCCTCAGCTAGTAATCCATTCAAACAATCATAGTGAATTTACTTCTTATAACATTTCTAGTCATTTTGTATGAATATAGTAAGAGACTTATTAAGCTTAAAGGTTGGCTCTTTCTGGGGACATCTCGATATATATTCCAGACCACAGTCTTCAGGCCAGGTTAGTCTGTCCTAACCCTAGCAGGATTCTTATTCAATTACTACTTTTTGGGTCATGACAGAGTTTTTCCATGACCATGCTCTTAGCTTATTATACTTATGGCACTTAGCTTGTCTCCTTTTGATGCCAGGATAGATTACAGCTTGCCTTAGGTCCATCCAGGTTCTTCACAAGGACTCTGCTTTTGGAATGCTAGGAACTAAGGGCAGCTAGGTGTTAAGTCAAGTAAATATGGATGCTCACGAGTAAATATTATTTTGCAGTCAATTAACTCCCATGTTACAAAGCATAGCATGAACTATCTTCCTGTGTTTAACAAAAAGGACACTGGTAAATATAAATAAACCATGCAAATGACATAAAAGAAAGAAAAAAGCAATATAGGAATTTTTACTGCTTGATGGAATTGGGTGTGCCTCAGGGGTACCGTTGTGGAAGTGGCTCAATGAATCTTAAGCTCCCTGTGGGAGGAGAAAGGACAATCCAATGTTATACAAGAGATGATGGTAAGTGGCTGTTGGTTGTATTTAGAAGATATGGGCCTTAGTTGTCTTGATTAAGAGTGAGAAGGAAGATAAACTACACGATGCTGAAGATGTGTGTAGCTCAGTTTTGTGGAGCATTAACAGGGCTAGCTTAGTAACCACAGAAAGAGAGAAAAAAGTGTCAAACCATTTATCTAAAGAAATTTCTGTAATTTCATTCTGACATATTCTACTTCTGATTCCGCTAATCAGTGTGACAAAGACCTTTCCAATCATCAACATCACACATAATATTTTAGTTTGGTTGTCTAGCACATACCACAAATGTAAATTGTCCAAATGAGAAATATTCACTTCACTGACAACCCACTTTTCTCCTAACACTTCCCACCAGAGTAAATATCACAGCCATGCACCCAATAGCTGGGCTTCAGAAAGTCCTCACTTTTCTTTATCCCACAATCACAGCAAATCTATCATCTCCAGGTCCCCTAAATATAAGTATACTTCTATGGCCTCCTTTCAACATTATAATCCAAGGGTGATTTTCAAGTGAGGCATTTAAAGTATGCATTGCCTGGGCTTGATACTTTCCACAACCCTTAGGGATTTGAATGGTGTTTTTTGTTTGTTTGTTTGTTTGGATTTTTGGTTTTTTTCCTTCTTTTTTTTGTCCAACTGTATGTCCACAGAACCACAGAAATTGTTCTGCAGTGGGTTGGGAGTCTTTCACATACAATTAGTTAAGAACCTCAAGATAAAATCATGACTTTAGAAATCTATGCATAATTTTCCAGCAGAAGAGAAGTATCCCCATATAAACATGCAGAGGTAAGGACACAAGGAACTAACAGCAGTGGTAAGCAGTCTAACACCAAGGAGCTTCAAGGACGGCATGAAATGGTAGAAGTTATAGGCAAGGTATGATTTGCTCCTGAGAATCCCAGCAGTCAACCTATTGATGCTTAGATTTTGAATTCTTGCCCTTTAAATGTAAGAGAACAGATTTATATTAAGTTTCACCCACCCATTTAAAGGTGTTTTAGGGCTGGAGAGATAGCACAGCGGGTAGGGGTTTGCCTTGCATGCGGCCAACCCGGGTTCAATTCCCAACATCCCATAGGGTCCCCCACCACTGCCAGAAATAATTCCTGAGTGAAGTGCATCGGTGGGTGTGGCCAAAAAAGCAAATAATATTAATGATGATGATGATGATGATGATGATGATAATAATAATAATAATGATTTTAAAAGGTGTTTAAAAACGCTATTATTACTATTTTATTGCAATCCTAGGGGCACAGTTACGTTACTGATCCTCTTACCTATTTAATTGCAAAAGACCCAACTGGAATCCTTAAAAAAATAAAATGCAAACTATCGCCCTTATAGTTTCTATTAAAGACCTTCTTTAAAGAAAACTCAGGACTGCTGAGATGTGATCCCGGGGGCCGCACGAGTGTGTGGCCTCTCTGCAGCTGCACAAGGGTGAAATCAGACCCAGCAAAACCTCTTTCGGCGTGGGGAATTCCTCGAAGAATGTCTCCAGCCTGAGAACTAAGCCTCGGCCCTGTGCCTGCCCAGGAGGGGAAAGGTATTTCTCTCTCTCTCTCTCTCTCTCTCTCTCTCTCTCTCTCTCTCTCTCTCTCTCTCTCTCTCTCTCTCTCTCTCTCTCTCTCTCTCTCTCTCTCTCTTTCTCTCCGGGGATGAAGGGCGTGGTGTCTGCCGTATTATGACGACCACAGATTGGGTTTTCAAGCCTGCAATGATCCAATATCTGGAAGAAATCTCCCTGGACTTAGTTGTTAAAGTATAGAAATTCAAAACCTCATTTGTCTTCACAGTAGGTCTGACTCTTGTGGGGTGCTCCTAATTACAATAGTGAAGTATGTGTTGAAATATTGAATGTAACCAAAGTAAACAGAAAGTAAAATGAAACTTATCAGTTATAAGGGGGGGGGTGGGGGGGCGGGATGGGAGGTGTACTCTTTGGGGTTTTTTTTCTTTTTTTTTGGTGGTGGTATATGGGCACTGGTGAGGGATGGTTGTTTCAGCATTGTATAACTGAGACCTAAGCCTGAAAGCATTGTAATTTTCCACATGGTGATTTAATAAAATAAAATTTTTATTAAAAAAAAAAGAAAACTCAGGAACAAGGGAGTTATTTTAAGGGTTAAGGCACTTGTCTCACATGAGGGACACAGACCTAATCTCAGAACCCTATAGGATTCCTCAGCCCTTCCAGGAGGGATTCCTAGTCACTGAGCCAGGAATAAGCATGGGCATAGCTATATGTGTCCCAAAGAAAGAAAAATAAAATGCAGAGCAACATCACGAGCTACAGTCCCTGTAAGCCTTGCCCTGCTTTCTCTCTGGTTGTCCTGTCTCCAACTGTTTCTATGTGAGGTGACTAGAACAGTGGAATGAAGTAGGTAAGGAGACGTAAAAGAATGGTCAGAAGGAAATTTTATCTAAAATCAAAACTGAAAGCAACATAACATGATCTTGTCTCTGAATCAAAATGTAGAAAGGAAGGAATAAAAAAGGTATCAGCTGATCACTTTTCAGAGAAATTATGTTGTTACTTCACCCTGAAGAGTGTTCACATAGTTTTATTTGACATGCATTCAATGTCACTTTTTGAAACTTTTAAGAACCAGGATAACGATGGTTGGAGAAATTAGTCGGGATGGGAGATGCATGCCGAAAGTAGGTAAAGGACCAAACATGATGACCTCTCAGTATATGCATTGCAAACCTTAATGCACAAAAGTAGAGAGAGAGATTATGGGGAATATTGTCTGCCATGGAGACAGTGAGAGGGTGGGAAAGGGGGGTGTATACTAGGGATATTGGTAGTAGGGAATGTGCATTGGTGGAGGGATGGGTGTTTGATCATTGTGTGATTGTAACTCAAACATGAAAGCTTGTAACTATATCTCACGGTGAATCAATAAAATAAGAAAAAACGAACCAGGATAATTCCCTGTCTTTAAAAAGACTTAATAACTTTGGTATTAGCAGAGCATGCTGTGGACATGGATATCCCAAAGGAACAGAGCATCCAAGGGAGATTTAGGACGTAGGGATGTAGTGCAGTGGATAAGGTTCTTTCCATACATGCGTCCTACCAAGGTACTACCACATGCATTCCCCTGAACCCAGCCAGGAGTGACTCCTGAGCACAGAGCCAAGGGTAAACTCTGAGCATCCAGTGCCTCATAAGCAAAGCAAACAAATGAAACATGAATGGTTACCTTACACTGCAATCTATTTGATAAAACATCACTTTTACCTAAATGCAATATCCTAGAATAGGCAAATTATGACCAGACTAATTTTCTTTTACAAAAGTGGGAGAAACTCTTTCATGTAACCTGGAGGAGCAGGAAGGCAATCATTTAGTCTGTTCTGCAATAGAAGTAAGTACCATTGTTATAATATTTCCCTTCAAGATTTGAAAATGTTCTATAGCTTCCTAGAGATGTAGAAGGTTCAAGTTTGAAAATGTCACTGAAGCTGTTTCCTTTGGGAGCCAAACAGCTTTGTCTTTTACTAACAGAACCATTAGGGGTAATCAAGCATTCATATTTCTCCACCTCAAAGTAGAAAGTGTGAAATCTTTGCAGCATGCTATGTGCTTATGCCTGCCACGTTGACTCACAGAATTTCTTATGTAAGGTAAAGGTCTTGCTGGTAGAATAACGGAAAAACTGTAGTGGCTTGTTGACCACTCTTATTCCCAGAGTAAGATTATGAACCTAAACACTGGCAGTGTGGTGGAGTCTGAGATTTGAAAAGCACTGCCCAGGCATGGATAGATATTTGTTATCTAACAGAGTGATTCCTAGCAACAGGAGGGACTGGGCATCCCTCTGTGGTATCCAGAGGACCAAGCAGAGAAACGCACATGGATACCTTAATCTCTTGCTTTTACCTGAGATTCCAGATCAGTGATATGAACAAAATCTCTCGACAATCAAAAAATACACTTCTTTCTCTATATGTCTGAACTATGGTCCTCATTCTCACCATAACAACTATGTTAACAAAATAGTCTCATGGCAATGGTCACTTATTTCTGTATTTTTCATCACAAAAATATTTTACCTAAAACTGCTTCATACAGATGATTATGTGATGAAAGAATTGGTGCTCTCTCATTGTAATATTAAACCTTTTTTTAACTTCTCTCACACTACTGTCTTCCAGTATTTTCATTACCAAATACATTCTGATTAATAAAACGATTACATTTTCTCATTTCCGTTAAGTGCCAACACTTTTTCTCCTATGTAAGGTAAAGGTCTTGCTGGTAGAATAACGGAAAAACTGTAGTGGCTTGTTGACCACTTTTATTCCCAGAGTAAGATTATGAACATAAACACTGGCAGTGTGGTGGAGTCTGAGATTTGAAAGCACTGCCCTGGCATGGATAGATATTTGTTATCTAACAGAGTGATTCCTAGCAACAGTGAGGGAAGGGAACCCAGGAACAATGAGGGGGTAATCAGAGAAGTCTTCAAATTGGTTACTATTAAAGAGAAAAGAAAGGAGGGAGGAAGAAGCAGAAGGGAATGGAAGGAATAAGGAAGGATAGAAGGAAGGGAGGAATTGAAGAAGCAAAAGAAGGAAGGGAATGAGGGAGGAGGCAGGGAGTGTGGAAGAAGCAGGATGGAAGAAAGGAAGGGAAACAGGAAAGAAGGAAGGAGTTGAGGACTGAGTCAAGTGTCTTGCATTATAGTCGTTCAACAGGACCACTAGGAAGTACAGGAGACTAAGTCATCTGTCTGAGCAGTTTCGCTTCTTCCACAGACTTGTCTCAGGATCCTTGTAGCTGAGGCGCTGGGAGGGGTGGGGATAGAAAACTCAGCCTTCAAGGCAAATGGAAGTCGAGCCAGACTGCTGAGGTCTCCAACTTACCCGCTATCAGAGATGAGTAGCTCATTCTCTTGGCCCCCACATTTGGTCATGCCCTTTAGATGATCTTATAGAAATTCTCTTCTATCCTTATTAGCTATGAGTAGGAAAATGTATGTGCAATAATTTGCCTTCAAACGATCGAGCAGAGGAAATAGATTCTTTGTGAATGCTTCAGAGACACTTTTAGTTTTGCATTTCTTACACTGTTACTGTAAGCAGGTCTAGTAGTAAAAATATAAGGGACCAGTTTGGGGGGACATTTCCTTTCCCTTCAGTAATCCTGTTGTAAAACACTCAGTGCAAACTCTTCCAAAATGTATCAACAGGATTGAAAAATGTGCATGAAGATATATCCTTACATGGGAACTATTCTTCACACTAAAAACATATCTAGATATAATAAAATAGAACAATAAAACAAACAGGACTTTAAAACTTAGTTTAAACCCAGGACATTCCCTATTGTACTCTATGGGAATATAAGCAACACCAGCTTTTTTTGTGCAAACAATTTTAGTGTATAATTTTCAAAAATTGAAAAAGTTATAAGAACCTTAATCCTCTGATTTTTTTAGGTTTTTACTTAACATCATTTTATTGATATGGACATTTTATAGTATTGGAGGTGTGTGTTGAAACATCATTTATAAAACTTTCCCTTTAAAAATACAAATTAATTTAAAAAATTAAAATGACTACCTTAAGTAGCATAGAGAACATTTCATTTCATATTTAATAACATTTTTGTGTCTGCTGAAGCACTGACCTGAATTCACATGTTTTACTGAGTAGCTAAAATTTACTCTGCCAGTACAACCACCATTATGTACCATAGCAATGCTGTTCACCCATGCAGGATCCTAGAGACCTGGCCCAGAAGGCTCCTCAGCAGCTGTATTTAGCCAGCTTCTCAAGCGAAGGCACTACTCTCCCCAGCAGCAATACCAATCGCTGCTTATCGGGTAAACAGAGTCAGAGGAGCTCTGACCAGCGCAGTGCCTCACTTAACAACAACAACAAAAAGATTAAAACATCTATATATATTTTTTTCTTTTGGGGTCACACCCGTGATGCACAAGGGTTACTCCTGGGTTTGCTCTCAGAAATTACCCCTGGCGGTGGTTGGGGGACCATACGGGATGCTGGGAATTGAACCCGGGTTGGCAGTGTGCAAGGCAAACGCCCTACTTGCTGTACTATTTATTGCGCCAGCCCCAAGACATCTATAATTTTTACTTTACTCATCCTAATTTTTTGTATTTACCTTAAGAAATCATTTTGCATTTTTTCTTATGCAATGAAGTTGATACAATTCAGATTATGCAATACCTATTATAGACGTAGGGGACCAAAGCAAAACTATGACCTCTCTACACACGGCTTTGGAAAAATGATTTCATGGGGTAGTTTGGGGAGGTGGCCTTTTGTAAGCATTAACAGGAAGACTGGAGACTCGGGGGTTTGCCTTGCATTCAGCAGATGAAGGCTCAATTTTATTGCTGACGTGGTTCTCCAACACACTAGGAGTGACCCCTGGGCACAGAGCCAGGGGTAAGCCCCAAGCATGGCCAAGTGTGTACCCCCACCCCCACATTAAAAACAAAAAAATGCCATTTAGATGTCCAATAGAAGTTCCCTCTTATATCTTCCTCACTCATGGTTGATGACCAAAACCCTCTGATCTTTTCCTGGGCAGGAAGGATTTCCATCTCAGACCTAAACTACCTCTGAACGTCAAATTGCTGGAGGACTTAGTTTGTCAAAGTCTCCACCAGAATGTGTAGATTTGATTCGTAAGTTATTTACTTCTTTCTTATCTGGGCCTGATGCTGGTGTGATTATTTGTCCAGTCCTTGAGGACTCCAGGGGATACAGGTTGATTTCCTTTGTACCCAGACACAGACGCATTAGCACCTGTATAAAGTAGTATTTTATATCACAGAATGATTGTCCCAGGAGTGGAGCAAACAAGCTGACAAAATATTTGGAATTAAAGTTATTGGCTTCTCTTTCCAGCTCTGCAGATTGTGAATGGATTGATCATCTTTCAGCCTCTTAGAGATGGTAATTTGTAGTTATTACGACAAGTTCTAAGAGCTGATGATCATTTATAATGCGATTTCCCATATTATTCTCCTTTTATTTCTCTCTGGTGACAAACACAATGATTTCTGCAGTGAAACAACACACACTCTGTGAAAATTTCCCTAACATGATATGTCCATTTAACATGACAATTTGCCTTTTCTCTCTACGTGTAGCAGAGAATAGCAGCGTTTTCCAAAATCTGGGTTGTGGGCACTTAGCTTCCTACGCCCTAACCTCATGATTGAGATTGATTGAGAGTGATGAGCTTGGTTTTCAAAATACTAATTTATTTGGTTATTAGCATGGTACTAATAGAGCAAATACATCATTGCCTTAGAGTGCCTCAATGATTGTATTGACATTCATTGAACGTTAGTGAACCTGTTGTAACTGGGGCCATTTGAGCCTTAAAGACCTTTACTATTAAAAAATAGCAGGTTTCTATTTTAGATATCATTGCAAACTTGTTGACATTTAAGAGTGTTAAATAATCAAGTCAATATGTATTTTTACAAAGTTTGGAGCACAAAAATAAATCCTCTACTGAATGACAAGGACAATGGCGGATTCTCCAGTTGTCACACCAAGCCAATTGTTTCCATGTAAACATCTGGAAATGAGTCACATCGTGCAATACTTAAATTGATATTTGCCTCATCGAGTGTATTAAAGTACAATGTGTGCATGTAGCTCTTCAATCACTCTGTCATGAAATTCCTCTCCTTTTCATTTTCTTTTTGGTTTGGACTATCCCTTAAACTGCTCTTTGTATTAGTGAGGATTTAAGAATTTCAGCAAGAAAAAGGTCTCACTAGGAAGACGGAGCAAATGCAGTATCTGGGTCAGATGTCTGCTTCCTGGATGCTGCCTGTGTAAGTGAGGAAACACTCCAGATGTCCCTCTCCAATACTTCAACTGTTTCAGTAGGCACTACCTTCCCTTAATACAGACATAAGCAATAACTCAGCAGTTCATGCACACACGTAAATAACTCAGAAGCTTTTCCAAATACACTGAGCTGAGTTTTCTTTACACTCTCAAGAGTAACTACAAGCAAATTCTGAGCAAAAAGCTGTGTGTGTAGATGCACAAATTTGAATTTATCTTATTTCCTTGTTTTTTATTACTCAGAGCCAAAGTCACAAAGATTTTCTATTCTCTCATTATTTTGGATTCCAGAACTATTTCTGCAAAGACAGCTGCTAAGCAAAACCTTTATCTCATGATCATAAATAGCAAAATTTATGACTGGTATGCTTTATTTAAAAATATAGTTTGCCGATGGACTGACACTCATTGAAAATTTACTGTGCGCCAGGCACGGAGCTGGCTCTCCATGGGCATGTCATCCCATTAATCATCATAAAACACAAACTGAAACCCAAACATGCATAATATACTACACCGTAACATTTCACCATGGAATCAAAGTGTAAATAAAACATGTTCCCCAAATAGAAATTTAAACTTTTTAAATGACAAATAAATATGTCCACCACTAAATCTTGTTCTTTAACTCAGATCATGAGAGCTGGTACCAGTAGAGCAACGCATGACCAAGCTGTTGAATACTTTCAGTTCTCAACTTTGAAGGGTCCCTTATGACATATAAATGAATCTATGCAGATTAAAACAACAACAACGAAAACTAGAGTTAAAGCATCACATATTAAAAAAGTATATAACATTGCCATCATTGGTACTTAGACTGAACTTCATATAACCAATAAATAAATCAGCTTACATATTAGCATAATGTGATATGCTACCTGTTGGTTAGTCAACTTTCCTGCGTGAGACACATGTCACTTTATGTCATCAGCACCTTATATGGACCCCTAAGTGCAGCCAGGAGTGATTTCACATCAAAGATAGAAGTATGCCCTGAGCACCATCAAGTATGTTCCTAATCATCACCCCCACCCTCCAAAAAATATTTAAAACATAATTTCAATAAACCACGTTCACTGTATCACTGTATTACTGTTATCCCATTGTTCATTGATTTGCTTGAGCAGGCTCCAGTAATGTCTCCATTTGTACCTGTCTCGTGCTAGTGCAGCCCAATGGCGTGTTGGGGGCTCTTTCAGGATCAGGGGAATGAGGACTGTCGTTGTTACTGTTTTTGGCACATCAAGTATGCCACGGGTAGTTTGCCAGGCTCTGCCGTGCAGACAGGATAATCTTGGTAGCTTGCTGGGCTCTCCGAGAGGGACGGAGCTATTGGGGCAGCCTCTAATCACCATTACAGGTGTTCCCAGTCTACCTAATGTAAGCTTTTGGTCGACTGGCATGTTGTAAGGATCTGCACACTGACAAATACACTTGCCTGTGTCTCTGGGCAGCATCTGGGACATTTGCGGCCTCAAGTTGATCTCCTTGAGGTTGATGGAGTGCGCCAGGAAGTTGTTAAGTAGCTGGCAGAGCAGGGCCCTATTGTGGAGGGTCTGTGCCAGGTCAAACACCTGTGCCAAGTCCCAGGTCACCCGCTGGTTGGCTGACAGCACCTCACAGTGGATGAGCCATGGCACGCACTGCTGTCATGACTCTATGTCCGACAGCACTGCGACTGGGCAGCCAGAGCGGGCAGTATCACTGCGGCCGCCCCCTCGGTTTCTCCATGCCCAGCCAACACCATTCTGTCCAAGTCTTGCGAAACAACCGGTGATGTCTATCAGGAATCATGGGTAGAGTTCCAGCAGGGATCACACGGAGTTCCATGCCTGGTGTGCTGAGCCATGCGCTGTCTAAGGTGAGATTGTGAGCTGGCTTCAGGAAAGCGCGAGAGGGCGGCTTCGGGAGAGCATGAGGGGGTCGGCTTTGGGAGAGCACGAGAGGGTAGAGCAGCATCGGTGCCGTCTTGCCTCCAATCCCTTTAGAGAAACATATTACCTTAAATCAGTAATGGTGTCAACCTAACTAGAGTTGGGATATTTGGGCAGAAAACTCAGAATATGTAAAATTATATTTTTTAAAATGTAATTTTAATATAATTCTCTAGTGACATAAATTTACAATAACTGAAGTCTTTCATTCATTAACTTTTCCAAATACATTTATTTTGGTTTGGGGACCACACCGAGTGGTAGTTAGGTCTGACTGCTGGCTCTGTGCTCAGGGGTTCCTTCTGGCGGTGAATCTGTGCACTGGGCCTCAAACCTGGGTCAGCCACGTGCAAGGCAAAGGCATCCCCCAAACTGGTAAAAATTACCCTGGAATTGGAAGTGTGGGTGAAAGTGGATAGAAAGAAAAAAATATATATAAATGAAATTGCAAATTTATTGAATTAGTTTTTAATCTTGTTGCATGCGGGTGGGCTTGTGTGACTCTGAGGAAAATACTTGAATGTATAGTTATTAAAACCAAACTCTGAGATGAATTAGTCCATGGGTTTTCACCCTAACTCCTTTACCTTTGGCTTTTGCCTTTGTTGTGGAGCCGCACCTGGCGATGCTGAGGTTGATCCCCAGGTCTGCACTAAGGATTCCTCCTGGTGGGGCTTGGGGACCCTACAGGACAGCAGGGGTTGAATCATCGTCAGCCATGTGCAAGGCATGTGCCTCGCTTGCTGTGCTACAGATCCAGCCTCATATTCTTGATTATTTTACTTACTAGATACAAATCATCTTGTCTCTGAAATGGGAGTATTAGTAGAAAATAGAAATATAGAAAATAGAAAAGTGGCTTTGAGTATTCCTTTCCTCATTAATCGTTTAATGAGGCCATGTGTTGCCATGGATTTCTGTAAGAAAACAGTTATATATTTAGAAAAGAGAGATTTTAAGAGTAGAACCTAAAAGTTTTCATCATAAGATAAAAATTATAACCAAGAGATAGATTTTAACTAAGCTTATTGTAGGATCTTTTCGCAGAATATACATATGTTAAATCATTATGCTGCAAGCCTTAAACTACTGCAATATGATATCAGTTATATCTCAAAACTGGAGTAAATAGCTAGATGGTACACTCTGTAATATGAGTTACTTTTAAATTATTGCCAATAGCTACAGAATTTGCTTGGACATATTTTCCAAGATAAAAAATGCAATATTTAATTTTAATATTAAAATTAGAAATTATTTAGGCCAACATTCCAAGTAATTTACTTTCAAAGTTTCATGTACTCCTTGCAACAATTCAACAATATAATTATTTTCTTTGTAACATATTTGAAGACACTGAGCTCAGAACGTTAAGTGTAGACCCTGAGTAAGGACCCCAAAGTATTCCAAAGAGATATTAATGTTCTGTGCTCAATGTCAGCTTAGAATGCTAAAAATAAGTTCCAACAACAAGTCAAAAAATATAAGTATTCATTATTAGGGATACAACTGAGAATAAACCAAACTAAAGGATATATTCTTTATAACTTCTATTTAAATGTGCTAAATTTCTGGATGTCAAATATTTAGTATGCTTAGTGAAAATCTTTATATTAATGAGTGTTTGCCAAGGGATACAAAATATCCTGTGTTATATAAATGTCCTAAATGTATTCTAGATCTGACCTAGATTCAAAAATGTTTTCTTTCAAGTCAAAAGGAATTTTAAGGGCAATATTAAATTCAATTAGGATGATTATTAAAGCATTGTTCTCTATAATATTCTATTTCAAGAAAATTTGCAGCAATGTAAATCAGTACATTAAGGAATCTGTCTTAAAACAAGAATTTTAAATATGTTTTTGCATACAAAAACAAATTTGAAACATTTTCTACACATTTAATATAGAAGTGGAGAGTGGGCTATGGTTGGAAGCCTGCCTCAAGGCCTGGGGAGAAGATAGTTGGACAGTGAAGGGACCATTATGACGACACTGGTTGGAAGGGATTGTTCTGAATTGGAGATGTGTGTTGAAAGTGTAAAGGACCAAACATGATGGCCACTTAGTGTCTGTATTGCAAAGGACAATTCCCAAAAGTAGAGAGGGGGAAGGAGAGAGAGGGAGAAAGGAAGAGGTGGGAGAGAGGAAGAGGTGGGAGAGGAAGAGAGGTAGGGGGAAAGAGAGGGAAGGAAGAGAGAGAGAGGGAGGAAGAAAGAGAAAGGGAGTGGGGAAGAGAGAGTGAGAAGAAAGAGAGGAGAGAAGAGGAGAGAGGAGAGAAAGGGAGGAGAGAGAGAGAGGGAAGAAAGAGGGAGAGAGATGGAAAGAGACGGAGAGGGAGAGAGAGAGGTATCTGCCATAGAGGTATGCTGAGTAAGGTGGAGGGGGGTATACAGGGGATATTGGTCGTGGAAAATGTACACTGGTGGAGGGATGGGTGTTGTAACATTGTATGACTAAAGCTCAATCATTAAAACTATAACTATCTCATGTGACATGGTGATTTCATTTTTTAAAACGTGGAAAATTAATAAATATATTAAATAAAACTATTCACTCCAAAGTCATTCTACTGTGTGGATGGATTTTTAAAATAATAAAATTTATTGTCTCTGTTTGGGATGGACCACATCAAATGATTACTCCTGGCAGGGCTTGGGGGACCCTGAGTGGTGTCGTGATCAAACCTGGGTTGGCTGCATGCAAAGCAAGTGCCCTGCCACTGTGCTAGTTCTCTGGTCCCAGAGATGTATTCGAGAGACAGTTTTAAAAAATTTTGAGAAATTCAGAAAAGATTAAAATAATGTTTTGTGATTTATGTACATGTTACATCGTTTTTTTGGTACATTTATAGATAAAACCACATACAACTTTACTATTTACCATAGCTTTGAAAGACACTATTTTTCATATTGAATTATTCATAAAATCCTAAGGCCAATTTATACTTGAAAGAAAAATGTAACACTTGCTCATAAATCTTTATTTATGATTGAAATCTAAAAGATTTATAATCGCTCTGTTATGGCAAGTTTCTATCATATGATGTATTAACTTGAAATCAGACCCTAAAATAGAGAAGTCCTGTAACAATATATAGATTATACGATATTTGGTTTGGGAAAAGTCTTATGGGAATGATCTTATTCACAGCAGGGGGGCTTAGGGATCCGAACATACCGTAGAGTTTCCAAACAGGCTGAATAAGTACTGATTTTATCTTAGGTTAGTTGGATAACATTCACTCTCCTTGAAAATACCTTTTCCAAGACACTTACAGACAGAAAATTTACACATAAAATACAAAACCTAGCACTGATTCCAGATCTCTCATATCTATGAATTCTTCTAGCATTAAGATTCCCCAAATTATAGATTTTAACTATTATTTTAAAAATAAATCTCTTTGCCACTGAATTACTAACAATTTTAATTAAATATGCCAAGAGGTGAATCATTTTTTCATTGCAATTACACAAGAGTACAATCAAGGTAATTTTGAGAACATCTTATTTTTAACTCTGTTTTCATACATTGAATGGCTCAGTAGCTCAAATCACTATTTGCAATGTGGACTAGGGCAAGTTCCTCCCTTTATGTGACCACCTTTTTGCAAGAAAACAGGCACGAAACAACTTTCATAATGAAACAACTTTTACAATGAAACTAGCTACCGCTTTACAGGAACACTGTGAAGATTGAAAATAGGCAAAACATTTAGAAAATCTGTGTGAAATATTCACTGGATACCCGTTTGCTGTTACTCACCAAACTAGGCCAGCCCACCGGGACCCTCTGCTCTTTCTCTGATAGCAGCTTTCCAATGAGAGATTATGTGAGTAAAATCTTACTACTATAATTTCCAGAGAGGCCAATGCAGATATTTATAATATTTTAAGTCTTGAACACAGGTGTTATTAGTATTATCATTTTTAATTTTGTAGAACACTGGATGACACCCAGTTGTATTCAGGGTCACTTCTGCCAGGGTCCAAGTTTGATTGGGTAGGAACCCATGTTAGCTGCAGGCAAGGCAAGTGCCTTACAAGATCTGGCCCAGAGACATTATATTCAAAAGAGCTGATAGCATATGGAGATTTAGTTGTTGAAATAGCATGACATACACATTCTTGGTGTTGTTCCCTTAATCTTTGAAAAACATCATTTTGACTTTAAAATATCAGACCCAGGGGCCAGAGCAATAGTATAGTGGGTAGGGCGTTTGCCTTGCACGTGACTGACTCAGGTTTGATCCCCGCATCCCGTATATCCCCCAAGGATGACCAGGAGTAATTCCTGAGTGCAAAGCTAGGAGTAACCCCTGAGCATTGCTGGGAGTGACCAAAAAAATTCAAAAAACATATCAGACTTCTCTAGCCTAGGGAAGTCATTTCATTCTCTCCTCATAGGTGGAATTTCCCGTCTGCTCCCCAGGATTTGAGCATATTTTATTATCATTGTTTCTACCTTTGTTTCCTCAGCAAGGAAGAAGGTCCCTGAATTTTCAGTGATCCTCTCCTGCTTGCTTTGACCTGCTTCTCCAGGGCACCTTGCACCAGTGCTGTGACGGAAACTATTCAGAGTTAGCTGAAAGACTGGGTGAGTTTGGTATTTGGAGTGTTAGGAAAACTGGTACAGAAATGAGTGTGATCACAGGAAAACATCCAGATTACAGATCCCCAACTCTATTACCCCATCCATCCCCTCGTCCCGTCCTTCCTCATGAATCTCACTAGTTCCATTGTCTGGAGAACTAGGCTGGCCAGGTGCTGGCGGGAAGAATGGGATCTGATCCTGGAGTGACTCACTAGCCAGGGGGAAGTAGAAATCAGTCATAGAAGGAGGTACCTTAAGACAACATGGGTTTGCAAAGCTCATTTCACCTACTAAACAGCTCACTGGTTTTCCTGAACTGTTCCAGAGTAAAAGTTAGCAGTTCTCACAAATATATACATTTTTTTTCTTGAGAAAAACAACTCCCACCCCCCAAAAAAAGGTCAAGTCTTGAGACTCTTAACTCACATTGATTTACATTTGAACGTCTGTTGACATTTGAACAGAACCTGCTTCTTCCACTTAATCTTGATGTGGAGAGGAGAGAATGGTGCATATTATCTTCTGTCTATCTTAAGAAGGATCATATCAAACTAGCCACAAGAAGGAGCTATTCCATGGATACCTCTAATAGGCAGGAGTGAAGAGCTTCCTTCTGCTGTAGTCTGAGTCTCCCATCACTCAGGCTTTCTTATTTCTTACACTTCTTATACACACAAAATACCGTACATACAAAAATTATTTTGTTGAAAGAGGAGCTTCAGAGTTATTGGTGAGACATTCTGTCTCTGCAGCCCTAATTCCTCAAAAAAAATGACCTCCTGTGGGACATCTTCATCAGAGTTCCACGGATCTACTCTCTTCCAACAGGCTTTTCAAAATCATGCTCCTTTCCCTGGTGACAACTCTACAAAGCCGCTATCGACTTGTTACACACAGAGCTTGCAGACCGCCACTCTGAGCTCTCACAGGACTCGTGACTCTGTTGGCTGCCTAAAATGTTTTCTTTTCGAACCCCTAAGAGCAGTGTGAGTCGGCACATTGGAAGCCCATTTAGGTCACAAAATCTCTTCCTCACGCTGCATCCTGGAATGTGCAGAAACATGGAGGCAGGGATATTTTCTCAGTATTTTCTTCTCATTGCTCCATGTTCAACTATTTTTAATTTAGGGTCAGAAACATGCAATATCATGGGCGTGATCACTGTAAAGTGCACGGTGGCTTGTTCAATTCCTTTCACTATTTTCAGACAAAACTGTTCTACAAATTTTATATCGACTTAATAGCTATCCATGAAAAGTACTATCAGTGACAGTCTTGAGAAGTGAGTCTAAAACAATTCCCTAAACGATTCTAAAATGACAAATAAAATTTATATTAAAAAGTGTGCATTAAGTTATGGAATTTAATAAAAATTAATGATAAAATAAAATATGTGCAGAGCTATAGCATAGCCAGTGGGTAGGGCATTTGCCTCGCACACGGCCAACCCGGGTTTGATTCCTCCGCCCCTCTCAGAGAGCCTGGCAAGCTACCAAGAGTACCCCACCTGCACGGCAGAGCCTGGCAAGCTACCCAGGGAGTATTCAATATGCCAAAAACAGTAACAACAACTCTCACAATGGAGATATTACTGGTGCCCGCTCGAGCAAATGGATGAACAACTGAAAGAGAGTGCTACTGTGCTAATGATAAAATAACTGTCATAAGAATGTCTCATAAGACTGAGACAAAGTGTGGTGCTTGCCTTATATACACCTTCCCTAGTTTTTATCCTTGGCACCACACAGTATCCTGTGAGCACTTTCTAGGTATCCCTCCTCAGTACGAAGTCAGGAATAGCCTTTGGGCATTGCTTCATGAGCACTGTTTCCAAAAATAGAAGAAAATGAAAAGAAAAGGACACCAAAAACACCTTAAGATCATGTTCAAATAATTTTTAAAACATTACTTCTCTTAGTTCATGACTATGCATATCACCATATCTCTGCATCACTGTCATCCAGATGTTCATCGATTTGCTCAAGCGGGTGCCAGTAACGTCTCCATTTGTCCCAGCCCTGAGATTTTAGCAGCCTCTCCTTACACATCCTTCCAAACGGTGCCGTATCAGAGGCTCATTCAGGCTCCGGGGAATGAGACCTGTCATTGTTACTGTATTTGGCATATGGGATACACCACGGGGAGCTTGCCAGGCTCTGCCGGACTTTGCATATACCACGGTATTACATCCAATCAGTTTCACTCTAATATTCTCTCAATATGCCCCCTAACGCCAAATAAAAGTTAACTTTATCTTCACATCTCAATTTGTATCATTTATATAAAGAAAATATATGTATGTAAAAAACACCATTTAGAATTTTATGCTGAGAAATAAATTAAGACGCGTTATCTTCCTTTGGGAAGCCTTCAAAGGAACAGGAAGAGGACCCGCTTCCTTGCATGAAACTCTCAGCCAATAGCGCTGGCGGCCTGGAGCTCCCCTGTTGCTTGGTGCCGGGGTATCAGGAACGTTCAGCCCCCGTGACCCGTCAGCATAGGCTGCAGAGACGGCAAATTTGCCAGACTCCTGTGTTACCTACTGTAGCTAAACTCCCACACAGCCCTGCTCTAAAGACTTGTAGCTACAGAGTCAGATGAGCAGAAGACCAACGTAAATACATTTGATTACATTGTTTCTTTTTTTGTAGATTTGTGGCTGGATGTAACATTTGCCTTTGCTTGTAAGACTGAAAATGAGATAAGTAAATAGAATGTGAAGGCATTGTTGACAAGTTTTATGGAAAATCTGAGATCTTTAAAATTAGGTTATTTTTTGAGTGCTAAACTCACACCACTCATCCACATATAAAACACCTGGCACTGAACCACAGTCATGCTCCAGAAACTAATGTTTAATGTATATTGAAATGTAATGCTTGAATACACACAATTAGGAGTATCAAGGTGTTTCTTACATCCAATGACAAATTACATTTTATGTAGGAAATCTGACTTTCGATTTTCACCGATTTATATTTTTGCACATTTTAGCTCTATCTTAAAATACTAAATGTTCAAACATTTAAAAATAATTTGGAAGTCTTTGCTTAATAATTAAGTTCTGTTTATAAAATGAAATCATTTATATAAGTAGTCTAATTAGCCAGTCCTCTCTATAATATCTATTTTAATTTTTCATTTGTACCAAAGGATAGCTAGAATGATTTTAACTTGGACAAGACCATATTGCTAATATATTGCCAGTGCCAGTATTTGAATTACTTTATCACTAAAACATTGACCTGTTTCTGGCTCTGAATCTCTCTAAAATATTGCTTTTTCTATTTAAAACAAGGAATTATTAAAATGATTCATAGTACTGAGTAATTACAGAATTTTAGTTATCTCAATAGATAATTCTTAAATATTTTAATGAAGACAGCCTGCATATAAACCACTGAGCTCAAGTAGCACTTTTAAAAAAATGGTTACTAGAGAAACATATATTCATAACACAATTTTGAATTGAAGTTCTGCACTAAACTGATAAAAAAAAAACTAAAGATTGGGAACATGCAAAAGGAAAAAAAATTATGTTGAACATCCTGGCATATTGTGGTTGAAATGTGGCTGATGGTTGCAAGGGACCTTGGTCTCTTTCACCCTGTCTGACTCATTCCAGAGACTTAGTGGAGGAACATTTATCTTAGAGGCAGGAGACACTCTCATCTTTATGGCAATGAGACAGAAGATGAAGAAAGGAAAAACACTGAACACATTTCCTTATGAAGTTATAAAATAGGAAGAGGTATGACAAAAAGAATATGATTAACCCCAAAACATCAAGGAGCTGACAGGGAACAAAATTTTTCCCTGTAGGTAATTTCTAAATATCATCTAACACTTTGATTGGGCTCCAGTTTTAAACGATATTAAAAGTAGTGAAGCATAAAAATTTGGAGATTGTGAAAAATCCTGGACTAAAGATAGTAAGTGCTCCCATCAGTCAATTTAAAAAAAGTTTAACGCTATAGGTAATAACGTACCATAGAGAAAATTAAAGCAAATTCCTAGGGAGAAAGAGAGAAAACCAAAGCAAATTCTTTTCAGAACACACTGAAATAAGATAGCAAGTGAATTATTCAGAGAGAGAAATCAGAAGAAAAGTAAACAGAGTAATTCCTTTGGTCAATCATTTCGTGAATGTAATAACTTGTGGGAGACAGTCAGATATTTAAGCACACATCTGGAATAGCCATTCGGATTCACATTGGAAGGCAGAGGGAAGGTGTGTCACCTCCAAAAGAACCGTCAAAGGGCATTTAGATACGTGGACTGAGGTCTCGTCCACTACCCACTGACCCTGCTCATCCAAGTCAGTGCACTGGCGTCTTCCCACCAACTGCCTGCGCGTCCTCCCCTTCTCACATCCAAACAGAAATTGCAAAGAATATTTTCAGTGAATTAAAAAGAGTCAAGCAATTGCTAAAGCACTATTTAAGTAAGTGATGGTTTGAAACTGCTTTGTTATGGTAAAGTAGTTAGTCACTAAAGACCCCTGCTGAAAACGTCTTGTGATAATCAGGGCGGGACAGTTCAATGTGGCACCTCATAATAGTATCCCCTTTTCTGTAGAGAGATCCACAAACCCCAGGGCACTGCCTTCATGCCAGCCAGCTGGTCTTGGGATGGGGGCAGTTTGGCTTCCCTTGGTCCATCTTTGACCCATTAAGGTCAGTGGGCAGAGGGAAGTTGGGACTCTGACGAGGATTTAAGATTAGATGGCTTTTGGTTATTTTCAGTTTGGGGTCACACCTGGGAATATTCAGGGGTTTACCATGGCTCTAAACTCAGAAATCACTCCTGGCAGTGCTCAGGGGGCCCTATGGGGTGCCAGCGATTGTAATTTAGTAATCCATATGCAAAGCAAGCACTTTATTCACGATCTCTCTGGATCCAAGGTTAGAGATGTAGACTAGCCTAGATTATGAGTCAGTAAACTAAAAACAACAGAAATAAAGAGAATCACTTCTTGATACCAAGAGTGGACATAAAGCAGCGCTGGGAAACAAATGTTATGGAAAACGGTGGGATTCCTCAATAAACTGGAGTTTAGTGGGGAATTCATGGAATAGATTAGTTATGTCTGTCTTGCATCAAAGTTTTTAAGTGATATTTCTAGGTCTTTATGGTCTAAATTTTCCAGTAATATTGTGTAAATATCTACACACAGGCAAAATAAGCATTGGTTCTGATATATAGCAGTAAAAATATTTAATGTTAAAAAACTATGAATGATGTCATTCTGATGCCAAAACGTTGTGAAGGAGAGATATATGAACATATCAGATAACAGGGTATTTCACACAATTCATTTTTGTGATTTTACAGTTTCAATTTTAAATAGGTATTTAATTCTACTTTTTACAATTTATGTTTATTGAGATTATTTCAGCTGTAAATTACGTTGTCAGGTACAACTGGCTTCAAACTGTTTGCTATCAGTTTTTCTGCCTTGCTAAACCATCAAGATACCATCAATCATTATGTTTGATTGTAGTTAGGCATTGTCTTTGTTGAAAAATATTTTTGGTAAGTATTACTTACTGTTTTCCCAAGAACAGGCAGTGCCATTTCTATGATATATATGAAATAATATAAGCCAAAGTTACAAGCCTTAAGTTATCCTAGACATTTTACTACCCTCAAGACATCTTATTTTTGATTCACTGTTTTCATTAAGTTCTCTTTTCAACAATAGTGTTTAACTTTAATGCCATTTATTTCTACTTCTGTCTGTTCTGAAGGGATTAATTTCCTGTTGATACCTGGTATAAAGTCATATATATATTTTTTTAACTTTCAGAGCTTGAGTATTTTTCCTTCAGTTTTACTTTGACCAAATAAACAAATAAACAAACATAAATATATTTAAGTATCCTAGAAATGTCTACAAAAGTATATCAGGGGAATAAAATCACAGTGTGTGGTATAGAAATGTCAAAGTACAAGTTCAATCTACATGAAATTAGAGACAAAATTCTGAATACACAGAAATTAGTTTACTCACAGGTGAAGGTGGTGTGATTTCATTTTCAGATCCTTATAGATGGCAAATTCAAACTATTTTTGCTTAGAAAATTATGCTTCTCTACATATTTTAAGGAAGTATCATTCTTATATATTAAAATAAAATGAACCGTGTTCAAATGCATCATGGATTAGGATATGTTTCAATTTGTAATGAATGAACTCTGGGAGTTTTATGCATGTTCATTGTGAAAGACACAATGGTACATTGATTAGTGTGTAAAATAACTACTCAAAAATAACTCAGGGTAAAAGTTATCAAATCCACTTTTAACTTTCATTTTTAGAGGAGGTATTGGAAGAAAGGATGGCTGGTTCCACTGTCAAGTTCCAGAGATCCAAGTATTTCACTGCAGGTGTGAGAGGGACTCTGGGCTGTGGACTCTATTGAGCTATCTTAATTTTTTTGACAGTATCCTACAGATGGATTTTTAATTTTAGGAATAGATATGCTCAAAAGAAATAACATAATTTCTAGTCAGTCCAAGTTCTCTCTGGTTCTTTGGTTGTATCTTGGAACTTGGAAAAATATCTAATGATGACAAATACCCTAATATCTCAGATTGGGACTTAGGTTGGAGACAGAGTCTTTAAGGAAATAAACAAGTTAAAGTGAGGTCATTACGATGAGCCCCGTACCAATATGGTCAAACAATATGTACCAATATGGTCACAGAGGTCAAACCAACATCTTTGTCCTGTTGAAGAATACCAGCACTACCAGAATATATATTATATATAAAGTATCCTAGGTAGTCAAAGTCTAATATCCTAGGTATCCCAAGTCCCCTCCCTTCTTCTGTCATAAGCACAGTGATTCCAAGACTCGGCACTGGTTCCACGGTAGGAAATTCTCCAGGGAAGAGGCACAAAGAATCTTTAAGCAGCAAGAGCAGTAGGTGGGTTTTTTCTCCTTTGTGACAGTCAGAGTAACCCAAAAACATTTGAATTCACACTATCTCATCACCAAAATATTAAAAGCTTCCAATTCTTGCCTTGTGAGGATGTTGGGTAGATGTTTCTCATGCTTGATGATGGGCATACCAAAGTCCACACCTGATCCAGCTTTTCCCAGCGAAACAAAGTGATGCTGCCTTGCAAACTCAAGCGCCAGTGCAGACAAGTGTCCTCATGCCCTCAGATTCACTCTTGGCTGAACACTGGAGACAGTTGATACTGGACTGAAGAAGAGAACCGGCACTATTCAGCATCTTGGGAGCTGGGGCAAGATTGGTTCATTCGATGCCAACCGACCAGGACTTCACGAGTTTGTTGGACCTATCGGTGATTTGCTGCTTTGGATCCAGCAAGATTGCTTCCTCTTTGCTGACCAAATCAAGTGCATATTTGAAAATAGACTGGAATGATCATCTTGGCTGGGCTAGATAGGAACAAAAACCAGAGAGAAGGCATTGGGGATGAACCATTGCCCTGGAGTAGTCTTGGTGATTAAAATTGATAAAAAATTGTTAAAAAAAAATAAAAAGGCTGAGTGAATGGGAGAGAGGTAAACCTGAGACAGCACTTATGGAGAACGCTGTGTGAAGAGGAGTTATGAGTTATGTCTCCATAAGCCAAAGAAGCATTAGAACTAGAACATAGACCTGAAAAAATTACATCCCTAGCGACGCCAGAGAGTATGCCATTGGCGATGCTTGGAATTGTCAGGTTCCAGGTTCCCAGGAAAGTGAGACAATACATCTGTCTGATGCTGCCAAATTTGCGGTGCTTTGTTACTGGAGCTCTTGCAAACTACTATAACGTTTTTGCAGTAAAAGGGCAATGATTTTCATTCAATCAATTAATGGATAAGGTGAGACTTTTTAAAAACAAATACAGTCAAATCATTTCATTGAATATATTATTCCATATATAATGAAGGCAATAAATATCGCAGACTTTCTAAAATAGGATTCACATTAATTCTCCGTCTTACATAAAGTCTATAATAGAAAATCAGCATTTGTTCATTAGGGTCCCATAGACTTAGGTAGCGATGTAATATCGTTGAATTTTAGTCCATTCACATTCACACTTCACATCAGTTTACTTTGATGTCTTTATAATGCAATCATCTAATCTATTCTCAATCCCTGCCTTCTTATTCATTCAGCATAACAATATCATATGATTTATCTTTTGAATAAGGTGATGCTTCTCTCAAACTGTATATGATTCACAGATTGCTTCCTTCAACTGAGAGAAATATGAGATCATTTCCTGTCAAACAAAGTAACTGCATAAAAAGGGACTAAATATATTAAGATGGTGGGATTTTAACTTTTTTAAAAAGAATATGGCATTAAAGGCATTTCTGTTATGAAGATTCTAAGGCAAAGGTTTAATGTTTATCTATTCATAGATGACAGGCTAACAGTTAAACATTTAAATAACAGCATCCTATTCTGTATAACCCTGACTAGAATAAATTCTAGAGTGCAACAAGAAGCTATAAGATTCTAAATAAACCAAATTTTTGGTAGTCTAAACCAAATGTTAGGTAGTCTACTTTCTAAAGTGAGTTTTTTTGATCAGAAAAAAACATGTATATAATATTAATATGTTAAGCCTATTAAATTATCATTTTTCCTCCGGCCCTCTCGGAGAACCCAACAAGCTACCAAGAGTATTGTGCCCACATGGCAGAGCCTGGCAATCTACCCATGGCGTATTGGATATGCCAAAAACAGTAACAATACGTCTCACAATGAGAGACGTTACTGGTGCCCGCTTGAACAAATCAGTGAGCAACGGATGACAGTGGCAGTGAAATTAACATTCACAATTTGAAAATGCTTGTTAAGCTACAGAAAGGTAAAAGCAGATAGCTGTTTTGCAAATTTAGGAGAAGCAAAACTACATTGGTAGTCACAATAGTTGGAAGTATTTTTATAATATCTATAGTATGTGACATCTATAAGCTACTTCTGTTTTGAAAAATAGATGAACCCTCAAAGACTTTTACCTTCCTTGTAAATTTTTTATGTTTACTTCTCAGGCAGATTCTACAGAATATAGCACAGCATAAATAAGACTCTGGCTAAATAAAGTTAGAAATGATCCAGCAATAGGCCCCATGGAAAATTCACACGTTATATGGACATTTCCAATGCAAAGGGCTTTTTTTTGGAAGTGCATGTACTCTTGCTCTCTCTGAGTTTTCCAAACTTTGGCATGAACATATTGAGCACGGCATAAATACTTTGATGCAAAATACTTAATATCACAAAATGCTATTTTTAAAGGATCCGAATATAAAATACGGTCCTTCAAGAACCCAGAATCATTAATTTAAAAAATCCAAATATTTTTAAGGGCTGACGAGAGAGTAAAGGGGTTAAGGAGCTTACACTCTATCAGGTTGACAAGCCATGGTCCCTTGATCACTACTGTAAGGGACCCTTGAGCACATCTGGCCCCACAAGGAGATTCATTTGTATTGGATAATAACTAATGACAACCACTACAAAATGGACTTTTGAAGAAAAAACTTAAACTTATAATGTCTTATTTAATGGTCTTATTTAATGGTATGGCAAGTATTGCCATAAAAGTATTCCAGGCCAAAGAACAGCAATCTCTATCTATAAATAAATACTTTTTTAACGCTTAAAATATTGTTTTGTTTTTGAACCACGCAGCAGTTCTCAGGGGTTATTCCTGGCTCTCCACTTAGGAATTACTCTGGGGATCATATGGGATGCTGAGATCCAACACGAAACATGGGTGCACCATGTACAAGGCAAATGACCTAGCTACTGTACTATCTATCTAGTCCAAAAATATTTTAGATTGTACATGCAACTATTCCTTTATAACATCTCAACTTAATCTTAGACAATGTTGGAATGAGTTATCATTTTTCCACCCAATAAACATTTTTGAACAGAAAAACTTATATTTCACATGTTTTTATATTAAATGTTGCTCATATTACATATTATTGTTTTAATGACTATTAAAAATTTCTAGTTTAAAGGCAGATCAAAATGAAATACCAGGCCAGACTTAGCCTGTAGACCTCACTGGACCAGACCCTATTCAAGGATATTAATCCAGTGTATTATATATTCCACTTACTTCCACTTTTCTGAAAGAAATGAATAATTTTCACTTTCAAGCATTTGTGACAAAAGGTGTTTCCCCTTTAGGAAGAATAAAGATAAAAATAGAAGAGATCATGACTTAATATACATGTACACACAAATCTTTGGTTTCAGTGTCATACAAGTAATAATATTGTATAATATAATGAGTTATATTTATATCAGTTGATTATAAATAAACTACATAAAAATAGATGCAACCTATGTATATATTTTTAAAAATATGTTAAATCCTTGATATGTATATATTCCGTTTATACCTATACATATGTCTTCATCAAAAAGTAAAATACACTGTACTTGAGAAAGCAAGTAAAAAGAAAGTTAATTTGTAACTTGTTAGAATTATAGGTTTTTATGCATTCATATATCCAAATTTCAGGATCCCCTGTTGAAAAGACTATTTTTTTAGGGTGTAGAGATAGTAGACTGAGCATGTATTTTTCATGGAGGCTGGGTTTTATCCTTAGCACCACGTAATTCCCTGAATGCTACAGCAGTGAGCCCTGAACATTGAGATGGGTATAAGTAAGTCCTGGGAATGCTTAACACATACACACACAGATACACACACACACACACACACATATATATATATATATATATATAATATATATCAATTGATAAATTGCTTTTTCTCCACTGTCAAACATCCACTTACCAAGTGTATTTGGGCCTATGTTTCAGCTACATATTCTCTCCATCGATGCATCTAGTTCTCTTCAAGCCCTGTTCTTTTGATCAGTGTGAGTTTCCAGTATAGCTCACAGAAAATTTTGAGTTTTTCAACACTGACTTCTCTTCCCTTTTCATACTAGTTCTTAAGACATTCTGTGAGTGATCATAATAATTTGCTGGAACAGTGATGGTCAATGTGCTGGATTCATAATTTTGGAGGATCCCCCACCATCTTAGTATTGAATATGCTAATACTCAAAACCTGAAATTCATTATTTAGAAAATATATGATTTTATTATGATGTACTTATTATGTAAGAATAATGTAACATATGTCAGTGAAACTTAACTCTGCATTCCATTAATTTTGGGGTAGTACAATAATAAAGTGTCTCATACTTTTTTGCACTTTTGGGGGGACCAATCACTTCTAGATTGGTCATATATCCAGCAAGTGAAGTACTGTATTATAGGTATATTTACTTTTGTTCATTTTCATAAATATCTCCTAGAAAACTGCCTCAAAGTGTGCTCCTACAAAAATATGTGAGAGTTAATGACCTATTATTTTACTCTACATTTGTATGGTTGTGGCTTACGTTTTCAGCCATTAATGTATTCCTGCGGTTTAGTGTGTATTTGTGTCTTGACAAATGACAAGGAAGGGCTAGTTACTGCTGCTTCTCATTTGGTTATCAGGGGCTGTGAGAAAGTGAAGAGTTGTTTTTGTAAGATGAATTGAGCCCAGAAACACGTGCAGAGAAGGCATACATTCTACTGAGCTAACACCCTGTCTCCTTAGGGCATCTTTTAAAATTGGCTTACTCTGTGATGGGGCTAAAGTGATAGCACAGCGAGTCGGGTGTTAGCTTGCACGCGGCTGACCTGGCTTCAATTCCTCTGCCCCTCTCAGAGAGCCCAGCAAGCTACCGAGAGTATCTTGCCCGAATGGCAGAGCCTGGCTAGCTACCTGTGGCGTATCCAATATGCCAAAAACAGTAACAAGTCTCACACGGAGACATTACTGGTGCCCGCTCCAGCAAATTGATGAGCAACGGGATGACAGAGACAGTGATACAGTGATACTTTGTGATGACCCCGTTGCTTAAAAAACTTTTGGTTTCTCATATAATGTAAGAATTTTATCATATATGTATAGAAAATTAATTTTTCCATCTTTTTTTAGTGAGTTAAGGAGTTTGGGTGTCCTCATACTGAGCAGTGCTCAGGAGCCTTTCCTAGCTTTGTACTCAGGAGGATTTCTTGGTGGTGTCCAGGGCACCTTATGTAGAATCTGGGACTGAAGTGGGTTAAACTGCATGAAAGGCAAAAAATCTTTGACATCCTGTATCTTTCTGATCATTTTAGTTTCATTTTAATGAAGTTTGAGTTATTAATATTCTCTTTTAGTTTAAATTTTATTTGTGAAAACATCTATTAGGCTTTTTCTCAATGCATGATTGGTTTAGCTTCCAAATTTCAGCACTCCACATTATATCTTAATCTGGCCACTCCCTTCTTGATAAGTAACCTTCCATCACTCTGCGGGATGTTGAATCCAGGTCTCATTATGGGGTGTATCTCCTAAACTTATTGCAGATCTATTATCTGTAGATATACTAACACTTAGCCCTTTATAGACGATTTATAAATTGTGTACCTTGTTTCAAAGTCATAGGGAAGTCAGACGACCTAATTTCTGCTCAATACCAAAAGGCTTGGAATAAGACAGGGAGGTTTAATGTAAGATAACAAAAGATGTTTAAATCTATCAAATTAAATCAAAATCTTTCAATTTTTATTGGAAAATGTCATAAAACTTTGCATTTTTTATTTTTATTAATTTTATTTATTTTTATTTTTTAAACTTTGCATTTTTTAATCAATTATTTATCCCCAGAATAACAGAGAGCCCTAAGATATTAAAATAATTGTTTCTTGTTTGTTTCAATATGATTCCCCAATAAATGCTGCCTATACTTTTTCTTAGGAGGAAGCAATCCAGAAGTTTTCCTTAAAAATAGTCTATTCCAGACAACTTTAATATAAATGATACATGACATAAGCCCATTTAACATATATGTATCAATACTAACAGCAGAAGTAGAAAAAGCCAATGCCTAGAATGAATATGATTTAAACTTTAACACTGAATATAAAACTCTTGAGGTGGTATGAATGGACATTAAGACAGCAATGATGAGAAACAAAGGGTTATATTTTGAGGGGGAATGGAATTTTAAGTCATATCCAGTGGTGTTTAGGGCTTATTCCTTGCTCTGTCCACAAGAATTATTCCTGGCGTGGTTCAGGGGACATAGGCAATGCCAGGGCCTGATCTTCGATAGGACACAAGGATAGCAAGAGTCCTCCCCATTGTACTGTCACCCCGCCCCTGAAGGGCTAGGCGTTAGTAGGCCCACAGTAAGTACATCTGCAGTAAGTTTAGGCGACATCTAAGTAAGGAGAAGCAGAGGATATGATTGCGATAGAAATGTAAACTGAGTAATATCCCCAAAGCTAAAAAATATAACCCTCTTTAAAATTGTAAAAATTTACACTAGCATCAATTTAATTTTTTTAATAATGCCTACTTTAAAATACAAATTAAGCTTCTTAGTCATTTTTTGTAAAAGTTTATCCAAATACCACAAAATTCAATTTCATTTTTTCTCAAACTAATTTTGAAAATTTTATTATAGACCATAATAATATTCTATTTTAAAAATATTTTCTCTGAAGCAATACTATTTTTATAATGGCTTATGTATATTGGCATATTCATTTAAACCAAATGGGAATTAAATCAATTTGTGCTTAACTTAGGTAATTATTCAATATACTTTGTAATTATTATTCCTGAATATGGAATACTCATTATCCACAAAAAATTAATGTCCATGAAATTTAATTATCATTTGAGGTTCGGACATGCTCTTAGTTAATGCATTGGAAATGTGCATGTGTATGTTTAGCTTTGAAGTCCATAGACCAAATATACTAGTTTAGTCCATATTGGCAAGTTTCTTAGTTCTATTTTCCTCATGATAAACTTAACTTTCTCAAGGAAAAAATATATAAGCCTCAAACTTCAAATGTAAATAACGCAATAAACACAGGATGTATAAAACAAAACGACACCAAAAATTTGGCAAATGATGCTAAATCTATGTAATATACCAAATGGAATGGCAAAAAGGTGACCCCTAATTTGAGAAAATAAGTTTAATGTAGAAAATACATAAGAAGAAGAATTAAAAAACTGTTCCATTCCTTTACCTCTGCCATTGGCATGTAGGGCCTTCTCAGATACCATCAAGTATATTGGTGTGTTCTGTCTGGATTCTTCTCAGTGGGCTGTGCTGGACTCAGCACACCAGTAGTGGTCTCGAATCCTTTAGCAAATCCTTCCAGCTTCTGCGATGCCTTTCTGCCTCAGAAGCAACCAGACCAAAGTTCCCACCTGGGAAGTTTTCAGCTTCCATTACCACACATAGACCTCATTTACATTCGAGTTGACACTCAGTCTTTGGGAAGAAGGAAGGGTTCAGAAGGAAGAAAAAAAATTGTAAAATATCCTATTTTTAAAGCCAACTTGATTCAAATCTGATATTTCTTGGTGTGCAATAGGAGGATTATATATATATATGTATATATATATATTCTATCTTTAGTATAGGTATTTTTCTATATGTGCAGAAGAATACATTTTCAAAAAGTCACAGTTAGGTCTATTGTGATGTGGTACAATTTTAAAATAACATAAAAGCCTATTTTTACAAAATTCTCCTTTCTTTCAATCCCTCTGGTTGAGAGTCTCTTGTTTTCACTGTCGTTGGGTACATAAAATCTAATAACGGGGAGAAAGCTGTTTTCAGAACAGCTGAGCAGCATTGGCAGATAATATATTTCTGAAAATATTATGCAGTCACTATATTCTTTCTTTTCTATTCCCTTTTGAGGTAAACACTTTAAAGTTGTTTTTATTCCATAATCAGAGCATTAAGGATTTTGGTGGTGGAACCCTTTGTGCGGATTTTCAGTTTAGTCGCAGCTTATGCGTGATTGGCAATGATTCCTTCAGAACACTACAACGCTGAGGCACACGGCATCACACTTGGCAGAGAGAGAGGTTTTACTTCAAAACTTTCAGAGTTAAAATGCAAATTAGTATAATAGTTCTTTTTTTTACTTCAAATCAATTTAACAGGTTGTTGAATATTCAAAGGAGAGCAAAAGTGTTGAACATTGTTTTTATTTTGGCACAAGCTTCAACTAAACTATTCTTCTCTACACATTATCTAATTCCTTTTCTATGTGTACAGCACAGAACTGTTGGTAAAATTCATGCTACATGTTTTTCCTAGCTGGGACCACACCCAGTGTACTCAGGGCTTATTCCTTGTTCTGTGCTCAGGGAACAATCCTGGAAGTCTTGGGGTCCCTGTGTGTTCCCAGGCATCCAGTCAGGGTAGGTCGCTTGTAAGGCAAATGCCAGACCTCCTTTATTATTTCTCCAGATCCTTGGGCTCTGCTTGTATTCTTTCTTTCTCTCTCCCACCCTCTCCCTCCTCTCTCCCTCCCTCTCTCTCTTTTTCCCTTCCCTCATTCCCCTCTCTCTCTCTCTCTCTCTCTCTCTCTCTCTCTCTCTCTCTCACACACACACACACACACACACACACAGAGTCCAAATGGGAAGCGAAATATAAGCAACCTGGGTATGCTTAAAGACCCTGGAAAAATTGGATGTGTTCCTTCGTGAAAGCAGGCTGGTTCTATTCACTAGCAGGTAGCACTGTAGCACTGTCATCCCATTGTTCATCATTTGCTCCAGCTGGCACCAGCAACGTCTCCATTGTAAGACTTGTTGTTACTGTTTTTGGCATATCGAATTCGCCACGGGGAGCTTGCCAGGCTCTGCCGTGTGGGCAGGATACTAGAAGGTAAAGAAGAAAAATTCCCCAATCAAAAATTCCCCAGTCAAGGCCCCTTAGAGCCACTGATGCCAGAGGAAAAACTGTGTCATGCTCTGTGGATAACCAAGAGATTATATGTTTGTCTCTGTCCTTAGCACGAAGCCTCAGTGACATCTCCCAGGCACGTGGAACTTCAGGGACCCTGATCTCCTCTGTGAGCACCCGCCCTCAGCGTCATTCCAGGGCTCTCTTGAAATTCTGAAACACTTTGAACTTCAGGTCCTGACTTTGTTTCACCATGAAACTTTTAAAATATTGAGGCCACTGCCAGAAATAATATCTGCACTCAGATCCAGGAGTAAGTCCTGGGCACTGTTGCATGTGGACTCTGGTTAAAAATTATGTGTGAAAATATATGTTTATGTGTATATTTTATATAGCTATTCAAATTGAAATTTAATATATTTCAGTTGTAGAGCATAATGATCAAGCGATAAAGACAAAGGAAATTATTGAAGACAAAGTTAGAAGGAGGCACATTTCACCCATTAGAGTAGCTAGAAGTTCATTTGTGTTTGTATAATACTCCATGGTGGATATTAACTATGAAGAAAGCAGTTACCCCAGGTTCTTGACTGCCCTTCTGGTTAATAAGGGTGCTATGTTTATAAGCTCTTTTCCATAATATATTTAAATATGTTTTATAGTAATAAGTGCATCTTCTGATTCCCATAGCTACCCTTCTCATGTAAGAATTTTCAGGAAGCACTTCATTAAATAAAAATTTAATAAGTACACAGCAGGTAGGGGGTGTGCCTTGCATGCGGCCAAGCCAGGTTCGAATCCCAGCATCCCATATGGTCCCCGAGCACTGCCAGGAGTAATTCCTAAATGCAGAGCCAGGAGTAACCCCTGTGCGTCTCCAGGTGTGACCCAAAAATAAAAAAAAAAAGTAATAAGTGACTTTTATAGTAGTTTTATAAACTGGCTATAACAAAATGCTCATACATATGTATTTTAACAACAGGAATTAATTTTAGTGTTTTTTGTTTTGCTTTTTGGGTCACACCTGGCAATGCTCAGGGGGGTTACTTCTGGTTTTGCACTCAGGAATTACTCCTGGCGGTGCTTGGCGGACCATATGGGATGCTGGGAATTGAACCCCGGTTGGCCACATGCAAGGCAAATGCCCTATCCGCTGTGCTATCGCTCCAGCCCCATATGAATTAAATTGTTCACATCATTGTAGACTAGAAACCCAGGAATAAGATCAGGTTTTGTTTTCTTCTGAGTCCCCTCTTCTTGGCTTTCACAGCTCTGCTTTCCAGCTGAACTCTCCCTTTCTCTGGCCCACGCATCTCTACCCCTTGCCCAGTTTCCCCTTTTCTGTGCTCCGGGCCAGTAGATCAGGGTCCCTGCAAAGGTCCGCTCTGAGTATCTTAAAGCCATATCTCAATCTGCTGCCTGTCACCCACTCGAAGGTAAGGGGCTTAGGACCTTATCTCACGCAAGTGTGTGTGTGGTGGCTGTGGGGCATACAATTCCAGTGAGAACAAAATCAAAAAGGAACATGTTTAAGGCCTCTGTGGCAGAAATCGAAGGCTGAAAGAGCTCTCATTAATCTTATCTGTAGATGAGTGATTGGAGTTAGTAGGACGGTTCTGAAAATCAACTATCGGGACACATTTAATGAGGTTCTGTCAGGAAGTGAACTTCCAGAATAGGGTATAGAATGCCACCACGCTACTGTTACATTCATTAAATGGCTGTTTTAAATTGAACTTCCCAGTCCTAAGTTTTCAATAAAGGCTCATTTGCAAGAAGTATTGCCTTTCGAAAACTGTCTCTTCATTGCCCAGGCTGAATTGTTGGTAGATTCATAGCTGTGAGAACTACCCAGTCTTTCAGCCTGGTTCTTGATTATATATCAATAGCTCAGAGGTAAAAATGGAATAATAACTAATGAATCATCTTGACAAGTAGAAATGCAATACAGTGATTTATAATGGTATTTGTTTATGACAAATTCTTTCCAGATTTGTCCCTTACTCAGTTGTTTTGATTGAGTGTCAAATTTTATAAAGGAAAACAATATTGCTTAGAAGTATTAAATTTCTTTGTACAGAATGTTTTTCAATGTGCTTTTACATGACTGAAAATAACTTAAATTTATGTTACTTATAACTTGATTAAGAAGCAAAGTTAAAGAAACTCTCTTCAAAGAAAAGATACCAAATCGTTATTAGTTTTTCATGGTAATGAAAGCATGAAGTATCTTGTCAACTATTATTTCACAATTACAACTTTACTACTTTCAGCTTGAACCTTACAAAACAGTAAGATGCCTTCACTGATGCCAATCAAAATAAAATGTGATGGTTATACCCATAAGGAAATTATGAAAAATGGTTCTGTATTAATTAGAGCTCTTTCTGCTTGATAGAAATGCATCTTGAATTCAAGCAAACAAATAATAACCTGAGTAACAAAACCAAAGTAATGAAGGTTACCTTCTTGAGGTACTATGGTATCAAATTTCAGAAAGAGCCTAGTTAACATTATGAGAATCAGGCTATGCAGCCTGATTCAGTCACTGGTTTAGAGTTTGGACAAGACTAGGTCACATTTTAGAATTCAATTCAAAATGCAAGTTAGCTGGAGCAACCAAATTAGTCTAGAAAAATAAAATTGTAGGACTTCTTCTTACCAATTTTGTTTCTTATGATAGTTACTGCAATGAAAACAGGATATAGCCATAGAAACAAAGATCAAATTGCAGCCATGTCAAATCAAGGGTAGAGAATTAGAGTGAAAAATAAGACTATATTTTGATGCTTTTCCATAAAGTCACCCAGAAAAATCAGTGGGAAATAAATACGTCTTTTCAACAATTTACCCTGAGATAGTTGATTATTCCACATTAATAAAGAAAAAAAATAAAAACAACAACAAGCTCCTAAGTATATCTCCTAAATTTCCCACTTAACCTGGACAGCAGCTCAATCACTTGGTATCCAACTAAAAATAAAAATTTGGCCTAGTTCATGAAATCACTTGCAAAAAAAATTTCTTTTATTATATTGAATCACCATGTGGTAAGTTACAAAGTTCTCAGGCTTATGTCTCAGTTATACAATGCTTAAACACACATTCCTTCACCAGTGCCCATATTCTACCACCAAAAACCTTAGTATACCTCCCACCCCTCATCCTCCATCCCCGCCTGCGTAATTGATAAATTTCACTTCATTTTCTCTTTACCTTGATTACATTCCATATTTCAACACAAAACTCATTATTGTTGTTGGAGTTTCCACCCCCTCAAAAAAAAAAAAAAAACTCAGCCCCACTGAGAAGGAAGCATTTGATAATTAGTTTTCCATTGCTGAGAATGAAGAGATATGCAGTCCTGGCCTCGTGGTTTAGGATTTATGTATTTTAGTATTTTAGTAATTAAGTCCAGGGAGATTTATGTTAGAAATTGCATCATTTCCCTTCCTGGGGCAGCATGGGGCAATGGCTTAGTTCATAGTCTAGAGACATGGCTGCAAGCACTTGAAGGGACCAAAAGTAGTCTAGCTGGCTTCCGGATCGTGGTCAATCAGCAGCAAAGTGGTCACACAAAAGCGTGGCCACCCGGGTCGAATCTTGGCGGAGCAGGAGGCATTATCGACCCTGGCCAGAGACTGCCCAAGCGTCCTGCTGTTTCAAGTTCATAACATATTTTTTTTTCCTTCTTCCTGAGCCACCAACTTCATACCCGCTTAATAGTCTTCATAATATGGCGGACACCACGCCACTTCTCTCTGAAAAGGGGAAAAAAAACGAGAAAGAAGGATATTTCCCTTACTCAGCCGGCATGGGGCTATGGCTTTAGTTCACCGTCTAGAGACATGGCTGCAAGCACTTGCTGGGACCAAAAGTAGTCTAGCTGGCTTCTGGATCTTGGTCAATCAGCAGCAAAGCGGCCACACAAAAGCATGGCCACCAGGGTCGAATTTTGGTGGTACACACTTAAAAAGAATTTAAGATTTAAATTAGTGTTTATAGAATAAACAGCTAATACTGACACAATGATACATATATTTGTGTAATTTTCTTTTCAGAATTCCCAAACTCATTCATTGGTCACATCACTTCAGTACTAGTCACTGAGTAATATTTTGTTTCTGAATTTGGGCTTTTTAGAAAGCATTTGCCATTTATTCAATAGCACTGTCTGCACTGTCATCCAGTTGTCCATGAATTTGCTCAAGCGGGCACTGGTAATGTCTCCATTGTCAGACTTGTTGTTACTGTTTTTGACATATCGAATATGCCATGGGTAGCTTACCAGGCTCCGCCTTGTGGGCAGGATAATCTTGGTAGCTTCCTTTCTGGGCTCTCCGAGAGGGATGGAGGAATCGAACCTGAATTGGTCGCATGCAAGGCAAATGCCTTACCCACTGTGCTATAGCTCCAGTCCATTAATTATAAAAGAATTTTAAGTTAGTGATGAATTCATTCGTTTTTTCCAAAAGTACTGTTTGCTATATAGAACATCCCTAGTACTCTGCTGAAATCTGGGTCATTACCAAATGATACTGAAAAGAGAATCTAGACTTTGAGTCCTACAGTCATTTCTCAAGGATTCATAAAGAGAAAATCACTCTTACTTAACCAGAGAATTGACTCTCAAGGAAGGGTTTGTATTAAATAGGATAGATACACATGTGTCACTGAAAGGTAATGATATTTCTATACCAACTTATGACAATACTGCTATAAATAATAACCCTATAACCAAAGCAAAAACCCACATATATAAATTCATATATAACTGATCATTTTTAACTTACATCCATTGGAAGTTGGTCTGTTTATACTTTAGAATAAGTACTAGAATATAGTATTTGCAATAACTACCTTCTAAAAATATTACTTTACGAAAAGTGCATTGAGTGTTTTCTGAACAGTATCCTATTCCACATAAATGAGCTTTTTAATAGTTACTCAGACATCTTGTATAATGCTCTGACTTAAAGTACATTTTCCTGTACTTTAAAAAATAATGTAATGAATGAGTGATCTGCCTTCCGGGCAGACCTCTGATACCAGCATTGATGAAGTTACTGATCGCTAAAGCAGGGAACTGAGGTCCCTTGAAATCTTCATACCCACGGCTCCATACCTGCCCTGCGAATTTAAATTTAGCACAGAAAGTAAATTAGTTGTTTCAAGGTTCTGTGTGAAAGTGGCTTTGTTCTTTCATTTCATGGTCCTCGCAGACTTTTCTTCTCCCCAAACAACAGGAGGCCCCATTATATTGGACTCGCTCCTTTCTGAGTAATGCCCTCGGCACAGGATAATTGCTCATAAGATAAAAATCTACATTATGAATAGTACATAAATCTTTTGTGCAATATTTTACAAATTATATTTTTGTACTTTATTATTTTGGAGCACCCTACGGGTATTTTACAAAACATTTACCTCCCCTTATATTTCCAAAGATCTGAAGTATATAAAGGCTTCTCTGTTGGATGTCCACTACACAATTCTCATTTAAAAATATTTTTCCCTTGCTTGTTTAGATTTATTTGAAGTCACCTATGTATCAAATGACAAACCAGTTGGTGCTGACCTTTAAAAATTCCCAGAGCTTTAAGAGAAAACCACGGGGAACCTGTCCAAAATCCTGCTCGTTTTCTAAGACTGCAGAGGTTTTCTGATGCAAGCAATTGTAAGACTAAAAATTCTTAACAAAACTATATAATGGAATATTCACTATTTTATTAAGATAATTTTTATCAACCACGTTTCTTATATTTTCCACAGATGGTTGGATTTTATATTTTATTTTATAATAATTAAGAGAATAAATGCAAGGCAATATTATGCATAGATAAACTATATTACTATACAAAAATAGATATGAAGTGTTAGAGAACAAAATGAGGAAACTGTCAGAATAAGAAAATGTGAATCTCTGCCCCACAAAATGATAAAAACACACTCCAAAAACTAAAATGAAGCATTTCAGAAATCTAGGAATTAACTAAATCACAGAAGGGAAAATGAAGCGTTACTCAGTGCTACAGTGTGGAAATTGTGAAGACAACACCTCACATAAAATGTTTCTTTAATCATTCATTTTTATCCCATTTATATAGAATCCAGGGGGAGACAACTCTATCGGGATAGAAATTAGATTATGGGTGTGGGTATTAGGGACATGGAATGAGTGGTATATGTGCAGTGTTTAATTTTGGTGTGAGAAAACTATTCTAGGATTAGGTTTTGATGGCAGTCGTACATCTCTACACATACTTATATTTAAAATTGTACGTATACTTCACATAGCTATACTAAAGGGCATATAAATTGCGTTCCACAAAACTGTTCAAAGGTAGCATCTAGAAGATAACTCAAAGGGCCGGAGCATTTGCTCTGCATGCAGTTTTCTGGGTTCAATCCCCTCATAATTTCTGTCTCAGTAGAGTTGTCAGGTGCTTTTTTAGGCTAGTAACTGGGACCAACTGCATAATCCAAGTCTGAGAAGGCAAGAGTTTTGCTGGGGACAGTCTCACCAGAGTTCATGGAGGAAGGTGTTTGCTGGACAGCATGCATTTCTTTCTTCTGCAACGCTCATACAAACTTGGCCTTAATGTGCTCTTTTTCAAGTCTGGATCTTAATATCCCGGTTTTTCTTCTTTTATTTGCAGAGTTTATACCCCAAATCTGCTCACCACTGCTTCTGATCAGAGATGCTACTGAGGCAATGCTTACAGAAGAGAGGTTTTCAGTAGGTCCTATATAGAAAGCATTGTGCTCCTTTTGTTCTTCAGTGATATTAAGGACAAAATAGAAGTGTGATCTTATATAGAATCATCACAATATTTCATGCACAAGACTCAGACTACTTATATTATACAACGCCCTATGTAAAAGTATTGGTATAATACATTCAAGACATAATGTAAGAATAATATGAAAACATTATTTTTGATAAACAAAATGTCACTTTGTTGAATAATACATAGCAGCAAATTTCCTCTTTGTCTTTATTATTTTCCTGCTTATTCCTACTTGATAGTAATAACTAGCAATTATTTTAGTTTCCTATTTCTACTATTCATATAGCTAAAGAGTATGTTATATACTACTTTTGCTCATTTCACCCTATAATTCTTGTCACTTATGTTGTCAAATTTCTTTCTCACACTTACATTTTCTCTCTCTCACACACACAGTACTTACTACATCTCTGTGCAGAGTCAAATACCCATTTCTTACATTATAATAAGTACACAAATTGTTCTGTTCATAGCTAAGCCAGAGAGTAAAACAAGATTGTATTTTCTTTCTTATAGATATGTTTGCTTATACTGCATTTAGTGTGTTGCTTAGTTTTCTTTATACCCTTCTCTCAATATAATCAAACATCCAATAGTCTCGGTATCCTTCTTTACCCTATGTCAATCTTCATCGTTTTCTCTATTACTGACAACCTCTATTAGGTCTACATTTTAAAGTACTTAAGTAATAGTTTTATAAAATATTTTGTCTACTAGGCGTTCAGACATTTTCACGTAAGAATTCAAGGACCTAGAATTTCTCTCTCTTTGCTATCTCTTTTTTAATAAACATAGCATATGGGGTCATTCCTAAATGAAAAAAAAATAGAATGGTGAATCACTCATTGGAAATATTTCTAGGCCTAAAAGTGTGATTTTTCATTCATAATTCTAATATGTTTGACTCAACCCTGTCACATGGACAAGTCAAACTCCAATATGATAGAAAAATATAAGTGGGCCAGGAAAAGGAGGGAAAACCTATCACCACCAACCTCCTCTGTCACCCTGAATGTCAATGGTTACAAGCATACCCATAACAGTTCCAGAAGATTAAAAAAATAGTATATGGTTTTGGTTTAGTATATATACTAAAGAAACTCTAGAAATACTTCAACATTTCATTTAAACTAAGAGAGTGAAAACAACCTCTGTAGAGTTTGTATGTAAGAGATTTTGGTAAAAGAATTTTAAAATCAGCTGCACAGGGGTGGGGGGTGGCGGGGGGAGAAGTGGGGGAAGAGGGAGAGACAGAGACAGAGACAAAGAGAGAGGGGAGAAAAAGCACATGTCTCTCCTGAGAAGAAACCCGGATTCAAATCCCTGAAACCATATGTGGTCCCTGAGCACTGCCAGGAATGATCCCTGAGAACAGAGCCAGGAGTAATTCATGAGCAAATAGAGGTGGCCAAAAACCCTAAATAATAATAATAATAATTATTATTATTATTTCATAATAAATCATAGGAACTAAGAATTTATTTAAAAAAATCAAATGCCTGTACTAATTAATTTTCTGGGGGAAGGAATCCTAATAAATATTCAGACTACATACAGTTTTTAAGCAGTATTTTCTCTAGTTAATTATGACATAATATAAAAAGATTATTTTAAAAATAATAATCTGACTATAATCTAAATAAAACTTAAAAAATATAAACAATCAAGGCCTATGAGAGAAGTAAGGCTAAGATGCCATATAACTTTTCTTATCTTTCATATGGGATTAATTGGTTGGTTTTTTGACATTTGCAAATGGAAAACATAGTTATGAATATGTCACTTATTAAAAATGTACACACATACAGAATTATTGTACTAATGCATTTAGTAATTTGGTATTGCATGAACAAAATTCAAGAGCTAATGTATGAAGTTGGGAGTTATTAAAAACATAATATAGGAGCTAGAAGATAGCCATAGAGGAACGGAATCTGCTTATGACAGAAAAAAATCTGACAATGTATGCGAAGAATCACTGATAACTGACAATGCTTTTGCTTATGTCTGAAGGCCAAACAGTAACCAAAGAAAGATATGAAAAATCATTCTAGGCAGAACACTAGCTCCTAGGCTGAAACAAACATGCAAATATGAACCAGGGCATGACATCAACTGAGGTACAAGGTTAACTGGAAGGGTGGCAGCTGACGGAACCTAAGGGTGGAGGTAGGGGTATGCAATTCTTGCTTAGCTCATTTTTGCTAAGAGCAATGAAGGGCTTTAAGAAAGGATGAATGGTGCTCACTCCTGCATTTTGAAAAGGTCACTGAGTGACAGCTAGTTCACAGGGGGCTGTGGTGGGTGCGCAGACTCAAGAAGTGCCTCGCCTCAGCAAAGATGCTCGATTTAATTCTCAGATAAAGAGACATAGAGATCATTTGGAACTGTTCTTTTTTTTTTTCTTTTTGGGTCACACCCGGCGATACAAAGGGGCTAGTCCTGGCTGATGGACTCAGTAATTACTCCTGGAGGTGCTCAGGTGCCATACGGGATGATGGAAATCGAACCCAGGTCGGCACGTGCAAGGCAAGCGCCCTACCCGCTGTGCTATCACTCCAGCCCTGGAACCATTCTTAAGGTAACTGGCTGAATGTAAGATGTGAAGGAATGATGCATATCAGAGCACTGTGAGCCTTCAAGAGTTTTCTTTTGGGGCAACAGCCATCAGTGCTTAGGGATGACTCTTAGCAGGATCAGAGGACCATACAGGGTGCAAGGTTAGCTGTGTGCATGGCAAAGTCCTTCTATTGCTTGAGCCCAGAGGCCTGCATCAAACCCCGTGGAACTGTTAGAAAAGTACCATATTCCTCAGAATGCTGGGCTCTGCCCTGAGGCGGCCATGGAAGCAAATGGTCAGCATCAGGCTTAAGGTATGTTTAGCTTTGAGATGCATAGAAAGTAAAAAGGAGGGAGCAAAAGTTTCAACTCCTAATAAAAAGAGTAGGAATTTACAAGGCACAGAATGATTTTGCATATGAATTCAGAATAGAGTAAATGTCACCTCCAACATTTAATATGGGTGGAGTATTCAACTCATCATATCTTCTGTCAATAATTTACTTAGTTTTGTTTTGGTTTGGGGGCCACAGCCAGTTGTGCTCAGGGATTATTCCTGGGTCTTTTCTCACAATGAAATGAAACCCAGGTCCTCTGCAAGAAAAACAGTGATCATACCCACTACCACTGTGGCCCAGTAACCAGGTTTTGAGGGAGAGGCAACGAAGTATTCATATTGATATAACTCCACTATAACTTTAACGATAAAACAAAATGCTGACTCCCCAGAAATTATTAGAATAAGCTGTCTAAAATAAGAAATTGCTTAAATGGGAAGAGTCTTGGTGGAGAGAGTAATGATAGTAAAAATGGACTAGAAATTATAATGCATATAATGCATATAATTAGTTTTTAAATACAGATAAGCTTTAAAATATCAGACATTTAAAGACCAAACAAAACACTCAAATAACAAACTTCTAAGGCCAATTAAAATGCAACTTGAAATAAAAAATATGTAAATTCAACTTGAAAAACTAATTGAATAATTATCTTCTAAAAAATCAAATGTGGCCAAATTAGCAATGCAGACTGCATTATATTGGGAGGTAGAAAAAGCTTTACTTAAGGCAGCATGAATATTTTCATGGAAATTTCATAAGATTTCCTGCCAAACAACACATTTCCAGGCAAATTGATTGTGACTTCAGTGAAATCAATAATTAAACATTTGTGCCTATGTAATTTATTTGACACGTACATATATAGAGTAGAATCTCCGAAGAGTTTTGTAGGCAAACACTGCATTTAGTTAAAATGTTAATCACGCCCAAGTGGCTAAAAATACAATACACCTTTTCCACCTCTGACTTTAGTCGAGGGCATGACATGGACTCTCCGGATGCCATTTGTGTACAATACAGCACCCGGGTTCTGCTACCTCATTAAATCCTCTTGATAGCCTTGGCAGAACACTTCATATCTACAACTCCAGCCAGAATTATGCAAGATGAAGAATCAAAGTCCTTTTTTAAAAAAAATAAGAACCATATATATTTCAGAAATATCATTTCATACTAGTTACAATAACAAATCCACCAGAAAACTACCAGTGTTCTTCCTCCAAACCCCAAGTCCCGTCCTGCCCCTAGCAGCCATTGCTATGACAGCCTTGCTGTGTTGCCAGAGTCCGAGAGTGTGCTTTGATTGACTTTGTACACTGCTTTATTTCGCTGTGTCCTAACCATGAGTGATGGCAACTCTCTGGACATTGTCTTCGTCCCTTGGACTTTTATCACTTAGCATGATCCCTTTAGTTGGATCCACAGTGTAGCAAAATATACACTTATTCTTTTCTTTCATTTTGTATCTGAGTAGTATTCCGTTCTGTTCTATTCTCTCTCTCTCTCTCTATATATATATATATATATATATGTATATATATATATATGTGTGTGTGTGTGTGTGTGTGTGTGTATACATGCATTCATCTGTCTGTAGGTATTTGCATTGTTTCCACATGGTGGGTCAAGAAAGGTATTGGAGGGGCTGGAACAGTAGCACAGCTATTAGGGCATTTGCCTTACACGCGGCCGACCCAAGTTCAAATCCCAGCATCCCATACGGTCCCCTGCACTGCCAGGAGTAATTCCTGAGTGAAGCGCCAGGAGTAACCCCTGTGCATCTCTGGGTGTTACGCAAAAAGAAAAAAAATAGAAAGAAAGGTATTGGAGTCAAAGTATGCGTAATGATCAATGGAATAGAATTGAGATCCCAGAATAAAATCTCACGCATAAGGACAAAGGATCAAAGAGTGTAAAATGATGACGTGCTTAAAGCCACAGGGCGCGGGGCAGATGAAGAGAGCACAGGAACGATGCTGGTCTAACTCGGAGCTGTAGGTGGGTGGAGAGGCTTCATTCCTTAACCATCTCTAGGGGAAGAGCAAAGAAGAGAGAGAAATGAGGAGGAATAAAGAAACTGGAATTCCTGCTTAGCCAAAGAAGTAGAAAAAACTCTAAATTATTAAATTTATTATTATTATAATAAATAATGATGATTTATTATTTATTAACAGAAAAAGAAACATTCCCCAGAGTTCCAGCTGTTCTCTCCTCTGCTCACTACAAACGGGAAAGAGTCAGCTTTCAGGCCCAGGTTTGTTACTCTTTAAAAAAGGCTTACTTCTTTTGGTGGTATTTAAAATAATTTAAGAATATAATCGAGGGCATAACTGAGAATAAAACAAGGTGAAAACAAGAATCAAGATGATAAAAATGGGCACCTGGTTAAAACCTGAATATTTTTATCCCTGAGAGCAACACCAGAACACTTGGTTAAGCATTTCAAAGATGCCATTCCTGTCATTGTTAAATAACCCGTTTTCTTTCTATAAAGATATAAAGATCAGTAAGAGTCAAGTACCCCGAGAGCTGAAACCATGTTAGTCTTCTCAGCATGGGAGACCCCAAACAGAGAGGATTGCATGTCGTGTGTCTGCACACATGTTGAAGAAATATAGATAAGCAATCACTTCAAAAGGGGGATAATTTGAAGAAAGGAAAAGAAAGACAACTATGTCAGAAAGAAAATTATTTCTACTTATTTCTTGACTAATTAAGATTCTGTTTCCAAAAATATATTCCTATTAACAGGCATCCATCATATGTTCTAGGAAATTATCATTTCATTCTCTTAGATTTTATAATCAAATGTTTATGTTTGTTATATCAGAAAAGATGCATACAGATGAGTTACACTGTTTATTTTTAACAATCCACTTAACATAAATAAGAAAATATTTATTAAGAATTGAAGTGCCATGCATCAGTAATTATGAGAATCCATAAAATTTTATTGCTCTTCACTCCAAGTAATATCTAAATGTGTCAGTAAATTCACATGTGCCTTTGATAATAACTTACCAATTTGGCTTCAGAATCTTCTCCCAAAGTTGAATACAAGCATTAACTAATTCAGAGATTTTTTTGAGGAATGAATTTGATAATACCAATAAATTATATGTAACTATATATGATTCCCCAGTCAAACCCACAAACTGCCCTTGGCACCATGTAATCCCATCAATTGTCAAGATCCAAAGACTATAAACCAACGGGGCCGGAATGATAGCACAGCCGGTAGGATGTTTGCCTTGCATGCATCCGACCTGGGTTCAATCCCCCACATCCCATATGGTCCCCCAACACCGCCAGGAGTAATTTCTGAGTGCAGAGCAAGGAGTAACCCCTGAGCAACGTTGGGTGTGATCCCCCCCCAAAAAAAAAAAAAGACTTTAAAACCAAGCTCCCGGGAGAGAGCAACTATGCACAATTTTATGCCCCCGAGCCAGACTGTCTCCACAGGGGCACCTTGGACGGGGGATGGGTTGAGTTTCCCTCCCCACCCCAAGCAGAGTCCTGCAGCCATAAACCTCCAGAACCCAGCAACAGCCATGCTCAAGGCCACTCTCCACACGCTCATATGAGCCTCATGCATGAAGAAATTGGCAGATGAATCCAGGACTGTGGGACCCGGGGCTGAGATCTCCAAGCCTGCTCAGATTGAGACTGGGCCTCCTCCACCCAGATCACCCATTTTCGAGTAGCTTGGCAGTCACACCCAAAAGCTGCCCCCGGCACCATGTAATCACCACATATTCGTGGACACGCAACCTCTTATAATCTAGCCCACTGATATACCTAAAGCAGCACAAATGTATTTGGTTTTAATATACTTGCTTGTATTCTCTTGTGTACATTGTTTTTCACTTTCGGAGAGCCTGGCAAGCTACCAAGAGCATCCTGCCCATATGGCAGAGCCTGGCAAGCTACCCATGGCGTATTCAATATGCCAAAAACAGTAACAACATGTCTCATTCTCCTGACCCTGACAGAGCCTCCAATACAGCACCGTTGGGAAGGATAAGTAAGGAGAGGCTGCTAAAATCTTAGGACTGGGATGAATGGAGACGTTATTGGTGCCCACTCAAGCAAGTTGATGAACAACGGGATGACAGTGATATAGTGATATGTAATTCCCCATAAATTATAAATCATAAATATATATGGTGAATATAAATTTAACACAGTTATATATATTGTTATTTTTGTTAATTACATTGTTAAAATAGGATTGATTAATGATTTTTTTTCAGCTTGCAAATTTATAGACTTTTCCAAACGTGTTTCATTTAAGTAGTAGCGTACCTTTAAGGAGCAGTGATGATTAGGTGTGGGTGGGCTATTTTTCCTATCTTCTCATGCTTTATGTTTGAAACTGTTAACATAATGCAATTCTTTGAATGTCAAATGTGAAGTTTCATGGATAGCTCTTCTAAGCATGAATATGGTTTAAACACCACCATGTTATGAATCTGTCTAAATTGCAATTAAATTTTGGACATTTACTTTTACTTGTCTCATACTTTAATAGACAAATTTTAAAAAAATATTTTTTATTAAGTTTCACCAAAATAAAGTGTATTATGATGAAGGTGACAGTGTTTCTCTTTACATATTTTAGTTTTCAGTTTTCTAATTGAATTTCCTGGTATGGAAGCAATTCTCCCATTTGAGGGTTCATCTTCTATAGAAGGTCCCTGCATGGCACCCCTAGATCTGGACTCACAAGATGTCAAACTACTTTCAACGCTGTCAGAACCTGTGCGAGAATTTTCTTTGCTCACCTGAAATCCCTGTATGAGATCTAAGACAGGTGGTGAACTGAACGATGTAACTTGATGGAGTGTGTCCATCCTGTCATCATAGCCTCTGCTAAGAGTCAATATTCTTTATTTTGAACTGAAAACAAAAATTTAATAGTGATAACTTAAGCATTAGGTCTCAGAATATAGAATTTGGGTCTCGTCCAAACCTCATTTGAATAAGTGATAAATTCATTTGTAATTATTCATCTCTTATTCAAGCACAAACCTTCAGTTATTTCTTACATGGAAATTGATTTTAGATCACCTTAGTTTAAATCCTCTATAATTTAGTACTTCTATATCTCAGTTCCTTCACAAGTAAATGAAAATAATTAAGAATTGAACTCATAAAGTTGTTGTGAGGATTAAATATGTTAATATTGCAAAGCATATCACAGACATACCACTCATGGCTATTAGAATCCATTATTATTGTATTAATAATAAACACTATAATAGGTAACATAAATTCAAAAATAATTACAGTAATAAAAATGAAAAAATAATCACTTCTACTATTGTAAGCACTTTACATGATGAATATTTTTCTAACTGACATATAGATATAATTGAGAAATGTTACAGGCCTCTAAATTAAGTACTATTCACTTTCCTATTTTACAGATGGGGAATATGAGCTCTAATTACGTGAAGCAATTTTTCTAAAGTTACCCAATTAGAAAGGATGATGAGTAGGATGCTTGCCTTGCACACGATCAAGCCAAACTTGATCCAGTGTACCCTAAAAGTTAAAACAGTATATAGATTTAAACTTTGAGAAATCATTTTAAGGAAAAGAAGATACTGAATTTAGTCAAGATCTGATGTTTATGTAAAACAGAGATGAGCAAGATTCCCTCCAGCACTTTAGCATTTAAAAAAACAACAGGTCATTGAAAGGACCATCTGTCCTCCCATATTCTTTAAATTAATTACCTCCACCCTGAAATTAGGACTTGGTCACATTCTTCAATACTCTAATAAGGTTCAATGAAAATTCCCATATTTATCTGCTCTGTGAATCCCAGTCCACATTCCTTTTCTTAGAAATGATACACACATCTTTTCTAAAATCATCTCTTTATTTGGGGATATATTTTGTTTCACACTGTAAAGAATTTGTGGTAAATTCCCATGGATTAATATGGATAAATACCCATGTGGATTCATTTCATTATTTAGCCATTTATTGGCCATATAAGTATCAGAAATCACCTTGGAAAAAGACTTCCTGAATGTCTCAAACTGAAAATGAAACATTTACAAGCTTCATGTTTTAATGTTTCCTTAAATTTTGGGTTTTATATTTTATCACCTCTACTGGAATCTCGAATTTCAAATGAGGAGACTCTGAAGGACAATTTCAGGGCCATTTCTATAAAAATAAAAAGACAAAAAGCCATCACATCCCTATTTCACCAGTTGAGAGAGTTCAAAATTCATCTACCATCAGTAAGTCAACAATTAAGGCTGAGTAATGCATTTCGTTTCAGATTATGCAACTACCACAGCACTATCTGAAGAGCTAACTATAATGGCTACTCAGAACTCTTGGTTTATCCAAATAGCCTTCTAATTGTTATTCATTCTGTACCTGCTTCCCTCCCCATCTCTATACATTCTCCTCCCTAAAGGTAATTTTATTACAATGATAATGTAAACTTGTCCACTCTTCCACTACATGGTTTATGTCCATTAAATTTCAGGGAAAAAATGATTCATGAACACAAACTTGTTTACTCATGATTTTGCCACTACTAGTATTTGGAGGTTATTTTTTAATACTTTCATGCTTATCTTTTGTACCTTTGCTTTCCAAACATGACATCAGTGACATTCTACCTTACACTCCTAACAAACTACACTTAAGTCTCTGAGAGAAAACTCACAACTCTATCATTTTCCAGAGGAAGATAAACCATTCCTCTTTTCAACATTCACAGACTAAATCTCATTGTTCCTGATTTTTGTCATGAATAATTTACTCCTCTGCACTGACACACTTATCCAACTGCGATTCCTTTTCTTTCTCCCCAGCAGAGCAAACATAGAGGCTGAAGAGGTTTTTCTTTATGTATATTTAAATACACAACATAAACATGCATATCACAAAGTTAGTCCATTCTGTATGAAGCAAGATGTCATGATCTAAAATAATTTGTGGAAGGGAATCAAATCTGACCCACCTTTCATTAATCAACAGTGAATTATCAGGTTAGTTTTATTTTTTGAATTAGATATTGCAAAAGCTCCCTCAAAATCATTACTGAACACCTGGATATCATTATGAAAGACATTTTCAACTATTTACCTGCAACTTTCAGTCTCCAGACAGAAGCTTCATGACTTTTGACATAACTTATGTAAACACAATTACATTGTCTGCATTGTACATATAAAAATAACAAAGGGGATTTTCACCAATTTCTCACATAGGTGATGCTGTTTAACTTTATACATGCTAAATAAATTATTCAAAACTCAATTTTGAATGAATGCATAAAGGCATACATTTATTTCATAAGATTTATGATGCACTCAGAAGTAGGGCAGCCAGTCATTCAAACCAAATTGAGTAAGTGTTTACCTTGTGAGCACCTTAACAGTGAGGTTCTTAGCAGGACCCTGGGACTGGAATTCTCTAGAATTTAGATTATAAACTTATTTCTTCTGCTTACTAACTGTTTCCTTTGAAACGTACTTGCAGAGGCAAGTTCTCTAGTTCTCCATTTTCAAGATGCTAATAACTCCCTATAACGAATGTTTAGACTCTCTGTGGAGATTAAAATAACAGGTAGGAACCACAAGACACGTGTCTGCTACATTATTAAACCTCTTTTGGCTTGAGCTGTTGAAAGGGTTGCTATCCAGGGATAAAGACGAAGAACCTGAGTCCTCATGATCCTTAAACAATAGTGGCTAGTACTAACCATGTCTTCAAACTCATGCCATGCCAAAGTACTACAAAGTAAACAGAATTTTATGGATGCTTATTCTGGGGGTTGAAGAAATTCACTGGATTAAAAGAAAAAGCTATTAGAGGAGCATACAGCAAGCTAAAAAAATTGATCCAAATGTTAAGAGAAGAAATGGCTGTGGTGGTTGGAAAGGCCTGAGCACCCGAATGCAGATGAGAAGAGCTGGAGCGTGTGGGCACAGGAGGTGTTACAGGGCCCGAGGAGGGGAGGTGTCAGAGAGCCAAAAAAGTGCCATTTTTAGGAGGGAACCATGCCAAGATCAAGCTTTATTTATTTGAATGATTAATCTGACTTCACTATGGAAAATAGATTAGGAGTGAGGCCAGAGGAAGTATTGATGACCCTGTTAAGAGGTTACTGCAGCAGCGTAGGAGAAAATACTGGGAAGTCGGAGAGTGGGTCCAAGGACTAGAGATGAAAATGAATGAATGAATGAATTGACGAGAGGTGGTAAAGATGATATTTGTTTATTAAATGCATTTAAAAGGCAAAAATCAATGGAGTGATCTTGGACGCATAGCTGGGGTACACTGTGTGAGTGTGTGTAGTAAATATTTTTATTTTAAGTATGTGTTTAAGTACAGGCGCAATTTTTTAAACAAAATATTTTAAACAGAATAGCGAGTTTATGTTCTATGAGTAGGACATTATCACATCAAGAACATATTTGATTTTCTGAGTTATAAAGTAGTTGGAAAATCAGTTACTAAAATGAAAAGTTCTTTGATTACAGTCAAATAAACAAGAATAGATGCCATTGATCACATCATAAAAGTTAAATAAATACCTCAAATAAATATGATTAAGAAACGTGAATATAAATACTCAAAGTCTTTTGATATAGGCACCACCATGATTGCCACAGTACTGATTCTAAATATTGAGCTTTTCTTTTCTCATCTTGATGCAAGTAACTTTCATCACAATAGCATAATAGTTTTGGAAGTCAGAAATATTAAGGAGCTGTCTCAGGTTCAAAAACGTACAGGCTAAGTACAAGGCGCCTTGTATGTAGATGAACTAGTTTAATACCCCCGGCACTGCACATGGTCCCTTGAACACAGCCAGGAGTAATTTCTGAGCACAGAACCAAGAGTAAATCTTGAGCACCACTCGTTGAGGGCCAAAATCTCTCACACACACCAGAAGAAACTGTCTCAAACTATATATACACACAGAGCCTAAATATGTCACATATTAAAAATAATGACTTTATTACATAGGAAAATTAGAATAGAATTTACACATAAATTAGAATATATACACATACTGAATAATATTATAAAGGTGTATTTTAATATAAATTTAGAGATGAGAAGTGAAAAATAAGAACTGAAATATTTATATAAAATTAAATAAATGAAGTAGATGGGGTATGGTGCTGCCAGCAGGTCAACCAGTACCTGCAGGGCGAGTGAGTCAGCAGCCTGATGGTGCCTTCAGACTTCCTAATACCCCAAATTGCTGTTGTGCCTTTGACCAGACCTCAACAACTTGGGGCCAAGTTTACCAAGAAATTAAATGGTCAAAAGTTAGGTATGTGGGAGACACATCCACAAACCACCTCCTGCTCAGCTATATAAGCTCATTTATTGTCCTTATTTCAAAGACCCACAAATCTCAAAAGATCAAAAGACACAGTTAGGGGTGGTACCACGGAGGTAGGTGAGAACCCGTGACTGAGATCTCCAGGCCTGCTTAGATCTGGACTAGGCCTCCTCCCCTTAGGTCCCCAGTTTCCTAGTAGCTTGGCAGTCACACCCACAAACTGCCCCTGATGCCGTGTAATCTCATCAATAGCCAAGACCCAGAAATTACAAACCAAAGATCCTGAAAGAGAGCACTGCAGAATGTCCTGACCCCGTGCCAGTTTCTCTTTACTGGGGCACCTTGGAGGGGGCAGGTGGAGTCACCCTCCCTGCCCAAACAGAGCCCCAGCAGCTGAAAACCTCCAGAACCCAACCTCGGCTAAGCGCAAGGCCGCTCTCCACATGCTCCAAGAACCTCACCCAAGAGGGGAGGAGCCTCACCCAAGACAGGATGAACCCAAGAGCAGACCAGCAGAAAAACCCAGGTACACGGGAACCCGTGATTGAGATCTCCAAGCCTGCTTGGATCTGTAATGGGCCCCCACCCCCCAGTTTCCAGTTTGTCAGTAGCTTAGCAGTCACACCAAAAAACTGCACCCCAGTGCCATGTAATCTCATCAACTTCTAAAACCCAGAGACGATAAACTAAAGGTCCCGGAAGAAAATGGCATAGAATGTCCTGGACATTATATTCTATCCACAACAAGCAATACAAAACAAATTGTCTAGCACAGCCTTTTCAGCAGGTTTGAGTGGTGGTGGGACTTGTGTTGAAATATCAAATGTAACCAAAGTAGAGAGAGAGTATGGGGGAAATGGTCTCCACACAAGCAGGGGAAGGGTTGGAACAGGGGTTGGTGAGGATTTGGTGGTGGACAGAGTGGACAGAGTGCACTGATGAAGAGATCGGTGTTTGATGATTATATGACCAAAGCTCACACATGAAAGCTTTGTAACTATCGCACAGTGAATCAAAAAAGGGGGAGTGGAATAATAATAAAATAATAAAATTAACATTCTGAATTAACAAGACCAAAGTAATGTGGAGTCCATGCCAATTTAATCTGCGTAATCAGTAATCAATTGCTGAACAAATAGCAGTACTTCTACATTAAAAAAAAAGAAAAAAAAGAAAGGAAGTAGAGCATGTTTCTTGGTCCAAGTTTTCTACTTTAGATAGTTTTTTGCTCCTTACTTTAGATCTTGTGTATCGCTGGGAAATCATATGCTGCCCATGAGAAAGTATGTTAAGGGATTGATTGATAGTTTCTAAGGCTCGGAACCACAGCCCTCCTGGACGCTTAGACATCACCAATCAATCATTGTATTCTCCCCTGCTGAAGTGAACAGAAGTGGGTCCTGACTTCTAAGGGCAATTTTCTTGGCAAAAACTAGCACTGAAGCAGGGCTGATGAGGAGAAATCTTTTTGTTTTATAGATATGAGGGAGTTTAAGAAACTTCCATGTACTTTATAAATTACTTCCATTGCTTCACATTTGTGCCATGCATGGAATCAAAAAAAGGTTATAGAAATTCACTAAAAATAACCTGAATGATTTAGCAATTGTAAATATATCAATAAGAAAATTTTCATCCTTCCTTAAGAGAAAGAGAAAAAAAGAACTGATAAAGAGCAATTATCCTAGAATATGCAGCATTGTGTAAAGGCAAAGTTTGTGTTTTGTCTTATCTGACTTAGAATGGGTTCATAACTGGCTTCTTATATTCATTCAGAAAGAAGCAGTAATTCCCTTTAGAGTAATTGCCGTATATGACTCTTAATTTGTGCTTCACACTTGGAAATTTTGCTACCTGGCAGATGTATAGAAAGATTGACTTGGCAGCATTACCATTGCACTTCTCAAATAAATGTGAACTGAGACTTAAGGTAACATATTCATATCAAAAGTTACATATATGTTTTATTTATTTATAAAAATTCATATATAAAACAATCTATGATTTCTTTGCTTACATTTTATTTAAAATAATGTACAGATTAACTACAAGTCTCACGATGGAGATGTTACTGGTTCCCGCTTAAGTAAATCGATGAGCAACAGGATGACAGTGATACAGTGATACAAATTATTTTTATTACAAAATACAGAAGAGAATATAAGATAAAATCTTAACTACTTGATTCCAAGTAACTCTTCAATAATGAGTATTTTTAGGACTGGAGTGATAGTACAGTGGGTAGGGCTTTTGCCTTGCAAGTCGCTGACCCGGGTTCGATTCCTGCATCCCTCATGGAGAGCCTGGAAAGCTACCGAGAGTATCCTGTCCGCACGACAGAGCCTGGCAAGCTCCCTGTGGCGTATTTGAAATGACGAAAACAGTAACAACAAGTCTCACGATGGAGATGTTACTGGTGTCTGCTCAAGCAAATTGATGAACGGGATGACAGTGCTATTGAAAAAGTGGTATTTTTACTTGTACAACACTTTTCCAATACCTCATTGGCCGATGACCACTACATTCACTACCCAGCCACTGCCATGCTCTACTTGCTTTCTGGACACATCATAAAACACTTAAAAACCATTTTCCATAAATACTGTACCATATTTGATGGGGTTCAAATATCATATAAACTATAGGAACATCTGTAAGGGTAATTAGAGGCTGCCCTAAAAGCCTCCATCCATCTCAGAGAGCCCAGCAAGCTACTGAGAGTTTCTGGCTGGCATTGCAGAGCCTTGCAAGCTACCTGTGGCGTATTCGATATGTCAAAAACAGTAACCACGGGTCTCGTTCCCCTGACAGTGAAAGAGCCCCTAATATGGCAGCATTGAGAAGGATAAGAAAGGAGCGGCTGATAAAATCTCAGGGATGAACTAGATTGCCAAAATGAAGAAAGACTAAAATGACTGTACTTTCAATGCACAAACACTGGCATCAGAAGCATCCATCGAGGACACAATGGTGCAAGTACAGAAGATCAAGTATGACATCATTGGTCTGACCAAGAAGAGAAGGCATTGATCACTTCATGCCATTTTCAACACTGGAGAAGTACTCTTCCTAGGAACATGCAACAATAGAGGCATTGGTGGTGTCAGTGTTCAAGGTCAACTTGGCCATGAACATTGATTCATTCGAATGCCTAACAACCTGAATAGAATGATTATGCTTGAGTAGATGTGACTCACTGCCAGCAGATTCTCTGTCGTTTATGCACCAACACTCAACTATGATGAAGAAGAAATTGAGAAGTTCTACATGGAACTGGAGAAGTTCTATAAAGAAGACCACACCTACAAGATTATTGTTGGTGATTTTATTGCCAAGATAGGTCGCCCGAAGAACTCCACATCAGGACCCATGGTCTAGAATGGAACAAACATGGTGAGAGACTGTCTGAGTTCATCATGTCGACCAAGACCATCCATGGTAACTCACAGTTCTAGAAGACCGGATCTAAACATTGGACATGGGAGTCTCCTAGTGAACATTTCCACAACAAAATCGACCACATCATATTCAACTGAAGATTTTGCCTGACTGATGTCACTGTTGTCCCAAAATTCCAAATGGGATTGGACCACCGTCTCCTTTGTATGAAATTCTACTTCACAGAGTAGGGAGAAGGGATAACAAAGTTTAAGTTTAAGAAGAGAACTTCCAGAATGGCAATCAACTAGGAGCTCTTTGACATTAAAGTGGCAACGTGGGAAGATGCCATTGTTGACAACATCGACGAGGAATACGATCAACTGGTTCAGCACTTCCATGACTGCATGAGGAATGCCGAGAGTGGGAAAGCCACAAACATATGCCTGTCTTTGGAAACTCTCGAGCTCATTCGACAACGTGGTTTGGCGAGAGCCTCGGGCAATCACAAGCTATTGTCCAAGCTCGCAAAGCTGTGCAGAGAAGTGATAAAGGAAGACCTCAAAGAGAGAAAAGCAGCAATGTTGGCCAATCTGGTAGAAGCCGGGAAAAGTATTCACAACGCTCGCCAGTCCTTCACCAACTACAAGACCAAGAAGACTGCCTTCCGACATCCTGATAGATCTATCACATCTTCCAGAAGGGCAATAGAGAGGATTATTCAAGACTTCTACTCAGATCTCTTTGATAGCCACATCCAACTGCCCTCATACCGAATTCCAGAACACCTGAAGAATCTAACTCCAGTACTCGTCAATACACTGGCTCGCCTCTTCACATGCTACTTGTCTGTATGCAAGGTTCTTCCCAATGTAAAACCAGCAGGACCATCCTGTTGTACAACAAGGGAGATATCCATGACATTGGCAACTATCGCCTGATCTGCCTGTTTTCCATCGTCTACAAGTTGTTCACATGAGTCATCCTGAATAGGATTGGCAGAACACTAGATGAAGGACAGCCATGCTTGCAAGCTGGGTTCCAAAAAGGATTCAGCACAATCAACCATATACACACAGTGACCAAGCTCATTGAAGTTTTGCGAGAGATCAAGATGCCGCTCTGTCTAATGTTCATCGATTTAAAGAAGGCTTTTGATTCTGTTGAGACTGAAGTGCTCATCGAAGCCCTAGCCAAACAGGGTGTTCAAACTCAGTACATCAGGATTTTCCTCAAGCTGTATTACAGATTCACCACCAGGATTTAACCATTCTATAAGGAAGTAAGAGAGGGGTGTGGCAGGGTGATACCATTTCACTGAAATTCTTCAGTGCCACACTTGAGAACGTCATGCATTCTCTGGAATGGGAAGGAATGGCAGTGAAGATAGATGGTCAGCAACTACACCACCTCTGCTTTTCTGACAACATCATTCTAATAACACCAAACATTAATCAAGCTGCACAAATGCTGGCCTACTTCGACCGAGAGTATGAGAAGTCGGACTATAGCTTAATCTCACCAAGACAATGTTCATGAAAACTGAACTAGTCCCTGACGTTCCATTTATCTCAATGGAACAAACATCTCTGCATGCAGCAGGTATGTGTACCTGGGTTGAGAAATCAACGTGAGGATCGAATTGGTGCCAGAACTGTGAAGGAGGAAGAGTGCAGTGTGGAACGCCTTCAAGAGCATCAAAGAAGTTGTTAAGAGGACGAAGAGCCTCCAGCCCCGGGCATATTTTTCCAACTCCACCATTCTTCCTGCACTAACATATGCCTCAGAGACATGGGCCCTACAAAACAGGATGAGAATGCTATTCAGGTGTCCCAAAGAGGAATCAAAAGAGCTATGCTTGGAATATCACTTTTCACTCAAGTGAGAGAAGGAATCCAGAGTTCCGACCACCCTCGATGACCAAGAATAAGGGACGCTGTCTCATTTGCCAAGGCATCGAAAATAAGATGGGCCGGACATGTAATGCAATTTAGAGATGACCGATGAACTAGAGCTGTTACTGACTAAATTCCACAGATGTCAAAAGACTGCGTGGCTGCCCACCTACGAGATGTTCATACATCTTCGTCAAAGCCCTGAGCGAATGGTTTGAGACTCTCTGTGTCCCTGGAGCGAGCAGATGCCATTGGGCTACATTAGCATGCGACATGGAGAAGTTACTGGTGCCCGCTCGAGCAAACTGAAGATCAACTGGATGACAAGTGATTCAAGTGATACAAGATTGCAAAAGTGTATTTTAAGTTAAAGAGAAATGATTTTTTATTTTCAATTTGTTCTTTTGTAACTATACGGCCTGAGATTATGGTTGTTTCTTAATAATATCATAGGTAGGCTGTGTTATAAGACCCAGCATTAGTTCTAAATATCTTTAAATATTTTACAAATTTGGATCATTGAGTGATAGAAGTTTCAAATTCTAGAGACTCAACTGTATGTTTACTGTAAGGCAAACACAGAGGTTGTGATTTTTGATCTGTTCCAATTATGAGAAAAAAGCATGCATGACAGTAGGCTAATTAGAGATCAGAAATCTCTCTCATATTGTTAGCACTGAAAATCAATACTTTTTTTAAAATTTAAACAAGCTCAATCTCAGCATTCTACATCTAACTTGGTCTGACTTCTTTCTCTTTCCAAATGATTTTTTGCTGCTGATAAAGGGAAATTTGAGACTTGCTACATTGCACTTCCTGTTCTATCTTCAAAATTATCTTGTAAATAGTTGCTGTTATCATTGTTATTATTAGCATGATTTTTCATTCATTAATGTAATTTGCTTCATACAAACACTCATAATGACCAGTGACTTTTAATTTAACAAGATTAAAATGCACAAATGCAACTCGAAGGAATATTGCTCATATTTTATATTCAGAAATAATATTGCTGACAATGTGCACGTTCATAGAATTAGAGTAGGAGTAAAAATATAATATGTAAATTATAATTCTTTTTGATGAATAGGATCTCTAATAAGCAAAAATGTATAATGATAATTATACAATTACCACTACTAATAATAGATATTAACTGAAACCTATAGAAACTCATATCAATAAAAAAAAAGTAGAATGTGACCATTTAGTAGCAGAAATCTGATTTCAGATATGGAATCTTCTGTACAGAGAAACTCAGTGCTAAGTCCCAGACTGAGGGTGGAGACGTAACCAAGGGAGAGGAAGATGGCCAGGCCTACACAATTATTTGGAAAGTTAATCAATCCCTCATGTGAAAAAAGGGATTTTCTTTTTACTACTGTCACAAAAACTTTAAAATCCACCCAGAAAATTTGGGCTAGCAGGAGACTTAGGAAATAGAATCAAGATACTCCACATTGTCATATTTTTAATATTTTAATTAAAAAATGATTACTACCTCATTTTGACCAGATTTTCTAAAAACTGAGTTGTAAAATAATTTTGTGGAATTTGCATAATTCCATACAATATAAGTGTGAAAATGGATGGGCACAATAGAAGAATGAAGGGGCTGGAGCGATAGCACAGCAGGTAGGGCATTTGCCTTGCACACGGCCGATCCGGGTTCGAATCCCAGCATCCCATATGGTCCCCTGAGCACCGCCAGGGGTAATTCCTGAGTGAAGAGCCGGGAGTATCCCTGTTGGAATATAGCTCTAAATATGTTAGGCCTGACTTTGGTTCGTCCTTGCTCCCCTTGCCCAAGGAGCTTAGGTTTATCAGTCACACCCATCAAGGTGCTCCCGAGTCACTCCCATTCTTTTGTTTATCTGTAACCAATTCTACCAGTTTATCTGCTCTTCCCTTAATCAAACTCTGTTAATTGGTAAGGTCAGAACTTCCTAGGACACTGAATATTATAACATTGCCTTTCTCTCCTCTTTATGCCTTTTGAATAATTTACTTTAAAGCTATGTCTTTTTTGTATAGACACAAGAAGACAATATTATGTTCTTATAACTTAAGACTTAATTGGCCTCGATATTCCCTTCTGGGCATCTGCTTTCTCCACTTAAGCCTCAGTTGCCCTCAGTTCCTAGCACCCCAAAGTAGGGTCCCCGACGTGGGACGGGAAGGATCCAGGGCAAGCGGTGAGTTATGTGCTACCCTGGCATCGAGATGGGCCTGGCCAAGGTGCCTAATTCTTAACTATAAGTTAAGAGCTTGATCATAGACAAATGCTGTCATGATCCAATAGTAATTATGAGACTGGGACCCTGCCAGGGATGGGAAAGACTGATCTGGCCTGAGCACTGTAGTCTGAGATTGAGATGGCCCCAGGAGAGCAATTCTATAAGCTTTAATGCATCTCTTATTGTGTCCATACAAAATGATTAATATTATGAATTCTTATATGTTTGCTGGCTGAGGAGAAGAGAAACACATTCATGGGACTCTGCCCTTGGGTGGGTCTTCCTGCTGAAAGAGAGATTCTGTCCTAGTGAAGGCATTCCCCTAAGAGATAGAACTATACCCCCTATGGATTGTAACCACACCTTTAGATAAGCCCCAGGCTGCTGGGGGACGGGGAGATTTAAGGTAGCTGTATGAGGGGGCAGAGGGAGAGTTCCAGAGGAGAGTGTATAGAGGGAAGATTGGAATAAACTGCAAGTGAGACCAACCATCTTGGCTCCGTTCCTTCCTTCGCCTGCCACATCTTCACCATCAACCTCCCCGGGGTGGGGGAAGCGGCTGGAGGCTACCGAACTCGGGTGGCGGGAGAGACGGCTGCTGCCCTAGGCCCTGTGCCTGGCTCGGTGCAGTGAGGTATCTCTTCCCTCGCCCGCGCCTTTTCTTTTTATTTTTATATATAACCCCTGTGCATTGCCGGGTATGACCCAAAAACGAAAAAAAAAATAGAAGAATGAAGAGTGTATAGTTTTATTTTATCATGAGCTCCCTTACACTGCAGTCATTCTTCAACAGATACCCCCTAGATCCATGTCTAATCTGTTTTCAGTCCACTTGCATTGTCACGTCACTCAGAGTCAGCCCTCTTGGACGGTGAGTGCTGTCACTTCTTTCCTTAGAGCTGGAGGGGACTCAGTGCCAAGCTCCCTGATGCCTGTATGACTTAGATTCATTTTGCTGTACAGCCTGATGCCTCGAAAGAGAAGCTGCATGAACTAGATGTTGCCATGAAGTCACCAAACTGATACTAATATTTAACTAGAACCAAATCCTACAAAACTCTTGATAAACCCATAGGATTGTCTGCACCGTCAGGTACCCAACTTTTCAAGCGAAAGAATTCTAATCATTATAATTAATACTTTATCCCAGCGTAAGTCAGGGCTCAAGAGTACACCACTCCTTAGCAGAATTTATGTGCACCTGTTCAGAATTTTTAACTCAATCGAGATATATTCAATACGTTAAACAGCATGTAAATCTTCCCATATAGCATGATCTTTCTCATCTCCAATGTGTTAGACTATTACTTTTACAGAAAATGTATTTACACTTTAAGTATATTACATTTAATAGAAAAATTTAAGTAATTTTAGGTTACTATCAAACAGCAGAAATTTGAGTTTACAGATCTGTACTAATATTTGTGCTTAAATTACTAAAAGCTAAAAATGAAAACCATTATCCTAAATGTAGCTTGTATTCAGAATACACATGTGCTAACTTTTAACTATTTTAGAATTTTTTGAAAGAAGAAATGAATTGTTTCCTTCTATGGACATAAATGGTAAGTAATAATACTGTCACTGTTTCACTGTCATCCCGTACCTCATAGATTTGCTCGAGTGGGCACCACCGGTAAAGTCTCCATTGTGAGACTTGTTGTTACTGTTTTTGGCATATTGAATACACCAAGGGTAGCTAGCCAGGCTCTGGTAGCTTGTTGGGCTCTCTGAGAGGGATGAAGGAATCGAACCTGGGTCGGCCACATGCAAGGCAAATGCCCTACTTGCTGTGCTATCGCTTCATTAATTAAGAAATATAGATACAGATGTAAAATATAAAGTTAAAAAACAAAAACAGCCCGAATTGTAACAATTGTTATTAATATATTGTGCACTTACTTCTCTATCTAGACTTTTCTGGTAGGCCACATGAGACTATTAGGCACTTGGCTTATGGCTAGTGAATAGTGAAGAATTGCATTTCTAGTTAAATTTAATGTTATTTGATGCTATTAATTTTACTTTCATTTAAGTAGAAAAATGTTACTTGCTTCTACCATACTGCATAGCACTCATAGATTTTCATTGCTGCTTCATACAGAAAAATTCCAAAAAAAAAGTTTCAGTGTTAATATTTTAATCTAACAGTTTATGCTTGGTAAAATAAAGGGGTAGTGATTGTTGCTATTCAAGAAATATGTCTACTACTTAAAGAATTCCTTTGTCTAAAAAATCACACCAAGACTTTAAAGGACATTACTGTGTTGCATAATCATGTCGTTCTTGTAAGCACGGGCCTTTAATTGAATCTTTGCTGAGAATAGTCATGAAACAGCAATTGCCTAATTCTCCAATGTCACCTAACCCCATTCTCAGTTTTCTGTCATTAGTATTGTCTGAGGTCAAATTCCATGTTGTATCAAGGAAATTTCCAATCACATCATTATTTTTAGTTAATCCTATATCCATAACTAAAATAGTGATAGAAAGGACTTCTGGTACTTGAATTCAATTTTGATGGGTAACAACTTGACCAAGGATGATGAAGTTTTCTGTCATAGGAGCACATTTGAGAACATGTGTTGCTCTTACGAATGACATTTGGATGAAGGAAAGTATTCTATAGCTCCATCACTGCCTAGACAATCCTACGATTTGGTGGTTTTAAGCACCTGCCACAGTTGTATCACTGGGAAGCAAACATCATCGGCAGGAGGTCTGGTGTCAGACACCAGGGCTCACCTGAGATTTCCGAACAACTGGCAGAGTGTCAGTTACAGTCCTGGTGGAGCCAGAGCTTCTTTCTAACTTGGTTATGGGTCTTCGCACTTCAGTGCAAGACACGTAACAGAGAAAACATGGGTGAAGTTTAAGTCCTATGGGGGCGCCTTGCCCTCCAGCTCCAAGCGGGCTGGCCTAGAGTCCTTCTGAGCAGGCGGGAGGGACTCAGGCCTGAGAATTCAAATAGATGCACCTTCAAGCATACTACCCAGCTCCACACTCATTTCTTGTCCTCAACCTCCCTTCTCTCCCAGACGCTCACCAGATAAAAATTAGGAAATGTGATTTTAGCAGACAGGCTTCTACCGGATCACCTCTCTCCTCACTCACGTACTGTCTGATTCCCAGTCTCAGTACAGTCAGGCTTCACTTAATGTTGTCAACAGATTCTTGGATATGGAAAGTACAAACTTGAATGAAATTGCCTATAAAGAGAGTAACTGAGCACTCGCTAATGAATACAAACCAGAATCACGTTCCTGTTGCATATTTCTGATCACAAAAAACTACCACCAAACTTTCTAAACAGTGACCTAAGACATAGCTAATGGGGAAGGTGTATTTGGATTCAGTCACTCACTCACCCGATCCACTTACTCCAGTGAAGGGTGTCAGATGGCTGGAGATTTCCTGTGTGTCCAGATCCAAGTAGGGACCCGCCCAGGACAGGACTGCCTTCCACCAAAGGACACTTCACTCACACACATCAAGAGGATTCACACGCACGGGGCTGGGACTCAGGCGAGACCCGAGGTTACCAGCGGAGCGCCCCCGTGTGGGGAGAATGTGCCACTCCACCAACCTTACAATGACAACTGTCTGTGAAAAAAACATTTATACAAAGATATTGCTTTAATCCTTAGCGATTAAAAGATTAAGTGTGCAGACCTCTGCCTATTCTGGAACTCAGAGTGCTCTTACCATATGCAAATTCTTAGTTTCCTTACTCCCTGAAGATTCCCATGTTTATGACGTATACATATATCCATGTATGTGAGAGAGTTCTACTCCCGTGGCTGATTCTCTCGCACAGAACAGCAATCATGTTTATATTGAATAGTTCGCTTTATATACTCTGATCTTTTTATTCCTTTTTCCTATGATCTTAATCTTTCTATATAGAATCCCATTGTCACCAGGCTTTTGACTTAATAATTGTCACTCTGCTTTCAACTTACTCAATAATTGCACACTTACACTATTTGGGCCTCTATCTGTTCTTTTTGAACCGCCTTATTATTTCTTCCTGCTCTTTCTAATCGTCTACTTAAATTGCTCTGTGTCTTAATGCATTGTTCTAATCAAATCATTCTTTATGTCAGGCAATAATGTAGAATGATCTCTAGATTGAGATTTTGTCCAGGCTTCCACCTTTAGTCATTTCATGCAGGTATGTGACTTTCAGTTACATGCAACACAATTGTCAAGCTGTTTATGTCCATCTTGCTCGGCTTTAATTCCCCCCTAAAGTATCTCAGATTGTCTCTATCCATGCCTGCAAGTTCAGGAACAGTATGTTTCTATTTTATCAGTTGTCTGCTGCCCAGGGAATGAAATGGCAGAGGAGAAAATTAGACTGAGGGGATTCCATGTACTCTGTTCTCGAGTCTCATTCCCTCTTTTGAGATTTCATTAAGGCGTATATGCCAGCATTCGCACTAATTATTTGGTGGGTAAATAAAATTTTTGTGGCTATGTCCTTGGACTTAAAATCATTTTGTTTCATTCTGTAACTCCAGGGTCATCTGCGTCATCAAAATTCTCTGTTTTGCTTTGGGTTTTTCTAGTACTGCTTTGAGAAAAGGGAAAGAAATAAACTCGACTCTAGAATTTCCATCTTAGCACTATGGATGAGAATTTTGAATAGTATATTTGACTGATCAATCTAGAATCTGGTATATGAAAATGTTTTGTCCTTTCTTCTCTACTTTTATCTGCACTATAATTTACCTCCTTTATAAACTGAATAGGATCTCCATACACTTGTATAATCATGACTTAGTTAAAAGGGTGTGTGGGGCAGGGGGGAGGGGGGGACGTTCTTGAGGAAGCTTTACCCCAATGAGTTCATCCATCCTCTTCCTTACTTGAGCTAAATAAATCTGACCCACCTTCCAGAAACCCTGCTGCCATTACCTCAGTGTCCACTCAGTTTGAATGTGCTGTTCCTTTACAGAAAGAAAAACAGCCATATATTTCCATCTATTTGTGTGATGTATCATTTACGGTATGTTTGTACCTAAGTCCTACTTGTCTTTCATTCTCAGTCACACTAGGCATTAGAATTTTGAACATCTCCCTGACTGTCAATAATACTCACATTATCTTTATTAGCAATCATCAGTCTCTGTTTCCCCTTACCACCACCTGCCCAGGCTCCCTGGCACTAAACACCGAGATTACTGACACCCTGTGCTGGTCATGGCTATCTTTCTCCTTTGGGTCTGCGGCCTCGCCTCAACTCGAAATCACATCCCTGGCCTTTTTCTTTCTCAAAGCTGACAATTCTACATGTTTCTGATAAAATTTTCTCACATAGAGAGTCTCCAAACAAGACATCTATACTAATTCTTAGACTTACAAATTTTTTTTAACCTCTAAATAAGGTTTTTCAAGTCTGGATCCTATATATATATATATATATATATATATATATATATATATATATATATAGACACACACATATATTTTATATATGTATTCAATAATATATGTCACTGTCACTATCATCCCATTGCTCATTGATTTGAGTGGGCACCAGTAACACCTCCATTGTGAGACTTATTTTTACTGGTTTTTGGCATATTGAATACGGCACCAATAGCCTGCCAGGCTCTGCTGTGCGGGCCAGATACTCTGGGTAGCTTGCTGGGCTCTCCCAGAGAGGCGGAAGAATCGAACCCAGGTCGACTGCATGCAAGGCAAGCGCCCTACCCACTATGCTATTGCTCCAGCTCAATAATATATGCATATATTATATGTATTCATTATGTTATATGTATAATACAGAATATATATTAAAAAGTATAGTATTGGATACTGTAAGAATTCCAACTAAAAATAACCTGACTGTACGCATCCGGGCCTTCCCGGAAGAAAGAATCCGCCCCTAATTTAGTTCCTGTGGTTGACCAGGTCAAATACAGATACCCGTGTACTCAGGTGATGGCAAACAGAGAGAAAGAGGAAGCAAGTAGCAACCACCCTGTGTTCTTTTTAAGATTCAAAATGCTGTGCCCAGCCCTGAGGTGAATGTCACCCCGTTGCTGGCTTCTCCCCGTGTAGACAGCTTTCTCTCTGCGGCACCCTCCGCCTCTGCCATGTGAAAGTCATTGCAGACCTCAAATCTCACATCCCTGGGCTGAAAACCTCTCCGAGCAGCTGCTGCTGTTTTCCACCAGAACAGTTGCACGTTTACGAGAAGAGAGGTTGCTTTCAAACACAGGAAAATACAGCAGCAGTTAGATATAATTTTTGCTCTGATGACTGGGAGAATAAAATAGGCAAAAAAAAAGCTTTCAGTATTATAGTAGAGCTTTGGCAATAATTACGCATATAGAGATGTCAGGCAGAATCACCCTCGTAAGTAACAATAATTTAGTTTATATCATTATATTAACCTTCTTTTTTTTTTCCATAGGCCATTTATTGGAAAAGTGACCTTTTAAAAGCTGGTTAATTTATTTAAGTTATTATAACTGTGAACAATACCCAGGAGAGAGGCATTTTATTACTATAAGATCATCCTGCTTTCCTCAGGGGGTGAATTCAAAGCAATTCTCAGGAGAAACGGCGTCTGGATAAATGTTCGAACTGGCAGTTTTCTTATTACCTAAGCTGTTATCCTAGTCAATTTTTTTAAAAAGACCCTTATATATAGTTTTGCAAAATTGTACATTTAGAATGACTTTAGAGACTATCCCATCTAAAAGTCTTATTCTATAACTAGAGGAATGGTGATAGCCCCTAAAAATGAGCTATGTCATAATTTTGTCCCACAAGATCACAGATTAATAATGAGGGAAGGTTACCTTGCCACTCAGTTTTATGTTGACTTAATTTCCCAGACCTCCCTAACACTCTCAAACTCAAAAAATATGTATAAAACTACTCTTTGTCACTCGTGTTGAGATAGGTGTTGGGACACTGAATACCTGGAGCAACTTGTTATGGCCATCTATGTAAATCCCAGTACATGTATATAAACATGTACATATACATATACCCACTAAGTATTAGAAACACTTCAGGGTACTCATGAAATTTACTTCAGAACTGATTCTGTTTTTCCAGTTCCATCTGTTCCATAAAAAAATATAGCAAATTAGTTCTACTTAAAAGATCAGGCATTTTCTCATTATTCTTATTTGGGGTCTTACTAAATTGAGTTTTCTCTGTTTCTGAGTTCTTCTATTTCATTTAACTTCCTCTTCTTAGAGGTTTCCAAGATAACTGAAACTCTTTATTTTTAAAATTATTATTATTATTATAAAAATTATTATTATTATTATTTTATTGAATCACCGTGAGAACAGTTACAAAGCTTCCAGCTTTAATTCTCAGCTGGATCATTTAATTTAATGTTTAATGGTCAAACATCATTCCCTTCACCAGTGCACATGTTCCACCACCAAGAACCCCAGTATACCCCCCATCCAACTCCCCACCCTGCCTGTGTGGCAGATAATTTTCACTTTGCTCTTTCTTTACTTTTATTACATTCAATTTTTTGACAGAGGACCCACTATTATTATTTGGAATTTTCCCTCCACAGTCAGACCTGCGGAAAAGGCATCATTAGATAATTCGTTTTCTGTTGCTGATAATGAAGATCATACGAGGCTAGTGCGGTTTTGGATTTCTGGTATTTTAGTAATCAAGTCCATGGGGATTTCTGCCAGAAGCCGCTGGGGTCCAAATTTGTTTGTGTGACTCTGGGATCACGGCCGTTCAGGAGCGGAGGAGCCGTTCATGGGTGGCCTCTTTGGCTCTTGTCTGGATAACTGAAACTCTTTAAAGCAATAATTATTATTTTAAAACATTAAATTATTTTAAGTCCTGTCACTTGGTTCTTCTCATTATTTTAATTGTCACAGCTAATGTAAGGTTGTCTATTATCTCTGTCTGTTTTGCCACAATTTTTTAATTCCAGCAATACATGGATTCAGCCTCTTTTCTTCCTGCAGTAACTCTGTTTGCTTTCTTGTTTAATCAGTGCTCAGAGCATGCATGTAAATTTCTTTCTGCACTTTTCTTCTGTTTTTAGATTTGTTGTATAGATATTTTACCTTTCTATTTTCACTCCAGTCTAGCACAAAACATCTAAGTTTTCATTTATGGTGATCTTCTTGCACCTATAAATGAGATATTCATAGTTCCAAGTATTCTTTCTTATATTTTTTATCTCTTCATACTCATATTTCCCATAGGAAACATCATCACTCATAATTTTAAATGTCAATTATTTTCTATTATCAATAGCATTGCATGTATGTAATTTTTTGCATGTGAACAAATTATCTCAGAGACATTGTCCTTTGAATATTTTTCATTAGAATAGGTGGATTTTTAAATAAATTTCAAGACTTCCTTTTCCTTATTCAATTGTACTTACGTCAGTGAATCATCGTTTGATCACAATTATATGTATAAATATCTGAAATAATTTCCAATATGTTGTCTTATGTTCTCAAAGTAATAAAGGAGAATCATGTCACTTGTGTCACTTATTCAGAACAGTTAAATACCAGAACATTCCCTAAAAAGAGACAAGCAATAGTGCACTATCCATTAAACTCAGAAATGGAGATATGAACCTGAAGAGTTGCACATGATCTACATTATGAACAGTCATATTCAGTTTTCCTCTTTAAACTTAAAATTAATGTAATAGTGACATAAAATGAAAATAACATGTTAAGGTGAATGTAAAATAATTTACTAAGGAATTTGATGTCCTTCATGGAAGGAAAAGGAAGCAGTCCATGCATAGAACTGGGCAGTGCCTCATCAGCAATGAGATATTCTTTCCCAGGGATCTGGGGCCAGAGGGAATTAATAGACAGAACATCAGAAGAAGGAGCTTAGAAACAGTTCTCGATTGACACGGGAGCTGGGATTTCCTTGCTGATTGGCTAGTTAATTTTCTAAGGATAGGTCGACAAATAAAGCTGGCTTGGACACTTGTGGTGGGTGAACTTTAGATGGAGGACTGGATTATGTACAACTGCTGGGTAATGATGACTGGAGCACAGTAGGGGAATACTACACTTGGTCCATGTCAGATGTCCTTGGCTAGTGTTTCCTAGGACACATTCAACCCATTTAGCGTAGACCCACTGGGGCCATCTCCTTTTTCTAGTCACTATAAGAATAAATGTTATCAGACGCTATATGGAACTGTTCTTTTCCCGATTTCCAGATGCAGTCCAAATGTGTCGATATGGAAATCATTATGGCAATACTACAAACGTGTAGAGACTCAAGGCTGTTTCATTTTTCCTCTTGAATGTCATTTAATTACTGAATTTCCTTACCTCCTGGCAACAGTTTACTAATTCTCAGATGAAAGTTTTGTACCCCGATCCCTCCATCTACTAAAATAAGGTTGTTGGAAAGGCCTTTGTTTTATACATGTTAGTATTATTAGAACCAAACTAAACCTGTGCCCTCCTCTTCCTCCTCAGACATGTCCTCCTCACATCTTACCCAATAGTTGAACAAGGCAGGATATCACAGTATTCAGCCATTGCTCTGGAGTGTTTCTTTTCCTTTGTCCCTCAGTATTTTTTTAATAGACTCAGTCAAGTTAATTTTCTATTTATTCCTACATTGTGTCTGTGTATTCCACTTTTGTCTACCAACATTTAGCCCTTTCCTGGATAATAGTAAAAAGGTCCCCTAATTGGTCTGCCAACTTTACCACAACACACATTATTCCTCAATGAACTAAAGATACTTTTCCGTAGCATTTCATTGATTACATACCTCAACTCCTTTAAAATGCTTTAAACGACTTCATTATGGTCTATAAATAAAATCTCTAATGTCTTCCAGTATCTCATCAAAGTGAACCAAAAGCTATTATTCCAATATGTATTATTTCTCTACTCTCTGGATGTACTTGTGTATTCTAATTGCATTTGTACTAGAGCTTACATCCCTATTCTGTCTCATTTGTCTTCATAAAATACATTGTAGATACTCTAACCTGTTGATCATTTCATAACCTAAAACATAAATATTGCTTTAAAATAGTAAATTCTCATTCAGTACCGGGTGTATCACACAATAAATTGTACATATCAGCAATACCATTTGAATTCAAAGATGATCTAATACAAAATGCTTAAAAATTTAACACATTTGCTGAAAATAGTACCATAAAATGAAGCACTTATCTGAAGAAATTATTGATTGGATGGTCAAGTTTTAGCATTACCCTTAAATCCTAATGGACTGTCTTTCGAAGGATTTCAGGAGACACTGAGCAAAACACTATGCTTGTCCTTCAGATACAATTTTGTGCAACTATATCTGGTACTTGAGTCATTTTTCATTAGTTGTTGCTGAACAATAAAATTATTAATAAAGTACCACTCAGGAGCTCTAGAGTGAAAAAATATTTAGTTGAGTAGAAATGATCACTCAAAATTTAACCAGCCACCAGTGCAGAGAAAGAGCCTACATTCTTTTGGGAAAATTGCTTTTTGGAATGTTAAGATTAATTCTGCTTGAAAACAGTCCATCTTATTATGCAACTAGTTTGCTTCCTATCACCTGTCATAGGAAAAGTGATAAAATACTATATTTCCCAAAACTGGAAGTGTTTACTATTTTTTTTATGAATTACTCTAGTGACTATAGATATAAAATACCATTATTCTATAAGCATCTGCAAAAAAGCTCACAATTTAGACATAAAATATGATGATGAAGCATTAACAAATTTTGGAGGAACAAAAGTTTTTTAAAAAATAGTAAAACTTTTATTAATCACTTTTGAAGAACACTGTTTGCTAGGGACATTGCTCGCTCGGCCGGAACACAATCTTGGCCAAGGGAGAGACCTGGAGTTGCCCCCCAGCAATGCACGGTCCCCAGAGCTCACCCAGAAGTGACACTCAAGGACTGATGCAGGGCTTGTGCCCCCAAATCCCGAGTAAGTGACAAGCTCCAATTCACACTCATCCATGTCATAAAAAGATTTTAAAATAAGAAGCTTCCCTATTCTTATTTTACTTTACTGAATTTTATAAATGAAATCAACTCTTAATACTGGAGAACACCACTGGCTAGCTAACCTCAGGGAAAGGGACAGAGGCAGAAGTACTGGAGATTCCCATGACTCCAGCTGCTAGTGTTTGTCAGTAAGATTCTCACCAGGACCTTCTTTTTATTATTTTTTTTCTTTTTTGCATCACACCTGGCGATGCTCAGGGGTTACTTCTGGCTCAAGCACTCAGGAATTACTCCTAGCGGTGCTCGGGAACCAGATGGGATGCTGGGAATTGAACCCAGGTGGGCTGCTTGCAAGAGGCAAACACCCTACCCGCTGTGCTATTGCTCCAGCCCCTCACTGGGGCCTTCTTGGCACAGTCATCAAATTACATTTGTTCTGCAGTATTAAGTGAGGGAAGATTAAAAAAAAATGTAAAATCAAACAGGGGCGGAGGGAACCAAGAGCTTATTTCTAGTCCATTTCTTTAAAATTTTTCGGAAACTCGTGAGTCGCTCCTCCGACTTAATACTAACTAGGGGCCAGAATGATAGTATAGCAGGGAGGGTGTTTGCCTTGGATGCCACTGACCTGGATTGATGCCTGTCACCACATATGGTTGGCCCACCCAGCACCACTAGGAGTGATCCCTGAGCACAGAGCCAGGAGTAAGCAAGTCCTGGTGTGCCCCTCCCCCAACACAAATAATTAGAACCAGGCTCGTCTTCAAGCACATGATATACTTCCAGAAATTGTTGGCCTTTGGTTAGAAGAAACATTCGTAGATAGTGTGAAAACATCTATACTAATGGCGTGGACCACACCTGACAGTATCAGATCTGAGCCAAAAATATTTAAATTTAAATTATGCATATAATATCTATTCTTGATAAGAAGAAAATGATTACGTGACCTCAATATATAACTTCTGAAATTAATGTTTTGTTCTGTCAGCTGTTTGTTTCTAAATTATTTAGTAAATTCTTATTCCGTGATGAAGCATTTCTAATGATTAAGAGACCTAAAGAATCCACTGATCCATCTATTAATTTTAGGTGCTACCAATCTTTTCTAATTATTCAGGTAATTTTGACTGTGATTCTGTCATTCAAAGTGTGCTTCTATTCCCTCATACACCTGGTATACATAAACTTACTAAAATATATCATATTCTATTATAAACTTAATGATATACATATCTGTAACACTGGGTCAAAGACTATCTTCTCATCTTCCTGGTTTTTTTCACGTGCTTAATCTTGAACTGATCATTACAATTGAAATGACACCTTCATTCTTATTCCACCCACCAAAAACACTGTTTTTGCATTTTTCTGAATAGGTGCATATGTTTCAGAGAGTGCTGTTTCATTCTAATGATTCTTTCTAAACAAAATGGTCAGTTATTTAACTTATAAAACACATTATCAAATTATAAAGTAACATCAGAGTTGCTTAACTCTTTTCTGAAAAGCTTCAGGAGGGAGTTGGAATTTGCATTGCTGATGTTTAAGCAGCAGCAAGGGTCTGTTCCTTTGTGTCACACCTACTCCCACAATCACCTTTCATCAGTATAAAAATCCTATTGTGTTTGACTTGGTAATGCAACTTGGAAAACAGAAATCCTGCTTAGGAAGGTAATTTTCCTTTCCTTAAGAAGGGACAAACCTAATCCTGTCACTTCTCTTTCACAAACTGAATACTTAGTTTTTTTTTCTAGGCAATCTAATCTCATACACATTCTATAAATAATTTTCTCCTTGTAATCAGAAAAATGTATAAATGAAAATGTTTTAAATACAGAAATCACTAAAAATTCACATGGTTCTAAAGATATAAATTCAGTTAAATAAAAGCAAAATGAAGTTCAGTGAAACATTGGGTACTTTTTTTGTTTTTATTTTATTCTTTTATTGAATCACGATGTGGAAAGTTACAAAGCTTTCAGGTCTAAGTCTCAGTTATACAATGCTCGAACACCCATCCCTTCACCAGTGCACATATTCCACCACCAAGAATCACAGTATACCTCCCCCCATCCCCCACCTCCCCAGCCCCCCACCCCGCCTGTGTAACTGATAAATTTCACTTTACTTTCACTTTACTTTGATTACATTCAATAATTCAACAAAAAACTCACTATTATTATTTGGAGTTTCTCCCCCCAAAGTTGGACCTGCCAAAAAGGAAGCATTTGATAATTTGTTTTCTATTGCTGAGAATAAAGAGATATGAGGTCGAGCGGCCGCACTAGCGGCCGCATGGTTTTGGATTTCTGTATTTTAGTATTTTAGTAACTAAGTCCAGAGAAATTTCTGCCAGAAATTGCATCCTTGCAAGCTTGTACCTCTCTCTGCTACTTTATATTTCACATAAGAGTACAATCTTTCTATGTCTGTCCCTCTCTTTCTGACTCATTTCACTCAACATAATACTTTCCATTTTGATCCACTTATATGCAAATTTCATGACTTCATGTTTTCTGACAGCTGCATAGTATTCCATTGTGTATATGTACCAGAGTTTCTTTAACCAGTCATCTGTTTTGGGGGACTCTGTTTTTTTCCAGATTGTGGGTACATTAGGTACTTTTGAAGATCTTAAAGAACACATGAAGTTTCCTTAAAACTTTAATAAATTGAACTACATGTTTTCATGTATCTGTCAACTTTTATTTTCTTAATTACATCACATTTTTCTTAGTACTATATTTTCTCTAACTTTATTTAAAGATGTGTTACCTTTCAGGTAATGTGCCTAAATAGGAAACAGAGACCTTAGTGATGTTGTCATAATGTAAAAATGTATCAAGAAGAAACACAGATTCAATATCTGATTAGATACAGAAGCCTGAATCATTATATATTAAGTAAAAATTATGGTAAATTTTATATATCCCAATTTTTTTAATCCAGCATGCTTAATGGTGGATAAATTAGGCTAATATTTTTATATTTTTATAATGAAAATTTTGTGATAATTTTTAAATTATTTTTATAATGAAATTGGTTGCAACCAGAAGTGGTCAATTTAATTTCCTGTGGCTCATTTAAAGTGTGTGCTAATATTCTTAAATGGCCTATAGTTTCCTCAGTCATCAATATAATTAAAGTTGACCAGTATATTTTGGCATTTAGATAAAAATAATTTAATATTAAATATGGACTCTTAGAGAGGTTTGCATATATCTTGAATCTAAGAAAATGTATCCAATTTATACATGTGGAAGTGCAACTGACTTGAAATTCTAATTTGAAGTAACAAGAAGCACAGAACCTAACAGGCATGTTTGTTGTTTCCCTCCCTTAATTCTACATTTTTAAATTTCTGCAACAAAGGGAAAAAAATTTGCCTTCAGTTATTCTAAAATTTCCAGAACTTAACAAACTTGTTCATTTTCCTTTCTGTAGTGTTTGAGAAAAGGATTTCCTAAGTACTAATGTTGAGAGAACCTCCATTAGTAAGTAGAATCAAAGGTATAATTTTCTAGAAAACCTAACTAGCTCTTGTTTTCTCCTTCTTGAACAGTGCTGGGCACTGACCAGCTAATTCTACCAAAATTTCATTTTTATAAAGAGCACCTTGTCAATGGCAGTTGCAGAAATAGGCTCTCTAATCTGTGGAAAACTGAGCACACAAAATGTACATTTTTTTAATTTTTTCTCATATTTAGAAAGATAGTCTTGTAGAACAAAAACTACACACTCATGCCTCAAAAAGAAATTTGGGGATGTACACCACTAAATATAAAATGTTAAGAAATATTTGTTTTGCCTCTGAAGAATTCTCTTTTTTAATCTTTGAAACAAACAGGAAAAGGTTACAATTAAAACCACATTTATTGAACACCAACATATGCTAATTCAGAATTTATTCCCATTGCAAGCTAATTAAAATACCTCTTTTATCTTCAAAGGGAGAAGAAATCAGAGAAAAGGAAAGTGTAATAAAATATTGAAATCATCATATTGGCATTCTATTGAATTATCTTTAATGCAGAGAGAAATGATGTATGGTAATGAATGTTTAAGAAGATGTTATTAGCTTCTCTGAACTTTTTCTTTCTTTCTCTACTTTCTGCTCTGTAAAATCCTTTCCTCATTCATATTTCCTGGGTTTTAACTCTAATGGATCTGGTCGACCCTCATGCAGCCTTTTCAGCTATAAACTTTAAATCATGCAGAAGGGCAGAGTTCGTTAATGGCAAAAATCCATGACCAGCATTTGGACAGTCTTTTATTTGATTGTTAAAACAGTCAAACAAAGTTTATTTTAGCAGTATCGAAGTCTCTGGTAATGAGAAAGAAGCTTGGAAGCTGATTCCAGAGGAGAACGGTTGACGAGTTTCAGAAGCAAGCTGGTATGATGAGTTCAATATTATACCTCTCAATAAAGGCCAAGGAAAGTGTTAACGTTCATGACATTCACCCAACAGACTATTCGGGCAAAATGAGTGGTCAGGGTAAATTCAAAGGACATTTCGGGAACGCAGAAGTGGCACAGTGTGAAGGGACTGCATTGCACGGAGCCGACCTGGGAATCCAAGGGCCTCAAATAGACACCTGAGTTCTGCCAGGAATGATCTCGGAACTCAGTCAAGAGCAAGCGCTGAGCACTGCAATGTGTGACCACACCGAGGAATCACATACACACACACATACACACACACACACACGCACGCACACGCACACACGCACACATAATTTCCCAATATTTTCCTACTGCTTTTTAAAAAAACAGCATTTCTAGAAAAGACAATTTTCAGAGTAGGGAACTAAAGGGGGTAAGAAGGCTGGACCGTGGGGATGAGAACGAAACATGCACAGGAAATACAGAAAAGAGTTCTGGACTTTGCAGGCACACTGGATTTTAACGTTTCCCTTCAAGGGACTATGTATCACGGTGGGATGTCCCTGAGCTACAGAAGACTCAGCGTCATTTAAAGTTTTCCACGGTTCACGGGAGAGTATCTCCAAAGCTCACTGTCCGTGGTAGCCCGAAGGATACTGCAGAATGTTTTTCCTTTCTTATTTATTACAGCAACAAACAGGTAATTTCCTCTATTGGTACTCCCATCCCTCATGCAGGCAACACTCTGCAACATTTACCCGTGATTTTAATTTTTAATGAGGGTTTGTGAGAGAGCCCATTATTAAACAAAATTGTATAGCAATATGATGAGACTTTATCAATCCACACCTCCTTCTGTCTCTCCGTTTCCTTGCCAAGGATCTGATGTCATTTTTCAATACATCTCAGCTATGAATGGCTAGGTGATTACATAATGGACTTCTTTGGGTTGTTTTGTCTTCTCCGTTAATTGCTTTGAAATATTGCTAATGCATTTTGCATTTTACTCATTCACAAATGTATTCTCTCAACAGTGTTTGAGGGTGTATTCTGCAGATATTGTCTCTATCTGTGGAAGAAATGATGAGTAAAATCACTAAAACAAAAGATTCTCAATTAGAAATCTCATTTTTTTCTGATATGAAAAGTTCTTGGTGCTTTCATCTGGGTCTGTAAAGTGGGGGGAGTAAGCTGATCTGTTCACAGCAGGTTATTTTCTCTCTGTTCAAAATCAAATTACATTGATTTACCATAGGTTTAGATACTTTCAAATTCGGGGATTAAAGTACAGGAGAACATTTGAAACAGAGGTAGAGAAGGGAATTTTGGATGATTACAATTCAAAATTTTCTGTTGACAAAATTGCATCAGTTTGTCAGAAAGAATATTATAAAAAAATAATTTTCCCCTTGATACTTCTTCCAAGAGTTTCTGTAACAAACACATCAGAAACCTTTTTTTTTTTTTTGAGCTAACTTGGGATGATGGATGCAAAGCACACATTTGCTGCTTATTTATGAAGTTAACAAAAATACCCAGATCATTACAGAAAATATTATCATCTCAGTTCTAGGTAAGTGGTCAAAGAAACTTTAGGAGACATTACAGGTAGTTTGTCTAATAAAATAAAATGTGCTCTCTAAGGACTCTAATGGTGAAAACCAGGTACTGTGTTAGAAGCTGGATTTAAATAAATTATGGCCTGAGGACTACATACATAGTACAGCAGGCTGGGCTCTCGCCTTGCATGCTGCCAACCCACGTTCCTTTCTCCGCATCACATGTGGTCCCCCTAAATGACAAGGGGCTTAACTCTCTAGATTATAAACTGGTACAGAAACAAGCTGTGACTGAAAATGCATACATATATATACATAGTAACTGAGAAATGCAGAATCAACTAAATGCACCTAAAGAAGGGCACATTTTCAGTGAAATCAAAATTAATGATTTTGATAGAACTACCTATTTTAAAAAAATAAATGTTTGCTATGGCCTTGTTACTAAATTGACAAAATTGCATGGTTATTTCTATTTTTTCTAAATAGTTAAATATTCATTAAATTTTAATAAATGAAGTAACATTGGCTTCTAAACGTGTCTATGTATCAGATCTATTCTTCAACATCTAAATTACACAACACGCCAAAGGTCTGGTTATTTGTACCCAGCCTACGTAGTTACTAATCTGCTTATTGTTGGTCAAAATGTAGATAATTATTCTTAGCAGAATTTTAACCATAGAAAATAGGTGCTGGAGTTAGGAAATTAATACTTTACATATTGGAAAACATAACACCTTAAAAATTAGAGGGAGGGGCCGGAGCGATAGCACAGCGGGTAGGGCTGTGGTTCGATCCCCGGCATCCCATATGGTCCCCCAAGCACCGCCAGGAGTAGTTCCTGAGTGCAAAGCCAGGAGTAACCCCTGAGCATCGCTGGGTGTGACCCAAAAAGCAAAAAAAAAAAAAATTAGAGGGACATTCCACAAATGAGTGCAGTCCTTCTATGTCTGTCCCTCTCTTTCTGACTCATTTCACTTAGCATGATACTCTCCATGTCTATCCATTTATAAGCAAATTTCATGACTTCATCTCTCCTAACAGCTGCATAGTATTGCACTGTGTAGATGTACCAAAGATTCTTTAGCCAGTCATCTGCTCTAGGGCACTTGGGTTGTTTCCAGATTTTGGCTATTGTGACCAGTGCTGCAATGTACATATAGGTACAGATGCCATTTCTACTGTGCTTTTTTTGTATTCTTGGGATATATTCCCAGAAATGGTACAGTGTGTCATATGGAAGCTCAATTTCTAGTTTTTGAAGGACTGTCCATGAGCGGAGGGGAGAAGGCAGATGGAAGAGAGAAGGGATCAATAAGAAAATGATGGAGGAATCAGTCGGGATGGGAGATGTGTGCTGAAAGTAGATAATGAACCAAACATGATGACCTTTCAGTGTCTGTGTTGCAAGCCATATGTCCAAAAGTAAAGAGAGAGTATGGGGAATATTGTATTTCATGGAGGCAGGGGGAGGGTGGGGAAGGGAGGGTATACCGGGAATATTGGTGGTGGGGAATGTGCACTGGTGGAAGGATGGGTGTTTGATCATTGTGAGATTGTCACCCAAACATGAAAGCATGTAACTATCTCACAGTGATTCAATAACATTTATAAAAATAGATGGATACATTTTATTTTAAATTTAGGATCTATAGGAAAATGTATAAGCATATTTATCAATATAAAATGGAAAAGAAACTTATTTTTACCTGAAAATATAGAGAAGTGGAAGATTGATACCACTTTAACAATAAAAATAATTTTCTTAGAAATTCCTAAATCCTAATAAATTTTAGTATGACTCGATTCATGTATATATGTGTGAGTATCTATATATCTGTATAGACATAGAAATATAGATATAGATATAATGTTCCCTGCTAGTTTCACGAACAGATGTAATAATATTTTCCTCTCTTCAAGAATTTTGTAATGCCCAGCAAGATTCCTTCTAATACCTTGGATGCAAGTGCCAATTTGGGTGTAGGACCCTATTTTTATTCTTCATTATTAGTAATGCATGAAAGAAAATTATAAAGGGAAAGTGAATGATATTCATTAATTTTAATAAGCACTTCCTCAAAATATAAGCATATTAATCCTTATATTAACTGTGATTTATGGATCTATTTGGTCATATATTTTATGGGGTAACTTGTGGTTAAAATTATGAGGTGGGGGCTGGAGTGATGGAACAGAGAGTCTCACACACAGCCAACCAGGGTTCAAGGCCCGCCTTCTCATATGGTCCCGAGCACCTCCAGAGTGAATCCTGAGTGCAGATGCTAGAGTACTCCTGAGCACTGTTCAGGGTCACCACCTGCCCACAACCCCAATTGTGATGTTTGTTTGCTCTTCAAGTCTGTTTTACTTTGAACATTCAATTTTGCCCACTTCTCTTTCTCGGATTGCCTATTCCCACTCTGAAGAAGCCTTTGTTCTTTCCCTAGTTCAAACTTCTCACCTCACATCTTTCTAAATAAGTTTCAATTAAAAAAAATATTGTACTTGGGGGCTGGAGCGATAGCACAGCGGGTAGGGTGTTTGCCTTGCATGTAGCCGACTCGGGTTCGATCCCCGGCATCCCATATGGTCCCCTGAGCACTGCCAGGAGAAATTCCTGAGCGCATGAGCCAGGAGTAACCCCTGTGCATCGCCGGGTGTGACCCAAAAAGCAATATATATATGTATATATATATATATATATATACATATATATATTGTACTCAGTCATTGACTGAAATGTAATCATAAAAGTTTTTAAGTCTGTAACTGTATTTCTCTGTGATTCACTAAAAAAATAAAAAATAAAAAATATTGTCTTACAAATGGTTAACTCTGATGTGCAAAAATGATGCTTGGACTCACGTGTGGTGCTCAGGTTTCATTCCTGTATTTGAGGATTTCTCCTGCTGCTGGGGCCTTCTGTGGCACCAGGGATCAAACTGGAACTGGCCAAGTGCAAGACAAATGTTTTATAGCCTGTACTATCTCTCTGGCACAGATGGAAATATTTCAAGCATAAGCAGGTAGAAATAAAATTGTAAAATATATTAAGATTTATATAAGGAAGAAAAAATTGTTGCACTTTTTAATGAACTCTTCAGAAGTTCATACACAAGTAGGTGCATGTGATGTTAGATGGGTGAAAGGAATCAAAATGCCGCAGGTGCTCATTTGGTCTACATAAAAACCGATAAACAAAAGCATATACATAAATTCATTGTCTAGTTTAAAATGGCCATTTGCTATCACATGATGGACCGTCATTTCCCTATAATTAGCTGCTCAATTAAGCACAATGTGCTTTCATTACAAACAGTTCCATGTAAAAGAACCATAGACACAATATATTGCCTCTAACAGCATAAGGACTGCAATTTAGGTTAATATTTAGTGCCCATAATTCATACTGACTATTTTCTGCTGTCTACACCATGACCTCCGATATAGGTAGATAGATATATATTTCAACATTCATAATAAGTCATTTATGTATTTGTCTGTTTGTCTATTTGTCTCACAGTGATGTTTACTTAAATTCATGATTAGTTCAATTGTTTTAATAGATTTTGTTCCCTTTACCAACATAGTTTTCAGTAAACAATGTATGTTTCCTCCAGTTTTGAAGAAAAGAGCAACAATAAAAGACTAAAATCATATAAATATAGGTTACCAGTTATTTCTCATTTAACTATATGATTAAACATGTTTTCATTATCACATTACTTTATCCTGCCAATGCTTACAATATCACACAAGATCAGAATGTATATCACTAATAAGTTTGAGGCTGACTATTGAAGCATATGCTCATATATCAGACATCCAATATTATTGAGATTCCACTGTTTCTTGTGGAAAACTGCATCACTGTATCACTGTCACTGTCATCCCGTTGCTCATCGATTTGCTTCAGTGGGCACCAGTAACATCTTCATTGTGAGACTTGCTACTGTTTTTGGCATACCGAATATGCCACGGGTAGCTTGCCAGGCTCTGCCATGCGGGCAAGATACTCTCGGTAGCTTGCCGGGCTCTCTGAGAGGGGTAGAGAAATCGAACCCGGGTTGGCCATGTGCAAGGCAAGTGGGAAACTGCATGTTACCATCAATTCTCTGTGCTTCATTTTATATAATTTAAAAAACATGTTTTCAAGTAATAATACAGTTATGTAGTTTGCATGATTTTCCCTAAAGAGTTCTCTATAAATTGGTTCAATAGGCTTTCTGTCTTACTATTTTATAGTTAAAACAAGTCATCAGATACATTTTGTTTTTATTTGTCTTTATTTTAGTGGCATTTTCCATAACTCAATATTTTTCTTATTCAAATTTTTAAAATTCAAAATGTCTACTTTACCCATCTAATGAGTACTTAGAATTAATTCAGTGTATAGTGAATTCACTAGATTGGGAAATTGAAAGCAATTCTTGGTGAGCTTTGAGTTCGTTTTTAATAACAAAGTTTATTTTTATTTTATTTGGTTGAGTCACACTTGGCTGTGCTCAGGGCTTACTTCTGAACAGCCTCAGGGGACTATCTAGGGGCTCAAGACTGAACCATGGTTGGCTGCATGCCAGCAACCCTCACCCTCCTCTATCTCCAGACCTTAGTGATGGAGTTTAAACCAGACACTGAACTAAGGCTTTGTGCCAAAGCTGCTATCAGATTGAATATATTCTATTTTCCTCTTAAATATTCTCTGCTTACGGTGTTTTGGTTAATCTTATTTTTCAAAATGGCTTTCTTAACATTTTATTTACTATTGATGATACTCATTGCTCTGGAACTATTATTTTAACAACAGAGGGTGGGGGAGGGGGGAGAGGGCAGGAGAGAGCAGCAAGAGAGAGAGAGAGGGAAGGAGGGAGAGAGAAAGAGAGAAAGAGAGAGAGAGAAAGAGAGCACTACATATGTTTCAGGAACTATTCTAAATATTGTATAATTATCAATAGAATTAATATTCAAGCCATTTTCATTGCCTTGCAAAATTTGGTCCCATCATTTGCTTCTTTTTTTGTAAATATACTTTTCTACTTGGAATGTTTATATATTTGAATGTTAAGAACAAAACAATCAGTTCCTGTCATAGCTATTTTATAATATTGAGCACAATTTTATGTGTTCCACATAAATACCAGAGCACTATTTTATACACACACATGCACATGCTGGTTTATATAAAAAATGAGAACTTTCAAAGGTTGATATCTACAGAAGTTCCAATATAACAAACACATAATAATCAATTTCAAAAAGAGTATGCCAAATTAGAATTTAAAATTGTACAGTTGATTTTCCACATAGAATTGAACTAGCCTTATCAATATGGATGTAAAGTGTATTGTTGATATGTCGGACCCTTACTGCTTAGCAGATCCTTTCATATCAAAAATAATGGCTTACAAGTTAAACGCTCGGATTGTCACCGATTTCCTGATCTTCCCCCTCTGACTACATTCAACAAGGACCACAAGGAGAAGCTTTGGAGCATACGACTTCAATGGGCCAGAACTTACTGCCATCACAGTTTTAAAATCTATGATTTTAAGTTTATGTGTTTTCTCCACTATCTGTTGTATTATAGTTCTAAACATGTTAAGAAATAATGTTGATTTGTCCTTTCTCCTCGCCTCGCACCCCATCCCAAAGCCTGGAGCTTAAGCTTATTGAGTTACTCCCAATACAGTGCTCCCAAAGTATACCCAATTCCATCAGGCACTACAGTCCTCTCATATTCTCTTGAACCTCTCCTCTGTGCTCTTCTTCCCCCATCTGTTAATCATTTATATTCCCAACTCAGACCCTGTGAGTTGCAATGGCAAATTCTTCTGCAAACTGATTACCAGCCAGCCTGTGGCCCTGATTCTTTCCTTTGTTCATTCACCACCGCAAGCCACCCAGGATAGAAGGTGATCAGCCTGAATGCATCAAAGGCACCGCCAGGTCATCCCGAATGGTGACCCCTTCCTCCCTGCCCCCTCACGCCCCCCCAACAGTGACAACTATCTGTGATCTTTTGACCACAGAAATTTAGGCTTGTGTGTGTGTGTGTGTGTGTGTGTGTGTGTGTGTGTTTCCATTAAACTGTCATTTAGGCACTGTGACTGACAAAGCTGTGGACAGTAGGTGCCAGCATTCCCCCTGGCCTGTCTCTGTCTCTGTCTCCGCCCCCAGCCCCCAACCTGAACTGTTGACAAATTCAGTTTTAAATGTAACTATTGCAGCCTGAGTCCCCTGCTTTCAGAATGTTTGGTCTAGAGGTTTAGATAACTAAGTTCCTGGTTTTTCCAGCAGAGGAGCCCCTGGCCAGAGCCCTTGGGTTATTTCCGGAATTCTCCGCTTTTGGATTCCCTCATTTAGATACACTCTTCTTGGTCTAAATTTTTCAAAATTGAAAGCTCAAAAATCCAGTATTAAAAATCCAGATTAGAGTATCATTTCATTACTCTATTTTTAATGTGGTTAAATAAAAGTTCTAGTTTAATAAATGTCACTTGTCACCTGTCATCCTGTTGTTCATCGATTAGCTCGAATGGGCACCAGTAACATCTCCATTCATCCCTGTCGCATGCTAGTGTAGCCCAATGATGCCTGCTTGCTCCAGGAACAGGAGAGCTGTATTACGGATTCACCACCAGTATCTCACCATTCTACAGGAAGTGATCATCAACATAAAGAGAGGGGCTCTGCAGGGTGACACCATTTCACTGAAACTCTTCAGTGCCACCCTTGGGAACATCAATCATGCGACAATTGGAATGGGAAGGAATGGGAGTGAAGATAAGACAACTCTACCACCTCCGCTTCACTGATGACATCGTTCTCATAATACCAAATATCAGCCAAGTGGCACGAACGCTGGCCGACTCCGACTGCAAGTGTGGAAACGTCAGACTGCAGCTAAGTCTCACGAAGACAGTGTTCATGAGAAACGAACTAGTTCCTGACGTTCCATTTGCTCTCAATGGAACGAACATCTCCGAATGCAGCAGCTCATTGTACCTGGGTCGAGAACTCAACATGAGGAACGACTTGGTGCCAGAACTGCACAGGAGGAAGAGAGCAGCGTGGAACACCTTCAAGAGCATCGAAGAAGTGATTAAGAGGACAAAGAACCTCTGGCTCCAGGCACATTTTTTTGACTCCACCGTTCTTCCTACAGTAACATACACCTCAGAGACCTGGGCCCTACAAAAATAGGATGACAATGTTATTTGGGTTTCCCAAAGAGGAATTGAAAGAGCTGTGCTTGGAGTATCACGTTTCACTCAAGTGAGAGAAGGAATCCAGAGTTCAGAGCTACGTTGGCAATCAAGAATCAGGGATGCTGTCTCGTTTGCCAAGGCAACAAAAATCAGGTGGTCCGGACACGTAATGTGATTCAGAGATGACTGCTGGACTAGAATTTTTACCGACTGGATTCCACGGGACGTCAAAGACCACGTGGCCGCCCACCTACGAGATGGTCAGAGGTCTTCGTCAAGACCCTGAATGAACAGTTTGAGGCTCTTCATGTACCTGGAGTTTAATAAATATAACAAATATTATTTTTTGAGAAGGTAATATCATTTTCTAATTTTAGTGAAGGGATTTTGCAGAGACAAAAGAGTTAAATCTTTGTAACTCTCCTAAAGGAATTCAATTACTTTATCATAACCACTGGTAAGTGACTAATATGAGGTTGCTTTTATTGGTTTTAACCATTTTAAAAAGATGTCATCACTTAAAACCAGTGTATTTTGAAGTTTCTATTAGAAGCCAATAGCAAAGATTTAAAAGTAAGCTATGTACATTGACAACAGTATAATATCTATGGAGAGAAAAGTAACAATTACTAATTATATAATAAAAATTCACTCTGATAGCCATGAAATTATACTGTTTACACAACTATGACAGCCTAAACCATGAGTTACCGTTAATGTGGCAGTAAAATAGAGTGGGGAAAATAAAATTATTCAAGTTTAAAGGATTCAGAATAGAACATGATGAATCTATACAATAACCAAATAAAAAATAAAGCAGCCTAAGGAAAATGAGAAAAGTTTGCTATTAATTAACTTTATTTTAATCATTAGGATCTGTGATAGGTCTATTTTTAAATCTTATGATTTTACCTTATATTTAAGGAGTTTGAGCCAAAAATTTAAAATAATTTTAAAATTATTTCTTTAAAGATAAATTTGATAACTTTAATTTAATGGCACATATCAAATACAGATAGGATATCGAGCCCCACATTTAAGCTTCAAATAAAATTGCCCTGTAAATCTTCCCAGAAATCCAGTATACAAATTAGCATGAACTCACTGATTTTAAAGGACTACTTTTCTTAATCGTGCACATTTTTCTTTTTTAACATCGGTCATTAAATATCAATCTGAAATCAATCTGAAAAGTAATATCTTTCCTATCAATTTACTTATTAAAGACAAGACACTGAAGCTAAAATAAAATTAGTTCTTCCTGTAAATGAATTTTTCTTGTGCTTTTCCTTCAAGAATTTCCTGAAACTCATTAAAAGTTTTGTTAATCTTATCTAAATTTAAAAAAAGAAGAAGGAAGTTGTATTTAAGATTGGGCTTTTGCTATATGATTAAGAAATACAAGTAACTGGGCTGGAAAGACAGTACCTCGGATAAGAAGCCTGTCTTGGACTGACTAGAGGTCTCTCTCTGGCACCCCATATTGTCCTCTCAAACCTAATAGGAATCACCCCCTGAGCACAGAACTAGGAGCAACCTTACAACAGTCATGAACAGTCTGTGGCCCCAAAACCAAAGAAAAATGAAAACAAAGAAATACAATGAATATTCTTCAGTTTATGTATAAGTTATAAATACATCCATATTTAGTAAAATAATTAGTCTTCCTTTATTTTATAATGCTATACATAAGAATGCTTAGCTGTGGCATGAGTATGGTAGATGGCATTCCATTGATTAGAGATGCTCTAAAGTATTCCATATATACATACAATTAGTTGAAATGCCTTCATATTAATATTAGTAAATATAACTCATGTATATTTAAGTCCATACCAATTCCATAGGCCATAAGAAAAACATAACATTTGTTTTACATCTGAAAATGTCCATGACAAAATAAGATTATTAAATTTCAACTTGTGAAGATTAGGTTGAAGATGCCATGCTAAATGCATTAACTGCATTAACATTTATTATACATATTATATTAATGATTGCAGAGCAGTAATTTTCTTTATTTAAAATAGCCCACTTTTTGTTTCTGAAATGTTTTATTTACATATTTTTCTTTATTCCAAAATATACTTAGCTTGCATAACTTTAAAATAGCCATTCTTACAGCAATATAGCAGTAGTTGTGTTACTACTCATGCATCAGTCTATCACTGTCATCCCATTGCTCATCAGTTTGCTTGAGCAGGCATCAGTAATGTCTTCATTGTGAGACTTACTGTTACTGTTCTTGGCATACCGAATACGCCCATGGGTAGCTTGCTGGGCTCTGCCATAGGGGCGAGATACTCTCAGTAGCTTGCTGGGCTCTGTGAGAGAGACGAAGGAATCGAACCCAGGTCAGCTGCGTGCGAGGCAAATACCCTAACCATTGTGCTGTCACTCCGTGTTTACTATTCATGTATCACTAAAAAATGTAAAATCTCTATTATATAACATTTATTTATATTTTGTATGATATTCTAAACAAGGACTCTAGAAAAAATTTATATTTCAGGTACTAAATGTTTTATATTTCCAGTAAAATTCTGGGCATAAATATTTGCTACAGTTTAATTACAATTATATGTGTGTTGTTGTCTATATTGGGAAATACCCATATTATTAAAATTTCATAATAATATTTGTAGAGATTTTATTCACAATTATCACCTGATATAACTTCCACAGATTTTTGAAAAAAATCATTTCAGAAAGATAAGAAATGACCCAAATTTATCTATTGCTTGTACTTAGTAAAGAAACAACACATTTTATTTCATGTTTCTATGCAATTCGCACAGCACTGGGATTGTAGCAGATTCTTTAAATGATTGGAATTTTAGTAATTTTTATCTATACAAGAAGTGATTGGTCCTGAAACATATTCTTCTGTGTTTAAAATGGTACCAAATGGAAAAAAAATATAGATCAATGCACTTTTTAATACTCCATCTTTAATTATTAAGCAATTCAAAAAGCATTTTATAGATGACTGTTAAATTGTTTGTTCTGCGTAAGATACACCTGTTATTAGTGGATTTGGATTTCCAAACCCTGTATTTACTTTTCAGTTGTCTAGTTTCTTCGTGAAAAATAAAATCAAAACAATATGTCATTCTAAATATTCTCATTACTCCCAGTTGGGGTCATTATTTGGACAGGTTTTTTTTTTTATTTTGGTCATATTTAACTGCCTAGTGGCAGTTTTAATATCAAATGATAATTCTACCAAATAATCTTTACCTCATGTGTATTTCCTGCGTTTCTCCTCGATAATCTACATCGAGTCTTCTTCTGATCAGGTTAACTCATACAAAATTCATTTAAAAACAAAGACTTCAAGGCTATGTTAGTAACACATTTAAGACCAATATTTGGCATTCGGTTGTGAGATATTTGCCACATGCAATTTCACAAAAGTACATTCATTATTGTCTTCTCTCACCAGTGGACCCGATGGTTTCTGTCAGAATGCCATAGTATAGGAGGGTCACACACTACAAGGAGAAGAATTTTTATTTTAACCAACTATTGGTTTAATATTAATATTTTAATACATTTGTTAGAATTTTATATTTGAAAATTTTAATAGCAGACTTATTTGACATTTGAAATTGTAGACAATTATTCAGAAACTGACTGTCTTCTGTGGGGAACAATTAAAAGCATATGTATTCATTCACTGGCCAAAAAATTATATTATCTTTAAAATAGTGATATAAAAGGAAATTTAAATCTTATTAGACTAAAATCAGTGATAAACTCATACTTTTCTCTAAGTAATTAGCAAAAATATCATGATAATAATGTCAATTATATATTATTTGTAAAAATTACATTTGTATATTAAATGTATAGTCATTTAAAATAAGTAATTTGAATTTTTCAATAAAATTTAGAATCAAATAGACTACTTAAGAAATTAGAACAGTTAGACACATACCACTAGCATGTTATTTATGCATAATATTCTTAGTTACTTTTGAAAAATATTTATAAGCCAACAAATTTGTCCCATAAATTTGTTCTAAATTGTTATTTGAAATATATTATCTATACACCTGAAACTTGAGCCAATTTTAGCTAAATACTAGTTCTCTAAATACTAGTACTCATAAATTAATAGAATGCTGACTCCCTTTACGTAATTTAAATTTTGAAATGATGTTTGTCTTAAGTAATTTCAAGCATATGACTCGTTCATGTATTATATCTGATACCTTGGAAGAAGTGTCAAAACTTCTCATAGAGACCTAAGAAAATTAGAAAACCTTTTTTGTTCTGTCAATGTGAAAGAAAAGAATGAAAACCATAATTGTGATACCGTTTTTTTTTTTCAGATTACCATTTTTAGCTAAATTCTTACATTAGTGAAGTCACCATGGCTACTCTGGATGCAATAAAAATAGTTTAGTCACGTTGGGTTTTTGGAACATTTTTCATCTCTTTTAGACTCCCTTAGTTGCTAATCCGATTATACAGCCTCTGAAGTTGACAGATATAAATGTAGCACAATTCAAACCTCATGGGCTCTTTCTTGTTAAGTGGCGTTGATGGATAAGTAAACAATTATACTTTTGCTTACTGATCCATTTAAGTACTCTATGTATATTTAAGTATTAATAGCCACTGAATTTGGATATCCTTAATATATTATTCTGTACTCTGAGAGGCTAAATATTTCAATCAACTACATTCATTGTCAGAGAGATTACATCTCATAATTCTATATTATAGGAATTTGAATATGTTGACCAAATGTGGTTAAACTTTATTAGCATATAAACAGAAATGTCCATAAATTACAGAATTACAAACCGAGGTTTAGAACTATTATTAACTTTGAAAATAGATTTTCAAATTGACAGATTTTATACTATGACTTACCATAATAATATTAACATTTGACATGTACCTTTTATAGTTTATTTGCATGGTATTTAAAATTGTTACAAATTGAAATGCAGAAAATATTCTCTGAAATTTAGTAAATAATGACATTTTCCTCTAGATTATTCACAGCATAAAGCACAGTACACTTAGAAACTAATTTAATTAAAATAGTATATCTAATAATTATTTGAATATCAAGCAGCAATAAAATAGTGATTCAATCAGTTTAAAATCATTCCTTTAATTCTCTGTTCAAATCTTAAAGGTAAGTTAGTCAATCAGAATATTGACCTGAAGAGTGAAATATTCAGTGAATCTAATTTCAATTTCAATGCTGTGCCTGTGCTATTTTTTTGGAATGGGGGCTCAGGAAATAGGCCAATTTTATCAGGGTAGAATCAACTCATTTATACTTGCAGCACAAAGTGTATAATAAGCTCAACAATGAAGAAGAGCTAAGAATGATGGTGAAAAGTCACTATCCCTTGTATCCTTTCTTGAGTCACGCTTATGAGATTCCTGAATGTGTCCAGGCCACTCTGAGCGGTGACCTTCATCTCAGCCAGTATTAGTTGCCCCTGAATCCCATGTGGCTATCTGAATCCCACTGGGGGTATGCTATCCCCTGGCTGGCGGGAGAATGCTTCTAAAACTCATTTAACAAACTGCTCTGCAAGCAAGGGAAAGAGATTTTCTCAGCCACACTTAAAACACCTCCAGAGGAATTTGATTTATATGTTTTGTTTTCTCATTACATCCCTGGTCTGATGACAGTATTGAGATCTAATGGGTGAGTTCAATCTGCTCAAATAGGTGATGGATGGAAGTAGACATGTTGGCCAAGAAAAAAGGATATTTAGGAAGTGCACAGTTAGATGTAGTTGGACAGACTGAAAAAAAAACTGATTCACTATGGTACTCATCTATAATTTTTATTACGAGAATTTACAACGTGGGAATAATTTATCTTCTACTCCGATGATGAGTGTGGTTCTTTGAAAGTGAATCATTCACATTGCTTCTCAAATATGTCAGTTAACTTAGGAAAGAAAATAAGTTGTTTAATATGAGATATTGTTAGATAGTTCAAAATTATGTTTTAACTATCATGGTAGTTTCCTCTAACATTAATTATAGGGTTAAATTCACTTTTAAACAAATAGCAAACATAAGTGGTCATTATTAACTTGCAAAGTCTCTGACATTCATGACATTGTGTAATCAGAACAGCAAAATTATGAGCCCATTAAAGAGAAAGTGCCACTGATTTTTTAAGTGTATCCTATGAAATTACAAAAAAAAACAAAACTAAAAATTTTAAGTAAATCACCATTCACGTAAGTATAAAAAGTATCTTTGTTTAATAGTTGATAATTAAGTTTCAATTTCAATATTAACTATATTTCCATAATTTCCTGACAGAATTTGGTCCCACATTCAAGAATTCATTATTTAAAGTGTTCTCAACCATCTTATCACTCCCCTCTGAAATACAAGTACATAGTGCAATTATAACGAATGTCTGGTTTTTTGGTAAATTTCCCCTCCCAGACTTAATTTTAACACTAGTAAGTAAATAGCCAAACATCCCAGATTTAATTTTTAGCACTAGTACTTCAATAGCCAAACATGATACAAAACATACACATCTGTATACATGATTATTGAACATAAGAACTAGGGTTTTATTTTGATTGCATGTCAATAAGAATAAATGAGGAAAACCGTGGCTTTTAAATTAAGGAAAACATTAGTATTTCTTACTCTTGCTGGACAACCTCAACTTTTCAACCTAGAGCCAAAGAAACATGGTAAGACCATATAGGTGAGTGGTTTTACAAGTCTTCTAAGGCAGAAGAGAGAGGGGATATTCAGAAAGAGGAAATGTGAGAAAAAGCACCAGCAGAGGCCTTAAGCACTCAGTTTCTCCCTGAAGTCAATTTTAGGAAAAGAGTGTTTCCAGAGTCAGTCTGGATATTGTTTTCTTTTGAGAATTCTGAAAACCTTAGAATGAATCCAGGTTTCCCTGACCGCCCGTCCACAACCCTGCTTCGTCAGATGAGGAGAGAGAAGTTGGGGGAATGTCCCTTGATACACATCTGAGCACTGGAATCTAAGCCTGAATGAATCAGCAACTTTCCGATGCCGACCCCAGGCACGACATCGACAAAACACCAACTGCCACCCAACTTGATTTGGGAAAATGGGTAATGTCTCTGTAACACAGACTGTGGTCGGAAGAAAAGATTCATAATTTAATATGGGTGTTCTTGAGCAATAATAGCTTTTTCTTTTTAACCAATGACACTTCATGCTAAAGCAGATTGGGTGGAAGAGGAGACGGCACATTTCAGAAGGGCGGAGGTGAGCACAAACAGTGGCACGCACCACTCACTCAGAGCTTTCTTGGTCAAAGGCGATGAGACGGAGTGGCACAGCACTCCCTACACAAGGCTGTGGGTTCCATACCTGACTCCGCAACAAAGGACAGAAAAAGACAACACAGCCAGAATGCAAGTGTGCATGGACCTGCAAGTATGCCTGTACTCCAATTTCTGAGGAGAAACATGAGAAGAACTGGAAGAGAAATAGCTTCAGTTTTCTCACGGAAGCCCTTTCCTAAAGATCTTTCTTTTGTAGAAACTCTAGTCACTGAAGTGGCCATTTAGATTTCTGGCCTATTCTGGGTAGCCAGGATATTTCATAAATCGCAATGACTATACACACTGGAAGTGTAAGACCTTGTAACTCTGTGGTCAGCGAGCGCTCCCTGGAAGAACATTAATGTGAAGAGTGAGGTAATTACAGCTCTGGGTCTATGGCCAAAGGTTAAATTCCCCAAAGCCTTGAGAATTATTAATAAGCAGTTGGGCAAAGTGAAAGTGTAATGTTGAGACAAGAAGCAAAAGGAACTAAATAATGTCAGGTTAATATTGCCAAGCTGGACAGTCATGGAATATCGCATGGTGGGACCCTGTAGGCAGTAGGTATGTATGATAACAAGTGTCAACATCACAAAAGTCTACAAATATGGATTCAAATAGACACGAATAATAAAGGCTGACAGTGCAATTGATACATTTTTCCACATGTTTATTGTACACTGCTGTTTCTGAAGTCCATACACACAACCCAGCCTGGAAAACTATTGAGGTATAGAGTTTTTCTCTCTAAAGTGTAGAGGAAAAAAACAAAACAAAACTCGTCATTGTCCATTGTAGTAGATGAAGTTTTGGATATATTGTGTATACTTGTGCACATACTGTATAGATTGACTTTTGCTTATGGTCAACAACTTTTGGAATGGCTTCAGCTTTTTGCAAGAGGGACTAATGGTTTTCACTGTGCGGCTCATTGCAAGTGCTCAGAAATTTGAATCATGATATAAATGAGAAGTTAAATTAGTTAGGTATGGCTGGAGTAAAAAGGCGTGGTACAGAAATTATAGGTTGGATTAATTATTTCCCTATACATATGGTGGCTTTGATTAATCTGTTTCTGAGGAATAGCATTAGTGCGGAACGCTTTTTAAGGGCAGGCTGCTATTTAAGACCATTGGTCACAATGCGTCCAGCTCAGTGGTGAAGCTCATCCCTACAGCCATTACTGTCCCACGACACTGAGCATATGCTCACATATGAGCAGGCCACCAGGACCACCTATGCAACACCTCCTTATAGCATGCATATGTATATATACCTAATATATGTGCACACACACGTTTTGGACCATACCTGTAGGGTGTGAATATGCAGTCCTGGATCTTGGTCAGGGATCACTCCTGGCAGCACACAGGGATCAAAGGTCGTGCCACATTTTGAACCTTCCTTAGCTGTAAGACAACTACATACTCTCTCTGACCCTCAGGCATTGGGGCATTGTGTGTGTGTGTGTGTGTGTGTGTGTGTGTACAAGCACAGCTGCTGTCACAGGGGGTAGAAAGGAGTTACAAATTACCTGGAATTATGTCACTTAATTGGTGATTAACCTAAACCATCTATCCTATTTATCTGCGCCCTCTCCCTTTCCCAAGGCAAGGGGAATAAAAAAAAAAAACTCTTTTTTTTTTTAAACAATGTTAACATTTAATAATTAAGGGGTTGGTTAGGGTGCTTGCCTTGGATTTTATCCCCAGCATCCCATATGGTTCCCTGAGCACCACCAGGTATGGTGCAAACCATGGATGCAGACCTGGGTGCAGACCTAGGATAACTCCTGAGCATAGCTGAGTGTGGCCCAGAAACAAATAAAAAGATAGCAAGTGTTATGGTATGTTTGCTATGCCACAATCAGATATTGTTTTATTTTATTTTTTTAATAAATTTATTTATTTTTAATTAATGAATCACCATGAGGGTACAGTTACGGATTTATACACATCTGTGCTTATGCTTCCCCCATACAAAGTTCGGGAACCCATCCCTTCACCAGTGCCCATACTCCGCCACCAGTAAACCCAGCATCCCTCCCATCCTCCCCAATCCCATCTCCCCCCACCCCACCCTGTCACTGTGGCAGGACATTCCCTTCTGTTCTCTCCCTCTAATTAGCTATTGTGGTTTGCAATAAAGGTGTTGAGTGGCCACTGTGCTCAGTCTCTAGCCCTCATTCAGCCCGCAACTCCCTTTTCCCACATGGCCTTCAACTACATTATAGTTGGTGATCCCTTCTCTGAGTTGCCCTTTCCCCAGAATGTGAGGCCAGCCTCCTAGTCATGGAGTCAACCTCCTGGTAGTTGTTTCTACAATTCTTGGGTGTTAGTCTCCCACTCTGTTACTCTATATGTCATAGATGAGTGCAATCTTTCTATGTCTGTCTCTCTCTTTCTGACTCATTTCACTCAGCATGAAACTTTTCATGCCGATCCACTTAAATAAAAAATTTGTGACCTCCTTTTTTCTAACAGCTGCATAGTATTCCATTGTATAGATGTACCAAAGTTTCCTCAACCAGTCATCCGTTCTAGGGCATTCGGGTTTTTTCCAGATTCTGGCTATTGTAAACAGTGCTGCGATGAACATACATGTGCAGATGCCATTTAGATTATACTTTTTTTGCCTCTCTGGGATATATTCCCAGCAGTGGTATTGCTGGGTCAAATGGGAGCTCAATTTCTAATTTTTTGAGAATCGTCCATATTGTTTTCCAGAAGGGCTGAACCAGTCGGCATTCCCACCAGCAGTGTAGAAGGGTCCCTTTCTCGCCACATCCTCTCCAACAGCGGTTGCTTTTGTTCTTTTGGATGTGCTCTAGTCTCTGTGGTGTGAGGTGGTATCTTGTGGTTGTTTTGATCTGCATCTCTCTGATGATTAGTGATATAGAGCACTTTTTCATGTGCCTTATGGCCATTCGTATTTCTTCTTTGGTAAAGTTTCTGTTCATTTCTTCACCCCATTTTTTGATGGGGTTGGATGTTTTCTTCTTGTAGAGTTCAACCAGTGCTTTATATACCATTGATATCAACCCCTTATCTGATGGGTATTGTGTAAATATCCTTTCCCATTCTGTAGATAGTCTTTGGGTTCTGGTCACTGTATCTTTTGCGGTGCAGAAGCTTTTTAGTTTAATGTAGTCCCATTTGTTGATCTCTGTTTTTACTAGATTGCTTAGTTCTGTGTCACCTTTGAAGATACCTTTATCTTCAATATCGTGGAGGGTTTTGCCGACCTTGTCTTCAATGTACCTTATGGTTTGTGGTCTAATGTTGAGGTCTTTAATCCATTTTGATCTGACTTTTGTGCATGCTGTCAGGTCAAGGTCTACGCCCATTTTTTTGCATGTGGTTGTCCAGTTGTGCCAGCACCATTTGTTAAAGAGGTTTTCCTTGCTCCACTTCACATCTCTTGCTCCCTTATCAAAGATTAGATGATCATACATTTGGGGTTGTGTGTAAGGGTATTCCACCCTGTTCCATTGGTCTACGGCTCTGCCTTTGTTCCAGTACCGTGCTGTTTTAATTGTTACTGCTTTGTAGTAAAGATTGAGGTTGGGGAGGGTGATACCTCCCATCGTCTTTTTTCCCAAGAATTGTTTTAGCTATCCATGGACGTTTGTTGTTCCATATGAATTTTAGGATTGCTTGATCCATTTCTTTGAAGAATGTCATGGCTATACTTATAGGGATCGCGTTGAATCTGTATAATGCTTTGGGGAGTATTGCCATTTTGACAACATTGATTCTCCCTATCCACGAGCAGGGTATATGTTTCCATTTCCTCATGTCCTCTTTGATTTCATGGAGTAGCTTTTTGTAGTTTTCTTTGTAGAGGTCTTTTACTTCCTTGGTTAAGCTGATTCCGAGGTACTTGATTTTCTGGGGCACGATTGTGAATGGGATTGCTTTTTTTATGTCCCTTTTCTCTGCCTCATTGTTTGCATATATGAAGGCCATGGATTTTTGGGTATTGATTTTGTAGCCTGCAACTTTACTGTATAAGTCTATTGTTTCTAAGAGTTTCTTAGTAGAGGTTTTAGGCTTCTCTAGATATAGTATCATATCCTCTGCAAATAGTGAGAGTTTGATTTCTTCCTTTCCTATCTGGATGCCCTTAATCTCTTTTTCTTGTCTAATAGCTATCGCAAGTACTTCCAGTACTATATTGAAGAGGAGTGGTGAGAGTGGGCATCCTTGTCTTGTGCCTGATCTCAGAGGAAAGGCCCTTAGTTTTTCCCCGTTGAGGATAATGCTTGCCGTAGGCTTGTGATAGATGGCTTCGACTATCTTGAGGAAAGTTCCTCCAAACCCCATTTTGGCGAGGGTTTTCATCATGAAAGGATGTTGGATCTTGTCAAATGCTTTCTCTGCATCTATTGATATGATCATATGGTTTTTATCTTTGTTTTTATTGATATGGTGGATTATGTTGATTGATTTCCGAATGTTAAACCATCCTTGCATCCCCGGGATGAATCCCACTTGGTCGTGATGTATGATCTTTTTGATGAGTTGTTGGATCCTATTTGCCAGTATTTTGTTGAGGATCTTCGCATCGGTGTTCATCAGGGATATTGGTCTGTAATTTTCTTTCTTAGTGGTGTCTTTGTTTGCTTTAGGTATTAGGGAGATGTGTGCTTCATAGAAACTGTTTGGGAGATTTCCTGTTTTTTCAATTTCCTGGAAAAGTTTGAGGAAAACAGGCAGCAGGTCTTCTTTAAATGTTTGGAAGAATTCGGCAGTGAAACCATCTGGGCCTGGGCTTTTGTTTTTGGGGAGGTTTTTGATCACAGTTTCAATTTCCTTAACATTGATGGGTCTATTCAGGTATCCCAAGTCTTCTTTGTTCAGTCTTGGGAGATTGTAGGAATCGAGGAATCCATCCATTTCTTTTAGGTTCTCCTGTTTTGTGGCATATAGACTTTCGAAGTAGTCTCTAATGATCTTTTGAATCTCACTGGTTTCTGTTATGATGTCCCCCTTTTCATTTCTGATTCGATTTATTAGGGTTCTTTCTCTTTCTTTCTTTGTGAGTCTTGCTAGCGGTTTATCAATCTTGTTTATTTTCTCGAAGAACCAGCTCTTTGTTTCATTGATCTTTCGGATTGTCTTTTTGGTTTCCATGTCATTAATTTCTGCTCTAATTTTTATTATTTCTTTCCTTCGATCTGGTTTGGGTTCCTTTTTCTGGTCCTTTTCTAAGTTCTTGAGTCATGAAGTCAGGCTGTCTATGTGGGCCCTTTCTTCCTTCCTGAGGAATGCTTGGAGAGCTATAAATTTTCCCCTTAACACGGCTTTAGCTGCGTCCCATAGGTTTTGGCAGCTCGTGTCTTCATTCTCATTTGAAAAAACAACTCTTTTGCAATAGTAAATTATATCTTCCATCTTCATTCTTTTTATAATATAATGAAAGTAAAGGGAGCAAAAGTCCTTGCAATTCCTTCTTCAGGACTAGACAAAGAGCATAAGGATAAAAATATTCTCCTGTTTCCCTTCTCCAGTTCCTTTGAAAGGGCCGTGAAGAGACCCAGAGGCAGCTTTCCCGGGAAGGGCCTGCATCGGGCGAAGGGCGGAAGGCACCCAGAGTCCAGAGAGAAACTAGAGAGATCGACGGAGACCAATATTGATCCCTCTCTCTCCTCCCTCCCTATCTCGGCACATGTAAAGATTCTAGAACAAAGTCAGGAAGGCGATGTCCTGTGTGGAAGGCTCCTGTACCAGATTTCAAAGGTGAGAAAGTAGCCGGCTGTCATGCGACACATCCCCGGGGGCCTGCGGGAAAGCACCAGGTCAGCTTCACTATGGAACCTTGGGGAAGTTCTATACAAAGAGTGAGTCTCATGATCTGACACTTAAATGGACATAGCTGATGACAGATATTCAGCTGTAATCTTTTTGCATATTAAAAACTGTAAGCAAAGGCTAGAGAAATAAATAGTACCAGGATTCAGGTCTTCGCCTTGCTGTCCAACCTGAGTCAGAACTCCGGCACCGTGCAGAGTACCCTAAGTACCATCAAGAGTGACCGCTGTGGGGTTGGAGCACAGCAGGTAGGGCGTTTGCGTTTCATGCAGCCAACAGGTTCAATTCCCAGCATCCCATATGGCCCCTCAAGCACCATCAGGAGTGATTTCTGAGTGCATGAGCCAGGTGTAACACCTGTGCAACTCTGGGTGTGCCCCAAAAAGAAAAAAAAAAGTGATCCCTGAACACTAAGCAGGTAGAAGTAAGTGTGTCCCCTCCCCACCAATTTCCCCCACAAAAGAAAACAAAACACTATGCAGATTTTTTCCACCTAAAAAGGCATTATGTAAAGTTCTGAAATGTTAACATCTCTTTATTTTGTATATATAGAATATGAAGTGACAATAGTGGTATAATAATAAAGATATTATTATAATTACTTAATAAGTAATTGTTTATTATTATAAATACTTAATATGTTGCGGTAAGGAAAGACTAAGAATCATAAATATCATGAAAATAGGAATTAAATTTTCAAGAAAGCAGGTTAAATTTAACACTTCATAGAAGTATGGTTATCTGAAGGATTTAGAAGAGAGAAGTAATTACTAACCTCTACAAGTAGAAAAAAATGTAAGTGGCATTGTACAGCAAAAGACCACATCATATAATCACCCATATTTGCTTTATCTGACAAAGAATTATGGCTGTTTATTAAAAACAGAATCTACATTTTAATCACATCACAATTCAGCAAATTCATAGCCTAATTCATTGCCCTTTACATTGGAAACATGATTTACTATAGCTCTAATTAAAGAGGTTGAATTTTAAGATTTTATTTTCTGATCTTTTTTAGGCCACCACTGATAGAACTAACTTGGGGATTATTCCCGAATGTGCTCAGGGATCACTCCTGTTGGTGTTCACAGGATTTGAGGCTAAAACTTGAGTTGTCTACATGAAAAGCCAGTACCTTATCAATTGCGTTATCACCCTGGCCCCAAATTTTAGTCACTAAAATATCCTTTACTCAAATTCATTTAATAAAACTAAAATAAAACATGCATTTCTACCTTAAACATGTTAGGTAACACAATTTACTTGTTCTTATAGATAACATTGAATAGCTCTGCAATTTTATGTAGATCTCTAATCAGAAAGCTTTGGAGAATCCGCTAAAAATCCCTCAGTGAAGTCACAGAATGCTACTAAAAAAGCAGTGGGAGAGATCACCAGAGTCAGGATTTTCTATGCAGTCAAGACCTTTGTAAGAGTCTCCTCGGCATGTGGAAAAAATCGCGCTTGTTAGAGGATGAACATTTCACCTAGACTTGGGCTGAGCTCCACAAACAAGCTTTTAATCCAAGAGAACTACTGCGGTGGAGGGGAGCCCTCCAGAAGCAAGATTTCATTGGATAGCTTGTCAGTAGCCCTGTATGCCTCCGTCCCCTCTGTTCCCTGCTCTGTTGCCTTCCTTTGGAACCTGGATCCTGTTATCCTTGGCAGAAATTAAGACCTGGGTCAGTACTACTGCTCCCTTATGAGAACATTATTACATCAGTATTTTTCTCAACTCTCCCCTCCAAGAACAGTTTTGGCTACTGTCCTTCTCAAGAAGAAGCCAGAGCCCCTGGGATTCTTCCCACACTACAAGGTTGTAGTGAAAGTTCAAGTCAGATCAGTCACGTTTGCATAACAGTCCAGGTTCTTGAGGCAGAGTCCCTCACATTTCTCCCATATCTGGGTTTGATACACTTTTTCTTGCCTTTTTAGGCCATACCTGGCCATGTTCAGGGCTTATTTCTGGCTCTGTGCTCAGAGATCACACCTGGTGAGCTCAGGGGACCATATATGGTCCCAGGTACCAACTGGGGTCTGGCTTATGCAAGACAAACACCTGATCCCCTGTCCCATCTCGCCAGCCCATAACTTAGATTATTTTAAGGGCAAAGAACATGCACAAAAGTGTGATATACTAATCAAATTTTTATTCAAGCAAGACTCGAAACCATAAATTTTATACATGGTGGTAAGCCAAGAATCTCAGGGACAAAGGCAAACATGAAATTGTCCCCAAGGGAATATAAGCACTTAGAATGACCAGGGAAAACAGCTGCTGAAAAACAAGCTCATCTTCCAAAAGATAGACCATAAATGATTTAAACTCACCAGAGAGTCAGCAGATATGACAGACAAAAGCAGACATTTAGATAGAACTCATTAACTATAGGAGGAAAATAGATATATGGTGAGGCAGAGGTCTAAGCATCACGGATCCTAGTTTTCCTTAGTATTCCTGTATTAATTTGTATAGCAACTATTATTCTTAATGGCTATTCAGACAAATATGTGATACACATTTAGTTGGATTCTTTCAGAATAGCAAATGTTCTATTCAAGAAAATCAATCCAATGATGAATTTAAAGAGAAGTTTGAAATAATGTGATTTTCTTAAAAATGCTTTCAGATTCTAAAATACATTAACCTTTCACGTGAATTAATATATCAAGTATTCAAGGATTTTTTTTCCTTTTCAACTTACTTTTGGCAACTTTTGTGTTTGAAGTCTTTTAAATCAGCCCACACATATTAAAACTTGTAAGCAGAGGATTGAGAGCTGTCATTCTGAAATGTCATGTCTGTTGTCTGTGGTTCATGAATAATTGACATGGAGATTACCTTGGGAAATTTGCAATTAGCCTTCTCATTAACATAAGAACAGGGAACAGTAGGCTGCTTGGTGAATGCTAGATTTTAACTTAGGTATTTACTCAAGAGATAAAAAAAGTTTATAATAGGACCTCTAATGAAAAATTCATTACTTCACTGTGATATCCCAAGGGCTTCTGAGTTACTTCATGAATCAGTCATTGAGAAAACCAGGAACACATATTCCGTTATTAATTTATACTTTCAACTACCTGTGATTGTTCAAAGAACAAAAAAAGGCCAATCTAGAGGTAACCTGTGATAATTTGAAGTGAATAGCAGTAATGGGAAATAAGCACTATTGATTACTGAGAGAAAAAAATCAATTCTAAGAAATATACATAAAATAAAATGATATAAAAGTTTTATGTGTAGCTACTCTGGAATGAATTTTAAACATTTGAAACTCAGATGATGATGATAAGCACCATTAGTATTCAACATATTTGCCTTAAGCTTGATGTGGAATCTCATAGGAGAATTGATATACATTAGAAAGGATATGTGTTTTTTGTCCAAATATAGTAGTAAAAGGATAAAAGGGGGTAATGTTGAATAAAATGCACATTAAATTTCAAAAGTGTTATCCCACCTGTTCGTATATTAATATACTCAGAGCTTAAGAGCACCCGACTCCAGAAGCGTCTTATAAAATTATACACAGTTCAAATGTGATTAAATGGGACAACTCTTAAGTATTCAAGCTTTTACCTTTGGAAGTATATATATATATGGATCATAACACGTAAGTTATATTGTTTAATATGTAATTATATCAATTCAATATAATTTATAAGATCACAAAATTCATAAGTTCTATATGTACTTAGTACATAATAACTATGCAAACAACTATATTTAAAGCATGAAATGTGTTTCATATATGTGAAATTCTCTCAGAGGAAAGAAGAGCTGGGTTTAAAATTAAAAACAGTCTTCTGAACAAGTGCTACAGAAACATAAAATCTTTTTCCTTAGCTTGTCTTCTCCCAAGCCGTACTATTACAAGGAAGAAAATGTGATGGGTGAGCTCACAATCTAAAAATTTTTAGATTTTCAGATACAACAGGCATGCGTAGAGCAGCTTTGACACAGACTCAATGATCACCCCAGAACCCAGCAATCTACAAAACCTTCCCTTCTCAAGGGAAATTTGAGATACTGATTAATTATAAGGGAAATAATATTTTTCTTTACCTCTATACACTGTTCTCATGAGCAGTTATGAGAATACCACCTTCCAACCTGCTGGACTGTTGCTTTTTTTAAATATTTTATTGAATCACTGTGAGATAGTTACAAGCTTTCATGTTTGGGTTACAATCACACAATGATCAAACACCCATCCCTCCACCAGCGCACATTCCCCACCACCAATATCCCAGGTATACCGCTCCTTTCCCACTCTCCCTCTGCCTCCATGGCCGACAATATTCCCCATACTCTCTCTACTTCTGGGCATTATGGCTTGCAACACAGACACTGAGAGGTCATTATGTTTGGTCCATTATCTACTTTCGGCATGCATCTCCCATCCCGACTGATTCCTCCAGCCATCATTTTCTTAGTGATCCCTTCTCTATTCCATCTGCCTTCTTCCCTCCACTCATGAAGCAGTCTTCCAGCTATGGGGCAATCCCCCTGGCCCTTGTATCCACTGTCCTTGAGTGTCAGCCTCATGTGATGTTATTCTATACACCATAAATGAATGCACTCCCTCTATGTTTGTCCCTCTCTTTCTGACTCATTTCACTTAGCATGATACTCTCCATGTCTATCCAGTTATAAGCAAAATTCATGAATTTATCTCACCAAATATCTGCATAGTATGACATTGTGTAGACATACCAAAAGTGTCTTTAACCAGTCATCTGTTTTAGGGACTATTGCTGTTTTAAGCCTGTTCTCAGCCCGTCACCTCTCCCCTGCAGTGATTGACCTCGGGTGTGAGTGCAGGGGATCCCCACTTTCATGATCTCATATGAGTGATCTATTTGTATAGAGGGTGCAATGGCAGAGGGTGAGAGGCTCTTCTCACTGTGAGGGGGGCTGCTATAATCCTTGCCAAATCTGAAGCCCAAGATACAGCAAGACTCAGGCCCTCAATGCATTAGCGGCTGCCCATTCACTCTCTGGAAGAGAAATGACCCAGTCCACCGACAGAAATGTCATTTCATCATAAAACACCTTCAAGGACAGGCCCAGAGATAAACTTTTATCTGGATACAACCATTACAGAAGTCAGGTGTCCTTTCGTATGGGTAACATGGTTACAGCCCTGGAGGTCTATTCTGTGTATTGCAGTTTTTCAACTACTTACCTAATTCTATATATTACTCTATGTGGCAATATAAAAAAACCTCAAGAAGACATGGTTGCCAGATTTAGTGTTATTACTCTTAAGACTAGAAGTAGGATTTCATGTTCAGTTGCAAAGAAGAACACTGATTAATCATAAGGGAAAAACCAACCGATTACCATTAAGTCTCATTTGGGGTCTATACATTGTTAAAATATTTCACAAAACATTATATTTTCAAGAGAAAAAATTACAAAAATTACTATGAACTCCAAATAAAGCACAACCTCATTGAAGAAAACAGTTTTATACTTAATTTCAACATTGGTAATATGATTCAAGCCTTTTTGTTGGTTATGATGCCTCACTTATTTTTCCCATTATAAATGTTAACTGAAATATATCCATATTACAGCATAGAAAATATTTTTATGAGTTTATCTTTTGATACAGGATATTTAAAATCCAACAGCTTTCTTCAGTATTAGAAAAAAGTCCCCAACTTTATGTATGCTAAATCATTTTCCTCTAGAGAAAATATTCTGAATTTTAAACACAAAACTTTTAAAAGTTTTGTATAAGATCATTGTCTCCAAGAATCTCTTAATTGGTGCTATAAATATTTGCTTTGTAGTAGGAAATAACTTAAAACCAATATGAGGAAACCATAGACTACTTACCATAGCACTATGAGGAAGCTATAGTTCAACGAACATGCATTTACTGCCTCACAACTAAGAAAAAATATCCCTTACAAACTGCAAATATCTCTTAAAAACAATGGTGTTCACTCTGCATTTCTCTCTGCAGATAATTTTGAGAAATTAAAAAATACATGAGAAATATTTCTTTATGTAAATTCTCCTTTAAAATATATATATTTTATATTTGTAGTATGGTACATATAATATAGACATATGTATAGATATTTATATATAGACATTGATAGTAAATAGATATATTGTATATACACATAATGCTGCTGATAATTTTAATAATCCAGAATTTGAGATGCTCAGATTCTCATAAAAGACTCATTTTATTGCAAGCACTATCAAATATTATCAGCATCTTCAAATACTACTCATCAAATGCATATTGAATGTCATCATTTCTCTTGAAATTTACTGACTAAACTTTTGGACAATATTTTGAACATTTTGGAATTTTTTGCATTATAAATTTTTAGTTTATTTTGTAAATATATTCAATTATTATAAAATTGAGCTTTAACCACATAGATGGATATAAATAAGCAATTTAGTCATTCAGTTTCATGTTATTTGCACTAACATGTCCCATTTTACAAACTAAAATTTTCTTCTGACATGAAGTTGGTCCAAACCACCACCACTTCCAATCTACATGATTACAGCACTTTTCTACTTACTCTGATCCAACCATTTTTCCCAACGATACTTTTAAGAAACCATAAGTAGGGTCATGTAATTCTATTACTCAAATCTCTGCCATGGATTCACATTGCACTTAAAACACGAGCCATTAGAGAGCTTACAGGATTTATCTGCATTCTCTCTTCTAACCTGACCTCCAACAATTCTGCTTGTCTGAATCAGGCATAAATGTGCAGGTCTCTGGAGCTCTTAGAGCAAACCCTGATCCTCTTTAGCTTAGAGTAGCCCCTACTTCTGCTGCTTCTGCTCTGGGAGAAATAACTCCTTCCAGTTCCCTCTCTTTTCCACTTCGTCTTCTGACAAACCAATCCCATTTCAAACCTGGCACAATCAATGTATCCAGTCCCCAACCCATTTCCAAACACTGGAATGTTTGGAAATTAAAACCAGCAGGGTAAGGAGGTTTTAATCTTTAAAAAAAAACTAATTTGACTTTGAATTTTATCAGTCATTTATTTACATACTGCATATCATTGCTCTGGTCTGCAGCAAGGAAGTTAAGGTCTAGGATTCCATTAGACTGAATTCCATACCTCTGGAGTCTATTGCAGAAGCTAAGAAACATCGTGGGTTTTCAAAATTAGTTCCTGAAGGGATAAAGGCACTTCGTTTATCCAATAATAATTCTTTTTTTTTTTTTTGCTTTTTGGGTCAAACCTGGCAATGCAAAAGGGTTACCTCCTGGCTTTGCACTCAGGAGTTACTCCTGGCAGTGCTCAGGGGACCATATGGGATGCTGGGATCGAACCCGGGTCGGCCGCGTGCAAGGTAAACGCCCTCCCCGCTGTGCTATTGCTCCAGCCCCTCAATAATAATTCTTTCAGAACTTGTGCAAGCACCCAGCCAGAGAGCAGGCACAGCAGGTAACGGTGCCGGTCTTGCACCAGGCAACTCACAGTGCCCCCTATGTGGCCAGTCGTGAAAGTGAAAGTGCTTACCACCCTGAGCACTTCGGAGAGACCCATGAGTAGAGAGTCAGGAGTAAGGCCTGAGCACTGTTAAGTGTGAAACAAACAAGGAACGGGAAACAAAACTTGTTATTTCTAGACGTTGACATATTAGTTTAATTGCTGTTGTTTGGGGGCCACACCTGGTGCCACTCAGCAGTTATTCCTGGCTTAGCATTTTGTCATTCCTCATTAGAAAGAATCAAATTGCTACTTTTTAATGTATAAATGTGCATGTCATTAGTAGCTCCACAAAGTCATTGAGTATTAGATTGAACTAATAATCCCAAAACAAATTAGAGAAACGCTTTGCCATTTTTTTTCAGGCAAAACTGATAGAAAATACCAGGTAAGGGATTATACGTGGTAACAAGGTTTTCCAGATTTACAGTTCCAACACAACTGAAATTCTAGAAAACCATGGAGGGAACGACTGTGAACAAAAAGTAAACAAACTCCAGGAACAGAACTCTAAGGAGACCTCGTAATCTGTAAATGCTAAGTGCTTCTTCCACGTTGCTGACTACACCATTGAACTCATAGGACCAGGTGATGGAGGGGTGGGGGAGTAAGGAGTGGCGGGGAGTTAATTTATGTTCTTCTGCTTTGAGTGACAACTTAAAGAGTGACCACAGACCCATCTATTAAGAGTTTATGAAACCTTATAAAAGAAAGGTGGAAAACTAAAAACCAAAAGATATCAGAGAGGAATATAGGGCATATCAAAACCTAGGGCATATTAATTTGAACTGTGTCAGGTTCAGTTCGGAGAAATTGATATTTGGAAGTTGTCAATCATGACATATGCTTCTATACCATATTCTCTTTGACCTGACGCATCAGCTCAGTGGAGGCTTCACAAAGTCTCTCCTCATCAATTATTTGTTCTGTGTTAGGCAACTATCACCACAATGAAGCTGCACACAGACACAATATAAATAAATAAACCACTCTCTAAAGGAAGTTGCATGTAAGTCAAACTCTGATTTTCACTCCTGTGTCTGTGGTTTGCGGTTCAGTTGCTCTGATGCTGTGATCAATTTGTGAGCATGGGTTTGGCACAGTTTTATTTTCTCAAGAGTATTATATAGGATTAATTCACCAGTTGTTACTCCTTTTTTTCAAAGTTTTGTGTTTCCTGTCACTATTTCCCTTTACCTCAGCCTCTCACATACTTCCAATTGCCTTATAACAATAAGCATACAAATGAACAAATGAACGAGAACCAATTTAGCATAGCATAAATAAGCTTAGAACAAGTTTTATGGGACTGCAAATTGTGTAGATTAGAAAAACAAGCAACCAAGTTAGTTACAATTGAAAAAATAAAACTGTCATTGCTCAGAGTCCTGCAATGGAATTTGGGTTTGCCAGGGACAGCCTGATGTAACAGAAGACTCTTATGCCCAACTTATGAAATGTGTGCCCTGCCTAAAGAGAATCAATGCTAACTTTAAGATTATAAAGACATTCATACTGATTCTAGAACTTATAGCTCATTTGAATCTGGACACAACTGTGTCGTCTAAGCAACATAAAACATGAACCTATGACAATGTGTTAACAAACCTCAGTGTGGTGCCTTTCTACAAGGAGGGTCCGTGCCTTGATTTGACAGGCTGAAGGGACGCAGTGTGATTCCTAATGGCTCCCTCTATTCCTGTACTTCTCTGTCTCGGTAATGCCGGGTTAGCAGCTACTCAGAGAGGCATGGCAAGGCCTTAAAAATGTTTCCAGCACACTATTATCAACTTCCCCATCAAGTATCCATTGTTCATTGTTGAAATTCAAGATATGCCTTCAGCATCAAATTCAAAAGAAGAAAAAAGCTTTACACAGCAGGCAGACTAGTAAAGTTGTTTAAAAATCTCATCCTTAAGAGGATAATGGAGATAAGGTGAGTAAAACTGTTAACCTAGCAATCAGAAGAAAGTACTATTCCTACTTTGTACTTTGTAAAAGAAAAATAACTTTTTTTTTTTAAAGAAAGCCCTGATTTCTAAAGTGATGTTTTAAGAAGACTAATCGAAGTAACATTCTCCTACTGACCTCAATCTGCAAGGTGACAAATTGGCCCTTCATGCTGTGAGTGAAGAATTTTCTATTTGAAGGGGTGGTGGGGAGGAGCGAATAACATGAACTAAATGTTGCATACAGGACAACATCTAGTTGTCCATTTAAAGGAGCTTACAAGGCATGGGATGGAGAAAGGAATGCATAAAGGGGATTAAAGCAGACAAGGGCAAGTGATGTCATCTAGCACTGAAAAATTTAATCAGAGAAGAAAACATTTTTGGGGTGTTACACAGATGTAAAACTTTTGAACAACTTTTCTTTGAGTGTGTTGAATCTACATATACCTGATCTTCTGAAAAAAAAAAAAGCATGTACAGATTGTTATGTGATCCTGTATTAAAAGTTATCCCTGTATATAGGGGGGTTATAGGGCAAGCATGTGTTTACTCAACATTATTAACTTACGATATGTTTCTGAAAGATACACCAATAGGTATGAGTATATATCTGGCTTTTGTAAAATAATAAACAGGTTATCCCAGCATGCCCTCCTCCTGTCACAGAAAGCCTATCTTGATGGAATTTTCACTTTCAGTCAGTGCAATTCTGAAGCAACGGAACATTACAGCATCATAAGAGCATCATCATAAGCTTTGCTTTTATAAGGGATGAGGCTAGCGCTCCTTCAGGGGTGAAGGAAAGCCTTTTAATTGGGCTCTCCAACCACTTCCTAATTCAGATGATCTATTCGGGTCAATGTAATTTTAAGCACAATTCTAGTGGTGTCCTGTGGCTCCAGTCCCCTATTACCACAAACTTGGTGGCTTGAAACAAACAAACCTCATCCTCCCGAAGATCCGAGGTCTGAAGCCTGAAATCAAAGTGTCAGCGGCAGGGCTAGGGCCCCTGAAGAGGCTCTTAACATGTCAAGTTTCATTAAATCTTGGTGCTAAAAACAGCAGATTGTATAGGATCTTAGACATGGAGCACAGAAATCTAAGTCAATACCATTTCTGTAGCAAAGAGATGATGGGGACCCATAGGGCCACCTTGTGAGACAATTAGGAAAATATTCATCCTTGATATACAAGGAAGCTGGGGTGCAGCTGATGGCAAGTTGGGCAAGGCCAAGGTGTAGAAGGACTATGGAGAGTGATGCATTAGCCACTCTCCTCTCCGGGTGTTGCTGAGAGGGAATGAAGCTGGCTGAGGCCCTCCACACGCAGGCAGGGAAGCTGCTCGCTCCAGAAGCAGGAGACCCTTGTCTAGCTGCTGTGTCCCACCTTCTCAGCCAAACTACTTCTCCTTCGACCAGTCCTAAGTCTGGTGCATTGTAACATCTGTTCATATGTCAACATTGCACAGAGGTCACGCTTACTGCTACTCATGCTGAGTTCAATAGCTTGTGTGCACTTACAGACATTGCTATGGTAAGCTGTACAGATTCTCCACAAAAGCATAATTTTGTTTCTGCTTTGTATTATTTAGCTTTAGAGTGATGCTGCCTGGATATTGAATATCCTTTCATTTTGTTTTCTTTCTTGAAACAAAAATACACTAACTTATATTGACATAATGTAATGATTGAGAGAGGAAAGAAGGGCAGAGGGAAAGAGTATATTTATTCTCAATGCTGCAACAGAGAGAATGTTTAGCACCCGATTTTCTCTATTTTTGTTTCCACCATGATACAGTGTTAGATACAATGAACTTTTTAAGAATGATGTTTTTTATGTGGTATATACCTATCTATAGTGATGAAAACTTAAACCTTATATGATTTTATAATGTATTTTAGTAACTGTTTAAAATTGTATTTTCAAAATTATTTTATATGAACATTGGTTGGCTCTGTACAAACATGATTACTTTTTTTTAAAATCTAAATCCACCTGTGTTGTAAAAATCTAGATCCCCGAGTAAGACTAAGAAATTCATGAGGTCTAGAGGATTGAGCAAGTACAAGGCCAAATTATCGGGATGTTTTCATCATTGCAAAAATGAAGGAATAGGAAGCCAGAATGGTAGTACAGCAGGTAGGGCAGTTACTTTACAAATAACCAAGCCAGGCTCTATCCCCAGCATGCCTGATGGTCCCCTGAATGTGCCAGGACTGACCACTGAGCACAGAGTCAGGAGTTAAGCCAGACATGGCCCAAAACATAAACAGAAATAGAGGGAATGCTTAATTTTTTTTTTTATTTTTATTTTTGGGTCATACCCAGTGATGCACAGGGGTTACTCCTGGCTCTGCACTCAGGAATTACTCCTGGTGGTGCTCAAGGGACCATATGGGATGCTGGGATTCGAACCCAGGTTGGCCACATGCAAGGCAAACGCCCTACCTGCTGTGCTATGGTTCCAACCCCCAGAATGCTTAATTTTTGAGAATAGTAAGACTATTCAAAATAATGTTTTCATCAATGTAAGAAGTCAATAATGTAAGAAAGTTGGCCCTCCATAGAAAATTGGAACTAGATAAGAACTCAATGATCAAGATAGCCAAAACCCAGACTCTAGTACTGGGCTTGGGCCTTAAAAGGTTTATAGAAGTATTTAGTGACCATTCATGATAAACAATAGCATTCACAGTAAAAATATGGACTCAGTAGGAAAGTGACAATGCTTCAAACTTAAGAGCCAAATGACAACAACCAAATGCAAAAGGATGCCTTCAGGGTATTAGGCTGGTAGTGGGAGGTCACGTGGAAACCCCAGTAGTGGGACTGGTATTAGAACACTGTAGTCTTGAAACTCAATGAGGAATAATTACAGAAATCAGGGTGCCTTAATATTTATAAAATATAATAAAATAAATAAGAAATTCAAGAGAAAGATAGTCAAATTTGTTCCCAGGAAGAGAGATCAGGTCTAGCAAATGATTGCTAACTAAAAGATGTAAAACAGTCTGTGATATGACCCAGCAATTTCTTCTCTTGGCATCTATTACCAAAAGACAAAAACAATTAATTCATAAAGTTATATGCACACACTGTAGTTACTGTAACACTCAGGGCAATACCCCATATAGGGAAAGAAGCCAGATGTCCATGTAGGGGAACGGGTCACTTCAATACTACACAGTGCTAAGAAAAGGATTCTTACAGGTTGCTGCAACTTGGACGGAAATAGAAGATTTCACATTATGAGAAATATTTCAGAGTGAACACCACATAAACTGGATAATCTCACTCATTGGCCGGCTACAGAGAAATGAGGGAAGAGTCTTATAAACTGATTGCAAACCTTTGGTCTTCTGGATTATAAATCTGAGATAACCAAGCCAAAGTTCGGGGTTGAAAAGAACAGAAAGATGTGAACTAAAATGAAAAATACAGGGGAGAAGAATGTGGACTAAAGTGATATAATATAGCGGGTCTTGGATCATTTGGAGGTTGGGAAGATGCAGCCACAGTGTACTTCATAGCCATACACATTAAAAGCCATACACATTTAAAATGTGTTGTCTAAAGTGTGATCTAAATGTAATGGTCAGAACAAATTTAGAATCTCATAGTTCTGAATCAAAAATGTCTAATTAAATATATTAGTTCTAAAAATATTTATTATGCAGTTTAACTGTACCTTCCTGTAGACAGCAGATGAACAGATAGAAGGGATTTCACCTGTGTGGAGATAAATTGTTTCATAATAGGTCAGAAACTAAATTATTGGTCCGCTTAGGGCTACACGGACAACATTCAGGGCTGACTTCTGCTCTGGGCTTACTCCTGGCTCTGCACTCGTGAGTCCTTCTTGTCCTTCTTGGAAGTGCACTGGGGACCATTTATGTAGGGGACCAAGGGATTTCTTTTTTTTTCTCTTTGAAAGAGTGCTGAATGCATGCCAGCTGTATACCATGTAAAATGTACTAGGTAGCCAGTCTTATCAAAACATAATGGAATCACACGTGAAAGAGACACACAAATTGCTGTAACCGAGTTAGTGCTGTTGGGGCTGGAGCAACAGTCAAGCATGGAGCGGGATCGCCCCACACACGGGTAACCAGGTAACCAGGTCCAATCCCTGGAGCCCTACCAGGAGACCCCGGAGTGCAGAGTCAGGAGGAAACTGAGCATCGCTGGTGTGTGGCCTAAAAATGAAGGAAGATAGTGTTGGTGAAAATTGTCCCCTCTCTAAAAACCCCAGGGTTGGGCTCGACTCCTGCGCAAAACAGCTTAGCTGAGTTTAGACACGCAGGCTCCTGCTGCAGCCAGGCGGCCCGGGGCTGGCTACAACACAAGAGATGACCCCCGGCCTCGGAGCTGGACTGTAAGGCAATTGCTGCTTGTGTATCACGGCCACCGCTATGCAAGTTTGCTGATAACCACCTGCTAAACGGTTGTAATGCACCTGTCCACATAGACAATGGGACGCATGCCTGATCACACGTCACCTGTCTCCTTCTCTGCAACTAGCCCTGCTGCGCAGACGCCAAGGGACCCAATCCCAGAGGCTTTATGTGGTCCAACACCAAATAGTGTCATAGACTCGACGCTTCATCTCTTTATGAAAGGAAGCGTTTTAGACCTGGAATTACTGGCAATTTATTTAGGAGGGATCCAAATATTCCTCGATTATGTGCCACAAAACATCTCTCCGACATGGATTAGAATTTGGCTATTGTTAAGTACGAGATATCTCCTTAGAGGAGTGTGGTAATGATTTTGTGTTAGGAAATGTTTTCAGCATAATAATACATAGGAAAACTTTAAAATAGAGATCTGGGGCCTTACATAATTTTATTGTTTTAAATATGTATTCATATTAAAATATAAATGTTTTCATGCTTAAAATAAAGCATTCTACATATTTAAAATATATAAAATATTTAAAATATGCAAAACATTTAAACATCAAAACATGTTATTGCTTTCAATGTATAGAATTGAATATTTATAGTATATAAATATATCTTATATATTTATAGTAACAAGTCTCATAATGGAGACGTTACTGGTGCCCACTTGAGCAAATCGATGAACAATGGGATGACAGTGCTACAGTGCTACATCCTATATACATAAAATTTAAGAGTATATGGCATTTAGATATAAGAAGATTAAAGAATATGCAAAATTTTTAAAAGAAAAAAGTTAAAAATGAATGGTAAAAATATATAAAGATATTATTTCACTTACATAAAATACAAATAGAATCAGCAAAAATTAAAAACTGTTAGATGATAAAATACTTTTACTATTTCATATAGTACTCTGGAGGTTTGACTTTCAATAGTTCTAAAGAAAACTTATCTAGTAAAATATTTACTGAATACATATAATTTTTATGAATATAAATTGAAGATAGAATGTCCATCCACAAGAGAATAGTTAAAATGATGATGACATATAATCTATGACTTGTTGAGCTGGTATTAAAAAGAATAAGCCATAGTTTGTACTCCACATATTTTGTATAAGAATGGGAAAAAAGCTTAACATGATATGACAAGACAATTGGGGTGTGCATTAAAATGTTAACTATCAATCTTCACATTTTAATTGGCTATAAGAACTCTGATAAAATTGTAAGAATTTATAAAAATTAAAAAATGAATATAAAGCTCCATCTAATACATTCTGTACTTGTTTGAGTTTTTAAAGAATGCTAAAGAGATACTTATCCAATTAATAACTAACTAAAGTTCTGTTTCATTGTGATTCAGCAATTAAAGTACCTTTTAGGAGAGAACTAAGAAGATTAGTAACTTTTTTTTTCTGTCACCCTCAAGCTACATAATTCTGTGTTAGGAAGACAAATGAACTTCCAAAGATGTCTCAAGTCCCAGAAATTTTGAACAGGCTTGCTCTTTTAGGAAAAAAAGAACTTTAAACATGTGGTAAAATTAAGAATTAATTGTTATGTTAGTGCCACTATCCAGATACCATACTATATTATGTTTATACTACTAGAATAGATTGTACTACACTGAGAGATTTTAAATAGTTCAGTCAAAAATTCTCCCAGTTTTCTAATTTCAATATTTTTCATGTTCACTACAGTCTCTTCTAAGTCTAACATAACTTTAAATAAAATACATATTTAAATTAATTTACAAAAGTTAATAATTTACAATATGTAAACTAGAATATCCGAGTAAATTTTTTACAGTCATGAATACAATAATCCTGAAAATTTCATCGTCTTACACTGCTTATATTCATACGTAATGTGAATAGTACCGTTTGCTAGGTTTGTTGTGTACTGGAAGTAGTAAATTTGAGTTCTAAGTAGTTAGAGCTCATTGGTCTAGTTTAAGCACATCACATGAGCTTCAGGATTCAGGTAATGAGCTTGTTCCTACAGCTGCAGTTCGAATAATGCAGGATGGGGTAGGAGACGTTTAGGGGTCAGCCTTTGTAGTGACCAGCAATTAATTTGCTCATTTGCTGGGGCTAAACTTCACTGTTGGAAATCGCAAAAGAAACTAATGAAGGTTATGAATTAATAAATTAAACTTATCCTCTGAATGCATTTTTTTAAGCAACTGGATTATGGTAGCCTTAAGATGTGCTTTCTTAAGATCTCACTGTAACATATGTTTGAGGGTGGTTAATTAATAACATTATTAATAATATAACAATTATAAAATATAGCAAAGATTAATAAGTAAAAAGTATCATCTACATAACTATATATTGCTAATAGATATACCCTGATATAATCTGAAATGTACTTAACCTATAATGTTCTATAATTTTAACAGTTTTAATAGTATTTATTGCAATAATTTTAAATATTTTATAAATAATTAAAAGATAAATGCCTTAATAACATTAATAATATTTGCTGACAAAACCAAAGAGGAGATATATAGAAAAGTAGAAAACATGATTCTTAGTCCTATTTAAATAATGTTATTTTATTTAAAAAAATAATTCCTGAGAGATAGTAGAGCAGGTAGGGTGCTTGTCTTGCATTTATCCTACTTGGGATCAATTTCCAACACCAGATTATCACCCCAGAGCCGATCCAGGACTGAATACCTGAGCAATAAACCGCGATTAGTTACTGTGCACAAACAGGTATGATCTAAAACAAAAAACTACATGAAAATGACGTGACTTATATTGCTATTAGAAATTTCATATCCTATTCCTGAAAGTGACTTTAGTTTAGAATTTGGGCAGGAGAGAGAAAAATTATCTTTCTTTAAGAAAATAATTTAAATTTTAGTTATTTTATTCTAAAATTTTAGTCACTTTAATGTGTCCCTTTTAAATGAGATACTTATGAGAAGACATTTCATACATTCAAATGTATCATCAAATTTAAAGAACTGTTGCAACACTTATTTTTAATTATTTTTCTTCTCCATTAAACTGTCAGAATCACACTAATACTGTCTTCCTATGGTGAATTTGACTAATTTCTGCATAAGTCAGCTGAACAAAATTAACACATACAAAAAACATATGTCTTCAAGCCCTTGTCATACATATTTTTTTTAGTGATTCTTCTTAAGTTGGGTTATACATTAACATATGAATTGCAATAAAGTGTTGTCTGTCAGTTGTACTTTCAATATTTTTTTTACTGTTTTTACTTTCTTTTTCCATCAAGATATAAGAAAAGTAAATTTGAATACGCAAAAGATCCCTGCCTTCAACTGGGAATCAAAGATGCAGCCAGGAGCTCCTAGGAGTTCTTTCCTCCATCAGCAGGTACCAGGCTACCAGCTTGGCTTGATTTTAAATCTAAGAAACTGTCTTCAAATGATGGATCCTATTAAAACCAAGGAAAGTGATTTACTTATTAGTAGTGGCTAAAGGCTCTGGTTATCTTTACAGCCCACTGAATTGCTAGGCAGCGGTTTTTAAATTCTTTGAGGTTTTTTTTTTTTTTTTTTGAACCTTTTGCATTATATATTAACACCTGTGAAAAAGGAGACAATTTAAAGATTTCTTTTGGAACAAAGAATTTAAAGTTCAACTGTTTGAAACACTGCGGGGAATGTAGAGGGAAATGACAAAGGAGAAATGAGCAAAGTTTAGCTCCACTTAACAATAAAATCAAGTATAATTTATATGGTACAGCATTTTTTAAGCCTATAAGATACTCATTTTCTTACACAATTTTTTGAGTAAAGGACGTGGATCATATTTCTTACTTAAGATTTATATTTTACCATTGACTATTTAAACCAGAAATTAAGAAGCAGATATTGTTTATATGTCTATTTCTAAGAGAAAATTTATAGTCAAAGAAGAAACTTACATTTATGTCTTCATAAATACCTCCATGGAAATGTATTATATAGGGTCTCTTTCTGCGGTATGTTAAAAATAACTTTGTATGGTGGTTTTTCAGTTCCTGTAACTCTTCTCATGAATTTACTTAATTCAAAAATGCCATCAATAGCATGACTTCTTAGGCTTTTGTCCAAACAAGCTTACCGTAAATTTTCTCACAGAAAAATTATATTGTGAATCTTTCTGAGGAGTATCTATTACTTCTGAAACATTCTAATTCTGCTACACTGAAATATTAGAGAAAATTAAGCTGATATATACATGAACTTGATGCAATTATTACATCCCCTTCATTTCCTCAGTATCAATTACTTCCTTACTGGGTTTAATACTTAATTCTGGTCAATTTAAGGGGAGATTGAAGGATTCTGAGGTTATCTAATTACTAAAACTAGAGGGAGTGAGTTAGAAGTGGGCATATCATAGCTGAAGGAGAGAAAGTACATCATGAATCAGACCTTGGGTTATACTAAAGATGGTTATAAAATTTCATCATTGAAATTACTTATGGAGGCATTTCACATCACAGCTAATACTTTCAAACTTGCCAATATCTTCAAATGGAAAAATATCCATGGATTTATAGAACAGTCATCATTTTTGTGATATAAATTCAGTTCTTCTATTTTATTTCAGTTTGCTGACTTTCTAGCTGAGCCTTGTATTCATTGACCTCAAAATTAGAAAAGTAGAAAATTAGGAAAACAAAATGGACTAAAAACCTCACTTTTTCTTACATTTAATCCATTTTTCATAACTAGGCTATAATAATATGCAAAAATCCTATAGTATTTGCTTATGCTTCAAAGGATACCAACCTGAAACAGCCACATCATACTTTGGAGTATTTAAATAAACATCTAGAAATATCAATCTACTGACATAAGCAGTTAGCCAAGGGGCCCCATGCAATGGACCATGAGAAAGCCATCAGATCTAAGATTGATTAGAAGTGATCCCGCCTCTAGGTCCAGACTGACCCCGCTAACACCCATCGAGTGGGCCAGAACCGTAGTACAGAGGGGAGGGCATTTGCCTTGCAAGCGGCTGACCTGTGTTCTATCCCTGGCATCCCATACGGTCCCCCAAACACCGCCAGGAGAATTCCTGAGTGCAGAGCCAGAAGTGACCCCTGAGCATCACTGGGTGTGACACAAAAAGAAAAAAAAAAACTCAAGTAATCAGTAACAAAGGTGCTTGATAAGAGTGAAAGGTCATCAAGTTCAAGTCCATTTTCTTGCGCAGCTCCAGACCAGATCTATACCCCTATAGAATCAGTTCCATAGAAGTACTAGGGTGTACCCTCATCTCCCTTCTGTGTGTCTAGCAAAAGTTCCTCCTTTACCTGCCTCTTCATTCTCTGCAGAGAAGTCTGTATGCTGCCTTAGAAAATTTTTCCTTTTTGTCATTTCTGTGTCCCTACTTTGCAATATTTTTAACAGTCAGTATTACATAGAAAACACCTAGTAACATTAAAAAAAATTGCACATAAACACAAGAGTATTATGTAACCTCTAGAAATGCACTTTTCTCTTTTTTTAAAGTAGGAAAAAATGTGAGAAGGTTACAGAAAAAGAAGCTGTATGAAAGTGATTTAAATTGAAATAGTCATGTTTACAATAATCAAATACACTACTATTTACATGTAATTTATATTTTAAATAACTGGATTTTACTTGAAAAAATGAGGATAGCATTTTATAATACAGTTCCAAAACTCATTTCCTGAGTTTTATAGCAAGCAATAAAAAAAAGAATGAAAATAAAATGAAATAATTTGGGAGACATTTTACTTCTCAAATTATTTATTAAAATAAATCTTTTGATATTGGATGGGTTCATAATCTGAATCAGTGACAGTATATTCCAAGGTTTGTATAGTCTATGAAGTGATAAAAGTTTAAAAGGAATATTAAAGATGAAAGAAAAAGGTAACAATGTTGAACAGAAACAAAAAAATAAACTGAACAGGCATAGGCTTGTATAGATGAATAAAGCACCAGGATATAAACATTCAGGGATGTCTACTCCAGATCACTCTAAAAATTATCTAACCTCATCACTTCTCTTTCCTCAGGACTACACCCTTCTTGAATTCCATTAGCTTCCTGAAATTCACCTAGAGAACAACATTAGATGTCATAAAAGCTACTCACGGTCATTATCAAATGGTAGACTAGTATAGAAGTAGAGGCTATGACAACCCCCAGCCCCAGGCCTATGGCGCCTAAAATTAATGTCCCTAAAAACAGTCACCTGTTTATAAATGAGAAATAATGGTGGCAATTATGAAGCAATTTACCAAATGCTGCTCTGAAGAACCTTTGTTAATGTTGCTATGAGCTATGATCAAATGACACATGTTATTTCTTTGTTGATTTGCTTTGTTGCTGGTGATCATAAACTTCTTTCATTTTCAATGGCACAGGAGCTCTACTGCTCTGATCAGAGCTGATGCCTTGGAAGATTGCAAGTGTCAGAGCTCTGCATTACGTTGCACCCTGAAAGGCAAATCTTATTGAGATTGGTAGAGGATGGAACCCTCAATCTTTTCTGTAGGTTTGATATGGTTGTCGGATGAGCATGGGCTAATGAGAGAAGTTCCAGGGATGTTTGAGTAAAAATTAATGGAAACCCCCAAATAATTAAATTCTGCTCACAAAATTTGTGCAATAGACATTAATAAAAATAGGGATCAAGCAACCTCTGCAGAATCATCCCTGACACTCAATTCTAAATGTGTACTTATTCTAGTTTTCTTTAATGAGGAAAAAAAAAGAGCTATATAAAGATATCTCAGTGCAATTCTCAACTGTGTTCCAGGAGTGTGCTTTTTTTTTAAAAAAAAAAAAAAGAACCAACTGAAAGGAGAATGAATTCAACATAAAGGATCTGATAATTTAATGGGGAAATTAAATAGAGTCTGTAAGGAAGAGTGGGAATTAACAAAGGGAAGCTTTCCCCAGGTTGTATAATTATGTAAAGAGACAGAACCAAAGTAACTAAATACCTTTAAATTTCTTTATAAGTTATAAATTGCCATAGGGAAGTTAGATTTCCCCCTAATAAAGCTATTTCTTTTGAAAATATGGATCCTAAAGTTTCTTTCTCACCATCTGCTCCCTGGCAGGCTGCGAGGACAGCGAAGTGTTCTTACTTACTGAGCAGAAATTGTGTCGTGACCTGATTAGCTTTCACAAACTGAGAAACAATAAGTTACACCATTGCTTTGAAAAATGTGTGTTAAAAAATCCCCTTGGGGCTGGAGCGACAGGACAGCAGGTAAGGCATTTGCCTTGCACTCGGCCAACCCGGGTTCGAATCCCAGCATCCCATATGGTCCCCTGAGTACCACCCAGGGTAATTCCTGAGTGCAGAGCCAGCAGTAACCCCTGTGCATCTCCTGGTGTGACCTGAAAAGCAAAAAATTAGAAAATCCCCTTTCTTAGGATTCTGTTTAACAATCTTATCCTTTTTAATAATGATTTCATTTTTCAAAATCACTGTTTTCACTGTTATTTCCTACGGTGCCAACAATGGAGAAGGATCCGGTTTTCTACTGAGACATTGGATACATAACTTTAGAATACGTGTCAACAAAATTATAATGACTCAAATTCCTAAATAAAAATGTCATATTTTTAAAATAATTCCACAAAATCAAAATTCATAATAAATACACTTTTGAACAGCCCATTATAATATGGTGTATTTTCCTCAAAAAATACCTTCACGACAAGAAAGTTAACGAAAAACTGTTAACTGAGTTTGATAGTGTGTTTGTCCACAGACAGTAAAGGCTGTCCATGAATCTTTTGAGTGAACGAGTCAGTTCCCAATCATACAGTGTACCAACTAGAGCTTTGTAACTAACGGGCTGCATTGATTGGGGTTGATAAAGGGATGTGTATCCTCTTCTAAGCTGACTCATTATGTTGACTGTTTTACAACATTCTGCGATTTATTTGACCGTGGATAGCTTCTTGAATGATAATGCATCGATAGGAAGCCCACAGGAGCTTATATGATAGAACACTTCTTTCTGGTAAAGTAGGTGGCCTTATGTCCTCTCACAGATGGATCGTAATTACTGCAAGATATTATCACAGTTGGAACTTATCGGTTAAATATTGTAGCTCCCATCTCTCCACATCTGTATTCCACCTGCGGCCCGTGGCACTCAGCCTGGGAAGGCTGAACTTGGGGAACAATAACAAGGGGATGTTTAATGTGCTGTGATTCTTGTGACTGTCCATGCATTTGAGACAAGAGAAATAAACCTTTTCACTACAGAATTCTATGTAAATGTTGGATTAAGTAATCACGTTGAATTTTAATGCCAGTCGACTATAAACACTTGACTCCCCCCCCACACACCCCGATAATTTATAATTTACTCAAGGAATTAGATTTGATATTTCTTTAATATTCTTAGTGTTTGGTCTTTGAGGATGACATTTATAAATCCAGAAATATTATCTTTGTGGGTAGGCTTAACTGAGGAAAGAAAAGTAAGACGGATGGCATTTTCCATTATAAATATCCATACACTGATTAGTGAATTTAGCAACCAGCTTATGTGGCTTTTGTTGTGAAATGAATGGAATGAAGCATGTGTTCAAAACCATGTTCTTTAAAGTTTTATTCCGGGATAGATGTTCAGTACCTAGTAGAGCTATGTAGCCTCTCTCTATATAAAATGCATTAAAATGGCTAGAACATCTGCAGAGCAGAGACTGACTTTAAAATTTGCCATGAGGTGACCCAAAGCTTATCACATAATTTGAGTCTTGACTTTCTATCTCGAAGGATTTAAGTTAAGCTATATATTGAGTTATTGAATCACTAAAATTATAATTGGTATAAATAAAAAACTCTTCCTTATTATATATAATATGCAATTTGGATTGTTAAATAAGATACAAAGGTTAAAAACCACTTAAAATCTGAACATGTTAGATATGGATTTATCCATTCAATGGAACTCCACATTACCTATAAGTCTTCTAAAAATATATTTTCATTGTATCAAAACACATACAATAAAATATATAAAATATGCAGTATAATTGTCTACTGTATATATTCAAAATTCTGTAAGTATATGTAAGATGTAAATTAGAAGAAACTAATGGAAACATTGATAAGATTATGAACACTTAATTTTAAAGGTTACTTTAAGGCATGTCATTTGTGATAAGCTTTATAACAAAAGTGGTGTTATGCAATTTTAAACTAATCACTAACTAAAGAAAATCAATAGAAATAAAAGGAAGATTATAGATTTAAGTTTATCATCTTTTGTAAGTTTTATAAGAAGTACTTTCTTATAAAAGAAGGTACTGTGGTTGAAGTTGCAATGAAAGGTAAACAGTAATCACTGTTGAAATAATTTAACATACATTTATACTAAATGTAAAATCTATGTAAAACTGTACTATTCAGTCAAAAAATTTTATCAGTAGCAGAGGTTGGTATTTGTTGTTAGCAGTTAACTTTCCCTAGTATGCCTCCATGAAAACTAACTCCATCTTTTATCTGACTGTCTTCCAGATCAGGTAACCCTGTTCACCTGAATTTTTAATGTAGTTTCAATTGGATGGTGCACCTTTCTTTACTTTTTGTCAGGAAAAGTTATGTAGGGCTGAGTATTTTTATTTCTGAATGTGTATTGCAGTAATCCCATTGTCTAGTGTCCCTTTCAAAATATGCTAAAAAATATATTACTTAGCTTGTTGGAATCTAAGTGGAGAGATGATGAAACCCAGAATATCAGTGTCAGAAGCCATTATCAGGTCAGATAACAGGATTATGTTTATTTTTATTGGGTTTTATTTTTATTGAGACAGATAAAAACTGTCAATGTCTCAATTTTATTATTAGTTTGTCAATAAGCAAATACACTTAAGTTGTCATCAGGATACATTGCACACTCACTTTTTGCTTATAGTGTTTGTGGTCAGGCTGATGATAATGTTTCTCATAACAAGTTTCATATTTGTGAGTGGATGCAAAGGCTATCTCAGCCAGTCCTTGTTGGGATTAATCAGAAGTCTCTGTTATCCAGAAAGGAGGGCAGCAAAAGAGTAATTTGAGTCTCAATTTAAGGGTTTCCTTTGTGCCTCCAGAACACTTGTGAGAAAGAATATTTGGGATTTCCAGGACCTAAGAGGGCTTCTCCTGGATACACCTCCCCTGTGCAAGGCATTTTTACCATAGCTGCAAAATAAATCCCTCTCAAACCTAGGAATCTTCCCTGAAGAATCCCATTTTGCATATAAAATAAGAATCTCAGGTAATTATGGCTGTCCCGTTTATAATAGCAAACCACCAAACAATTTTAACAAACATAAATTAATTAAAATATAAATTAGAGCACATTTTAAAGAGGCATTCTTTAGAGCAAATAAAAACAGACAATAATTTCTAGGGTGTGCTAAATATTTCTATTTGTATAAATCTGTTACATTTGTATCTGGGGTGTTTTAGAGGGCTGGTGGATGTTCCGCTGTGTTAAGGCTCATTCCTGGCTCCGAACTCAGCATCTGACTCTTGGAGCTGCTGGGGAACCATATGCAGTGCCAGGGATTGAGTTGGGACTCATGTGAAGACAAACACTTTGATCCCTACATGAACTTTCAGACCCAATTTCTTAAATAGTTTTCTAAAAAGTAACACACCATATACTTACTATGATAATTTAAGGACAGAAAAGTAACAGAGGTCAACTGTGCCCAACTAGCGAAAGCTAGCTTGGTAAACCCTCAATCCATGACTTAATGAACCTATGGTGAGATAGAGAACATCACAATTTTCATAAATTTTCTTTTATGTAACTTCATTGATAATTCAGTTAGTCATTTTGTGGTAACAAGCAATATATAATAAAGCATTTTATGGCAGATCTTGGGGCAGGATTCAAGGGTTGTTCGGAAAATGGGAACATGTTGGATGGTCAGGTTGTTTGTGGGATTGCTGTGGAATATTGGATTTCTGCAATAAATGTATGGTACATAGGTTTGTAAACCAGATTGTTTGAATAAATGAAAAATTCTTTAAAAACTGGATTTTTCATGGCTTGTTTAGTGTTGGGGCTGGACTGAGCTATCAGGGCGAGCCCATGTATACTGTACCGTGCTACGGACAGGAACATAGGGACCCATGAAAATGGGCGAGACTTCTCTGTGTGTCCTGACTGGTTTGGATGAAGCTGAACATTTTCCCCCTTCAAGCTGCCTTCAGAAAAATAATTTCAGAATACTGAAAAGAGCAGTTTTTCCTTCTCTCACAGAAGCCTGGCTGGTCTTTGGCATGCAGATGGTGTTAGCCAGGCCTGACCTTTGATATTGTAAATTGTAGATTTCAGGTGCAGGCCCAGCTTTGTCTTTGGGATGTAAATCCAGGTGCCTGTAGAAGGTTTCAGTTTCGGTTTTGTATCTTTCCCTTCTCAGTTCTGTATTCTTTTCCCGAGGCTATAGGCCTACCCATACAAGGAAACAATATGTTCCCATTGTCTCAATGTTCTCCCTGTACCATTTTTTGATGCCTTTGGTGACGTCACTATATTGCGCCCTTTAGAGGTACCATGATCAATAAAAGGAGGTCCACGAGGCCCTCTGCCTTTGCTAAGAGCCAGAGCGAGCCTTAGTCCTCCAATCAGTGATTATTTCTTCCGCGTTCCTATCTCAGCGCCTCCGATTGCAGAACGTTCATGCAACAGTTTAGATACAACAGAACTTAAATGGTAGGGACAGGAATTTCTCCTTAGTATACTGAAAAGAGGATGGAGAAACTAAATATACACATATACATATATATGTGGATACATGTGTGTGTGTTAATTATGTGCAAGAAATAATTATTTCAAAGAATACTTTATATATGCCAAATAAATAATTACAATTAATATTCTTCTTAATTACTGAAAACTGCAAATAGCATAAGAATCTTATTTTTCTTAGTTTTCTATTTTTCCCCAAACATAATGACACAAGTGATCCAAAAAATCTATTTTAAGCTTTACATCAGCCATACATTTGAAAAGTCTCCTTACTTTATAACACAAAGACTTTGAAATGGAAGGGGGAAAATCACACTGTTTAGAAGAAATTCTTTGGTGATTAGAATTGTTCAAGAGACTTCACTCCAGTTTAAAAGAAGCTTAAGATCCATCAGGAAAAAGACAAGCCTACAACTTCAAAGGATGGCTCGCATGCCTGAATACCAAGTAGGAGGTGCAACTGGATGGAATGCCCTTGAATGCAGGAGTGCCAGACTCACCTGCCACTCCAGGTCATGCCAAGAACTTCAGTAAGAACCACCTTTCAAAGTCTTAGGAGTGTTTCTTTCCAAATAAGTCCTATCAAATAACATTATATTTTATTAACATTCCCGGAAAATGAAGTCAAGGTGAAAGAATGAAAAATGACAATAATGCTTGCAATGGCTATGCATAGTTGATATATTTGTTTTAAAATATATTTTCAAGTAACCATTTTAAAAATTATCCTTTATTCTTCGCTTGTAGCAGACTGTTTCTTAAGTAACAGAGCCATTTATTTCATTACATTTATTACTATAGGGGAGAACTCCACGTGAAATTTTATTAATAAGAGACCATGGAAGAAAGGAAAGAACTAAGAGTGAGAATAGGCACACTACATAAATGGGCCACTTTTCCTGTTGTAGGTGCCCTGAAAATTAATGGAGTTGGAATTTTTCTCATTTTTCTCTGATGCCTCCCACTACTGGTACACACAGACTCATGTTGAAGTTTATGAGCTACACTGTGAGGGGACCGGGGAGTACCTAACACCTTCCCTTTCCCTATAAATCACTTTCTTCGTTCATTGGCTACAAGGATTTTTCTAGTGTTCTCTAAGCCTGTGATTATTCCATTACACCTCATACCCGGGAGAATAACCATGCACTACACACAGCAGAGACGTAGATACAGACACAGGCACCAGTGACAAATTGTTGGCCTTGAATATTAAACCAAATGCAAGGCAGTGGAGGGAAAGGACAGGAGAAAAACAGAGGAGAGCAGGAGACAGTGGGGGAGGGGGCGGGTTACTTTGATCAGAGTGAAGTGCTGTCATTTTGTGCATTGTACCATGAGCTTTAACACTACTATAACTAAACTACACATTTTAAAAACATGCATCAAATATTCACTTTCTAAAAGCATGAGCATATCTATTAGACCGTACTTTGGCTGCTTATATTAATCGACTTTTCGTTTTGGGGTCACACCCAGAGTGCTTAGGGCTTCCTTCTGGTGCTATGCCCAGAGATCACAGTGAGCAGGGTTCTGGGGACCATCTGGGTGCCAGGGATCAAACCGGGCTTGGCTGTTTGCAAGGCGAATCTCTTCTGCCCAATAAGTCCATTTTTTATTTAGCATACGCCAAAGTATACCTTTTGCTTTAAAAAGTGTGTTGTTAATTATTTTTGCTAATGCCAAGGGATATAATAATTTTCTGTAATACTTTTTACCTCCAAAACTTTATTCATCTGGTTTCCTATATCTAAGACACCAGGTTGGATGGACCCATTCTGATACCTTTATTCTAATCATCGTCATGGTTTGTTATGGTATAGGCTCCCTCTTCCTTCCTTATATTGTTTAATATAGGTAGTCATGTGATTTTTTTAGATAACTCGTGATTCTTCACGTGCAGGGCTTTGTCATATCTACTTTGATCATTTAAGGAAGAAAGTCTGAAAGGCCAAACTCCTTCATTATCTCACAATTATAGACAAAAACAATAAATGCTGTATTTAATAATATGCTTAGGGTACACCTGAACCCAATGATTTTTTATTATTGTTTGGGGAACACACACAACCATCCTCAGGGCTTCTGGTTTCTGGCTTTATGCTCAGGCATCATTCCTGGTGGGCTTGGGGAACCATATGGTATGCCGGGGATTACACGTGTGTGACTGCATACATAACAAGTGCCTGACCTGCTGTACTATCACTCTTGCCCCAACGTCATAATATTTTATTTTATTTTATTTTATTTTTGCTTTTTGGGTCACACTCAGCAATGCACAGGGTCATTCCTGGCTCATGCACTCAGGAATTACCCCTGGCAGTGCTAAGGGGACCATATGGGATGCTGGGATTCGAACCCGGGTCGGCCGCATGCAAGGCAAACGCCCTACCCGCTGTGCTATCACTCCAGCCCCCGTCATAATATTTTAAGTGATATATTAAAAGATTGTAGATTTTTTCCAATAACTTAAAACCATATTTCATCACACATTGGTCTTTGTATGACTACTGTCACAAAATACAGTAGGACTGAATAAGTATTTAAAGTTTCCAAATGACTAGTGAACATTTCTAGTAGGAAAATTATAGGAGTAATTGGGTTTTCAGTAGATAATTAAGGTGACCTAAGGACTTTGAGATGATAGTATTCTTTTACAGGATCTTTATAAAAAGTGGAATCTTACACTTGTGAATTAAAGTTATTTTTAAATAATCTATATAGCTTTACCTCAAAGCATCTTCCAATGCATTTTACATCTATACTCGGTCTCCTGAAATGGCACAAGAGTCAAATATAAAAAGTAGGCTGCAGGCCTTCTGGGGTGCAAAATAGCATGCAGTACAGAGATTGAACCAGAAAAAAAAAAAAAACCTCTAAAAATCTATATTGAATTAACACCTATGTTGAAGCCTTATCTAAGAGAAACTATGGAGTAAGAGGGGCAGGTCAATTTCATAAACAAAAGGAACCTGCAGATCTCAAAGTTAGAGTTCCTTTTCAGATCAGTAAAGCAAGAATTTGACCTTGTCACCGCTGCAGTTTAAGTTATATAATTGCATTCTTCAGAGCCGACATTCTCACCTTGGAAGGCATAATAAGGCCATGCATAACCAGTCTTCTCAGCCCCCTGCCTCGCCTCACCTTAACGATAATAACACTAGCGGCCGCTGAGTAGGCCAGACCCCATCTGTCAGCACAGCCTCTCATTTAAACACAGAATAGTTAGTGGTGAGCTTAGAAATACGGAAAGCATGCAAATGAGCAACACAGACTGTGGACTTTAAAAACGCCCATGCGAGGAGCTGGGGCAGTCCACTGGTGTTTCTCCTACCCTTTCAAGAAGTCAAAACTAATAGGCAGTACCCGACTAGGAACAAGAATGAACAGGCCTTGCTTGAAACGTCTGTGCAAAAGTCCTGGAGCGCTAATGCAGACTCTAGTGACGACAGACAACAGCAAAGCATCATCGTCCAACATGCTGAGAGACCCAATCCTATTCACCCCACCAAGGAACTACCCCAATATGGCAGAGGCGTTCATGAAGCAACGCCAGTCTGATATATAGGACATCTGCATGCTCTGCACCTTGCCTGTACACAATGCCGTACCATCAAATATTCTCATGGGGAAAAGACAGAAAAACATGAGAAATTAAAACTTAGAACCAACTCATGCCACTTGACACAAAAGGTCTCTAAACTGACCAGTCATTTGAATAGAATTGGACTTTGCAAAACTGAGAAGCAATCTAGAATAACCAGGCTGGGCCATCAGGCATCTACTGAAATTTTACTCTATTTTCATTTTATGCATGAATAAATGATTAAATTCTCTATATAAAGGTGCAAAAATAATGCATGAAGAATCTACGTGCAAGTCTTGTAGGGAACCAATCTCTCTACTACTCCACAGACTCATGGGTTAACATTTCTCTTTCAGTCTCAGGAAAACATAACAATTGTTCTCACAGTATTTATTGTTTTTCTAAGTTCTAAATCTCAGAGTATAGGAAGTCACCCCTCATCGTGTATGATCTGGCCTGGCTATGTCTAAGCAGCAGGTGGTGTTAGCCAAGGTAGGCCATCGGGTCTGGCTGGCCCTTAACAGTTCAGGCTCTCACCAGCCTCTCTCCAACTTCCTCTCCACATCCGTGTTCTCTAAATAATGCCAAGCCTTGGACCACTTCTCTTCCCATCTCACCCCCTGTGTGATCTCAGTGAGTAACTGTGATCTGTTTCTACCAGCTGGGAGGTATGTGACCTTAGTGCCAGGACTCCTAACTGCACACCTAGCTCTTGGACATTTCAAGTCACACAGAAAACATGAGACACACATGACATATACATCCTCATCCTTGCAATTATCCTCCTGCCTCTTTCTCCCACAAGACCCTGGGTAGCATAACTGTCCTAAGTAATCTGACCCCTTTCATTACTCGGACCCATGACCTCCTAGTCCCCAAAATTGTGCTTATCCACCAGCTCCAACTAACTGGCTTCCCTCCTACATCTCATTTCACGCCTGTTGAAATTGGCTCTGCTTGGAATTTCCTTCACCCAGGTAACCTCAGTATGCAACTGTATGATTTCCTATCTCCATTGAAATCTGGAATTAAAACTCAAAAAGTCTGGAATTAAAACTCTCTGGACAAATGGACCACAATTAAGAATCCATTTCTATTTTTTTTGTTTGTTGTTTGTTTTTCTTTTGGGGGGTTGGAGGGCTTACTCCTGGTCCTAAACTCAGAAATCACTCTTGGCAGGGAGATTACATTTTTGATGTCCAGATATCACACGTTTGTGTAGTGTAACACACTGTCTCCACCTCAGGCTGCCTTTCTAGTATGTTTAAATGAGCAAGTCAGGGGATTTTCTTCAAAATATTTCAGATGATATTAACAAAATAGAAGACAATATTCTATGAGCTCAAATTCTGTAGATGCAGTCCCCAGTACTGGAGTGGATTCTTATTAGGATATGAATTTTATCTTCCCTTCCTCTCTTCAGGACCAAAAACAGTTCCTGAATGCAAGTTGACAGCCATTGCGTACAAATTTAATCAAGCATGTTAAGTAGGTATATTCATGCTTATAGGTATATTAGATAAACCACATGTTTTAAAATCCATCTAAGTTATCAAATTATTTTTCTTATAAAAATATCTTCCGTGAAATATCTTATTTGCATTTTGCTAAGGCAGTAAGGGAGAGCACAACACTTCTGAAAATCTATGACCTCACATCAAAAAGCAAAGGGCAGTTTTCTTTCAACATGCAAACCCATCAAAGGTTTATGTTATCCTAGTGGCTTATCCAAAGGGCTTTAGAACTGAGCCCTTGTTATTCTGTATATTTAATTAGTTTTACTCTTAACACAAAATTTCAGAGAAAGTTTAACTGAAAAATACCATTTCCAAAGTACCGCAAAAATGCAGAACTAAGATAGTTTTCCTTTCCTCTAATCATTTATGAAAAATAGCCTAAAACAATGACCTTTTGTTGTTTATTTTTTATGTCTTTGCTGAAATGCTTTATGAACCAGTGACAAAAAAAAACGAATTTTGAAAAGGTCAGTGACGTATAGCACCACTGTAGCTGCATAATTAACAAAACTTTTCTTTTCTATCTTGATGGGCTATCTTGGCTGCTGGTTGGTTAGTAACACTGGAGGTTAAAAGCTGAGAAAGAAAGATGTTCCAATTTAGACATTATCAATCATTTCGATCTGTCAAGATAGTAACTGAGTTCATTACATTTTGACAATTATTTGATTCTATTTTAGTCTTAGCAGCTACTGAAATAGCAAAGATAAGAGGACTAATTGAATAATGAATGAGGAGCTAAAAGTGTGCACTTCTTAAAGTATGTTGCATAGGTATTTATGCCTTGCATAGCATCTCTCTTCGATTATATTGCTACTAGCATTAAAAATATCAGTTTCGGAAAATCATGAGCAGCAAAATGAATACAACATCTGACACTATGTGTCAGACAGTAAAATCAGACAGCAAAATCAGTTCAAAGATATGTAGAAGACCTTCAGATAAGACAATTTTTCTAGCACAGAAGTTACAGAAAATGACCATATAGGAGTAAAAAATAATGAAAAGTATTAAATAGTTACCCATACACTTATTTAAATAGGCAACCAAATGAAACAAAAGTTAATAACCAAATAAAACAAAAATATTTCAATTGTCACAAATCAGAAATATCCAAGAGTGCTGGTATTTTTATGTGTCTATAGGCAGATGTGAAATGTAACAACTTTCAAAATGTCAATATTTAAAATGTGCTTTATCAAATACATATGTAGACTTATTGTAAATTAGTATTAAAATATGAAATACACAAAATGAATAATAATTGTAAATATGGTGATGACTCCCTAGAGAATGAGTGTGATTAAAATGTTCCACGTGCAGCCAGAGAAATAAGACAGGGGCTTAAGTACTTGCCTTGTGCATAGCTGACCCCATTCCCGTCCGCACTACCTCACGACTGGACAACTAATATGTGTTTGGTTGGGATTCAAACCCTGTACCACAAGCTGTTAGCCAATGGAGCTTCTGGATCCCATAGCACCTTTCCCAACCGCTACACTCTATGTATAACCTGAAATTAAAAGGCTTCTGTCGCATCGCCTGACTCCAGCTGGGACAGTGAGTCTCAGGGAATTCAACTCTGTCCTATCACGGCAGTCTGCTCATGAGGAGAATATCCCCCAAGTACTGGTTCTGGGCTTACAAATAAAAGTGTCACAGAAGAAACACAAAGAATATGGATCTATTGTGTTAAGAATTACAGAAACAGCAAATGATAATGAAAACCTTTGTTTCATTTAGAGAAGTCATGAGAGTTCAAATTATTTGTGCAACTGAAAACAAAGATTCAAAGTGGGTGGAGGGATAGTCCAGCACATAGAATAATAGTCTCACAGATAGGCGGTCTGGGTGTGCTTCCTGTCACCCCAGGGTCTACCAGGAGTGATCCCTGAGCTCAGACCAGGAGAATGCTATGAGCAGTGCCAGTTGTGTCCTCTCTGCCCCCCCCAAATTAAAATCACATGAAAAACAAATATAAGAGGTGACAAACCCATTATCAAGACAAAGTTTGAACAATTCTCTCAATAATTGATTGAGTGATTAAATAGAAATCAATTAGGAGATAAAAATCTGGAAGTGGCCACCACTCATTTTGACCAAATCCCCATTTCTGAAAACATTCACCAACTCAAAGAAAAATCCTACTTCACTGCTTCTTTCAATAATTATTTTCAGTTCATGGACCATTAGGGTTTGCTTTGCCTGGAACTGAAATAGAGTGAGTGGAAAGGTAATGGAAACTGGAAAAGGGGGCCAGAGTGAGGTACAGCAGAGAGGACGTTTGCTTTGCATTCGGCCTTTCGAGGTTTGATTTCTCGACATCCCGTATGGTCCCCTGGGCACTATCATGAGTGTTCCCTGAGCACTTCCAGGTGTGACCACCCCATCCCATATTCCCTGGGGGAAAAAAAGTGGCACATGATACTGGAAAACAACAGAAGATAATTCAAGCATGGGTGACCCAGAAGTATCTTCCTGAAAGTCCTAACTCTCCGAATATTGATAAAAACATTAACCAATTTACAGAATGCAAAAACCATGCCAATGTCTTTTCTAGATAACTTTAAAAAAAAGTTCTTAATTATAAACTGTTCTTCCATACTGCAGGTTTTCTTTCACGAAATTAAAATGTAAAATAGACAATAAAAAGGTTGTTTCAGGATAAACTTACAAAACCAATCCATCTGTCTTTTATTATAGCATTGCATGCTTATATATCTCAACTGAATGTTTTTAATTTTTTAGGATTTAAGAATTTGAATTAAGAACAGGAATGGCAAAGCAGTAATGAGAGAAAATAGACAAGAAAGTAAACATCACATCTATTTTATCTGTATTACTGGACACATTGCACGGACAGCTAATCTAGTGATATTCTCTAGGATGCCTGAAAATTTTAGTTATTTGTAATAGAAGCAATATCATGCGTGGTATAAAGAATATTTTTCAAAAAATCTTCAGGGGGCTAATATTGCTTCCTTTTTTTTCAATAGTAAAAAGTCCTGACAATTAGCTGGGCAGTCAAAATCCCAGCTAGAAGTTATACTTATCAGTGTCTTGTGAACCTTTGTTACAAATAATTCCTAAAACTTCATTTTGCTGACAAGATATAAGAGAGAAAGGAAATAACACATTGAGATTTCCTTTGTATTTCCAGTGGGGAAATGATTGTACACTCAGCTTTCCTCAAACCTGACTCTTATGAGACACATTTAAAAGGTAGAAATATTCAGAGAGTATGAATATATCACAAAATCTCACTCCGATTATCACCATGGATTCACAGTTATTTATACTGGAAGCTAATATTTATTAAGAGACAGAAAATAAAAATTCTCCTATTTTAGTTTAAAATTTTTGTTGTTAGAGCAAACAAACATAAATGCTCAGTAATAACTGCATATACACATAAAGATTAAAATTTTATTTATAAGAATGTCTACATTATGAGCATCTCAATTTTATTACCATTCCCAGTATATTTTTATTTAACTTACATGGCCATTTGGAAACATATGCTAGCTTTGTGAAATTATTAGGACCTGGGGTACTTTGCACTGTCTTCTAAAGTAGGTATTAGTAATATAATAAAATCACCTTCCTATTTTCCAGTAACTTTTGATATTATTTCAGATACCTTTATCTGAATTTATGTACATAGAACAAAAGCAGTTGAAAAAATAAAATGTTGCTAGTTAAGTAAAATGTAAATAAAACGTTTCTTTGCAAACAATAAATCCCGATGTGTTTGCTATTGTATTGGGTTTTAAAATACCCTGTAAAAAAACACTCCTAATGTTAACATTGAATTTACATCATGTAAAAACAAAATCTATCATTGTAAAACAAAAAGATCTGAAACATATCCACCGGCTCTAATCTTAAATATTATCCTAATGTCACAGTAACACTTGTCAGTACTGAAATGATAGTCAAGATGTGATACTAGACAGACTCCAAGATATACTTGACATTGCTCAAGACTTTTATTAATAAATGTAACTGAAACTGTGACATCTATGCCAGCAGTTGAAGTAAACATCAATTTCTCTCTCAAATTGTTACTTAAAAGCATAAAATTTGCATGAGAAGAAATTTGACTATATTTAGAAAACATCTGGAATGTTTGGTCATTTAAATTATATGCACTAGCATATAGATTAATGTTTTTAAAAATATGACCTTTTTCATTTATGTAATTCTGATTTACAGATTTTAATGCAAACTAACCATTAGTGATAAAAGATACTCTTACCCTCCATTCCACTGAGGTATTTGTTACTTAACTTTTGTATAAATGTCCAGAATTTTAATGCATTTTAATAGTAATTTGAATACTTATTATTTGTTCTATTTAAACTATCACCTATATTTTGTTATGAATAATATACTATTTTAATAATAGGCTCTACAACAATTTCTATTATTTAAAAAATGTGTCTTATTCGTGTATCATCATGCAGATACAGACTTGTATGTAAACAAGGTTTTCATTTGTGTCTGTAGCAAAACTTTGTAAATTTTGCCACCACTTGGTTACCATGGTGCACAATAGTGAAATAGTACATATGGTACCAATATAGTGAAAATCATACTTTTATTTTTGATAAAAGCATAAGCATTACTCTGGAATAAATCCTTACAATAAATCCTTAAATGCATTTTGAATGTTGCAAAAATACCGAACTGTGACTTTATTCAAAATTCAAACTTATACCCATGTCCATTTCCTAGGTCTACGTGAGCTGGTCAAAATTTGACAATACCATTTCCTAGAGTTCTTATTTGACTTGTAAATGTTTTAACTGTCTCTATTTCAACTTTATGCTGTTTATATAACTCTGGCACTCCAGCATATTTTTTTCTGACTCAATCTAAACCAAATACACTTCTATATTTTTTATTTCATTTGATTTTTTTCTTTTTTGGGGGGGTGGGTTATGGTTAGAAATGTTCAAGCATTAAATAGTGTATCTTTTCAAAGGCCAGGAAGATAGATGGGACCCACGCTCAGTCTGTGATGCCACATAATCTCAACACACCCAGCATGCACTGGGAACAGCCAGGGTGTGTCCCTGTGGTACCTGATCCTCCTCAGACCTCAAGCACTGCACCTGCTTCAATAAAACAAGTATCAAAATCTAATGATCACAAGGCAATTGTTATTCTCTAAAATGCAAATTATATAAGAGAAGAGTTTTTAATTTCCTTTACTCAAGGCTGGTTTCCCAAGCCCAGGAGAGTTCCTGGCATATGAGGCAACAATCCAGGAACATTTGTTGAATAATAAACAGATTATTTCCCCGGTTCACGAATTTAAATTTTATTTAAAAAGTACTTAATGACTTATAATCATCACTTACTAATAATAGCTCATTCATTCTGGTTGTTTATTAAAATAGTCATTTAAATATTTGTATTTCCTCTAGAAAGACCTGCATTTTCCTAAGAAATAGCCTCCATTTCATTGCCTTATAGATTAGTTGACATTTTTGTTCTGATTTTGACAATATTTCCCACTTTTCATTAAATCATTTATACCTTAATTCTGTTTATGGCTACTGAAAAAAAAAACTCTAGTCAAAAGATCAAATCCAGAGTCTGACAAAAGCACTATGAAGTAGAAATGTTCATATTTCTAGGCCTTTCTCTCCAAGGGAAAGACCTTGGCAATAAAGGAAAATTGGATGAGAATACTTAGATTACCATATGGCAGGATGAAAGCATTGAACTCCTTTTAACCCCTCAGGCAAGCGGGGGCAGCCTGCCCTACCTCATCTGAGCAACTTCGCTATTGGGGTTAAAAAAAAAAAAAAACATATAAGCTTTTTGCAGCATTATTAAGTGAAGTTCGCTAGCAAGCAGATTCAAATCCTCATAAAGAGCCAAACCTACCTTTGACACTGTTCTAGTCTCATGACGAGAGTCTCAACACGCAGTAGCATATCCCAACATACAGTGGAGCTGTAGACAGCTGACACTGAAAGTCGAAAGAATCTGCATAAAAATTCTCGAGACTCCGTATTAATGGTGTCAATGGGCGCCTATGGAGCTTTCCTTGGAAAGACTTTGAGAGCCCCAGACAAAACTAAAACAGAAGCATCATATGAGTTATACATATTGAACTGGGAGCTGTGATTTAACATATTTGCTTCTGCATGGGAGAATAGCAGTTGATCTGCTAGTTTGCCTAATTATAGTCTAGACTCAAAAGTGGCCTTGGATCAATAGATGTCCTGGCTTCAACTATCCGACAAGGTCTGAAAGCTGGGAAATTTCGGGAATACTCGGCTAGACTATTACATCTATGATATGCTGTCTGACCATGCCCTTTTTTGGAGGGGGTGGGTGGGGAGGTGTGCTGGTGATTGAACCCTGGTTCTCCACTGATGAGCCATTTCCCTAGTCCTGATCAGTAACTTCTAACCTTACTCTTGGAGCGGGGATGGGGTTGGGTGTGACAAACACACTCTCCCCTGAATTTAGTATCAGTGAACTCATGAGCACCTACATTCTGAGAAGCTGTGAAAGGGCTTTGCAATGGATGCTATTACTCTGGAGGATAATACAGCAGCGTTCACACAATCCATGAAATATTAAAAGCCCAGCATGGCAGAGAACAGGTTGTAATTATCAGAGAGCACTGGACACAATAACCTCTGGGTCTAAATTATAAGCAAAGTGTTTTGACCTTCAGGGATCTGTACTAAAAATTTTTAAAAATCCATTTAGCTCAGACCTAAAGTGCTGAACTAATTTCTCTAATAAAGCAAACAAAAAAAACTAAGGCAATCAATAATAACAAGAACTCTCCATAGCCACAATAAAGCAAGACAGAAACAAGATCACAGAAATCATGTTTGAGCATGGACAAATACAAGCACAGTGTGTAACCCCCCAAGTAACCTGGTGTCTCCCACTTTTTCTCTACTGTGATTGACTCCTGCTGCTTTTTTGATGAAAACAAGGTTCAGCCTTGGCCCCACCTTTTTCCTAGATTAAAACCAGTAAGATGACTAGCCATCTCCAACACTTCCTTACCAAGCCATTGGTGTGCCACCTGGAACTCTTTCCTGGGTTGCAGTGAGGGCTGGGTTTCATCTTTGAAATGATGCTTCTGTTCGCAGAGGGCTTCTGTTCCCAGGGATTTACGGGGTAGTTTCTAATAAGATCCACCTGAGACACTTAACACCCGGAACAAAACCCCTTCACCAGTCAAGAGTGCTAACTAGCACCACCAGAAGATAATTAAGTCAATTTTACTGAACTATTATGTCTCAGAACACATTAGATAGAACAATTTTAAGGAACCAAGACTGCATTTTTTTATTAAAAATAGAGTAGAAATTAATCCACTCTTGCAAATAGCAGAAGAGCAAATCAATAGAATTAATCATAACCTGAGACAGTCTTTGGGGAGGTCTGTGATTCTGATACTCTCAATGACCCCATCCACTCTCTTTGGCTGATGGATTAAAACCAGAAATTGCAGTTCTGTTATGCAAACAAAGTGTGCTTCGCTGCATGAATTTCAGCATTTGGCTCAACTACATAAAGAGATTTTTAGATAAAAAAAAATCTTAATGCTGCTCAAAATAATATAGTGGCCTTTGAAAAATAAAGCTGCTTAATTTTGCCCTGCTTAAAGGAAAACAAAAGTAAAAGGAACAGAAGTCTTTCTGCATGAAAATTTCTGAAATTAGTATCCAAGCCAGGAAGATAGTACAGTAGGCAGAACATTTGCCTTGCAAACTGCTGAGTTAAATCCCAGCTCTGTATATGGTTCCCCAAGCACCAACAGGGGCAATATCTGAACACAGAGCAAGGAATAAGCTTCAAAAGCACAGCAAAACAAAGAAAACTTGCTGGAATTAGGAATAGAATGACCCGTGGAAAATAAAAGAACTCATCCTAACTCTGTCGACCAAAGTTATAGATGCTCTGTTTTCCAAGGGACTGTATGCATGAATTTTAAACAAAGCACTAGTCCCTAACATAGCCGAATCTCTTCAAACTCTTAACGACTATCTTCCCTCCCATTCATTTGCCTCTCATCTAAGGTTCACCATAATGCTTCAAAGAATAGACATTAAACGTACCTCAAAAACTATATGATCAGAAAAAAATCTGCAGTTAAAAAATGCTGACTACAAAAATTGGGGGGAAATTTGTTTAAAGAGGAACATTTATAGATAAAATGCTTCTGTTATGAACAAATGACATTTCCAACTGCTATATGTCTCAAATAACCAGAGGATACATCTGAGACTAATCCGATATTATGTTCTTCTATCACTCAATTGAAGCAGCCAGCTTCCCCATAAATGAAAAAACACCATTTTCTGATGTCTGCTCTCTAATTTCCTTTGGTTTCTGGTGAGAGATTTTATTTTTCTTTCAATGCCCATTTGGAACCACAGGTGCTAACAGTTGGTTTACATATCTTCACCATATGAGACTTCATCTCTTCTGGATTCTTTTTGTAAGCAAAGGCGAGACAAAGTTTTTCTCAGGAGAATAGATTGTTAAACTCTTCATATCCCACGTGATGCTGCCAACACACCCCATATAGTTTGGACTTTCACCACTCAGAACCTGCATTTTCATTAGCACTGCACTATAGCACTCTTGTCCTGTTGTTCATTGATTTGCTTGGATGGGTGCCAGTAATGTCTCCATTGTGAGACTTGCTACTATTTTGGGCATATGGAATATGCCATGGGTAGCTTGCCAGGTTCTGCCGTGTGGGCAGGATACTCTCAGTAGCTTGCTGGGCTCTCCGAGAGGGACGGAGTAATGGAACCCAGGTCGGCCGTGTGCAAGGCAAATACCCTACCCACTGTGCTATCATTCCAGTCTGCATTTTCAATAGGGCCCGTATATAATATAAGCTGTTCCACCATAGAAACATCAGCTTTTAAGATCAGAAAAATTGGCGTTCACTCCTCTACTAAAGTTAAGACAATGCTTTCACTGAAATACAAGTAAATTGTCAGCAGCGAGCAGTTCACTGGGATGATAGTGGGGCTCCTTATCTGTGCAGTTTGTTCACGTCACTGTGTTCTGATCTGTAGATGCTATTTCCATCCCTTCAGCAAGTCCGCCTGCCTGTCGCACCAGAGTCTGACTTGCATGTAGCAGTTAGTCCTGTGTGTCACCGGCAAGGTGGATCCTGACTCCAGGAGGTCAGGCCTCCCACTGGAGAAGCACGTGTGTATCCTGTGTGTTGAGTCAGCCTTGAGAGGCTTCATCCATGCAAAATTCATAACATGTGTGTTCCTGGCCGGGGTCCCTGGAACTGCCTTTAGGGAGGGAGTTGAGCTGTTCAGGAAGCATCGCCTCAGAGTTTCTAACAGAAACTATGTTAGTGCTGCTGGTACACACCCAGGAAATGTGGCCCAAACATTGAATCTGATGTGACAAAAGGTCATCAATGACTCTGGCGTTTTCAACTTTCTTACAACAGAGGGCCAGCAGTGCCTCCGGGCCTGGTAGTGGTCGCAAGACACCGAGGTCCAGCGCTTCGGACAACTGGTCTGTTCTGGTGACTGTGTAGCGATAAACGAGCACACACTCTTGGTTTCTCCTCACTGGGGACAGTGGGGTCTGGGCTCTGGAGTACGCTGTTTGCCCTCAGGGAGGGGTCCGACTTCTCTCTACCCCGCAGGCCAAGAGCCTGCCCTGCCTCAGGAAGGCCCAGTGCCGGCCAGGCTGTGGTTAGACTTCCTCCACCCGCGGAGCCGTGCGGAGGCAGCAGGCTGAGGTGTGGGGGGCTGCTTCCGGACCGGCAGGCTCCTCAGAGAGGCCGGGACAGAGGGCCCTCCACACCCAGGGGCCCTTCTCCCAGGACTCCCCCGCAGAACCCCTGGGATCGGGTTGCTCTGGAAGAAGCAGGGAGCACTCTAGCCCAGAGCTGTGTCTCCCCGACCTCAGGGCCCCCTGACGCTCTGCGCGTCCCCAGCCCACACCGGCTCCCACCCCTCCATCAGGACCTTGTTTGGGGCACCATGTGGATCCCTAGGTCTTTGCAGCTTTAGCGACAGCGGCACCAAGAACTGAGCTGTACCGGCTGCGCCTGTGGGCTCACTGGTCTTCACCCTTGGGAGTCCATCCACGCCGGAGCTCCCAGAGTGAAGAGAAGGCTGCTCGCCTGGGGAGGCAAAGCCGGCATTGCTAGCGGAAACCAAGCTTACCTCAGACTTCCCTGAGAGAAACCGGCTTCGGCAGCCAGGGAGACTGAGAGCAGGGCCCCTGGATACCCACCGGGTCCCCTGGGCATCTGTCTGTCTGTCCATTCCCCTGGAGGAGCGTCTCTCAGTGGAGATTCACAGGGGCACGGCAGCTGGCATGGTTATGTGACACCCTTTCCACCACGGAGAAGTTGGCCAGTACAGTCTTGCACCCTGGTGCCACGTGGGTTCTTTCCCCAACGCCCCACATTTGTGTCTCCAAGTGAGCCCTTCAGGAGTGATTCCCGAGTAGGACCAGGAATAAGCCCTGAGTACTGCCAGGTGCGACGGCCCCCACAACCACCCTCCCCCCGCCAAAAATAAATAAATAAATACATACATACATACATACATACATAAAGAGGAAGAAAACTGTTTTCTGCAAAGAGCTGCCAAGCCCTGTCAAGGCCTTCTGCGGAGGCCCCACCCATCTTCACTGTTTCATGTCCAGTGTTCTCTCTGGGAAGCGGACAGACTGTTAGACAGAGAGGTCCTGGGTAAGGAGCTGTACTCACAGACCCATTTCCCATGTTCTCTGTAACCCAGAGGCAGCTGGCCTGACAGCATTATAACTCTCAGAATGCTCAGCTTCAACGCCAGCTGGCCAACAGCTCCCCACAGTTTGAAGGGCTCTGCTACATAATTCAGTGGACCATGTAACCAGTAGCCCTGTGCTGGGCCGTTCCCTCTGGAGTCAGGAATGCAGGTCCACACACCAAGGAGAGAAGAGGGCGGTAGTGCTTCTCAGCAGTTACCTTGACTAAGCCAGGAGACTCCAGGCGTTGCCGCATCACAGAGGCACTCTGGCCCCAGAGATCTCATTTGTCTGTATGCCGAGACAATGACCTGTCCACAGCCACCATGGGCACCTCATACTGATGATCTGGAGTGGCAGCTGCTGAGTTCTGATGCTAAGCGGAATGGGAGCTACTTTTCTTACTCTGGTCTCCAGGCAGAGTGCAGCAAGGCTGCGAAAAGGAGATGGTGTAGTTGTCGACCATCTATCTTCACTCCCACTCCTTCCCACTCCAGCTGTTTTATGATGTTCTCGAGGGTGGCACTGAAGAGTTTCGGTGAAATGGAGTCGCCCTGCCGAACCCCTCTCTTCACATTGATGATCACTTCCTTGTAGAATGGTGAGATCCTGGTGGTGAATCCATAATAATACAGCTCATGGAGGATTCTGATGTACTGAGTTTGAACACCCTATTTGGCTAGGGCTTCGATGGCTCCTTCAGTCTCAACAGAATCAAAGCCCTCCTTTAAATCAATGAACGTTAGACAGAGCGGCATCTTGAACTCTTGTGACACCTCAATGAGCTTGGTCACCATGTGGATATGGTCGATCATGCTGAATCCTTTTCAGATGCTTGCTTGCATGGTTGTCCTTCATCTAGTGTTCTGCTAATCCTATACAGGATGACTCAAGTGAACAACTTGTAGATGACGGAAAACAGACAGATCAGGCGATAGTTGACAATGTCGTGGATGTCTCCCTTCTTGTACAACAGGATGGTTCTGCTAGTTTTCCATTGGGACGGAACCTTGCCTACAGATAGGTATCATGTGAAGAGCTGAGCCAGTGTATTGATGAGTACTGGTGGCCGATTCTTCAGGTGTTCGGGTCTGACCTTCTCTGGACTGGCTGTTTTATGCTTCTTTACCAATGAAATGACATGTCAGATTTCAGAAGGGAGAATGCTGGGAATGACATATCCAACCTGCGGAATTTGGTATGTGGGCAGGTAGATATGGACATCAAAGAGATCCGAGTAGAAGTCATGGGTTACCTTTTCCATTGCCCTTCTGGAAGATGTAATAGATCCATCAGGACATCAGAGGACAGTCATCTTTGTCTTATAGTTGGTGAAAGAAAGGCGGGCCTCGTGAATACTTTTCCCAGCTTCTTCCGCATGGGCAAACACTGCTGCTCTTCTCTCTTTGAGGTCTTCATTTATTGCTTCCATGCACAGCTTTCCCAGCTCAGATGTTACCTTGTGATTGCCTGAGGCTCACGCCAAACCACGTTGGCGAATGAGCTTGAGAATTTCCGAAGACAGGTGTCTTATTGTGGCATTTTCTCTCTCTGTATTCCTCACACAATCATGGAGGTGCTGAACCAGTCGCTCGTATTCCTCATCCATATTGTCAATGACGACATGTTCTCATATTGCTGCAATAGTGCCAAAAAGCTTCCAGTTGGTGGCTGTTCTGGGAGTTCTATTCTTAAACCTCACAGCCCTTTCTCCCCACTCTGTGATGTAGAATTTTGCATGATGGAGACAGTGGTCTGATCCTGTTTGGAATTTTGGGACAATAGTGACAACACTCAGGCAAAACCGTCAATTGAAAATGATGTGGTCAATTTCGTTGTAGAACTGTCCACAGGGAGACTCCCATGTCCAGCATTTATATTCGGCCTTCTGGACTGTGAGTTACCATGGATGGTCTTGGTCGACATGATGAACTCAGACAGTCTCTCACCCTGTTTGTTCCATTCTAGGCCATGGGTCCTGATGTAGAGTTCTTGAGGTGACCTTCTTGGTCCTATGTTGGCATTGAAATCACCGACAATGATCTTTTAGAAGGCGTGGTCTTCTTTATAGAACTTTTCCAGCTCCATGTAGAACTTCTCAATTTCTTCTTCATTGTAGTTGGATGTTGGTACATAGACGACAAAGATTGAAACTGCTGGCAGGTAGCCACATCTATTCAAACATAAGTATACAATTCAGGTTGTTAGGCATTCGATTGAATTAATGTCCATGGCCAACTTCAAGTTGATGAGGACACCAACACTACCCATGCCTCTGCTGCCACCGTTCCGAGGAAACGTTCTTCTCCAGTGTCAAAAACGGTGTGATGTGATTGATGCCTTCTCGTCTTGAAGCATCAGGGGTGAATTGAGCCGTGCTGTCACATGGGTACTGCATCATCCTGGATTCTCTCGTTAAATTCTGCCCTGTCTCCCCTCCAATTATTTTCTTCCAACCCTCCTCTCCACCATCCTAAATTTTTCAGATCGTCCAATCAAGTTGAAAATTACTTATGCAGTTTCCTTCATTTGTCTTCTCTAGAACCACAGGCTGTTCCAGAAAGATTCAGCACCTATTCATATCCACACTTGTATATTTAGCAAATATTTACTGAACATATACTCTACTTAAGAAACTGCTCTGGGGGGCCGGAGCGATAGCACAGCAGGTAGGGCGTTTGCCTTGCATGCGGCTGACCCGGGTTCGATCCCCGGCATCCCATATGGTCCCCCAAGCACCGCCAGGAGTAATTCCTGAGTGCAAAGCCAGGAGTAACCCCTGAGCATCGCTGGGTGTGACCCAAAAAGAAAAAAAAAAAAGAAAGTGCTCTGGGCATGACAGGTACTACAAGAAGCAGGACATACAAAATACGGCTTCTAAAGGGGTATCATCTAGTAGAGAGAGACAGATGACAGGTACATACATATAGCACTTCCCCAATACCACTTACAATTCTATGTGTGTGGGGACTCACAAGCAGTGCTCAAGAATCCGGGAGACCATGCCCTGCAATCCCCACCAGCTCTTCACTGCTGGGGAGCAGTGTTCTGTCATACTGGACCCTGAGTGGTCGGAGTTGAACTGGGGGTCCTGACCCTTGCATCACAGATATTCAGGCCGACTGTCACATCAGACTCAGTCCAAAGGGTGATGAAGGGCCTTCGGGCCTTGTCTGACCTGAGCTAGGTGTTCACAGGGCACGTTCCTCCTTGTTCCGTCCTGTACCCGAAGAAAAGTACAAGGGTGGAAGCAGCGGGAACACAGCCCTGAGGGGCACCTGCTTTCATGCCCGGTGCTCAGGGAGAAGCATCGAGGTGGGGGCTGTCTCTCTGAGTGCTGCCCATAGCTGCAGCCTCTCAGGGCCCCAGGGGCAGCCGGCCCGAAACTGCTCTCTACCCCGGGTCCTGGCAGACAGCCTGAGCTGTGCTCTGGGCCTGCTGCTTTCAGAGGAGACACTAGAGGATGTGTCCCCTCTAGGCCCGGGGTAAAGGGCAGGGCTGAGGCCCTGGACCAGATCACTGAAGAAAAGAGAAAATGCAAAATCAAAACTTTCCTGCAATCAGTTTGCTACATCTGCCTCTGAACGTAGCTGGGACCCAGGACAAGTGAATTCCCACACACGCACGAGTTCACCATCGTCTTGGCTGTCCCCAGAGAGGGCCAGCGTGAGGCTGCGGCTGGAATGCCCTCTCCTTTTCCTCCCTCCTTCTTCTTAGAGTCATTTTGTGGGTTGGAGAGAAGCGGCTGGATCCTCACAGGAAGCAGACAGCTTATAGAAGCCTGACTCTTTGCTCTCCCTCCAAAGAAAGAAGGAACTTCCTAGGGAATTCAGGGAAGCATCAGAGCCTGGACTCCTTGGTCTGGTTTGTTTTGGGGCCACACCTGGCGGTGCCCTGGATGAACGTATGTCCCTAACTCCTGCGGTGGCTAAGGGAGCAGGTGGGAAGCTGGGCTGGGCCCTGGCTCGGCCAGGTGCAAGGTGCTCCCGCCCCAACCTAAGCTACTCTCATGACAAGCTTTCCCGAGGTATTTCAAACACTCAAATGCACCGAACTTGGATAAATGGCCAAGTATTGATTTGCTCAGCTAAATGTAAGAGTTCCTAGTTTATTTAGTGAGAATATTAACTTATCTACAGGAATTAGGACTTTAAACAATAATCTTTTAGGAAGTTATAAAATCCTCAAAAAATTAGAAACACTTCAACGAAGGGCCACTCACAGTTCGACCTGAAGGGCCACTCACAGTTCGACCTGAATTTTATTATGCTTCCTGAGAACATCCACATTGCTGGAGATTCACTGGTTAGTGACTGTGGCTTGTAAAATTCTCACTCTTCTTCAAAGTCCCAGAGATAGCCATTTTTGCTTGAAATTCTTTAGAATCTATAAAAACTGGAATAATTGATTTGATGTCTTCCATTTCTTTTCAATATAAATAACATTTGATATCTAGTATTCTAATACTTTTAAATGAGTCTTTCATCATATCTGTTTGTCCCAATGTTATACTGTACTAGTAGTTTCACATTTTATAAAAATAGTGATTTATTGCTTATAATTTATTAATGTATCATACAGCCTGGAAAGCAAGGCTCTCTCTTAAGTTAAAAATGGCCTTTAATTAAATGTCTTTATGTGTTTTTATGCATTTCTGATGCCTCTGAAATTATTGTAGTTACTCACCAAAGAAGTACATAAAATAACTATTTTTTCTAAAGCAGGTGAAAGTGAATTGAGTTTTTCCATCATGAGACTAAGAAAGATATAAGAGACTCAATCACCTTATGAATGAATTCTAAATTTGGCAGGCTTTCTCCTCAATTGAGATCTGCAGGCTTTTGAAGATTTTTGGGTCAGGATATTTTATTAGAAGTCTGTACTTACTTAAAACAATTTATCATTGCCCTTCCCATCTGAAGCTATTTCACTGACTGAGAGTTAATTTACTGAACTGAGAATGATTGTGTTGGGCCTGAACCTTTTTCGCGAGTTCGTTAACAATACAATTTTATTCCTACTTCTTTTAGCTTCATATGCATGCTCAATTTTATTGAAATGAATAATTAATTAAGTAAACTACTTGGCTGCTTGAGTTACAAAAGAAAACATCATAATGCCTGTTTGTATTTATTATCACTCTAGCAGTCAAGTATTATACAAGTATTATAAAAAAGTCATGAATAAATGAAAATTCATGAATAAATGAGTGTGATTCAATATGTTAAAATAATAGAGAAAATACCTGTTTGCTTTCACAGTACTGAAAATCACAATGAAAAAGTGGAACAAATGGTTCATTTTCAGGAGTTGCTGACTTACTGTTGTTTTCTTCCTGGCTACAACATCAATTACAGGTCTTACCTGTTCCCCAATCACACATTGGTTCAATAAGCTTTAAAAGAAGAAATCTAAAACCCCATATTCTGTTGTTTTATACTGAATCTTCGATTACTCTAATAAAGGCATCTTAATGGTTTTTAAATAGCGAAGTCCGTTAATTCCATCATTGCTTTACTAGGTAATCAGTGAGTTCACGCTCACATACATTCCATAGATCCAGAACCCGTACAGAACTAGGGGCATGAGGGAGTGATGAGGCAAACCAGAACCAGTACCCCCCCCACCCCGGGGGATCTCCAAGAGGCATCTAGCCAGGTGAAAGTCCTCCAAGCATCACCCTTCAAACACCACTGGACAACTCAAGACCTCTTACTTCCTTTGATGCTTGTGTATCACCTTTCAACTTGTCTTTGCTTGTGTCCAAGTTGATGCTCTTACATTTCAGTTTTTTATAGTTTGTGAACTGTTCCTTTCAATTTTCTTGTGATCGTATATTTCTCCCCTCTCTCCCAATCTGAACCCTTCAGCCCACAGGTACTCCATGTATTGATGTATTTGCATTTTGATTAGGGGCTACACCTAGCTGTGCTTAGGGCTCACTCTTGGTGTCGTTTGTGGGCCCTTATGTGGCACTATCAATTGAACCCAGCTCACGCAAGGCAAACACCTTACCCACAGTACTACTGAAACCGTACTACTGAAACTTTCAACAGAAGAGAAATAGGGGGCCTGGAGAGAATACAGCAGGGAAGGGACTTGCCCTACACACTGCTTTTCCCAGGTTCCATTTAGGCATTCCATATGGTTCCCCCCTCCCCTGAAACTACCACTAGGAATGATCCTTGATCATTGCCAGGTATGTCCAAAAAAACAAGCAAACAAACAAAAACACCAGGTAGGAGAACTGTTCATTCATACGCATATTGCTTCCATGCACCTCGCTACCAAAAATCTGATCATTTGCTTGGAATGTAGCACAATCAACTGACAATTCCAGTGAGGCTGAGTTCAATTAAAACTTGCTAAATTTATTCAAAATAGAAACATGGCCTCAAGCAAATACAAACAATAGTATTTGCATATGTCAGAAGCAGCAACATTCTCAACAAAGTTTCTGGGTTTTGGCTTGGCCTCTCTGGCTGACTGTGGAATTTCTACTTAGTTCTCCAAAAGAGCTAAAAAGCATATAAAAAGCTGAATCAGGTAACTATTGTTATCCTTCATGTACAATAGAACAAATACATCCTCCTGATTTTGTGGTTAAGAAATAAAACATTCATACTGTATAAAAATCTATTAATGTATAAAATATACTTTAAAAAGATACCTAATTTTTCTTAGTTACTTCCTATGTATCAATGTAAGTAAAATGTAATCAGAATGCATTTCCTATGAATGTATTATTTATTAAGAAGACTGAAAATAATTGGAGGTGTGTATACCTTGTTCTGTTCAGAAAAGAAAAGATCCAAGTGCACTTTATGAAGATGTCTCCATCTTATTTTCTAAGTATAATGATCAAGTGTGAAAATAAGAAACACCTGCAAGTGATTGTAACACCATCCAAATTAAAGGACAAGCATAGTATGAAAAAAATGCAGAAGACAGAAAGGCTGGTATGGGTGTGTGTGTGTGTGTGTGTGTGTGTGTGTGTGTGTGTGTGTGTGTGTGTATGAGGGGTTGTTAAGTAAAGGCACTGTAAGATAGCTGAAACCAAAGAATTAATACAAAGGGATAGATAAGGAACTTATGAAAATGAAGAAGGACATATGTAATCCAAAACTCCACGGAGCTTGTCACATTCTGCCCATTTCTGAACTCAGTTTTCTGTGGGAGTTCATTCTCTGAAAACCTTTCTCCCTGAAGTGTGCAAAAATGCGACTGGAAACTCCAGACTTTGATAGTTCAAGTTCAAGAAGAAGGGGTGATTTATTTCCTCAGTATGTTGGAATTTCTTGATTTCTCCAGATAGGGTTACTTACATCACATGCATCTGTCTGGAGAAACATGTGAGACGCTTGGATAGTCCAAACTGGGGGAATAGCTCCCACCTAGCCCTGTGGAATAACAATCAAACTGGATAGACTTCGTAAGGTAAAACTGGCAGTTGTCCAAACACAATGGATATTGTCCTAAGCTTAAATGTATACTCAGTTGTTTAAATACCAAACAATCAACAATTTGAACAAATCCAAGAGCAGGGATTTGGGAAGTCTTAGAGATCAGAGGTAACTTCTCTCCCACTTGTTTCTTGAACATACATTTAAAGATGGCTGTACTGGAAGGTGTTGCAAACCCTTTAAGATATATTGTCCAGATACCTGAGTTCATAGCCAAAAGGAAGAAGTGAGTTTAAGATTATGACAGTAGCACTCTATCACCATCATCCCATTGTTCGTCAATGTACTTGATTGGGCACCAGTAACGTCTCTATTCCTCCCAGGTCTGAGATTTTAGCAGCCTCTCTTTACTCGTCTTTCCCAACGATTGGAGGCTCTTTTAGGGTCAAAGGAATTAGACTTATTGTTACTGTTTTTGGCATATCGAATATGCCCCAGGTAGCTTGCCAGACTCTGTCATATGGGCGGTAGCTTGCCAGGCTTTCCAAAAGGTATGTCTGAATTCCATCAAATATGGTGTGGTAATTATGGAAAATGGGTAAGAAGTGTCTTATAATGTGTTGCGTGTCCTCGAGGCAGAAGCATGGTCCGGAAAGCAGCCTGGATCATGGCAGCAGTTGGGTAGTGAAGGCCGGCTGCTGGGGCTGGGTTCCTTGGGTAGGGGAGGGTCCTCACCCATCCCCCTCTGAGGCACCCTGAGTGAAAATAGCTTGGCTCGGAGTCCAGTGGTATGGCTATGGGGGCCTCATTTCATACTCCCGTCTGGCAGGAGCAGCCACTGAGATCGGGATGGTGGCCGATGAGGAGATTATCTGGTGCCGGCAGGGTGTGGCAGGGTGTGGCAGGGTGTGGTTTAGGGGTGTGATCCCTGGGTCACTGTAGATTGGGGAGAGCAGGCAGAGGATCTCTGCTTCCAGGTCTCCTTGAGTCCAGTGTCCAAAGTCACAAAGTTCTGCATTGTCTGTATCCATGGGAGATCATTCATGCATGAAGCTCAACTGGAGCATCTGGAAAATGGCCTGGTACATGTCGGCAGTTGGGTAGGGAAGGTCAGCTGCCAGGGCTGGGTCCCTTGGGGCGGGGAGGGTTCTCACCCGCCTCCCTCTGGGGCACCCTGAATGAAAAGAGCATGGCTTGGAGTCCATGACAGTATACCCGTAAGTAAGTAAAGATCATGGGAAAAGAAGCATCTGCAGCCAAGGAGAGTTCACAGACTTCCAGATGGGACTGGACTGGCCAAAGGCACCACAGAGATGGAAAGCCCGGGAGAGTGACAGGCCCTCGGCATCCGAAACTCCTGGCCGGGGCGTAGCTACATTAATTACTCTGTGCGACAGTCATGGCCCTACCAGAGAAACAGATCCTGCATCCTATGACTGCATGCACTGAAAAGTTCATGGAGTCACATGCAAAGAATGCTTTTAAGTGTTCTCAGAAAGGTTGGAGCTAACACTTGAATATACCCCACATCTCGAACAGAGAAGATATACACCCATATTTTCCTTTGGGGTAAGTAACAGACATGGCCCTGCCCAGAATATTAAAGAAAACGATACTGATATAAGGAATACTAAAGCGTTTAAATGCCACTTGAGGGGCTGGAGCGATAGCACAGCGGGTAGGGCGTTTGCCTTGCACGCGACCGACCCGGGTTCGAATCCCAGCATCCCATATGGTCCCCTGAGCACCGCCAGGGGTGATTCCTGAGTGCATGAGCCAGGAGTAACCCCTGTGCATCGCCGGGTGTGACCCAAAAAGCAAAAAAAAAAAATAAAATAAAAAAATAAATGCCACTTGAAATGTAATAACTTCATTGATAAAACTACTTTTATTTAAAAAATAAGGGGCTAGAGCAATAGCACAGTGGGTAGGGCGTTTGCCTTGCCTATGGACAACATGGGTTCGATTCCCAGCATCCCATATGGTTCCGTGAGCACCACCAGGGATAATTCCTAAATGCAAAGCCAGGAGTAAGCCCTGTGCTTCGCCAGATGTGACCCAAAAAGAAAAATAAAACTCGCTTTCCATGTTGGAAGCCTACCAATCTATGTAGGGCATGAGAAATAATACAATGATTAATACAGGTGCAGTGATTATATTACACACACCTGACCCAAATTTAACCCCTGGAACCTCATGTGTTTTCCCCAAACCCTGCCAAAAATGATCACTGAGCACTGAGCCAGAATAAAGTCCTGAACACTGCTGAGTCTGGTCAAAACCAAAACCAAATAAAAACAATGTAAATGTCTCAACATGTATGTTGAATCGATGTGCTATTGTTTTTGTTTCTTTTATATGTGTGTATACAAAGAGTTTAAAACACTGATATTTTGATTCAATCAATCTTCATAGTGTTGCAAATATTAGCCATGACTCAATACTTCAATTTGTTTATAAATATAAAATCACAATTAAAATGCAACATTGTTTGCTAAATAATTAGTAGCCTGGTTAATGGATGAAACTTGAAGAGTGATTCTAATTATTTACCATAAATAAATACCTTATCATGGTTTTTCTGCTTTCTCCCCTTATCTGTAGTTCTGTTGGAAGTGTTTCTAATCAGATGACCAGTCCCCTGCCAGGTCCATTCTTCCCTCGGCGTGTGATAAGTGTCCAATCTTTGCCAAGTCTCACAAACCAAACTCATTTCTTCAACACCAACCACCTCGCCAACACTTCATTTTTCATACACTCTTTTCACTTTCAAAGGCATACTATTCAATGGGAAAATTAGATAAAAACACCATCTGTGTCCCCTATAAATAAATTCAATTTATCAGATAAAACTGCTGGTTTATTTTAGCAATATCACTTGTTTCTGCACCAGTCAGGAGAGGGGGAGGGGGTTGACAGGTTTGATATATCTTGGCATACTCGCTGTCATTTCTTAGCAAAAACACTTCTGAAAGGCAAGATATTCCCAGATTAGCTTCATGTGGTTTTTGTCGCTTGAAGTTCTGACCTGACTTCTCAAAAACTGTCACCTAATTTCCCAACGAGTTAGAGGATTATACCATGATTTACGATGAAGGACTGCTTTTATTCTTCTTCTTTGTGCCATAACTGTTCTTATTCCTTTGTTGTGGATGTCCTGAGAACCAAAAAGATAAGGAAGGTCCTTAACCAGCACAGAAGCCATTAATTTCTGCCCTACTGAGACAGTGATATCAATTTCTCCTCAAAGATAAAGTCAGTTTCCAATGCTACCTTTTCTTCACCTATTTTTTAACAACCAGTTAGTGATTGTCATGCCCTGATGGTCATATAGAGCTTACTGGGACCCTCTTAAAGTTTTATCTCCTCATTGCGACAAAAATGCATAGATATGAGTTTCATAGTCCTTAGTTTGTTACTGATGTTTTCACCTAGAGTTGGGAGGAAAAAGAAATTCAATTATTTGCTTGTGTTTGTTCAAATGCACAAATGTCAACAACTCTTTAGAAAAGCAAAAATAGAACATGGAATTAAATTATCTAAATAAATCTATCATTTAAATTCATTTTCCTATATCAAAGTTGTAGGCAAAGGGATGAAAGTTCAACACTTCTTAGTATTGTGTTTAGGTATTTTGTTTCACCCCTTTGGACTAAGATTTTTTCTAAAGTGGTACTTACTCAGAAGTAGGATCTTGCTTTGCCAGTTTGAAGATTTAAGAACTGCGGATTAGAAAGATTGCACTCATCTGTGGAATATAGAATAACAGAGCAGGAGACTAACACCCAAGAATAGTAGAAATAAGTACCAGGAGGTTGACTCCATGGCTTGGAGGCTGGCCTCACATTCTGGAGAGAGGGCAATGCAGAGAAGGGATCACCAAGTATAATGTGGTCGGAGGCCATGCGGGGGAAGGGTGATGTGGGCCAAATGCAGACTAGAGACTGAACACAGTGGCCGCTCAACACCTCTATTGCAAACCACAACACCTAATTAGAGAGAGAGAACAAAAGGGAATACCCTGCCACAGTGGAGGGGTGGGGCAGGGGGTGTGGGGGAGATGGGATTAGGGAGGGTAGGAGGGATGCTGGGTTTACTGGTGGTGGAGAATGGGCACTGGTGAAGGGATGGGTTCTCAAACTTTGTATGAGGGAAACATGAGCACAAAATTGTATGAATCTGTAACTGTACCCTCACCGTGATTCACTAATTAAAAATAAATAAATTTAAAAAAAAAAAGAACTGCGGGTTGGCGGAGTGACTTACTCTAAGTTGAGAATGAGAGGGAGGTCTGTGTAACACACAAAACTATCACAGCCCAAGCAGGCCACGGGCAGGGCTGACCCAGGGGCAGTCAGTGTGTTGCCTCTCCTGCCAGCTGTGCTTGGCATGTGGGATTCCAGGCTCGGGGGCAGAGGGTCAGGGAGACTGTGCTGCTGCCTATGGAGTCAGAGGCTGAGCCAGCCAGGGAGGGAGATGGGACCTCTGGCAAGGAGGGAGCCAGCCAGGGAGACGGGGAGCCTCTGGCTGTGAGAGGGACCAGGAAATGGATCTCTGCCTGAACACCCACCCCTCCCGCAAGAACTTGGGACCTTGCGCGTGGCCCCGCCTGAAATCCCTTTGGCCTTGCCTGCAGAACAGCAGGAGAAAGAATCCTGGGGTGTCCACCCACAAAACATGCGGCCTTTGCGTGGACGCAATGGGATGGTGAAGGCTTCGGCAAAAGACAAGGGGAGGAGAGCAGGGCTGGGGGCTGGGGGCCTTCACTCTGCAACGCAGGCAGGATCCCTGCGGCAGCGGGGTCGGGGGCTGGGGGTGTCCATTTGTCGGGGCTCCCTTCAGACAATTATTTGTTTCCAATACAGGGATAATTTTGTGAGAATTCAGAAGGCACCAGGCCCAGAGGAAGCTGCCTCAGGGCTGGTCTCCGAGGCTCCGCTCTGTCTGTCTAGAGGCCCTCAGCCTGCTGCTCCTTCCTCACGGACCCTGTGGGAAGGACGGACTCCCTGTGCCCCTTTGGCTCTTTGGGGTCGGGACCCCACCTGCCCACCTCATTGCAGTTCTGTCTCTGAGTCAATGCTAGGCCAAGGCTGAGGGTGAGGGAGTGAGGCTCCAAGAGCCAAGTCTGGTGCCCAGGGAAGGGAGGGAACTGCAAGAGCAGCAGAGTGCAAGGTGGGCAGATGGATGGGCCAGTCAGGACTATTTCCCAGACGGTGTGGCTGGAGGAGAAACCATGGGTCCTAGGACCCCCTTTCTGCTCTGTGACTGGATTCGGCTACCCCGGGAGAGCAGAGCCCAGCTCAGGGCTGCAGACGCTCCTGAATGTAGCACAGCTGCAGAGTTAACTAAAGGGCTTTTTGAATTTTATTTTCTTGAAGGCAGATCAAAATGGCCTCTCTCCATGACTGCCACAATCAATTTTGCTCATTTTCAATTTCATTTATTCTTCTTGTGTACATATGAGAGAATGTGAGACAATAGCAATTAACACCTTGGCATCATTAGCAGCATAGCTAAATTTGGCCAGTTTTATAACAAATTATCTAACAGATGCTCCAACTACAAATTCGGTTACCTTGATATCAATAATGGTCTGATAGCTTTAAGAACCCTCATAAAATGTGGGGTGCTCATTCTTCAAAGGTGAGGCATTGCTATTACTGTAAATACCACTGCAAACTCAAATTTAAAAGTTTAATATTGAAAACAAATTTAATTGTTTTTCAGATGATAATTAGAGAGCAAATATTGGTATAGTGCATCATTACATAATTCCTATTGTATAAAAATAAAATTTTACAGAATGGAATATTACTTAGAATTGTTTGCCATAAACATACAAATGTGAACATCAATGAAAGAATTTTACCAGCCAATATGGAAGTCACCATTGTTGAAATACACACATTATTTATAAAAGATCATTATGACTCTAAAAATTTTGGAAAATAAAATTTACCTTAAAATATTTTCATATTCAATTTTATCTATTGAACTTCCCAAATTTTTGAATCTTTGAATAATTATAAGTGTTCTATAAACTTCTGTTTTTAATGTCATCTAAATTAAATTTTGTCTATTTATTCAAAATGGAAATTGCCACTGTTGAAACAAAAGATATTAGCAATGTTTACCCCAAAGCAAAAAGGCAGTCAGTGGGGCTGGAGTGATAGCACAGTGGGTAAGGTGTTTGCCTTGCACGCAGCCGACCCGGGTTCGATTCCCAGCATCCCATATGGCCCCTGAGCACCGCCAGCCAGGGGTAATTCCTGAGTGCAGAGCCAAGAATGACCCCTGTGCATTGCCGGGTGTGACCCAAAAAAAAAAAAAAAGGCATTCAGTAACTACCTACTCAATAGTCAAAATTATATATATTCTTATTAATATATCTACCTGTGAGAAGAACATTTGCTATAGTATACATTTTTACTAAACATATTTATAGGCTGTAACAGAATAGATTAAGAAAATCTATGGTTTTGCAGCTTTTAAGTTTAGAAAGCATAAAAACGTCTTAAACATAGATAAAGCATTTTACTAAGTTTTCACTCTAAAAACTCATTCAAAACTTCTGGATGAAAGTAAAAGATGATATCATGATATCTAGGAAAATAATTTTGTTATTATATTTATATATTTTGATATCAAATAAAATATCTGATAAACTCAATAGAGCAGATCTAAGTTTACCTCCATTCTTAAAATCAAATCATTTCCTCAACTTAAAGTATAGGCAAAAATATTCAGCTGAATATTCAAAGTTTCAAGTAAAACATAAAATATAACAGTCAAGAATATATACTAAGTATTATTCATACTTCCTTATAATAATAAGGTTCTCATTAATCAGTAGAGACAAACAAGGATATGACCAGTTAAACTACAGACTTCCTTGTCTCTGAAGATAATCACTCTGCTTGTGCTGTATTAAAACTCAGAAAACTTTTATAAACTGGGTTTTAAAAATTATATTGAGTCAAAATCCAATGCATATGATATATGCAATAATTTTATATGAACAAATATTTTACATCTTTTGTTGATATATTTGTAATTTTAATTTTGAAGGAAACTTATATAAAACTGTATTCAATCAAGTAGCAATATGAGTAAACTAATTTACATATAAATATTTCAAATATTACCCATTGTGATTTATTTTATTGCTCTATTTCATTTTCAGGGTTGACTGTCTATGAATGATAGTTTACATGCTTTTGACATATAAGGTTTTTCAGTTGTGTGTGTTTGGGTGTTGTGCTTGTAAAATGAAGAAAGGGTCAGTCAGCCTTTTATGTGTAATTAAAAAGCGTTAAAATTCAAAAACTTGTTTTATCATTAGACACTTTAAATTGACAGTAAGAGTATATTTCAGTGAATTATTCTTTTTAGCCAGCTAAAATAGCTTATACAATAAATATATTTGATTATAAATTGTGAAATTTGTCACTGTCACTGTCACTGTCATCCCGTTGTTCATTGATTTGTTCGAGTGGGCACAGTAACGTCTCTCAATGTCAGACTTATTGTTACTGTTTTTGGCATATCCAATATGCCACGGGTAGCTTGCCAGGCTCTGCCATGCGGGCATGATACTCTAGGTAGCTTCCCGGGCTCTTCAAGAGGGGCAGAGGAATTGTACACGGGTCACTGGCATGAAACGCAAACGCCCTACCGCTGTGCTATAGCTCCAGCACGTGAAATTTGTATGTTATAAAATTTGATTGTAAAATTTGACTGTAATAAGCAAGACTTAGAGTGTGTGGTAGGGGAAATGGGTGAAAAGGACCTCACTTCTCATCCACAAAATAGAATATTGATTTGTATTGGTGAATTACAGTCCACTTCTGTAAACCTTGCAACTTGCAGGAAAGGATTTACAGTAATGAGACCAGATTTGGGAAACTGGCTGCAGTAGCATCTTTGATACAGACTTAGATACAGTGTCTGGCTTTTATAAAACCCAGAGGTTGGGGCCCACAAAATATTTCAGGGCATATGGCTTGTGTCTTGCACAGGACTAACTCTGGTTCAATCCCTGACACTGTATATGGTTCCCTGAACCTTGCCAGGAGTGATCTTTGAGCACAAAACTGAGAGTAGCACAGTCAGGTGTTGCCCAATATCCATCTCACTCAAAAGTACGAAATAAATTAAATGGAGAGATAAAGAGAGAAAGAAGAAAAGAAAGAGAGAAAGAAAGAAAGAAAGAAAGAAAGAAAGAAAGAAAGAAAGAAAGAAAGAAAGAAAGAAAGAAAGAAAGAAAGAAAGAAAGAAAGAAAGAAAGAAGAAAGAGAGAAAGAAGGAGAGAAAAGAAGAGAGAAAGAAAAGAAAGAAAGAAAGAAAGAAAGAAAGAAAGAAGAGAGAGAGAGAGAAAAGAAAGAAAGAAAGAAAGAAAGAAAGAAAGAAAGAAAGAAAGAAAGAAAGAAAGAAAGAAAGAAAGAAAGAAAGAAGAAAGAAAGAAAGAAAGAAAGAAAGAAAGAAAGAAAGAAAGAAAGAAAGAAGGAAAGGAAGGAAAGAAGGAAGGAAAGGAAGGAAGGAAGGAAGGAAGGAAGAAGAAGAAGAAAGAAAGAAAGAAGAAAGAAAGAAAGAAAGAAAGAAAGAAAGAAAGAAAGAAAGAAAGAAAGAAAGAAAGAAAGAAAGAAAGAAGAAAGAAGAAAGAGAGAGGGAGGGGGAGTGAGGGAGGAAGAACAGAAGGAAGGAAGTATAGATAAAATGAAGGAAGGAAGGGAGGAAGGAAGGAAGGAAGGAAGGAAGGAAGGAAGGAAGGAAGGAAGGAAGGAAGTGAGGGAAGAAGGAAGGACCCACATATACAGAAGGGGAAACAGGGATGTCACACAAAAGTGCAGAAGTGTGGCACTTGTCTTGAATGCTGAGTCCTGAGCTTGATTCCCAACATTGCAAAATAAATAATTTAATTTAATTCTCACAAAAGCTTGTATTAGCAGTAGCCAAGTTTTGATCTAAGAGGTGTCCCTTCAATTTCATGTGTCATCATGGGGATTCAGGATTTAAGCACATACTTTTTGGGGACCAAATGGATAGAATGGACGTTGGATGCCTGTATTGTTTCATTTCTCTATCTAGGTACAAAGGCATTTCTCTGTTTTTAGAAATTTAATTTCAAAATATTCATTCGTTCTAATTTAAGAATTATCTAAATTGGAAGGATGTTCACTTTCATCCCCAGACCTTAAGTTTTCTCATTAATTGAGAATGCAAGGATTCTTATCTGAGTAAGTATGAAAGACAAGATGCGTAGAGATTGGAAATACCAGCTGGCACTTCAGATTTTGTGGAAACTACCTCCCAAGCTGGAGTTGTTTGAGTGCATTTGGGAGCTTGTGTTACCTGGAGGAATTATCTCAGGACAGACACAGAGATGCTAGAGCTCTCTGATAATTTTTTCTACACACCTAGGACCGTTATTACTGCTTTGAAGCTATTGGTCTCTGGACTGACAATTTAATTTTATGACATATAAAAATAGATCATGTTAATTTGTTCATTCTTCAGTGTTTTGTGCTGTAGGTTAGAGAAAAAAGACATTATTGGAGAACATATTTTTATTGCATTCTCTACTTACACAAAGTAGGGCAGCTGTAATCATAAAATTCAATAAATACTGAGTGATGAAAATTATGGAGAGAATATTCTTTGATTGCATGGAGAATTAAATTAGAATTAAATAATGAAACTAACAAAAACCTTTACATACCAAAAAAACTAAACACTGCACATCTTAATTCCTGTAGTTGAACAAAATACCAATAAAATGATAACACACCAAAACTTGTGGCAAGTTAAGTTCTCTCTAAAGACATTTAGACTGAACTTCATGTAAAACAAATGATATACCACAGAATGTACTAAGCGACCTCTGTAGCAATGAAAAAGTGTTACTATATCAAATTCAAAAAAATTAAAGATGAAAATGGAAATGAGCTACAAAGAAAATAACACAGTAGAGTGCACTCTATAGGGCAAATTTAGTGGTGGAAAAGTCTAATAAAATTTTACAATAATTGGATAAAATGAGAAACGAAAAATGAGGAGAAAGCCCAGCAAATGTTCCCAGGAAGAAAAGGGCGATGTCACTTCCTGTAATGGCATACAAGCTTACAAGAGTCTAGGATAAACCTATGGCAATAACAGTTAAAACTCATGTCATCAAGTATAAACACTTTTACTGAACTTACACAAGAAGAAGTGAAAAACCTGATTTGTCCTACATACAATATACATGCATATAAATTTATTTTAAAACATTCTAATGAAAGTATATCAAACCTGATCAGACATGTGGAAGGCAAGTGCTTTTCATGCTGTATTAACTCTCCCCCTCTCCCCCGCGCGCGTGTGTGTGCGTGCGCACACACACGCACACACACACACACACACACACACACACACACACACGAAGGCACGGTTCTCGCCACAAACATGGGAGAATATCCATGGTGGATATTTTTGCATAAGCACAGAAATATGCAGGTTGCTAATTTTTTTTCCTTTCGACCGAAGGTATAATATAGGAGGTAAGACACTTACCTGACACATGGTAAGCCAAAGCCTGGTCCCCGTCACTGCATATGTTTCTCCCTGATACTTTCTGGAGTGATTCCTGAGCACAAAGTCAGGAGTAAGCTCTGAGCACTGCCAGGTGAGTCCCAACATCATCCTCTAAAATATTTTGTTTTATTCACATTTCAGTTTCTATCCTATTTTTAGATGAAAGCAAAACTACTTGAAGAATTTTAATATACTCTTCTTTTTTTCTTTTTTGGTGGGGGCGTTCTTTTTTCTGTCTCTGTAGTCAGAGATCAGCATTAGCAGGGCTTTGGGGGCCACGCAAGATGGTGAGGATGGAAACCAGGTCAGCCTTGCATGAGGCAAGTGCTCTAGTCTAGTCTGTCATTTTCCCCATCCACGGACCCAGCTGCTTTTGGTAAGACAAATTGGCGTCCCTCCACGTTCATCCCTGCGCCCTCCTGTATGAGCCATCCTGAGCAACTTCTGAGGCAGTCCCCATCTCACACATGGCTTCAGAGAAGAGAGGACGCCAGCAGCCTCCCTCCCTGGTGCTCGGTCCCTGAAGGAGTTCTGTCAGACCAAGTCACCTCACCCACAACTCAAGCTAAAATCATGCCTTCCTCAAGAGACTGACAGCACTGAGGGGTTCACTGACTAGACACAAGATGACACGAACTGCCACTTTCCTTTATCCACAAATGCAGGCCTGATCATCGGCCCATGCTTCATATGGAAGAAGCCATTCCTCCATCCTAAAGCCCTACTTACCTCAAGTGTGGAAGAGGTGACTCTCTTCCCCTGAAGACGAGGAGGTGTTTCCTGGGGCAGGCCTACTCCTGAGGGAATCACACACACTGTCCTCTCAAAACTTCAAACCTCAGAGCATTTGCCACAGGACTGTGGCCAGGAATCCCTCCCAGTCTACACAGTTCCCCAGGGTCTCGAACCTGCTGACAAGCACTACCTCATTGCAGTTCTGTTCCAATCCAGGCCCGACTAGTGGTGTTAGACCACCCTGGGCAGCCTCCAGGAGGCCGACTCTGCTCTTCGGAATCTCCTTGTGGCTGGAACAATTACCCGCTGCTGCCTGGCTGAGTCTAGCTCACTCGTTGCTCTCTTTCCCAGTCTTGCTCATTCCGCACCTACCGGCTCAGCATCCTTCTCCCTCGGGAGCCCGGTGTGCCCAGGCTGCTCTTGGAACCGTCTCTCCTCAGCGGGCACTGCCAATTAGCTCTCTGCGTGTCGGTGGAGACACTCGGGCCGTGAGGAGGACACTCTGCTGTGTATTTGCTGCCTCGTGAACCGGCGAGTGGATGCTCCAGACAAAGCAATAAGGAAACAACGAGGGGAAACTAATCACTCTACAGTTGCCGCATTAATCAAGGCAGACAAAGTTGGGCAACAACTGTGTGTGAAAACGAAGTTGTTAAGAGGACAAAGAACTTCTGGCTCTGGGCACATCTCTTGGACTCCACCGTTCTTCCTTGCACTAACACAGACCTGGGCCCTACGCAGACAGGATGAGAACGTTATTCGGGTCCCCCAAAGAGGAATTAAAAGAGCTATACTTGGAATATCACGTTTCACTCAAGTGAGAGAAGGAATCCAGAGTTCCGACCTCCATCGATGATCAAGAATCTGGGATCAGGGACGCTGTCTCGTTTGCCAAGTCACTGAAAATCAAATGGGCCGGACACTTAACGTGATTCAGATACGACTGCTGGACTAGAGCTGTTACCGACTGGATTCCAATGGACATTAAAAGACCGTGGTGGCCACCCACCTATAAGATGCTCAGACTTCTTTGTCAAGACCCTAAACGAACAGTTTGATGCTATTCCTGGAGTGAGTAAACGCCATTGACAGGGAGAAATGGAGACATTACTGGCACCCACTCAAACAAATCTGTGAACAACTGGATGGCAAGTGATACAAGTGATAAATTCCTAACTTTTAGAAATTATTACTATATTAAATACACCCATTTATATGGGTCTTATATTAATTACTGCAAATGTTTTGTCTGTCAGTTTTGGAAAAAGTGCATTGAAAAGTTAAAATGTGTTTAAAAAGTATGAACTGAACTTTGTAATTCTGTTAGCGCCTTATTTATAGGGTTTAAAAATATTTTTCTAAGTACAAGGATTCAATTTTTTTCTTTTAACTTAACAAAGTTGTTTTTCCTTAATAAAATCTTCAATACAAAATTCTATTTTATCAACAATAAATATTATGCTAATTCTGGCTCCTTATGGTTAATTTTGGCTCTAATTAGCTACAATCTTTTATGAAATAATTTCCTAATTTGCAATATCATCCTGCCTTAGCTGTATCTATGAATTTCTTTGTTGTTTAACAATTAAACTGAGATGATACATGGCAATGGCACTTACCTTGCTGTGCTTGGTCCCCCACATATGGTCCTTCGAGCACTTCCAGGGGTCATTCCTGGACAAAGAAGCAGAAATAACCACTGAGCACTGCCGTGCGTGCCCTCAACCACCCCTCAAACACTAAGCGAAGAGTACATGACTAAAATTGATTTTGAATGCACAAAACTCCTGTATGCACATCTATGTCAATTCTTCCCCTGCGAAATTCCCTGTTTCCTTGAGTCCAAGGAATACTGGATTTTTGCCATGTTCCCGACCACAGGTTCTCACATAAGCTGAGTGGTGTGAATTCAGATTGGTCATTCAAGAACACGTCTACGTTCCAACTACTCTCCGGGGCTCTTCCAAAGCAAGTCCCAAGGGCGGCCAGACTGCCCTGAGTCGGGCCAGGCCCCCAGCTGGGCACGCAGGGCTCTGTGGCATGGAGTGCGTTCTCACCCTCTCCACGCTCTGCTCTAGCAGGTGGGAGAGACCTAGTGCCTGGAATGAGCCGAATACTGCTCAGACTGGAGATACAAACTGCTAAATACTCAGGGTCTGCATATCTTCTCCACTTCTTGATAAAATTTTCCAGGGTAATTTTTCAAACCTTAATTTTTTTCTTTATTTCTAAACAATAAAAAGATATACTTGAAAAGACCTTCTAAGTTTTAGTTTTAAGTATATTATTATCCCTAGATAATTATTGCTTGTTCTACATTTTTAATGATAAATTCAAAAAGAACAAATTTAATAGCAAGTTAAAGTCTAAAATTTTACTTGTCTGTCATTTTTAAGAATTGAATCACAAGTTTTCCATTTAAACCAATTTAATAAAACATGACTATTCTTGAATATTTTACTCATTAATCTCTTAAGAGTGAACAAAAGAAAAATAATTTTTTACCTTCTATGTCTATCTAAATGGATGAGAAATGATGCTCGCAGAAATTATGAATTACCATTAATTTGAAGTTTGCATTAACATGATCACAAGATGAATTCCATACACTTTAAAATATATAATTCTCATCTTCATTACTGTTTGTAAAAATTTTAGCTACTTTTCCTTACATGTGCTTCATAGTATATGTAATTTTAATTGATAGAATTAAAAGTAAGCTAAAAAACACCTTAATTTTTAGGTTTTCAATTATAGAAGAATGCCCTAATGTTCACTGCATACTTAAATAATCATTTGCTTTCATTTTAAAAAGGTGATAAAACTTATTAAATTAGAAGATTTGCTCCTTAATATTTAATAATTTAATTTTGCTCAACTAATTGCCTAGCTTTCGGGTTTTTTGGGGGTGACAAATATGGCTAAATGATTGGCTTTTTACCCATTCAAATAGAATCTCTTCTCTAATAATATAATCCATGAATACTTAAATTAAGTTTATGTAACAGTGGTCAGATTGGATTGAAACTAAAGGAGTTATTTTGTCTAATTTCCTTGAGGCTAATTTAGTATTAGTGTTTCCATACCTATTTTACCACACTCTCAATGCCCATTCAAGATTTAAACTGGATTATTTTAGCATTATTTGACATCTTTTCAGTTGCTTTTCTCTGGAATTTACCTTAAAGGCTTATGATAAGGGCTTAAAATTAATTGAAAAAGACATGTACAGAAGTAAAAACATAAACCCACTTGTGAGAAGAGCAACTTTGGTAAAAGCAACACTGAAAAATTTAAATAACTAGACTTTTAGTTTTTAATTAGGAGTCACACCTTCCTGGGTGCAGGGCTTACTCCTAGTTCATGGATGGTCCTGGGGACCAGCTGAGGTGCCGGGATCAAGCAAGGCTATGCTGCATGCAAAGCAATCGCCCTGCTGTCTCGGCCTCAGGACTTTTATTTTTTCTTTTTTTAATTTTATTATTATTATTATTATTATTTTAATTTTTTATTGAGTCACCATGTGGAAAGTTCCAAAGTTTTCAGGTTTAAGTCTCAGTTATACAATGCTGGAACACCCATCCCTTCACCAGTGCGCATATTCCACCACCAAGAATCCCATTATAGCTCCACCCTGCACCCCCACACCCCTAACCCCCCATGCCTCTAGCCCCCCCACCCTTAGCCCCCCACCTGTGTAACTAATAAATTTCACTTTACTTTCACTTTGATTGCATTCAATATTTCAACAAAACTCACTATTATTGTTTGGAGAGTCTCTCCCCTAAAGTCAGACCTGCTGAAAAGGAAGCATTAGATAATTTGTTTTCCATTGTTGAGGATGAAGAGGTATGAGGTCGAGTGACCACACGGTTTTGGGTTTCTGTATTTTAGTATTTTAGTAACTAAGTCCAGAGAGATATCTGCCAGAAGTTGCATCATTGCCAACTTGTACTTCTCAGTTACATTATATTCCACATATGAGTGCAATCTTTCTATGTCTGTCTCTTTCTTTCTGACTCATTTCACTCAACATGATACTTTCCATGTTGATCCATTTATATGCAAATTTCATGACTTCATTTTTTCTGACGGCTACATAGTATTCCATTGTGTAGATGTACCAGAGTTTCTTTAACCAGTCATCTGTTTTGGGGCACTCTGTTTTTTTCCAGATTCTGACGGCCCCAGGACTTTACAGGAAATAAATTATTATTTCTTTTAGGTTATTAAAACTACAATCATGGAATTACTTTGTGTTTAATGTATTTAGGTTGTGACAATCACATTTCCTTTCAATCAATAAATTAAACAGAACTTACTTATTCCTTTCTTGGAAGCCAATATCATCTTGGTTCTTTTTAGCTGCTTTTGTAGTTGGCTTTTAGGACCAGGATATTAAAATTATGGCAAGTTTGCTTGCAGAGGAAAGGTGGCAAATTTCAAGACGTGGCACTGAGTAGAATAAGTTAAAGAGTTGACCTAAAAAACAAACGAGTTAAGGTCAATGTTTAGTTTTGTTTGTTAGTTTAAATTTGAATGCAAAGTTATCACATTTCTCTGTATCCATAAATTTTTCCACATATTTTTTTTCTTCTGGGGTCACAGCCTGAGATGCTTAGGGTTTACTCCTGTCTCTGCTCTCAGGGATTACTCCTGGTGGTGCTAGGGGGACCATACGGGACGCTGGATATTGAACCCTGGTTGGCGCATGAGAGACAAATGCCCTCCCCGCTGTACTATAATCCCCACCCCTGCCAAACCAGTGTTAAAGGCTCTGCGAAGCGCCAACAGATTCAGCTGGGGTGGTGCAGAGGGCTGTGGATGCTCAGCTATTTCATCAGAGTGATGGCAAATGAACAGTGAAGACTAACATTCGCATGGTAGAGTACTGAAATCTTCCTCCTCATTAACTCTGGATGACCGGCAGCAGATAGGCGTGACACTGAGACACTTTAAAGGTGAATCAGACTCACAGAAATTTGTGTCAATATTCCATGTTGCTCAAGTTTCAGATCCGGCATGGAAACCAGGTAGTTTGTACGAAGACTTCAAGTCTTAGGAATCACACTCACAGCTGCTAAAGCTTGACCCACTCTCTAGTTTGAGCAAAGCCTGTGAAAAGTTCCACTCCTTTTCTGTGAGTTTCTTTGTGACCTGGAATATTGTTGCTGTAAAGCCTCGTTGCTTCTGGGCCTGGTAGAGAACGTGGCACCGTAGGCCACAGGGGTCAAGGTGTTTCCTAGCACGTGGCTGCCCCCAGTTTGATCCCCGGCACTGCATATGGTCCCCTGAGCACAGCTAGGAATCGCCCCTGAGCACAGAGTCAGGAGTAAGCCCTGAGCACTGCCTGTGTGTACACCAGAGAAAGAAAAACTAATGAATCCACTTCTCTGATTAGCCATGACTTTTCCAGGAGTCCCGTGTGAGAGAGAATAACTTCAAAGGTCCTGCTTGAGCTCTCCCATCATGTGTACAGTGACATGATTGTGACACGACTTTCTAAGTTACCTGATGAAACAAGCTGGAAACGTCTCCACACAGATTTCCATTGTTCTCAGGCAAATTTGCGTGACTTTCTGTGAGGAATGCTGGGTTCTAGTGGGAGAAAGAACCTGGTACGGCTTTCTTGCCTATGTGACACTCCCTGGTTGAATATGCTCATTTCATGCTGCCCTTTATATAACTGGGCATACATTGTTTTATAAATCTTGAGAAGAAAACCATAGGTATTGTTTGTTTATTTTCAATCTTAGGACAAGAATAGAAACGTGTTTGGGGATTTCCTTTGTTGAAAGAAAACTAACAAAATTCTTCAGGGTTTTATAATAAACAGGAAGCTCTGAAACGTATGAAGCTTTATGTGGCAAATAATCAGAAGACATGTTCTATATCTAGTGTGTTGTAATGTTAGAATCCCAAGGGATATTTGGCACCATGTCGCCATTTTCTCTCAGCTCTATTTCTTCCTTCCTTATTTTTTTTTAACAGAAAATGAATTATGGATGAGGATAAACGGTCCTGGGATACAAGGAAGCAGCAGGTGCAACTTTGATGACCACTTTTTTTTTTTTTGGCAGCTGTAACTACATTTCGGTGATTGTCTAAGAAGACTTCAGGTAAAAAGAAATAATAACACATCAAGCCAGAATAAAAAGACACCAAAGGAAATAAACAGAATTCTACATGATTATTTCAAACAGAAACATCTGGGTATGTCCTCTGGACCCTTGTTCAAATTAAATACATAAAAACTTGGGAAAAGTAGGAAGTATCTTTCCTCTATTGTCCGAATAGGCTCTGCAGAGAAAACAGCAGCGAGTTTGTGTGAAGATTCCTCGTCACAGAGCAGAATCCCAGCCATTCTCAGTTTGAAATACAGACAGAAATCTATTGTGTTCAACCAGCCTAGAGTAGAGCCCTAGTGTGTTGAGGGAACTGTGAAGCAAATATTTGCACTGTGATAGAATTAAGTATTTGCTTACACATTTCCTAGAGTAGAAATTATATATATGTATATGTATATATTTATATATACAATTATACATATATGGGCTGGAGCCATAGCACAGCAGGTAGGGCATTTGCCTTGCACATGGCTGACCCAGGTTCGATTCGTCCACCCCTCTTGGAGAACCCGGCAAGCTACCGAGAGTATCCGCCCGCACGGCAGAGCCTGACAAGCTACCCATGGCGTATTCTATATGCCAAAAACAAGAACAACAAGTCTCACAATGGAGATGTTACTGGTGCTCGCTCAAGCAAATCAATGAGCAATGGAATGACAGTGACAGTGATGCATATATAGATGATTATATGAATGCTAGATGGAGATGTCTACAAATGCCATCAGGGGTGCAGTTAGAGGGGCGATATGCCCCATTGGTGCTGTCTTCCTCACTGAATGTTCAGTTCAGGAACCAGATCAACACAGGAGGTGCATAAGAAGCCAGTGGCAATGAGAAGTTCTGTGCATGTGAGGCCACGGGGAAGTTGATCGGAAGCCGTAGGAAGTATGTGTACAATAGAAAGCGTTGAAGGGCATTCTTCCATTTACATAGCATAAAAGATGTCTCAAAAATGAACATTAACACACAGGATATAGGTCATACTTCACCAGTCACGTTTTCATTTGTATTTCTATAACTATAGAGAAAATTTAAACATTAACAAAAGCTTACAGTTTCCTTCAAGCTATTTTCCCCATGAAGTCAACAAGTGACTCATAATGTTTGAGGGAAACATAACATACTCTGATAGCTGTTAGCTATTTAATTTGCTACATTTGTTATAAAAGTTACTGCATATAATCATTTATGGTGATAGGAAATTTTAGATTTTTTTAAAAAATATGAGCCCAATGGAATTTCAGTGATGCAATGCACATGACATGTAAAGAATAAAGTTTTTTAAAAATAAATAGTTCATAATTTCCTTTTAACCTCAGGTATGACATGTCTTATGATTACAAATAAAATATTTTTGAACTGAATTTTTTAAAACTACTATGAGAATACATAGGCAGCGGAGTCCCATGTGATTTAAAAGTTAAACAGGAGAAGACCTTCAATGTGATACTGTGTAAATTTAGCAACTCAGCTAACATCCTGTATGAGATAATCATTTGCAATCAGACTGTTTAAGTCACACTGTTCCCAAAATCAGTACGTAATTATTAAGATGATCAGAATTTATTGATTATAGCCAAATCTGGAAAAGTATCCCCACTTAAATGGATACATTGAGATATGTAGGTTTTATATAAAATATCTTGTACTTAGGAACAAAATTTGCAATAAATGCACCCCTTTTACTGTTTATTACTTTTAAAATGTCCCTGCACATAAAATGGATAACCATCAAACCTATGTGCCAGGAAATATTTAGAGGTATAATAATGGAAAAGACATGCTATTTGTTCCAAACAGGCAAAGTAGGATCTGAGAATAAATTCTTCTCTTTAAGGTTTGTTGAGGAATAACTGCCAAATAAGGTAATAGCCATTTGATGGTGGCCTGATGACTTGATGTATGCATATGCAGTGCAAGCATTACTTTGCCCAAATCGAGTACCTCTTTGCTACATGTGTGCATGATATTTACCTTCAGCTCCCATAGCAAATCTCAATTATACAACACAGCATTATCAACGATAGCCAGCATGTGACACGTTTGATTTTTAGATATTGCTCAAGGGGATAACTTTATAAAAGTCGCTGACAATATCAAAGCACTTCCAATACTGGGAATACAAGCACTAGAAATAGACTATCACGCGCTGCCTACTCTGGGCAGAGCCTGTGGGTGAGTGGGCAGAAGAAGGCTCTATTGACAGGAATTCTCTCTTCAGCAGTCATTGCAGGGGGGGGCTTGGCTGCAAAGGCAAAAATACACCGCAGCCCTGAAAGACAGCAGTTCCTGAACCAGGCCATAGAGAAAAAAAATTCAAAATAAAAAGAATCAGAAGCATTTTATCAGTAGGCAGTAGATCATCGGATTGCTACGAAAATGTATCAGTCAGTTATATTTGAGTGTTGTTTGTTTCACTGTATCACTGTCATCCTGTTGTTCATTGATTTGCTTGAGCGAACACCAAAAAAAAATAATAATCAATGGTAAAGGAAGAGTTCTGAAGTGAACAACCATAGAGTTGAATTAAATCTCTGCAAGTTTCTATAGATTAATTATCTAATGAAAATTTTTGAATGAAGGTAAAGGCACAATTACCTCAAATGTCTCTGCAAGGCTATTTCTAATCAACAGCACCCATAAGAAAGAGGGGACTGGCAAACACTTGTGGGGATTCTCAACCAGGACATGCAGTGTGAAAAGGACAAGTGGTTCCAGGGATCTGAACTTGGAGGCAAGTGATTTGCCACGTAATTGAGTTTCCCATCCCAAGGATTGTTTATGTATGTGCAATTAGACTTTTGAAGACTTTCATTTATGGGAAAAACATGCTGGAAGAATGACATATATGTATATATTTATACACACATATACATATCGTATTCCTTCTGGAGTAATTCAACGCTAGCTCTGGTGTTAATGTGTTCTTTTGATCAAGAATGGCATGGTGTGTCATTGATAAGTTAGTGCATAAGAGGTCATATGATAAACACAATTTGCTCTGCTTAGGAACTCATGCTGTAGTTATCTCGAAGTTCCTGAATGTGTAGTTAGAATATAGACATCAAATACTTGAAAATGCCTATATTACTTCTTTGTGAAGATTGACTTTTTTTCAAGTAATAAAGCCATTTGAGTGCCCGATTGTTACCTAAATTATAAATCTAAAGCAGTAATAACCCCTGGAAGCTTTAGGCAATGTGCTGCCACCAAAGATAAAATAGAACTGGTGCCTGTCATACCTCTATTTTTCTTAGGATAAAATAAAGGATTTCTCAATATTAATATTAAGAAAGTGATAAGTCTCTATATTTATTTTTAATTTTTGTTATTTTTATTGGACTGGAGCGATAGCACAGTGGGTAGGGCATTTGCCTTGCACACAGCTGACCCGAGTTCAATTCCTTCATCCCTCTCAGAGAGCCTGGCAAGCTACCAAGAGTATCTTGCCCTCACAGCAGAGCCTGGCAAACTACCCATGGTGTATTCGACATGCCAAAAACAGTAACAACAATTCTCACAATGGATACATTACTGGTGCCCACTAGAGCAAATCAATGAACAATGGACAACAGTGCCACAGTGCTTATTTTTATTGGTACACATTAACAATAATTTGTATTTTCATTGCTACAAAATGACCCACGAAATATTGACAGAGTCACATCTGCTCAATTTTTGGATATTTTTCTCTCTCTCAATAATCCAAATGACAGAAGAAACATCACGCTTTTCACCTGAAGATACACGACTAAACTTTCACTTATCTGTATGAGGCTTTCATACCACATGCTACTGCTTGTCTGCAGAGACCTTGACTATGTTCCCACACCTGATGATGGTGCCTATTGGTCAGAAAGTGTTGGTTGATGGCTACCACGGGGAAGAAATCCTTCAGCACGACTAAAAGCATCTCTAAGTGTAGGCATGTTGGATGCCGCCTCCAGAGAAAGAGCACGTTTCCTGAATTGTCTTCCTCTACTATCAAGAAAGCATTAAAATGACTGACAGACTTTGGTTTCTGGTGTGAAGCTCGAGGCATTTAATTATCTTGTTCAGACACAGTTTCTAAATGGCCCACCCGAGTTTTAGCTTTCAGTTAGCTGGCGTGAGGACAAGGAAAGCTTGTGTGGTCTTGGAGAAGCATTATAGAGCCAAGGCTATTCATAGTCTGGGTCCAGTCCAAGATCCCTCTGAAGAGACTAGAAATAATTCTAGCAGGTAGAAAGTGGGATTGATGTCAATAACCTGAGGATGTGACATGTGACTGGACCTCCTGGACTTCCCCTCATAAACTCAGTGCACTTTTGTTCAGAAGCATTCTGGTACGACTGCATTGCATATTCAGGACAGCAAGAGTAAGTAGGATTTTCTCCTGACATTCAAATTCTCTCTCTCTCTCCTTCTCTCTCTCTTTCTCTGTCTCTCTCTCTGTCTCTCTCTCTTTTTCTCAGCCCACATTACTAGTCTCTTCAGGCAGTTAAAGAAGATGAACATTGTGCCCCAGAAGTAGAAAGGCAGATTATCAAGGAAAAGAGTGGGCAGAGCAAGTCCTGGCTGGCAGAGTGGGAAGTTTTAAGACCTATATGTTGTTTCCCCCTTATGTTAAAATTAGAGATTACTACAAGTAGCAATATATGGTAGCTCATGAGTACTAGCTACTGGGTCGTTCAAATGTTGAGGCCCCTAGAAAGAACACAATTGAAGAATTGGATCCACGGCCTTTTGTGGAAACACTGTGGACAGAGGTCCAGGAAGGGCTCGGGAGTGAGGGTCTTGTGGTTGATAGGGCCAGTCTGAAGGGCTTTCTGTAATGGATGGGGCAGTTGCTGTCTTGAGGCTGCCAGCCAGATGCCTCCACTTCGCCAAGTGAATCGAGACCACAGCGTCAGGATGGGACAGAGGGACAGACAGGACTTCCGCTCAGTGGGGCCACCCTATTCCACCTTATTCTTGTTTTGCTCAAGTGTCTAACCTGCTCACACAAACATCTCAGCTGCTGTCACCTCACCCTGGGGGTCATTCCCCACTGTCTCGCAAGGATGGCATCAATCATTCTGCTTCAGGAGGTCAGTGACTTTTCTTGGCTGACATGCATGTGCGTTCAGAAATGACTCCTGTTATCACTGAGCAGCTGTAAACACACCTAAGGTTGATTCACTGAAGACCCTATTAATCATTAAATTTTCATATTTATTGCATCATTCAATTCACACAAGTTTTAGAAATATTTTCTTTCATTGCCTCATCATGTTGAAAATATAATTTTCATTAATATTTTACCTTTTTCTTCAACACATATTCATTTTTAACACTTCCTCTATGGCAACTAGATTTTACATTAAGGTGTAAAAAGTTCCATCACTCTAGTTTGTGAAATTTCCATTCTTTGCAAAGTCCAATTTATAACAGTAGGTCTTGTGAATAAATAAGCCTATTTCCTGTACTCCTAATAATACTCTAATAATACTGGTAACTATAAGATTAGAATCAAAAGAAGTTGCCTTTTCTGTTTAATAAGAATGTCATAACCTCTTTTCATCTTTTATTACTAAGGTTTATCTTTCATAATCATGTTCAATCCTATGGGTACAGGATAAAAAGATTTGAAGTAGCTAGCATAAAGAAAAGTTCATTATGAAAGGGAACTGATTGTCAATATTGGAAAAATAATCTAACAATAGATTATCATCTTGCATTTTAATTTAACTTGGCTAAGTAGACAAACAGGTCTAAGGATCTGCAAATACCTTTAATATTTGAGAAGGAAAAGAATTTGAAGCTAAAATCACATTTGCTCTTTGAAGCTGTACATATCCTTTGTCTGTTAAAACTTTAATGATAAAAATCTCTCTTTTATAATGCAAGTTTATTTCTAACTACCCGGAAAAAAGACAATCGGTCTCTGTGAGAATAAAATCTGTCCTCAAATATTGTATATTTTTCCTTTGTCTTTTGAGAGTGTAATAAGGAGGTATCATGAAATGGTACTAGTTCACTTTTTCATAACCTATATGTATTATGAAATATAAGCTACAATTTAAACTGTTAGAATGTTTGCATTTCCATTTCTCTATTTGTTGAAATAACATTAGTCTCAGATTTTTTGTTAAAATTGTTGGTTATGCCTTAATTGTTCACAAGGTCTGATTTTGTGATTACACTTTCATTTTAAAAAGTGTTTTTGTTAAAAGAAAAGAGAGAACAAAACGGAATGCCCTGCCACAGAGGCGGGGTGGGGAGGGGGTTGGGGCGGGGGTACTGGGAGGGATACTGGGATCTTCAGTGGTGGAAAATGGGCACTAGTGGAGGGATGGATAAGTTTGTAAGTTTGTAACTATACCTGACAGTGACTCACCAGTAATTTTTAAAAAAGTATTTTTGTTTGTTTTAATCAGGATATATACTGTTGAATCAAATCATATTTCTTATGATATATATATATACTTATCATTAAGAGAATATTTCATTAACCTATCATTAAGAAAATATTTCTTTTTCATTACACATTATATGTACAATCACATAGGTATCCCCACTATATATAATGTACATAGTCAATTGCAAAACTAAATGACAAGACAGATTTACATGAGAAGGAAGTCAATATTAGAAGGGAAAACAAAAATGTGTATAATGGTGTATATTATATATAGTTTAATGAGTAACCCATTATTGTGCAAAAGAGGGAGAAGTGCAATTTCTTTTTTGCTATAGAAATGGGATAGCTTTAATGTTAATCACATTTATTTGGTTAAATTTTCCCTTAAAAATGAAACTGGAGCAATAATTCAGCAGGTAGGGTGTTTGTCTTGTACGTTACCCACCTGGGTTTGATACACAGCATCCCATATGGTCCCCTGAGCTGGGCGTGACCCCCAAAAGCAAATAAATAAATAAATAAAAATTCAAAAATGATAAATGATCACCATGTAATAGTTATGATAATAGGCCATTCATTATCATACCTGAAGTCAGCTAAACCTTTACTAGTTAGAGGCAGGAACACTCAAACTATGAATTTTGCCATCACCCTACAAGCACCCTGTTCTCATTAATGTTCAGAACATTCATGGATGCTGTAACTTTGCCAGTGAGCTTGTAGAAGGGAACTCCATGTGGGAGAGAAGGTAAGGTATATCTGTAGTGAATCCCTGAGACAATTATAATTAGCATGTTTCACTGAATAGGTTGTTTGTATCATTTTACTTCAAAATATTTAAGATACCTGCACATATTTGTTTCTTATCAATTTAAGGTGCATTGACAAATCTTTAGGCATAATTTTTCTTTGGTGAGACATGCAGATAATTCTTACATGTATGCAAATTTTTTTTAATCTTTAATTCACTTGTAATAAACTGGCCTACCACTCTGCCCTTTGCTTTTGTTAAATGACAAATATGTATAGTAGGAAATCCCTAAGGATGATTCCATCGAATAAGGACTCAAATAATCATGTGCTTTATAATATTCTTTCAATATGTCAGTAAATTATTTGGCATTCAACCATTGATAGTGCCCCCCCTTTTGGAATATGACCCAACTATCCTCATGCCTTTTGATGACAACTTAAAGTAAAAAGTGGCACTTTTAGATGCCCCAGACGACAAGATTTAAAGCAACACCCCGTTTTTGGTTGGTGTCTTTTCTCTGTTATGATTTTGTAATCATCTTTGTTGGGAGCCTTCCACTCATCAAGCCCCATGCCAGCTGATAAGGAAGCTGAGGGCACCAAGTGCCAAAACTATGCCACAGAAGGAAGACAATGCCAGCCTCCAACTTTAAGCTATATTTGATCACAGGTCTTGTGGATGGCCTTGCTGTGCTCTACCGACTTCCCACATGCAGATGTGGTTCTGAACCAGTCCATTTGGATAACGCAGTGACACAGAACTGAAACACAAATCATGGGTAGTTATTATTCTACTCATTCATTCATGTTTGAACTTAGCCACTCGGTGAGTATTGACTGTAAGCAGAGCACAGACTGGGCACAGTTTCAGGCACTACAGCAGAACAGTGAACATAAAAAATATTTAAAAAAAAACACCTCGCTCCTATTGAAGGTATAAGTTGGAAGCAGAGACAGCAAAAGGAGAGTGTTCCACAGTGATAGGTATTATACGGGGAAAATAAAGGCAAGGAAAGAGAGACAGGGTGACCTTGTTTCAGATCAGTGTTGAAAGGACTCTTTTCTAAGGCTCTGACATTTCAGAAGAGGCAAGGAAAAAAGCAGGAAGCAAGTGACTTTAATATCAGGAATAAAACATTCTAGGCAAAGGGAAGAGAGAATATTTAAGAACAACAAAGACTATCTGTGTGGCAGGAGCCTGACGAGAGGATCTGTGTGTGTGTAAAATGAAGAGCAGACAGATAAGGTCGTGGTCCACTAAGGGATCGACTGGGTGATTCTATTAGCGGATGACCTATATCTAAATGAGCGTGGGAGCTCGAACTTGCCCGGCATGTGATGGAACATTTCACGGAGTTCGGAGAAAGCAACAGGCATCCTGTCATATCGCACAAATACTGCACTGCATACCCAATTGGTCGACTAAGTTTGAGAAGACGACTGGCATGAACTAAACACTGATGCCAGTGGGTACAACAGGACCCTGCCATCATGCCTGTGGAGGACACACGGGAAGAGTGTTGGGCCATTAGCTGAGATGCACTGAAGAGGCATCAAAGAAGAAAAGGGACTCTGAGGAAAGAATGGTACCAGATGACACTGGCTTGTTGACTCCAAGAGTGCACCGAGGACCACAGAGATGGAGGAGTGGGTAAGTCCCTTCACTTGACTGTGGCCGACCCAGTTCCGTCCCTGAGGCCATCTATGGTCCCCAAGGCACCAAGGGAGTGATTGCTGAACACAACAGGCTGTGGCCCCCAACAACAGAAAAGCAAAAGATCAAGAAATTATGAAGTGATATAAGCTTTTGAACAAAGATGCAGGTATAATTATTTGCCGGTGGTAAAATTGCTAAAATGAAACTAATAATCATAAAGTTACAATAAAATGTACAGTAATGCCATTGTCTTTTGACGCAGGTTTCTTATCCTCCCCCCACTTCTTACTGCGTCATCCTAGAGATACTCAGGGGTTACTCCTGGCTCTGCACTCAGGAATTGCTCCTGGCGGTGCTCAGAGGACTATATGGGATGCTGGAGATCAAACCTGGGTCAGCTGCATGTGAGGCAAATACCCTACCCACTATGCAATTACTCTGGCTCTCTAGAGTGGGCTTTTATGTCCCACTTTAAGCATTATTCATAATAGAAGTAACTATCTTTAAAAAAAATCCATGATTGTGGTTAATCATTTATTTGTGCATAGATATCTTTTAGTTGTGCCTGGATTTGAACCCAAGTTTATACATTTGTGCGGTATGGAGTCTAACATTGAGCCGCAACCCAGGACATTGTTAATCATTTAAATAAAATAAATATTGGGCGGGCTGGGGGGCCAATACTCTGATGTAGAAAACCGACTTTGTCCGTGTGAGGCTTCCAGTGGGATCTCCAGCACGGCCCTATCTTTGAGTGCCCTCCCCAACTCTGCAGGTGGGTGCCCTGGGTCCACAGCCAGGCACAACCTTGGGGGAGCAGCAAAGCCAAGAGCGCCACCGGAGGACATGCTGAAAGCCAAGCAGGGAAGGGGAACAGGGAATAGAAAAGCTTCAAGAAAGTGAAAATATACCATAGCACAACCCAGAAACTTTCTGCTCCGCAAACGCCCATGAATCTGCCCCATCATCTCTCATAATAGTGTAGAGGCTGTCCTTCCAGATGGTTCTTTCTGCCGTGTGTGTGTGTGTGTGTGTGTGTGTGTGTGTGTGTTTATGGAAGGGGTATGAACACATCAGTGAGAAGATCCTATTTATGCATTGTACAACACAGGTCTTTTCGTCCTGATCTATCTCGTTATTTCCTTTTTCTTTTGGGGGAGAAGCAAGATTGGGGCCACACCCAGCTGTGCTCAGGCATCCTTCTGGCTTTGTGCTCAGGGGTCCTACTAGCCGGACTCAGGGTGCCGGGGAATCGAACCGGGGTTAGCCGGGAAGGCAAGCACCTTAGCCCACTCGCCCCTCTCCGGCAGTCCCTTTGGCTTCTGAACATCAGTCTGGGGGTTCTGCGGTGCTCACGGCCGGCCGCTGCTGCCTCAGCTCTGCGTGAACCAGTCCTGTACTTCCCTCCCTTCCTGCCCAGGTCCTACTCCCCATGCTCTGGGGCCTGCCCAGGGCACTGCGGGAGTGGGAAAATGGTCCGAGCTGCAAAGGGCAGTGGGGAATCCCACTTGGAGAGCGTGGGGTTGGGTGAGTGCGACCTATCCTGGCTAGACAGGGGGTGCTCAGGAGGCTCTTCCTGCTCCCTCCCCCCTGCCAAATGGTTCGAGTCTGGTTACAGCAAAACGTCGCCATGGGGATGGGAATATCTTTGAAAACCACCAAGAAGCTCAACACGGGGAAAGAGAAAAGGCCCTTAGGTCAGACTCACCCTCCATCCTTTGGGTCCTGCCCGTGAGCCCGACTCCCTGGGGGCCGGCGGCCTGGCTAACGATGACCCAGGCCAGCGCTCGGCTGCTGTGCAGGATGCCCAGGCAAGCCTGGTGAAAAGCACCGGGTCTTTTCACTTGGTAAAAAAAGTGTGATAGGGCATTTGCCTTGTACACGCACAGCCGACCCAATTCCTTTATCCCTCTCGGAGAGCCCGGCAAGCTACCTAGAGTATCCCGCCGGAACGGCAGAGCCTGGCAAGCTACCCGTGGTGTATTCCATATGCCAAAAACAGTAACAACAAGTCTCACAATGGAGACGTTACTGGCACCCGTTCGAACAAATCGATGAGCAAGGGGATGACAGAGCTACAGTCCTACAATGCTATTGTCTTTTTTTTGGGGGGGGGTTCACACTCGGTGATGCACAGGGGTCATTCCTAGCTCATGCACTCAGGAGTTACCCCTGGTGGTGCTCAGAGAACCGAATGGGATGCTGGGGATTGAACCCGGGTCGGCCGCGTGCAAGGCAAACACCCTACCCGCTGTGCTATCGCTCCAGCCCCAGCTATTGTATTTTAACATAGGCAGCCTAGAAGACTGAGGAAGGTGGTAGGTGGCAGATGGAACAGAACTTCAACAGGTTTTCTAAATCTAGAATTCACCTACCTCGCTTCCTCTTTTGCCTCACTGACAAAACTATAGAGAATATTTCAGAACAAATGTCTCTTGGTCAATTAATTGTAAATGTAAAACAAGCTTAAATAATTAAACTTACAATTTAAACAATGTAGTAGTTGTTTCGATATGCCAAAAACAGTAACAACAAGTCTCACAATGGAGACATTACTGGTGCCTGCTCGAGCAAATCAATGAGCAAAGGGATGACAGTGACAGTGACAGTAGTTGTTTGCCAGAGTACTCAAATCTTTAAATGACTGTTGTCCAATAAGCCTCTAGCTCTATACATGGCCCAACCTAAGTCAATTATTGAAAATGAAACAGTAAATATATATACATACATATATATTTAATACAGCATTATATATTCATTAAAAAGTAAATATTTATGAAATAAAGACATATTAAGTAAATATTAAAACTCAAACAAAGAAACACATTTGACTATGGAATTTATTTCTTCTTCACATTTCCCTTGAGATCGGACCAAGAGTTCACTGTGCTATTTTTGAATTGAAATATAATTGGTTGGACTTTATATTCATTTCAGAGACATAGCACAGTTATTCTTGTTTATTTTATTGTAAAATTATCAAGACAAATATAGTTATTATTTTTCACCAAACATAGTAGTAAAAATTTTCTTAACTTGAGGTAAAATCTTTTAATATTGCTCTTAACAAATTTCAAATTGTGAAACAGTATATTTTACTCTAGTCACTAAAGTGTACATTACATACTTGGGATTAGTTCATTCCATTATTGGAAGCCTGTACTTTTTTTAATTAATTTATTCTTTTATTGAATCACCATGTGGAAAGTTACAAAGCTTTCAAGTTTAAGTCTCAGTCATACAATGCTTGAACACCCATCCCTTTACCGGTGCACATATTCCACCACCAAGAATCACAATATACCTCCCGCCCCACACCTCCCCAGCCCCTCACCCTGCCTGTGTAACTGAATTCAACAACTCATCAAAAAGATCATACAAGACCAAGTGGGATTCATCCCAGGGATGTAAGGATGGTTTAACATCTGGAAATCAATCAACATAATCCATCATATCAACAAAAGGAAGCCTGTACTTTTTTTTCTGATATTAGCATGCCTTTAAAAAAAATAAATGAATCAACGGGAGGTAGTTACAGACTTATAAACTTTTGTGCTTATGTTTCAGTCATACAATGATTGAGTATCCATCCTTCCACCAGTGCCCATTCTCCACCGCCAATGGTCCCAGCATTCCCTCCTACCACCCCTCCAGCCCCCCACTCCACCCCGCCTCTCTGTCAGGGCATTCCCTTTTGCTCTCTCTTTCCTTTTTGGGTGTTGTGGTTTACATAATAGGCATTGAGTGGCCATCATGTTTGGTCTATAGTCTACTTTCAGCTCACATCTCTCATCCCGAGCGGGCCTTCCAAGCACTCTTTACTTGTCTTTACTTGGTGGTCCCTTATCTATGTGAGCTGCCTTTTCCCTCAGCATGTGAGGCCAGGAAGCCTGTACTTTTGACCCTCTTTACCATCACACACACACACACACACACACACACACACACACAAAACCACAGACAACCACAAAATGTGTTATTTTTACCTTTTAGAAAATAATTTGCACGTAAGATACTTCAAACAGTGTTTATCTTGCTCTCTATGACTCACCTCACTTATCAAAATGCTCTCAAGTCCATTCAGTTATCATAAATATACATCACTATTTGGATTCCACTCTATTTTGTGAATGAATAACATTCCACTAAGTAACAAAATCATATTTTTTACCAATTGACCCCAAAATGGATATATTTAGATTGGTTCCTGATTTGTGCTTTTGTAAATACTGATTTATGTAAACTTATAGCAAATAATATCGTAAATTCACTGAGATGAATATATACTTCTGAGTTAGAGTTTTGTGTTCTTCAGATAAAACTCAGAAGAGGAATTTCTGTATCATATAGCAGTTGTATTTTTGGTTTTTTGAGGCATACCCTTGCAATTTTCTCCTAGCAGTAGTGTATAAGGCCTCAACAGAATTTTCTATTTCCTGTCTTTCAATGATAATTATTCCAATCTGGAATATGATGTAACAATATGGGGTTTGATCTGCATTTCCCTGAAGATTAGTGATGTTGAGCATCTTTCTATCTTGCATTTACAATCCATATTTCTTATTTGGCAAAACATTTTTTGAATCTTCTGCCCATGACTCAGTCAGATGTTTTGTTTTATGGTTTGCTGTTGAATTAGCACAGTTTCTATATTACATATTAAGCCGTATTGTAAATAACATCGGCCAGGGCACCGCTGGGAGGGAGCCCCAGCAGTGCTCCCCATCGGCCATGCCTGGGTTCAGGGGTGGTTCTGGGCCTCTCGTCCAGCCAGAGTGGCCCAGGCCATGGGGCAGACAGAGGAGGAAACAAGGGCAAAGCCGGTTGATTCATCGTTTATTCCATTTTCATCCCCAGTCTCTCCTGTCTCTCTCTCTCTGCTTCTGTCCCGGCCCTCGATCTGAAACAAACCCCCAGCCTACTCTTCCAGCCTAGTTAAATTCCCAAAGCATGAGGGGTTGGGGCTTACACCTAGGTGTGGTCAAAATCAACAGGGTTAAAGTTCTTTCCCTCAGGGGATGCTACTTCTAGGATTCTCTTTCAGCAGGACTACCGACCCAAGTGCGGAATCCCATGGGTGAGTTTCTCCTCTTTGTCCAACAAACATATAAGCATTTACAATATTAATCATTTTGTATGGGCACAGTAAGAGATGCATTAAGCTTAAAGAATTACTCTCTCCAGCAGTCATCTTGATCTCAGACTACAGTGCTCAGGCCAGATTAGTCTTTCCTATCCCTAGCAGGGTCCTAGTCTCCTTGTTACTTTTGGATCATGACAGCATTTGTCCATGATCAAGCTCTTAACTTATAGTTAAGAATCGTAGCGCTTTGGCCTGTCCCATTTCGATGCCTGGGTAGCTCAGAGCTTGCCCTGGGTCCCTTCAGTCCCTCATTGGGACCCTGCTTTTGGGGTGATAGGAACTAAGGGCAACTAAGGCTTAAGTGGAGAAAGCAGATGCCCGGGAATGAATAATAATCGAATCCAATTAAATCCCAAATTACAAAAGCATAGTATTGTCTTCTTGTGTCTAAACATAAAGACATTGCTTTAAAATGAACTATTCAAAAGACATAAGGAGAAGAGAAAGGCAATATTAACTTAAAATACAAGGTCAGTGTCCTAGAAAGATTTGATATTAATAGTCTGATTACAGGAAAAAGTTGATTAACTGGTTGGGGAAGGGAGCATAGAGAAATGGTTACAGATAAACAAAGGAATGGGAATGACTCGGGAGTACTTTGATAGGTGTGACACGATAAACCTAAGCTCCTTGTGGCTATGTTATCCTACACCCTGTAGAAGATATAATTTGAAAAGATTCTCATTTGTTAGTATTTTTAAAATATTGTTGATGATGTTATTTGCTGTATAAATTTTAAGACTAGAAATCAATACTTAAACTGATAATGCATCTGAAAATTTTTTCCTATATATTATTTTCTTCTTCCAATATAAATAAAACTGAAAAGCTTAGAATTCCTAATAAATATTTTTACATTTTCCCCTTCAGAAATACACTTTTCCTAATTGTAGCAATCTTTTAAACATCAGTGCATGTTTTCAACTTTTTTGGAAGTCATGTATTCACTACAGCTTAAATAAAACTATATACCAGGAAAAAAATAATTGTCAAATAGAGTTAATATTTGAATCAGCTGAAATGCAAATCACAACAAACAAAACAAAGTGCAACAGAGAAAACAATAACAAACAATCCTTAGTTAGACCTACCAAAATTCAATGGCCCAGGGCCCAGGAGACAACAGAACACACATGTCTTGCAAGCAAAAGATCCTAGTTTGGCCCTGAGACTGCATGATCCCTTGAGGACTGCACGGCCTGTGTCCCCAACCATGGTCCCACCAGCTTCCACAGGAGGAAGGGTCAAGAATCACCAGGCATACTCCCTCGAAGCACTGTTTGGGAGCTTGGCCCAAAATAATCTTAGCTGTCCAAATTCTATGATCTGATTACTCATTATGTTCAATCAGAAGATTCACAAATGATTGTAATAAGTGCATAATTTGAAAGTGATTTTGGCAAATTATGTAGTTAAATCATGCTAACTTTACATTGTTTAAAACAATATTTTTATATTAAGGAAAGTAAAAATTACTGTATTTCAGCATTAAAAATAATTAAACAAAAATTAAAACCTGATGATAAAGTTCAAGTAACCATCTTCAATGTTGTCTTACTTATATTTGATCCATGTGTTAAATTAAAGGTTTCAAAATTCATTCAAATATCTTTTGAAGAAAAGAAGTCCTTTAGGGTAAAATGAAAACTAAACTGACCAGAGGACCTTTACTGGAGCTTGTATACTTTTATAGATGAAATTATAAAATTTTAACAAATTTTTATTTAATATGGTTAGAGATTTGATCAGCCTTGGAGATCTCGACCCTGGGTCCTGCACACCTGGATTCCTCTTCCTGTTCCTTCAGCCATACTCAAGGCCACTCTCCACACATTCGGATGAGCCTCTTGAATGAAGAACCGGCAGAGGAACCCAGGTATGTGGGACCCAGGGCCAAGATCTCCAAGGCTGCTTGGATCGGAACTGGGCATCTTCCACCTAGATACCCCATTTTCCAGTAACTAGGCAGTCACACCCAGAAACTGCCCCCTGTGCCATGTAATCCCATCAACAGCCAACATTCAGACACTATAAAATCAAGCTCCCAGAAGTGCACCTCGAGACATCTAGTAGAGGGAGAACCTGGTAAGCTACCAGGTTCTCGAAGAACCTGGTAAGCTACCGACAGTCTATTTCTATTGCCCACACAGGAGAGACTGGCAAGCTCCCCATGGCATATGCATATCCCAAATACATTAACATATATGTACAACCTCTCGGAGAGCCCAGCAAGCTACCGAGAGTATCCCGCCCACACGGCAGAGCCTGGCAAGCTACCCGGGGCGTATTCGATATGCCAAAAACAGTAATGATAGGTCTCATTCTCCTGACCCGGAAAGAGCCTCCAATTGTTGGGAAAGACGAGTAAGGAGAGACTGCTAAAATCTCAGGACTGAGTGTAATAGACACGTTACTGGTGCTGATCGAGAAAATTGACGAACAACAGGATGACAGTGATACAGTGATACAGTGATGGTTAGAGATTTAGGAAATAAGACTTAAAATCTAAAATTATAGTGCCTGCAAATTTCAATGTCTAATTATCTTTGAAAGTGAAAAGGAGCTAAAGGATGAAGCCATTTGAGAGAATATGAGGAGAGTCATGCCCAGAAACCACCACGTCCTGTCCTCTCGTGTAACCTGAGACTTCTGTGCCACTGGCACTCAAAATTAGGATGAGCTCCACAGTTTCTTTCTGAGGGTGAAGACACACCTGAAACAGGGTTTTTTTGTCCCAAGTCTAGCTGATGAAGAGGAGAGCCAAGTCTAAGGGAGGCCCTCTGGTGATGTAGAGACTTTACGAGCAGCAGTCACAAAGAACCCCAAATTCAGTCAATCAGAGCATGATATTCTGAGGCTTAATTGGAATGCTAACTGGACGGAGGACTGGGGATGTGCAGTATCTGCTATCATATATAGGTGCTACTAATTTGAAGTTGGATGCAATTTTCTCAGTAAAAAATAGCCTCAAATATGTCAGGGGCCAACGGACAGAGAGGTGATGAATGGGGTGTGGTCTGGCCCAGAGGAAATGGGGGAGAGAGAGGCAAAGTTTTACACGCTTCCATATTATTACATTTTAGAAATAAATAACAACAAATCTTAAAAGTAAAAATGGGGACTCTCTGGCTTCAGGTACCATTCACAGCCATGTGTCTTCACATGCATAGTTTGGGCTACACGGCAAGTGTCCAGCAAATATTGAAATGCTGGTTAGAATAGTACTTAGTTTAAAAAAACATCAAACTTCTTGATTCTCAGAGGTATATTTCTCTGCATTCAGGTCACACTTCAATAACTTTTAAATAGAATCCTCCAGTCAAGGAAAAAAAAAATTTCCCATGTGGGGTGTTGGAATTGGATATACAAAAATAAATTGGTCTTTAAGGCAGTCACAGGGAAAGTAAGTGAGGACTCTTTCTCACGTAGAGTTGTATTAGATTTACCTTCTTACCTGAGTCTATGGAAACAAGGAGTTTTTCCACTCCTGGGAATAAAGGTACAAACCACGGTCACCAAGAACATTGAAATCAGTCATGTTGGTGCTAGAATAGAAGTTTGGATGAATGAGAAATAAAGTGCCATCATACAAAAATGCAGAAGAAAATTTTTACTACCCAAGAAGAAAACCAAAAAACACTAAGAAATAATCAATATTAAAACCCTGTTTTTTTTGTTGATGGAACATAGACAATTTATGCAGTCACAAAGGTTGAGAGCACACAGTAATTTCTTGGACTCATGATATTCTGAGACTCAAGGAAAATATGGGATTCTGTAGGCAGTATCACTCAGATATAGAAATGTGTTTAAAATAAAGCACTGTAAGGTACAATGAGAAGTCAGAAAACAGAGAGCAATGCCTTTCAGCTAATGGCACAGTGTCTCCAGAACAAGACTATGATTATTCAAAGAGATATAAAAAACATAGAATAGGGGCCGGAGCGATAGCACAGCGGGTAGGGCATTTGCCTTGCACGGCCTACCCGGGTTCAATCCCTGGCATCCCATATTGTCCCCCGGGCACTGCCAGGAGCAATTCCTGAGTGCAAAGCCAGGAGTAACCTCTGAGCATCGCTGGATGTGACCCCCCAAAAAATCAAAATAAATAAATAAATAAATAAATAACATAGAACAAGGAGAAAACAAGATGTTCCTTAAGAGAATGGGTGGCACAAAAATGAGTTAAGTATAAAATCTACTACCATAGTCATGGAAAACCATGAGAAATGAATAATCTAATAGCACAGAATTGAAGAGAAAACTGATGAGCTGGGAAAATATTTAGAGAAAAATAATATCTAGCAAGAAAGCATAGTTATCTAGATGTGCTGTATGAAAATTAAATCAGAGAATAGGCAAGCTAACTGAAAAATATCTAACCATGGCTCTTGAGGAAAGAAAACACATAGATTGGAACAATCAGTATTTAAAAGAATAATGTAGGCATTAGAACTGATGGAAAGTAAAACTTCTAGCTATGCTAAAAACGTTAGAACAGGGAGTTTTCAGGTATGAATTCTATTGCTTAATCAACTGCCTTCATTAGAAAGAGGTAGTTGTATAGGTTAGTATAATCATCCATTGTTGAACTGGATTCCTTCATTGAAAGGTCACTATCCAATTTCTCTACAGCAAGGATTCAGCTAGCAGGTAGTTTAGACCAAAGGATCTGAAACAAAATGCTGATTGTAATCTTGAATTCACAAATGAGAAATAACAATCAAAAATATCAATATTTGTGAAGCATCATAATAGAAACTATACTATGCTATGTTCCCTAGACTTGACCATTCCCTTAGTGAGTGAGCTTTTCATTAGGCTCAAACTACACATTCCTATCATTCCTCCGAGATTTGAAACCAGAATTTCTTTATTCCATAAAACTTGTGATTTACATAGTTTTCACAATTGAATTGCAAACGAACAAAAAAGTCCTGGTAAATCTTTGACAAGATCAGAATTCAACCTAGAAAACAGAAACAAATAGGATATTTATTGATGTATCAATAATACTTTAAACAATAATTTCCGAAAAGTTTAGAATCTATTTACATATAAAGTCCCAAGAACTCTTTTGTTTGAAAGATCTCCTTCTGCAGTGTTTTGTGGGCTCCATTTACACCAAGAAAGAAAAAGCAAAAGTAGAATTTATTGTCACTACTCCTCAGTGTACTTGGTGGGGCTGAACCGATGTTTGCGTGGTTTCCCTGTATCTAATTTCTCTGCTCACTGCTCCCAGCAGGCGCTAAAAATCTTGCTTCCATTATGACCTTTAACAAGTATCAGCAAGTGCTTGTAATTAATTATTTATAGCAATGAAAGTCGGGATTCCCAAAGAAATAAAACATTTATTTGTGACCTGGGTGGCATGCAAACATTAACCTTTAACTATATCCAATCCATTCTGGTCCCTTTGTTGGCCAAGTGACAGAACTTATTATAGAAAGTTCAAGAATCCAAATTTAAATCTCGTGAATTACCAAGTTCTGTGTTATGGCACAATCTCCAAACATCATGCCACTTTCTGGGAATATTCTAGATCATTTCAGAATCTTTTTTTAAAATATTTTTATTGATCAATTAATTAGAAATTAAAGGACCATTATAATATGTTTCTTAATGTCCATATTAAGCAGGGAGCATCATTACAATAATACAATGTGTGACTTCAGGAAAGTGTTGAAAAGTTCGCTCAGAGGTAGTTTGAACAGATTCATCATGTCAGACATGGACTTACCTGGAAGTGTTTCTGCCTGATGAAATTTAGATGCAGTTCCTTCCACAGCAGTAGATGTTTCTATATGGAGATATGGTGAATGTCAATATAAGAAAAACTCTAAGGTAGGTTTTTACTGTGTGTAGAAGTTAGGAGGCAGGAACATTAAGACTTGTAAAATTAGATGGCAAGATATGAACATTATCTGCAGTGTGTGAATTTACTGAAATGAGAATTTTTACAAGGGGTGATAAATTATAGCAAACACATTCAGATTAAGGAACAAAGTCAAGAAAAATAAAAAAGAAAGATAAAGCAGATACTTGTATATAACAGGGGAAAAAAAGAAGGTCAGAAAAATTCAAATATTGAACAAAAAGGGGAGAACTCAGAGTACTAGATAAAAGATTACAAGCTCAATTATTTATGTCAAAGTGCCACAAGATGACTCATAAGTTTAAGGAGTTCAAAACACTGTTATATTTAGAACCATTGTTTCTGCACTGTACTGTTCCACAGAAATTTAATAACTTGTTATTAATCTTGCAAACATCTGCCTGGTGCTCTATTTAAGGTCTAGGGTTTAATATTCTTTTGAATTTATTTTTTTTATTTTTGGCTTTTGGTACTTGACAACGATGAATAAAATTAAATTACAGCTCTACCTGTAGGAAAGTTCACTCAATGTATGGAGTTATTAAATTGTTTCATAGTCTTCAAAATGCTGTATCTGCTTGTCTGATGCACAATCAAATTGAGTCTGCATTCACCATTTCACTGTGGAAAATGAAAGCTAGCAAAAGTAGAAATTTATGGGTTTGAGCTTTTCCCTCTTAAAGATGAAGATATGTGGTATGTATGTCTGAATGTACATAATTCATTGTTAATGTATCTAGTCACAAATTAAGGACTAGAACCATGAAATAAATATAGAAGAATAAAGATAGATGGATCAGTATCTTGTATACTAAATTGATTTAGATTATGTGCTCAGGACTTGACTTCTCTATAATAGCTGGGGGGTACTAGATACCTGCTTTAGAGCTTCTGGCCTATTTTTATCATCTATAAAGTGGGGACAATATTGTGGAGGACTATTATTTGCAAAATGTTTTGGGCAATACTTGGCATGTAAGAAAATGTGCTAAAATTTTATATTATCATGATGTACCCTACAAATAAAGTGTCAGCATATAACAATAATAATGTACAAGTAAATAATCTCATGTTCACATATGAAATTACCAGCTAAAATGAAAAACTTTAATTTCTCAAAATACATCCTTAGATTTACTGATCCATACACTTGTCTTTCAATGTGGTACGTTTACACTCAGTACACTGCATCATAGGTCCTATCTTTATTCCAAGATTTGTCTATTGCCGTGATCTCTCTGAAATTAGAACCTATAAGTGGTTTTCAAATTCTGTTCAAGAACTATCTCTCTTACATAGTCGTGTATTCTTGACATGCTAAAAATGGGAAATAGATGTTGTTTCCTCATGTATTGCAGTAACGTAAATTTGCGCTCTCCCGAACCCTGCTCCCCATCTTGCCTTAGACAGCGCGCAGCTCAGCACTCAGCACTCCAGGTGTGGAGCTCTACGTGTGATCCCTGCTGGAACACATCACGTGATTCCCGAGGGACATCGCCGGCTGTTCTACAGGATTCAGACAGAATGGCATGGACAGGATGCAGAGAAGCTGCAGCGGCAGATACAACATGGCCGCATGCCCCAGCCCATCTACCTCGAGGACATCAACCTCAACCTGAGGCTGCAGATGTCCCAGGCGCTGCCCAGAGATGCAGGCAGGTGCATATTTGTCAGTGTGCAGATAGTTACAACATGCCTGTTGACCAAAAGCTTACATTCGGTAGACTGGGAACACCTGTAAAGGTAACTAGAGGCCACCCCAAAAGCCTCCATCCCTCTCACGGAGACTGGCAAGCTACTGAGAGTATCCCGCCCGCATGGCAGAGTCTGGCCAGCTACTCGTGGTGTACTTGATATGCCAAAAACAGTGAAAACGACGGTTCTTATTCCCCTGACCCTGAAAGAACCCCCATAAGCCTTTGGGCTATACTAGCACGTGACAGGGAAGGATGGAGATGTTACTGGCGCCCGCTTGAGCAAATCGATAAACAAGGAGATGACAGTGATACAGTGAACTTAAATTCCAGGCTCAGAGTAGCATTCCATAAACAAATACACTGTAGTAAGGGTAAGCAACAATGCTAGTTCACCCTGTTTTTTTTCTTCCAGTGCACTGCTCCAAGGACTGAGTAGCCTCGTGATATCCTTGGTAACACCTGAGTCATCTGGGGTAGACGGGGCCTGCCAGGATCTTCATGACACCTGTGACCTCCAGTTTGGAGCATGGATTTAAAGCAGAGTTTGTTTTCCTTATCTTTGCCATTATAAAACCTCCCCGGACCTACTGCTCATCAATCACGCTTCTTCCTGCGAGTGCCTTCCTGGGGCTCTGAAGCAAAGATTATCGAAGGCTTGTGGTCTTATCCCACATTAAAAAAAAAAAAAATCATACACATACACTTGTAAGCCTGTGGAGGTTTTTGTGTATATAACATATGTAGCACTGTCTGTAGCACTGTTGTCCCGTTGCTCATTGATTTACTCAAGCGGGCACCAGTAACGTCTCCATTGTGAAACTTGTTGTTACTGTTTTTGGCATATCTAATTCACCACGGGGAGCTTACCAGGCTCTGCCGTGCAGGTGGGACACTCTTGGTAGCTTGCCAAGCTCTCCAAGAGGGACGGGGGAATCGAACCCGGGTCAGCCCGAGCAAGACAAACACCCTATCCGCTATGCTATTGCTTCAGTCCATAACACATGTATAGTACTTTAAGTATGCAAAATATTAAATCAATGTTTCAATTCTGCCAAACACACAGACACACACATACACACGGAGACACACTTACACACACACACACACACACACACACACGCACTCACACACACATAACCAGTCTTGGAAAAGTTTCCAGAAACAAAATTGAATTCTCTTTCTGTCTGGACTTCTTTGACATTATTTTCTGTTTCTATACCATCCCATCCTACAACAGCCTCTTCTTTCTTATCTCCTAGCCTACAGATTGTTGGTTCTGGATATTTAAGTAGAATTCCCTGCCCACCGGCAGCACACACTTGCATTTCTGTAGAAGGCTAAAAGTGACTCTTCCTCCTCTGAGATGCCCGTCAAGCTTCCTCACTGCCCATGAAGCTTCAGGAACCCCCCCCACCAGCATGCACCCTCAAACCACCCCCGCCACACCTCGGCCTGGAGAGCAAATCTCTGCAACCATTTACACACGGCACTAAAACTCTCCAACAGCCAGGAAGGGGTTTGGAAAGTCTCTAAATGATGTTGTAGAACAGCCTTTCATGCACGACGGCCGACTTCAGGACTTCTTTGTTTGCCTAGCGCTCATTCGAACATCTTTATTTTATCTCCGACTTTGCACTTAGAGCTTCAGCGGGAACGCGCTGAGCTGGAAATGAATTCTCTTCCTAAATTTTACTATGTAGGAAATTACCTTCCCTTTTTTCAGCTTAAAAAGGTGCTTCAATTGTCCTCTGCACAAAAGTCCGGGGAATTGAACATGCCTCGCTCTGTCCCATCTCCCTGTCTCCAGCCAGGCTGCTACATCAAACAAAAGTCCTGCTCATTACGATGAATGCGGCCAGCCGGCTGTCCCTGGCTGAACACTTGCCAATGGTGGGTAAATAGCTGAAGCATAATTTTTTTTTCCTCTTTCAGAAAATATATTCTCCCCAGGAGAGAAATGGGACAGAAAAATTTCTGGGTTGCTGTCGCTACTCTGCCCCTACTTTGTCCCAGGTTATGCTCCCCTTGACTCCCTCTCTGCCCGGGGGAAGGTCCAGAGGCCGGCTGGCAGCATCCCTAACCTAGGAACGCGTGTGCTGGGGCTCAGTGTCCACTGTCACAAAGGCAGGAGCACCCGGGTCTCTCTCATGCATTGTCCAGCAAGGAGAGGAACCGAGAACTGCTGGATGTGTTCAAAATTGCCAATATTTCAGAAGTTAGAGCTCAGGCCTTTTCTAAATTCCATCCAGTCTCAGCGCACTTAAAAAACAAACCCACATGTGGGAAATCGTGTATGAGAACTGCAGTTGCCCTTCTCATGATCTATTATTTGCAGCTAAACAGATATTGCCACCTCGGTTTCATCTGAATATAACATTATAAATAAGACCGAAGCCAAGAGGACTCTGACAGCTGAGAGAGACCAGTGCCAACCAGGGGCCTGGTTTGCTAGTGAGGTTAACGTTTCCACACTTGCCAGTTTAATTCTTTTGAAGGTTTTTCTTGAAAGTACAGCTGAGAGAGAAACGTGTATCTATCCAAAACACAAATGCAAAAGAAGCCTTGTTTTATGCGGCTAAATTTTTAGCACATGCTATGTTCAAACGAGTCCGGATTTCTGATTTCGAAGCTTATGATAATGCACACTTTGAAAGAACCCTACATTGCCTATGTTCATTCAGGACCTACAGCAGCCTCGACTGAAGAAAACCCCACTGTCGCGTCCGGGGTTCCAACAGAGCTCTGTATTCCCAGCGAGAGCAGAAACAGCTAAATTCAATTTTACCTTAATAAATTCCAAACACTTTTAAACGATCTTTTTGCTTATTATTTCCTAATAATTACTCTTAGTTGAGGAGCTAGCTACGTTTATAATCAGTGGTATAAATCCGAGTGCAAATGATATCTCTTTGTCATCAGCCAAAGTAAATAGAACCCTTGGCATCAGCCAGGTAAGTAGTGCCCTGTTATCTGAGCAAAGCAAAGAGGCAGTGACCTACTTTCCTTTCACATTTTGCCTACCAGCAGTATTAAATCAAATGGAACACATTAAAACCATCACGAAAGGCAGACAATAGTTTCTCTCTGATTGCCTGCCTCAGCCTGGTAGCTGTGTGAAAGTTACAAAAGTCATTTGTATCAACTCATTACCATGTCACCTCATTTCATGCCCCTGCTGGATAAGTGGCAATAAGCTCTGTGTTAGCGTATTCCATATTGTCACCATTAGAACAAATCCTAATAGCACCCAGCTGTCGAAGATTACCCTAGACAGTTATTGAGATTTAGGAGGGGCAGCCTGCTACTGATTTAGGACAGATTCTTTGGAATGTTCTATCATTTATTCCAGAACGGAGAAATAAAGCTAATTTTATGAAGAGCGCTCATGAATGATTTTCCTCATGGAGGGGACAGTAATGCTCCCCGTAGAGCGTTCTTCTTGCACTTTAATTCAAGGTAATGATGTGGTGGCATCTTATGCAGGCACTTAAGATGCAACTTAATGCCACAACCATGGCCTGAACTCCTGTGTGAATTCTTGGGACATTAAATTAACTGAAAAACTGAGCAGAGCAATAAATAGCTTTGATGCATCAAAAGTTTGCTTTCTTCTTTCACTCTGGCAATGAGCAATGGATTCGCCCTCTGAAATGGTAGGGGCTGCTGTTTACTCTCGGAATGCACCACTGGGCCTGAGGTCCATGAAGGAGACGGAAACCACCACGGAGGTAGTTTTGCACTGGGACCTCGTGGCGTATCTAAGAACTGTTCTGGTAAAGAAATCATTCAACATGCTGCCATTGCCCTGCACAGATATTTGACGGCAGCCAGAGTGATACTTCTCAAATGCGGTTTTACCACAGTGCTCCCATTTTATTGAGGTTGTGGTGAAAGATATTGTGACTTATCCTACTTTCTACACAGTGGTGGCATGTAGTGCATGTATTAAGTGATGCATGTATTAAGTCACAGAGAGAAAATGACAGAGAACAAACTGCACAGACAATGAAACATGTCTGATAACTGGCTGTCTGTAAAAAACTAAAGAACTCCGAGGGGCGCGTGCACTTGAGGGGTCTCTGTGTGGCTCTGTCTCACCGCCCACGTTTGGTGCCCCGGAACCCCTGTGTGTGCTGTCGGTCAAGGGCAGGCGACGGAAGGAAGAAGGCCAAACTGGTTGCTCGATCAGTTTATTTCATTCTCTCTCCCTGCTTCTCTCCCGGCTCTGGGTCTCTCTCTGGATCTGTGGATCTGGCCCCCGTGGATCTGGCCCCGTGGATCTGGCCCCCCTTTGCCCCACAGTCTTAGTTTATATAGCAAATTACATAGGGCGGTGGCACAAAGGTGGGTTTAACATCAACAAATAAACAAAGAAGGCTAAGACCATTTCTTAACAAAATCTCATCTAAGGAAATCTCATCTAAGGAGATCCACTCAAGGGAGTGATTCCAAACAAGGGTGTGTCGGGGTATGAGCTAGTAATCTGCTTAAATAGTTACAGTAAATCTACTTCTAATATTTCTAATATTTCTAGCAATGTCATTCTGTATGAGCACAGTAAGAAATATAGTTTGGCTCTTCCTGAGGACATCTCACTATACAGTCCTCAGGCCAGGTTAGTCTTCCTAACCCCAGCAGGGTCCTACTTTCATCGTTACCTTTGGATCATGACAGCATTGTCCATGATCATGCCCTCAACATATAGTTGAGTATTGTGGCGCTTTGGCCTGGCCTATCTTGATGCCAGGGTAGCACATAACTCAACACTTGCCCTGGATCCATCCTGTTCCTCGTCGGGACCCTGCTTTTGGGGTGCTAGAAACTGAGGACAACTGAGTTAAGAAAGCAGATGCGCAGGAGTAAATATTATTGGAGTCAATCAACTCCCAAGTTACAAGCACAATATTATCTTCTTGTGTCCATAGAGAAAGGATATTGCTTTAAGGTAAACTATGTTCCCTAAGGCAAGGCTAAAAGGACAAACCCCATGTTATCCTACAGCTGTCTGCTAAGCACTTGTCATTTCATACCTGTAAGAACACTGTGGTGCCGTCAATAGTGAGGTGAGCGACAGAGTAGGGTGACATTCTGGTAGGGAGGCGGGAAGGGACCTGTGGAGACCTTGAAGCTTCACATCCCAGGTGTGTGGTTAGTGTTAGTGTAAGAAGGTTGTGTGTGCGTGTATGTGCGTGTATGTGTGTGTATGTGTGTGTGAGAGAGAGAGAGAATTTAGACTTCTGTATTTAGATTTAGACAGGTATGTGTATGTGTGTTGTGAGTATGCATACTTGTGTTTTAATAAATAGGAAGAGACAGAGACACAAAGTGGACTAGGCTTTTGTTTAATCTTCACATATGCAAATTTATTACCTATGAGAGACCTATTCTGGCCTTTTGGAAATCTGTTCTCATGAATACCTTGTACTAGTAATGGGTTTCAATTCATGATTCATTTCTACATCAGCAACTCTGAGGTGAAAGTAAAATTTACCTCAGTGTTTTTGATTTGATTGCATTATATAATTCAACAATGCAAATAAATTTACCTAAGAATATAGGCTAAACAATAGCATAGCAGGTAGGGCATTTGCCTTGCATGCAGCCGACCTGAGTTTGATTTCTCCGTCCCTCACAGAGAGTTCTGGCAAGCTACCGAAAAAAATCTCGACTGCACAGCAGAGCCTGGCAAGCAACCCATGGTGTATTCAATATGCCAAAAACAGTAACAACAAGTCTCACAACGGAGATGTTACTGATGCTCACTTGAGCAAATCGATGAGCAACGGGATGACAGTGATACAGTGATACAGAGAAGAATACTGTTTAAAATGTTTATAGAATTATATTTTGAATAAAAAAGTCTATCTTTAATTCCAGACAATGTCTATTCAAGTTTTATTTCCATGTGTGCCTATATATTTGCAGAACAACCTGTATTTAATGACAATTGGAAAATATTCCCAGTCTGACTCACGGTGTTGACTTTTTATTGGATTCTCCAATGGCATTAGGCAATTTCATTATCATAATAATTCACATCTTTTTATAGAAACATTTGTAAATAAGTGAAGACTAAATATTAAGTTAAAGTAGAAATATTTGGAAGAATACATATTTGTCTTCAGAGAAATTGGAGATTTATGACACTGACAATGTCTTCTGGCAAAATGGATTGTTTTATTGTGAGTGTAGATAATGGAGTGGCAGGAAATAAGAAGTTCACTGAAGCCCTCCTTCCCATCATGAATTTATAAGTGCTTGTCTCCTGATAATTAAAGGCTGGAAGCCAATCATCGTATGAGATGAAACTAAAGTCTGGAAAAAAATTCTTCAAAATGACCTTGATGTCAGAAAAGAATTAAGTTTTGTGGCAAAGACAAAGATTCAATGTCCCAAGTCCCTATTTATAAATTCACAATTAAATTTTGATTTCATCTCCAAATTTATGTATAAAGAAAGAATTTACAATCCAAAGATGTTTATCTTCCAATCAACTTAGTATTATATATATACATATGTACAGCCTTAAAATTAATAAGATGTCTCTTATTAAGTCATTTGTGTCTCTCTCTGAGTAGCTTGATTGCTTGAGTCCAGAAAGAAAGTTTCAAAATTTTAATAGGTTGATTAATCTGATTCAAAGCCTTGAGTTTTTATTACTACAGTGAATTCCACAGTTGAATTCCAAAGTGTTGTAGTTCCCAAATAAACAGAACTTTGGACTCTGTACTTAGTATTTGGATTTTCCAAACTGTGACTATATCAGTGTAACTGTGGACCTAATTCTATCTAAAATATAGCAACATACACTACAATATCCACAAAAAATTTATTTTATTTTATTTACTTTATCAATTCAACCAAAACATTTTATGATGTCACTTAGTACTAGGCAATAACAATTTTTCTAATGGGTAAGTATGCCAAACATACTTAATATAAAGTTTATGCACGTATGAATAAAGTTTATGTATCATGACATTTATTTTGAGACCAACAGAATAAAGTTTGTTATTAGAAAACAGGACAGTAAGAAAAAGGAAGGGTAGAGACTATTTAATAAAAAGTCTTTTAATTTTTTTTAAAAGACTACACATGCAAAACGTGTTATAAGCTTGACTGATATTGCAAAAATAAACAAAATTTTTTTCTCCCCATTGCTCCTCTTTATATTGAATAGTAAATATATAATTTATTTTATAGAGACTTTTCAATGTCTACTTTCAATACTCCAGAAATAAGAGCAGGAAGCCCATCATGATAAATAACACATTTATTCTATGCTGTTGACTTTTATATGGAAAAAATTAATTATTTAGCAGTGAATGCTCAATAGCTCTCTTGTCAACTGTGATTTCTATTAAACATGTGTAACTTACCTACCATTTTTAAGGACACACATTAATAAGAATTCTGGGTTTTTCTGTCCTTATAACTGTTTGCAGCTTACATATGAATTGTAAGTTTGGAGCTTACATCAGAATTGAGGCCGAACCATAATCCCACTGTGTCCTACCTTGATGCAAAGTGAAATGTATATTAATCATGGTCTGATGAGTATGTCGGGACAAGCGTGTCAGTTCTGATGTAATTTAGAGTTAGGCAGGTCTAGCATAGCTTTGTTGTCAAGATAATTTTTTTCTCTTCGTAACGATATTTGTATCCAAAAGAACAGATTTTCTGTAGGCCTCACTATATACATGGCATTAACAAAAGATTTCCGTGCATGCATTCTGTCATAAATATTACAAACAAATATAATGAGACTCTAAATAGTTGCCAAGCTTAGGAAAGGGCAATCTTAAAAACCATATTTTGCAATTGGTGTCCCTAACAACTTGCAGAAACAGAAGACAAACTGTCAACAACAAGTTGCTTTGTTATCAAAAGTCTGAAAGTTATTGCAAATCCAGAAATGAACACTGTGTCAGGATAGACGTGAGGAAAGCAAGAGGAAGGTTGTGATTAGGCAAGATATTATAGTTTTCAGTGAAAATGATAGCACAGTGGGTAGGACATTTGCCTTGCATGTGGCCAACCTGGGTTCGATTCCTCCAGCCCTCTCGGAGAGTATCCTGCCCGCAACACAGAGCCTGGCAAGCTCCTCGGGTTGTATTTGATGGTACACTGAATAGGGTACATTGAAGACAAGAAGCCAAAAACAGTAACAGCAAGTCTCACAATTGATGAACAATGGCACAATAGTGCTACAACAGTGCCACAGTGCATATATAAAAAGAGGTTGTTAATAACGCACACTTACAAAAGAGGAAGGGGAAGGGTAAGACGACATGAGGAAGTGGAAAGATATCCCCTGCTCATGGATTGGGAGAATTAACATTGTCAAAATGGCAATACTGGCCAAAGCATTCAATTCAAATTCAATGTGATCCCTCTAAGGATACCCATGACTTTCTTCAAAAAAATGGAGCAAACACTCCTGAAATTTATGTGAAATAATAAGCCCCCACAAATACCTAAAGCAATTCTCAGGAAAAAGTAAACGGGAGAAATCAACCTCCCCAACCTCAAACTCTACAACAAAGTGGTAATAATTAAAACAGCATGGTACTGGAACAAAGGCAGAGCTGCAGACCAATGGAATAGCGTTGAATACTTTGACATCCCCCCCTAAAATATATGATCATCTAATCTTTGATAAGGGAGCAAAAAATGTGAAGTGGAGCAAGGAAAGCCTCTTTAACAAATTGTGCTGACAAAACTGGACAGCTACATGCAAAAAAATGGGCTCAGATCTCTACCTAACACCATGTACAAAATTCAGATCAAAATGGATTAAAAACTTCAACATTAGACCAGAATCCGTAAGGTACATTGAAGACAAGGTCAGCAAACCCTCCACAACGTTGAAGCTAATGTTATCTTCAAGCAAGTGAAAACAGAGATAAACAAATGGGACTATCTTAAACTAAGAAGCTTGCACCTCAAAAGAAACAGTGAGCAAAATACAGTCCACAGAATGGGAAAAGATATTCACCAATACCCACCTGATACGGGGTTGATAGCAAAGATATACCAGGCCCTGGTTGAAGTCTACAAGAAGAAAACATCCAACCCCATCAAAAAATTGGGTGATGAAATGAACAGAAACTTCCTCAATGAAGAAATTTGAATGGCTAAAATGCACATGAGAAAATGCTGTATGCACATCACTAATCCCCAGGGAGATGCAGATAAAAACAAAAATGAGATATCATCTCACACCACAGAACTGGCCCACATCCAAAAGAACAAAAGCAACCAGTGTTGGTACAGATGTGGGCAGAAACGGACTCTCCTTCACTGCTGGTCGGATTGCTGTCTGGTTCAGCCCCTTTGGAAAACAGTACGGACAATTCTCTGGACATCCAGAGACAAAACCAAGCTCCCAGAAGCGTGGCCACAAAGCGGGCACACGGCACCTTATAGCCTACCTCTCCCTCTAGGAGAACCTGGCAAACGACCGAGAGTTTCCTGCCCACATGAGAGAGCCTCGCAAACTCCCCATGGTATATTCATATGCCAAAACCAGTAACAATGCTGGGTCTCATTACCCTGACCCTGAAAGAGCCTCCAATACAGCATCTTGGGAAGGATGACTAAAGAGAGGTTTCTAAAATCTCATGGGTAGGACAAATAGAGACATTACTGAGACTGCTCGAGAAATTTGATGATCAATAGGATGATGATGATGAAGGACAATTCTCAAAAAATTAGAAGTTGAGCTCCCATTTGACCCAGCAATACCACTCCTGGGAATATAGCCCCAAGAGGCAAAAAAGTATAGTAAAATATGACATATGCACTTATATGTTCATTGCTGCACTGTTCACACTAGCCAAAATCTGGAAAACAACCCGAATGCCCAAGAACATATGACTGGTTAAAGAAACTTTGGTACATCTACACTATGGAATACTATGCACCTGTTAGAAAACATGAAGTTATGAAATTTGCATATAAGTGGATCAACATGGTAAGTATCATGTAAAGTGAAATGAATCAGAGAGGGACAGGGCATAAAAAGATTGCACTCATCTGTGAATATAAAGTAACATAACAGGAGACTGACACCCAAGAGTAGTAGAGACAAAGACACCAGGAGGTCTGCTCCATGGCTTTGAAACCGGCCTCACACGCTGGAGGAAAAGTCAGCTCAGGTAGAGAATGGAATACCAAGTAAAGGATGTTGGGAGGACTCATTCAGGTTGAAAGGTGTGTGCCAAAAGTAGACTATAGACCGGACAGGATGGCCGCTAAATACCTCTATTGCAAACCACAACACCCAAAAGGAGAGAGGGAGCAAAAAAGAATGCCCTGCCACAGAGGCAGGGTGGGGTAGATGGGTTGGGGTGGGGTTGGTGGGAGGCATGCTGGGACCCTTGCTGGTAGAAAATAGGCACTGGTGGTGGGATGGGTACTCAATCATTGTATGACTGAAACACAAGCATGAGAGTTTGTAAACCTGTAACTCTGTACCTCACAGTGATTCACTAATTAAATAAAAAAAAAATAGCTTCTCTGCAATCCATAAGGTCCTCACTGAACGTAAAACCATCTCCATTCCAAATTCACTGGAATAGGTGTATTGAGACCACAGATTCTTAATGGACATTGATTTGCCAGACATAGTAGCACAGTGGGTAGGACGTTTGCCTTGCACGCGGCCGACCTTGCTTCGATCCTTCAGCTCCTCTCGGAGAACCTGGCAGGCTACCAAGAGTATCTTGCCCACACGGCAGAACCTGGCAAGCTCCCCATGGCATATTCAATATGCCAAAAACAGGAACGACAAGTCTCACAATGGAGCCCGCTTGAGCAAATCGATGAACAATGAGATGACAGTGATACAGTGATGCAGTGCACACTTACAGCATGATGCTACTCTGGGAGTTTGGAGAAAAACCTAATAATAGTTTGGGTGAGTCCATTCCCTCCCAATTAAACAAAATTGGCATAAACGTGTATCAGTTCTATAAGAAATATGAATTACAAATAATGTTCTTTGAGTAAAGAGCTGAACACTGGGGATGAGGTTCAGCAGAAGAGTGAGTCACACAAGGGTTTGATTCTTGGGCCTCCCCACAATCAATCAATCAATCAATCAATCAATCAATCAATCTATCTATCCATATATCTATATGTGTGTATGTATATACATGCATCAAGAATAAGAGACAACTGCTATTAGTGTTAATTATGGTTTTGGTTTCTTTTTTACTTTGTTCTGGAGATACACCTAGCGATGCCTAGGGCTTCCTCTAGGTCTGTACTTAGGAGTCACACCTTGAAGGCTCATGGGACCCTATGGGATGCTGGGGAACAAATCTCAGTAGGTCATGTCCAAGGCACAGAGCTGCCGACTGTAGCATCACTCCAGACCTGTCCGTGGTAAGTTTCAGTACTAGTACCAATTTAACTTTTGTGAAGATGTGAATTTGCCATTCACCATCTTGAGAAGACTAGAGTGCTGGAGAATAAAAAAGAGCAATAGTCAAACTAAGTACTTGAACCATCAAGAATTTTCTCACAATCTAATAGAAAAGACCTATCAAGTTTCACATAGCCTCCTAAACACAACTATTTACTAGATAGGTGAAATAAGACTTTATACATGAGATACACTGAGTGAATTCCATAGCTTTTCTCTCCCTGCCTCCCAATATATTCTGGATTTCAAAATTGATTTGATATAACTGAAGCAGAAAATCATTAGTAAAGTATATAAGTAAATCTGGCAAACAATTTTCCATTCAGACAGGCACAAATGGAAAACTTATCCACAAGTAATCAGTTTCTTGATTCCTGAGCCTAGAAAGACCATAGCTAACAGGAAAAATAATTAGAGACGCTAAAATTCTCTAAGGCATTGCAAAATGAAATCTCAGTTAATTTGGAATTATTTTTAATTTTCAATTATCTACAAGACTCTTATTCCCTTTAAGTATGTAAATGCATGAAGGAAAGTGAGTGCCTTCTAAGTAAATGCATATGTCTCCACATACATATCAATACCTATGTATTTGTATACGTGTTTGTGTTATATACACACATATATAACACTAAAAGAAACTTGATTTGATTAGTTGACTCTGGATGTTTGCTGACATAAACATATTCATATTATTCTTGCTCACTACGTACTGACTCTATATATTAAATATACTTGAGAGTTGGGGAGATACTACAACGGTCAAGGTGCTTGTCTAACATTTGTGAATCCTGGTCTTCTGAGCACTCCTAGCAATGACCCTGAACACAAATCCAAGTGTGGCCCCAAAACACAAGAGAGTGACAACAAAGAAAATAACATAAAAAGAAATTTGCAATCATGTTAGCAAAGGGATATTCCTTTATATAAAGGTTTACTTTTTATCTTGCTCTTGCTTTATCATTTGCTATCTATAAAACAAGAAAGTGGTCTTTGTAACACATAAGAGGTGTTTTGATTCACCTAATCTGTCGAACACATGTGCAAGAGAACTGGCCCCAAGAACAGAAAGCATGGTGGCTTCCAGGAAGGGGAGGAAAGACTTGGTTTAAGTGATGCACCTTTCAATCCACACAGCAGTAAGCCTTAAGGTCAGTACCTCTAAGATTCTAGCAGCATTAAACAGATTCTAGCATCTGCACTTCTGTATCTTCACTCACATCACTTAGTATATAGAACACATGCTATAGGTCAGTGTTAGTCATCCAGAACGTAAGTGAGTAACCGTTACAGTCGATTTTAATAGAAAACTTCACTGATTGGTCAAAATTAGCTACGACAAAATTTCGACTTGAGTGACTTAACACTAGGGAATGGTGGTTTGTCATAGTCCCTGAATTATAATCCCACAAAATTTCAACTCAGTACTTAATTATATGAGACAAGTGTAAAGTGCTGTTTGGGAGTCCAGAGAGATCGTACAGGGGTTAAGGTGCCTCCCTTGAATGCAGCCCATCCGAGTTGGATTCTTGAGACCGCGGATGGTCCCCCAAAGCCCTGCCAGGAGTGATCACTGAGCAAAGAGCCAGGAGCAAGTCCTGAGCACTGCCAGATGTGACTTCCTCCCGTCTAAGAGTGATAACAGAAATGTAAACACACAAATACTTCTGACACTACATATAATCAAAAGTCAACTGTAAATATGAACAGAAATGGAAGATTTTGTTCTATTATCACATACGATTCATGTTCGAAACTACAGCCTGCTCCCAACCTGGAAGCCTGGACAATCTCTCTAGCCCGCAGGGAGCCGGAACCTCTATAGTCTTCAGGGAGTTTGATACGGCTACAACACTGGGGTACTTCTAACTTGTTTGATTTCATGTGAATCTGAATGCTTTGGGGAAGTACAAATATTTTACCACAGACCCTACCACTCTCAGTTGTTAATGCTAAGCTTTACTTATTTGCCTGACCCTGCAGGTATTAAATATTATAAACTTCGAATTATAAACTGTATTTAGTCTCATGCAAATCTGAAATCACTATGCTTGTACAATGACTGGATGACTAAAATAACCACAGTTCTGAGGACACACTAGTTTCTTTTTCACTCATACAAAACAATAGAGAAAGTAAACAGAACAGTTCCCTAAAGGCAAATCTGGGTTTCTCCCTCTATTTTCAGAGATTCTCTGGGATTGAATTCACTTCACAAATCAAATACTCAATGTTACCCCTTTTCAGGGATACTGTACAAGACCCAGAGAGACAAGATGACTGACTTGGTCCAAGAACATACAGACTACTGGTACACATTTACTTGATTTTAGATACTACTCTGCCCCTCCTAATTTTTCTTTTTGGTGGGTGACATTCTAGCCATTGGGAAGAATTGCCTGTATTTCCTATCTGTTTGTTTAAGTTTGGTTATTGTAGTTTGAGTTTTAAACTAATGCTGTTGGCTTTGTGTTTTACATGTATGTCTGTACCCCATCCCTACCCCAGCCAGTGACCCAGCCCCTCACTCCTGCCCCCTCACCGCCTGTCTGCCTCCTTTTATTTTTTTCTTGCCTTTTTATTCTTCTTACTCTCTGCCCCTTACCCCCTTGATATTTTCCCTTTCCTGTCCTCATACTTATCACATAGGGCACAGAACAATCTAGACAGACCCCGCTGATACTTTACATTTCCTGATCCAAGTATTCTGTACTCCACAGAGGAGTGAGATCATTGGGTGTGTGTCCTTTTTCTGACTTACTTCACTTAACATGATACCCACCAGTTCTATCCAGGTTGCAGTGAATTGCATGGCCTCGTTCTTTCTCACAGCTGCATAATATTCCATTGTATATATATCACTACACCATCGTGCTACATAAGTCACTGGATACCTGTAGCTTAGCTGTTGTGTTGAGTGCTGCAGTGAATACTGGTCATTTTGAATGACTGTTTTTCTGTCTTGTGGGTAGGGAACCATGAATGGAAGTTGGTGGTTCTTGTGGTAGTTCTATTCTTGCTTTTCTGGGAAATGTCCACACTATATCTGTAGGGATACAGTATAAAATGAGGCCCCCGTAGCCATGCCACCAGACTCCACGCCAGGCTGTTTTCCCTTGGGGTGCCCTAGAGGGGGATGGGTGAAAACCCTCCCCAGCCCAGGGGACCCAGCCCCAGCAGCCGACCTCCATTACCCAACCATCACCACGCTCCAGGCCGCTTTCCAGACTGTCGGCCACAAACATTATAAGACACTTCTTACACATTTCCCATAATTACCATACCATATTTGATGGAGTTCAGACAATAGGCAACAAATCATAGAGAGTAATATATATATATATTATATAATATATATATATATATTATATATATACCTACCTCTTGGAGAGCTTGGTAAGCTACCAAGAATATCAAAAGTATCCTGCCTGCATGGGCAGAGTTTGGCAAGCTACCTGTGGCGTTTCCGATATGCCAAAAACAGTAATGATAGGTCTCATTCTCCTGACACTGAAGAGGCACCAATCTCTGGGAAATATGAGAAAGGAGATGCTGCTAAAATCTCAGGGCAGGGAGGAATAGAGATGTTACTGCCACCCATTTGAGTAAATCAATGAACAATGGGATGACAGTGATAGAGTGAAACAGTGATTTAATTATATACATTCTACAGTGGATATAAAAGGGAATTATGATCATGCCAAGCAGTTATGAGTTTGGAGGAAAATTATTGCTTCTATATTTCTTCGCACATATTCTAAAAAATATCAACAGAAAATAATCCAAACCCATATAATGTATACTACTCATGCAACAATAAAACAAATGACAGCATATTGAAAGAAGATGGCAGTTTGTGGAAAACAGTTATATGCCGGAGTAACTACTGTGAACGCTCGGTTCAGGCGCTGCGGCCTCACACCCCAGTGCTCTCTCCAGATACTCAGGGTCCTTCCACGCCCCTTGGAGAGAGAGGCTGCGCTTTCCGACCACCTACCAGCTGCTCAGCATGGGTCTCGCTTTTTCCCAGACTGAAGTCTAAATGCCATTCCTCTCTGACTGAATACACAAATGCTCTTTTTCCCGTAGGATTCTAGATATGCTTGATAACAAAGCCATGGTGATTTCCATTCACCTTATGATAAACAAATTTTGAAGTCAAGACCAACTCAGCAGCTATCGCTGAAGATTTGACGTAGCCCACTGACAGTCCTCTGAAGGAGTCATTCCCACTCCAATGACGAAACCCTGAAAGACAAATGCCATCGGTCATCCACCTGGGCTGTTAGACACCAGCAGCATTCCACAGAGCACTGGGTGACCCTCCGGCTCTTTGGCAGCCTGGAATATTTTGTGTTCTCAGGATCTTCTCAAGTTCATTTGAGGTCAGTCTTCTGCGACTAACACCAACACGGTATTCCCAAGGATGGATAACTTTCAAGCTTCCCTCTGCAGAAAATTTCAAGACTTTCTTCCCAACATTTACAATCATGTGAATCTGTTGTAGGAAACTAGAGGACAGAAATGAGAGCCTTCATCGGAGATGATTCGCAAAGGTGTATGCCCCACTTGATTGAACTTGGACCATAGATGACACTTAAATATTACAAGAAACGTTATCATTTTGATACCCAAGTCCTTCATTTTTGATGAGAATGGCATAGAGTTTTTGAGAATGGCAGGCACCCTCAGTGGTGTCTCCCAATTCAAGTCTCTGGGAGAGTTGAAAACTTGGCAATGAGCAGACAGAAATTACGGTGGCGATTCAAAATGCGAAGTCTGCAGATGAAATCATACATTTGCACACGTGGAGATATTTCTGTATTACACCTAGGTGTATAGTGGGCAGAAACTGGTCTGTGCCTCTTAGAAACTATTGCTTCTATATATAACATCAGAGGTCCCTGGTTTCAAGCCTCTGTCCTGCTTCAATCACGTTCCATTTATTCCAACTTCCAGTCATTTATGATTCAAAGACACTACTCAGTGTCTTTCAGGCTCTATTTGGACACATGCCAGATAGTGATAATAACATTTAACTCGCAAGGATAGTAAAAGTCTTATATATATGTATATATATATGTTTTATATACATTATTATGCACATATATGTATATATACATATATATATATATATACACACATACACATCTGGGCTGGAGCAATAGCACAGTGGATAGGGCATTTGCCTTGCATGCGGCCAACCTGGGTTCAATTATTCCATCCCTCTCGGAGTACCTGGCAAGCTACTGAGAGTTCCTGCCCACACAGCAGAGCCTGACAGCTACCCATAGCGTGTATGATATGCCAAAAACAGTAACAACAAGTCTCACAGTGGAGACGTTAATGGTGCCTGCTCAAGCAAATTGATGAACAATGGGATGACTGTGCTACAGTGCTATATAAAAATCTTTCAAGTCATTCTCCATCATTCCTGGTACAGAGCAAGCTGCAGGGAAGAGATACAGAGATAGGAAACTCAGAAGGGGAAGAAGGGATTTTCCTACTCTCCAGAATTGCTCCACTAGTGGACTTTGATTACTGTACTATAATTCCCGTTTCAATCACAGACACTTGTCCCTTACACTTGATCCATGAATCAGTAGGATTTACAGATAAGACAGAAGAAAAGCTATATTTAGTGAATTTTAAAAAAGGGAAATATACCTAAAGAGTATCAATCTAGAGTTTAGATGGTTACAAATAACCAGATTTATAAAGACAGAATTTGAACCAAGTAAACATCATGGATTTTTCAAGACATTTACATTATTATGTCAGGCTTCATAATCTGCATGCATTTAAAATAGAGAACTGAATGTTCACATTTTGCCTAAGTAAAATTAACCTCAGCCCATGTTTCTATGACTTGGGGTTCTTTTGGTTTCTTCCTACTTTGAGTTTGCTTCTCAGGCATTTTTGCTCTGTTTGGGCGTCACACTCAGCGGTGCTGAGAGGCTGCCCTAGTCACTAAGGGGCCATGAGAGAGCTAGAGGACCTTGAGCGTCTGGGGTTCCGAGCTGGGGCTACTCCCTGCAGGCACAGACTCCGTCCTATGGACCCTTCTCCTCAGTTCTATACACTGTCTGAAAATATCACACACTTGCGTGACATGATCATTCCAGTATGCCACTGGGGTAACATGAGGCAGCTGGTTCTGCTATAGTTACTTAGTCAAAACCTATAATAGTGTTTGGTCCAGAGCTAAAAAGTATTATTATATTTGAGAAAAAAATGACGCATTTGTGGCCCCTGCCAGCATCCCTGAGCTGAGCCACACCTGCCTGTGCAGTACTCATGGGCCAGAAGCCCTTGCTGTGTATTTATCCTAGATGTGACTCTTGGCCTTGACCGGGGTGGGCTAACAGAGCCCCTCAGTCACATTCTTCCCAGTGATCTAGAATTCCTTCTCAAGTATTTCCTGTTTGGATCCAAGGCTTTATTATGTTGTTTATACAGAATGGAAATACACGCCTGTGCACGTCACGTCACAGTATTTCAGCATCATTTCTGGAAGGTTCTGTCCAAACCTGTGCAGTTTGGACTTCACCTGCAAGACAACCATGTAGCCTGCCACAGCACGTGGGTATCACATGGATATCAGAAGTGCACTCGCAGGAGGAGGAGAAAAGACACTGCGATTCTAGAGCATTTCTCAGCTGGGTCGGGAGCATTCAGAGCCCCGCATGGAGAGCTACGGAATCCCAAAGGGATCGAGGGGGTCTAAGTGAGGATCATGTAAATACGGGACCATGGGATGAGACTCGGGGGCTGATGGGTAGGATTGGGGGCCAGGTTCACAAGAAGGAAGTAAGACTGGAAAATACTGGAGGCACACTGATCCAGACACAAGGGCTGTACATAGTATCGAGTCTGTCTAGCGCCCCGTGAGCTAGTCCCAACCCCGGCGAATGAAATGAAGAGCAGGAGAAGAGCAGACTGGGCGAGGGACGCACAGAGGAGCCGTAAGAAGAGAGGCGTGGAGCTCCGGAATGCAGGTCTCTATCACACAGACAGACGGAGCTGCCCTGGCTTCCAGTGTCCAGAGGCACTTGGCCGAGAATATTCTTAGCAGAGCAAAGCAGGAAGGTCAGCTGTTCTCTCTGCTGACCAGCTCTACAGAAACGGGAAACTCTGCCAAGCAACATGTCTCAGCGGGACCAGGAGTGCAAGAAAGTTCCTTTGTTTGATATCAAACCCAATATCATTTTGAGTTGGCTCTTGAGTCAAAATATACAAATGCACGAGCCATCAAAAGCTAGATACACTACAAAGTAAATATGCAGCACAATAGTTATACTACGAAGGAAATATTTAGATATTTAAAAATCTGGGCCAGAGCAATAGCACAGAGGGTAGTGTGGGGTTGCTTTGCACATGACCCACCCAGATTCAGTCCCTGGCATCCCCTACGGTCCCTTGAGCACCAAGGGAGTAATTCCTGAGTGCAGAGTCAGGAGTAACCCCTGAGCATCGCCGGGTGTGACCCCAGCTCCAGAACAATCCAAACCTCTACGTGCCATTGTGTGCTCTATGAATGTTGGGTTATTTCACAATACTGCTCACGGAGGGTGTGTCACTGCTCTCTCCCTCCAACAGAAAGGAAACGGAAGGCCACAGTGTGAGGTTTGTTCACTAGGTGGATTTTCTACTGTGGAGAAAAGCCAGGCTTCAAACATAGACAGCTGGCCTCAGCATCATCAGTCCTGACTGTGATGGTCCATTCTCCATAGAAGAGAGACTTTGATTAACTATTGTATGACAATTCACTTAAAATCATTCCCGTTGGGATAGAAAGGTCACATAGCAGTGTGGCTTTCATGCAATCAGCCCCAGGTGAACCTCCAGCACCAAATGGCCCCCAAATAGTTCAAGATGCAATTCTGGAAACCCCAAGTACCACCAGGCTAACCCGGGTATTCCTGCTCCATTGGATCCACAAATGTAACATTCATCCCCTCCACCTCCCACGCTTTTTTTAAAGAAAATTCTCTTTTTCTCCCACTTAACTATACTTGGAAAATAAGTATGTCTCCATTTTTTCCTAAGCAGCTCATTAATTAAATGCATGCCTTGACAGTGAAAATAATACACAAAAATCAGCAACTATTTTTTTTCCTCTTGAGGAAAATAATGTTTTGCTCTCAATTGTGCTTAGCTGGCACATAGATGGGTGGAAGGAAGACATTGCAAATAAAGGAATTTCTCAGTTCTATATATGCTAGATTTCCTGAAGACATAAAACAAAATATTTGGTCTTCAAAGCCTTCAGGATGAGGCAGAATGCACTTATTTGAATTATGTATTTCTATGGAAAACCCTTTTCTGTAACAAATGTGGAATACAGCTGCAAAACCAATTAATACTCAGTCATATTTCTTTTAACTCCTCACTAAAGTATAGAGAAAAAAGAAAGAAATATTGTAAAAAGGTTTTCAATCTCAACCAAATTTGTGTGGCCTCTGTATACCTCAGAAGATTTTCTCCTAGCCCAGCCAATGATCTAATATTAATATCTGTCAGAGAGAAAGGCAATCTTGTCTGTTAATGATGCCCTTTCGAGCTCTAGAGTTCAATTCTTCCTTCACACATTAAGACAACATCAAAAAATTCTAATGACTAATGCAAGGTTGAATTTTAGCACTCCTTGTTAAGTCCAGGTTTCTGAAGCATGGATTTCATTCTCATTTTATAGCAGTTCCCATTCAGTCACAGTAAGGGGGAAAAAGTATCCCGGTTTTACTGGTCTAAATTAAAGTTATCTTATATTCACCTTGGGAACAAATACTCAATTACATAAAACCTTATTCTTAATATATTATATTGGTCTCTAATAAAAAATATCAGACATGACATTTGGTCTGAATGGTGTATTACAAAATTAACTTTCCTTTGCTATTTGCCAAATAAAAATCAATTTCATCAGATTCACTGCTTGAGACAGAGAAAAATAAAGATATTATCTCATCAAAGGCAAGTATTCACTTCCCTCTTCCCTTTCTCCCCTTTGAGAGAGCCGAGGAGAACATTAAGAAGGTGTGGAGAGTGAGATGCAGGTCTTAGTCATTTTTCTATTTCTTTGCATATTATTTTCCCCTCTTCCCCACTGGCTCACTCTGGGTGTGTTTTCTGCTCTCTTTTCTATATTTGTTACCAAAATTAGTTTCAAAGAAAATTGGAACTGAATTAGAGATGGATGCACTTAGTTTTGATTGCGCTAGAGATGTATGAGTGGCTTCTATGCCTCAAATCCACGTCTATAGTTTTACAGTAGGTGCAACTGAACATTGTTATTCAAGATGAGAGACATAGACGCACCATAACTCATCATGGTGAATCCTTTCTATGAAGTCCCAGGCAGAGGGGACACAGAACGTTCTCGTAGCATTTTGAAACAAAGCAGCACCTTGTCAGAAACCAGAGTCGTCAGGTCATGGAATTGGAGAGCGGCAGGCAGAGGTTGGTGGGCACCAGGCAATGTGGGCTTCTAGCTACCTGCAGCTGTGATTAAAAACTACCGGGTCAAGCGCTCACACAGAGATGAGTCCAGAAACCAAAATAACATGCCTGAGTAAAGGAAATATGCTCCAAAATGTGGACTGACTCAATGTGGAGATTCTAGGAGGCAGGAGGAATCCAGAACCTCTGTCTGTGTATTTTCTCAAGAACCATAGACAGTGGGGGTACATGGGTAGGACTTTCAGCTGAAGCGCTGACTTCCCTCCCCAGCAATACTCATAAAATGATATTTCTAGCCACAGTAGTCAAACAATCGTGATGGTTGCTTTAATTTTGTTTAAGTGAACATTGAGAAAGGCCATGGCACTCCAAATTTTATCTTATGAATGAAAAACCTAAGCTAATTGAAATCAACATTTACTTCAAGTACTAGAGGAACATACTTCTCTTGCAGACATAGTCATTAGGATTAAGTTCAAATATGATTCTGTGACTATCATCACTAGAAAGCAACCAGCGTCTTACAAATACCGGGGCGTGGTGATGATGGAGTCTGCGTGTGTCACAGAATGGGAGTCTCTGACCTTTAGCTTTGAAATGACAAGTGACCTTGGCTGTAGCCTGTCCCGTGATCTGCCGCCCAGTTGTGTGTGTGTGGTGGGGGGGGCGAGCTCAGCTGGGCTTTGGAACTCTTTACCTCAGCCTCCTCTGTGTCCGCAGGTCCCTTCATCCCCTTCATGCCTCTCTGCCAAGTTCACTCATGAGGGAAAGGCTACAAGGGGGCGTTGAGGAGGATGACACAGGAAGGCTGGGTGATAGGGTTATAAAGTAGTGAAACTCAGAGATTGGTTTGTTAAAGACTTAGCACTCGGAGTGTCAGAACCACCCACAGTAAGTGTCTCCTTACAGATGCACTTTGTAAATGACTTATTTCCTCAGCTCCACTCAACCCCTTTCCTGACAGGGACCGGGCCTCAGTTACTTAGACGTGAAGTTTCCCTACTGGAGAAATACACAGCTGTCATACTCTCGCACAATGAGTGCTAGAGTATTCATACATAGTATATATTTTATATATAGTATATATTTTTCCATAAAATATATATGTCAAGGAGCCAGAGAAATTAGAGCCCACCCTGGCCAGATCCCCAGCGCTGCATGTGGTCCCCTGAGCACCCCCAGTAATGATACCTGAACACAGAGCCGGAAGTAAGCCTTAAGCACTGCCAGATGCAAACCCTCACCAAAATAACAATAACAATGATAATAATAATACAAAAAGAGACCTGCACACTTCACTGTAGTCCAAGTGTTACCACATCCATGCACAATGGGGTACAGGTGGGTCCCTTGGGTCCACTGAGATATTTGATGCTTAAAGAGAACGAGCCGGACTGGCTCTTCTTTTAAACCTAATCTTTCTACAACTCAAATCTTTTTCTGGCGACCACTAAACTCAGACTAATGAACATACAGACACGTTTCTTTGTGCCAGTTACTAAATGAATGCTAAGAAATCACAGCATGCTCAAGTGGAATTATACAGGACATTCGTGTCTGACAGAAGGGAGGGAGAAAGACGACAGGTCAAATCCCGAGAATAAAGATTCATCTTCTGCAACCAGGCAATGAATGTAATGCATGCCGGAGAATAACCGAGCCCGCCTGGAAATTGACGTGATTTATCCTCCCGGGTGAAGAGGGGACTTCTTAAACTATAGTGTTTTCAGTCTTGGAGATGGGCACTGCAGATGCACACAGGTACAGTTGTAAAACATTAGATGAAAGGCATCTACACAGAGTTAGTATGTTACAATTTGGGAAAATTTATCCCATTAAGTTTTTTCTATCATTTAATGACCTTCTCATCTCATATAACATGTATATTCATATATAATATATATGAAATATAATATATAACATAAATGTATCCCATTATATTCTTTTTATTGTGTAATGACCTTCCCATATAGAATTTATATATAAATATATATAATGCAATATATAATACATAAATTTATCCCATTGTTTCTTTATCATGTAATGGCCTTCTCATCTCATATACATATGCATATATAGTGAGAGAGAGAGGGAGAGAGACATAGAGAGACAGAAACAGCAAAAGATATAAAACTTCAGCAAAATTGATTGATGGATTATGATGATTATTTATACTATGAAACACTTAAGCAGTCCTAACACATATTTCACATGTGTTTAAAAAAGTTAGGTCTTTTCGACCTTTACAAAGAAAACTACATAACGCTACTCCATGAAATCAAAGAGGACATGAGGAAATGGAAACATATACCCTGCTCGTGGATAGGGAGAATCAATGTTGTCAAAATGGCAATACTCCCTAAAGCATTATACAGATTCAATGCGATCCCTATAAGTATACCCATGACATTCTTCAAAGAAATGGATCAAGCAATCCTAAAATTCATATGGAATAACAAACGTCCAAGGATAGCTAAAACAATTCTTGGGAAAAAGATGATGGGAGGCATCACCATCCCCAACCTCAAACTTTACTACAAAGCAGTAACAATTAAAACAGCATGGTACTGGAACAAAGCCAGAGCCGTAGACCAATGGAACAGGGTGGAATATCCCTACACACAACCCCAAATGTATGACCATCTAATCTTTGATAAGGGAGCAAGAGATGTGAAGTGGAGCAAGGAAAGCCTCTTTAACAAATGGTGCTGGCACAACTGGACAACCACATGCAAAAAAATGGGCATAGACCTTGACCTGACACCATGCACAAAAGTCAGATCAAAATGGATTAAAGACCTCAACATTAGACCACAAACCATAAGGTACATTGAAGACAAGGTCGGCGAAACCCTCCACGATATTGAAGATAAAGGTATCTTCAAAGGTGACACGGAACTAAGCAATCTAGTAAAAACAGAGATCAACAAATGGGACTACATTAAACTAAAAAGCTTCTGCACCGCAAGAGATACAGTGACCAGAATACAAAGACTATCCACAGAATGGGAAAGGATATTTACACAATACCCATCAGATAAGGGGTTGATATCAATGGTATATAAAGCACTGGTTGAACTCTACAAGAAGAAAACATCCAACCCCATCAAAAAATGGGGCGAAGAAATGAACAGAAACTTTACCAAGGAAGAAATACGAATGGCCAAAAGGCACATGAAAAAGTGCTCTGCATCACTAATCATCAGAGAGATGCAGATCAAAACAACTTTGAGATACCACCTCACACCACAGAGACTAGCACACATCCAAAAGAACAAAAGCAACCGCTGTTGGAGAGGATGTGGGGAGAAAGGGACCCTTCTTCACTGCTGGTGGGAATGCCGACTGGTTCAGCCCTTCTGGAAAACAATTTGGACGACTCTCAAAAAATTAGATATTGAATTCCCATTTGACCCAGCAATACCACTGCTGGGAATATATCCCAGAGAGGCAAAAAAGTACAATCGAAACAACATCTGCACATGTATGTTCATCGCAGCACTGTTTACAATAGCCAGAATCTGGAAAAAACCCGAATGCCCCAGAACGGATGACTGGTTGAGGAAACTTTGGTACATCTATACAATGGAATACTATGCAGCTGTTAGAAAAAAGGAGGTCAAGAATTTTGTAGTCAAGTGGATGGGCATGAAAAGTTTCATGCTGAGTGAAATGAGTCAGAAAGAGAGAGACAGACATAGAAAGATTGCACTCATCTATGGTATATAGAATAACAGAGTGGGAGACTAACACTCAAGAACTGTAGAAATAAGTACCAGGAGGTTGACTCCATGGCTTCGAGGCTGGCCTCACGTTCCGGGGAAAGGTCAACTCAGAGAAGCGATCACCAACTACATTGTAGTCGAAGGCCATGTGGGGGAAGGGAGTTGCGGGCTGAATGAGGGCTAGAGACTGAGCACAGCGGCCACTCAACACCTTTATTGCAAACCACAACAGCTAATTAGAGAGAGAAAACAGAAGGGAATGCCTTGCCACAGTGGCAGGGTGGGGTGGGGGGGAGATGGGATTGGGGAGGGTGGGAGGGACACTGGGTTTACGGGTGGTGGAGAATGGGCACTGGTGAAGGGATGGGTTCCAAACTTTGTATGAGGGAAGTATAAGCACAAAAGTGTATAAATCTGTAACTGTACCCTCACGGTGATTCTCTAATTAAAAATAAATAAATTAAAAAAAAAAAAAAAAGTTAGGTCTTTTAATTCCGTTTATAATGTATACATGACCACATTAGCTTTATCATTAAGAAAATAATTCCTCCCTCTGCTAGATGACTCTGTGCATCTAGAGGAGTTTCAATTATTTGGATGTTCAAATAATTTAGTTGCCAAGTACAGCTAAGGTGCCTGAGATTTTGTGACCTACACCCACAGACCGACTGCACATCTGAGTAACAACTACTAATGACATAAAACACAATTTTGACTTCTTTGCTTTCATTACCAGCTATCATTATTAAATATACGAAACGCTGCCTACTATTAAGTCTGCTACTGAGGCTTTTAACTCTGCTCTCCTCCTCGTAACGGCAGATGCTGCTGTGACTCTCTGTAGCATCTTGATGCAGTGGTCTATATAGCAAAAACACTGCATCGTTTTCCTAGAGGGGACTAATTGAGAGCCAGGTGAGATAAATCCATCAGTTATTACAAATGCATTAAGTGTATCAAAGTTTTGTAAGTTATCCTGTTGTTATAGAAATATCCACCTTCAGGATGCCTACTCACTATAAGGAAATAAAATGGCAGGTGATGGCAGGTCTTGCTATCTATATCTTGCTGCAGAAGGATGCATATTATTGCTCCCTGGATTTGCAATATGATAATATGAGTAGAGAATTAAGAGAGAAACTAGTGATTCTTACTTCATAAATTTATAGATATTAAAATTTCCTTATTACCATGTTGCCCAGCATTATTAAAACTAGGGTTCTTTCATATGTCTTACCTTAGTAAATGTATTAAAAATATTCTATTTTCTTAGAGTTTCTCTTGCAACTTGAAATAGATGGTATTTCCATTTTGTAAAACCAAACACTGATTTCCAGAGAGTTTATATATTTAATCTAGGAATTGAGTACAACCCTTTTGATTCTCTGTGTATACTTCCAAAATTTTCAAGAACTCAAAAGCTAATTTTATAGACCTTCTTCTTGGAGCACTGTGTTTGTTTTATGTTCTATACCACTACACTAAGCTAAAGAGCAATGTGATATAATCTCTGAATAAACTATAGATGTCTTTCTTTTCCTGAAAACAAAGGTTACATATAGCATTTCAGTTAATCTTGGCTACTCATAAAAGCATATCATTAAAAATTATCTAAAACAGGTGCTAAAATATGTGTTCAAATCTGATTATTATTTTTGTAGATACAAATCTACACATGTGTGCAAATAATTATTTTACTAGACATGCACTTAATATAAAAGCACAATCTTATATTCACAGTTGTCAAAAATAATATTGGAATAGAATGAATTTGCAATTCAGTGTGCTTTTTACTTCAAGTTTCTTTCAGGTTGAAACTCAATTATTATAGATTTAGAATCACATCAATAATTTCAACTAACTTGCTTTCTTTTGCAGTTATATGTGCCGGGCTGGTATTCAGCCTTCCCCACAATGTACCAAATTATGTCACTGCATTAATTATGTCGATACAGATAATACTTGCTGGAAATAAAAATCATATGAAACATTTATAATTGTCATTTTGTATTAATATTTTTTATGCCTGAGTTTATTTAGTCATAAAATAGCTGTGTAAAGTAGGTATTATTTCTTTCCTCCTGATGGAAAAGAATAAATAGAGACCAAAAGTGCTTACACAAAAATCTCCATGTTCCAAGGGTGGTGTGAAGTCAGGAAAATAAACAAAACAGGCTGAGCCAAGGTTCCCTGATAAGATAGCACTGACTCAGACAATAGCATACTCTGCAACCAGATTTTTCATCTAATAAGCAATATAATCTCCTAGAATATTAATAACTCATTTTCGAGTCATAATTGGTAAATAGGGAAGAGCAATCAGAGATAGGGAAGGACCGAGGGAGCGGGACCGAGGGCACTACACCAGGAATGCGGGAGAAGGTACAGCTATATGCACAAAGCACAGGGTCAAGCAGACTGGAACTATGAGATCTAAATGACAACCACAGGGCCTTGAAAAGCATCTGTCGAGGAAGCGGCTGGGGTGGGGTGGTGCAGGAGGTATCAAGAGAATGCTGGTGGAAGGAAGTTGACACTGGTGGTGGGATTGATGTCAATATACTGTATGCCTAAAACACAATTATCAATAAACCATGGTTTATCAATAAACCCCCAAGCAGAGCCCTGGCATCTGAAAAACCTCCGGAACCCAGCAACAGCCATGTTCAAGGCCACTCTTCACATGCTCCGACGAACCTCAATCATGAAGGAATCAGCAGAGGAACCCAGGCATGCGGGACCCAGGGCTGAGATCTCCAAACCTGCTTTGATCGGGACTGGGCCTCCTCCAACCAGATCCCCCATTCTCCAGTAGCTTGGCAGTCACACCCACAAACTGCCCCTGTTGCCATGTAATCCCATCACCGGCCAAGATCCAGAGGCTATATAAAACAAAGCTCCCGAAGTGGCCTCGAGACCTATAATACTCTATCCCACTGATGTACCTAAAGCAGCACACATGTGTTTGGCTTTAACATACTTGCTTGTATTCTCGTATATACATTCTCCATCCCTCTCAGAGAACCTGAGAAGCTACTGAGAGTATCCTGACTGCACGACAGAGCCTGGCAAGCTCCCCGTGGTGTAATTGATATGACAAAAACAGCAAATAACAATAAGGGTCTCATTCCCCTGACCCTGATAGAGCCTCCAATATGGCACCTTTGGGAAGGATAAGTAAGGAGAGGCTGATAAAAATCTCAGGGCTGGGACGAATGGATATGTTACTGGTGCCCGGTTGAGCAAATTGATGACCAACGGGATGACAGTGATACAGTGATATCAATTAAACGTGGTTTATTGATTATTTATAGCACTGTCCTTTACTTCCGTTGTTCATTGATTTGCTCAACCAGGCACCAGTAACGTCTCCATTGTGAGACTTGTTGTTACTGTATTTGGCATATTGGATACACCACGGGTAGCTTGCCAGGCTCTGCCATGAGGACGGGATACTCTCAGTAGCTCGCCAGGCTCTCTGAAAGGGATGGAGGAATCGAATCTGGGTTGGCCGCATACAAGGCAAGTGCCCTACCCCTCTGTGCTATCTCTCCAGTCCTATTGATTATCAGTAACAGTTACTGATATTGATTATCAGTAAACCATAGTTTTTTAATTAAATAGCACTGTAGCACTGTCCTCCCTTTGTTAATTGATTTGCTTAAGCAGGCACCAGTAACGTCTCCATTTCGAGACTTGTTGTTACTGTTTTTTGGCATATCGAGTACGTCACGGATAGCTTGCCAGGCTCTGCCTTGAGGGCAGGATACTCTCAGTAGCTCTCCAAGAGCATGGAGGAATTGAACCCGGGTCAGCTGCGTGCAAGACAAACACCCTACCCGCTATGCTATGGCTCCAGTCCAATTTAATTATGTTTAATTAAATAAATATAAGGAAAAAAAAGAATGCTGGAGAGGTAACTGATGTTAACAGTGCAATGTCACAGAGCTCTTAAAATTATTTAATGTGACTGATTTCCACATTTATTCCAAGAAGAATGTAAAACTATTCAATAGCTTATATTAATCAGATTGAAAGATAAAAAAATTAAGAGTACTTTTTTAAATTTTTAACTTAATTTTTTAAGACACTATGATTTACAGAGTTGTTTGTAATAGTTCTTTCAGGTATACAATCCCACCACAGTGTCCCCTTTCCTCCACCAGTGTCCCTAGGTTTCCTCCCACTCCCCAGCCTGCCACCTCGGCAGCTACAGAACAAATCTCTTTCATGTTACTTGCTCCAACAAAACTTAATGGGATGTTAAATGGAATTATCAGAAAATAAAAGTCATTTGTGATGATTGATGGCTATATGATTTGAACCCATGTAAACAAAGAGATTCAAATCATTTAATACAATAGTCTACTGCCTGTTCTCATTTACATAACCAAATTTTCAACTCTGGCATTTAAAATATATTGAATCAAATTTATGTTTTACTTGGAGCTTATTGTGGGAAGTATTATGTTTTCCCCGCCATAAATAAAACTCTAACATAATTCTGCATTAATATATTTTAGAACTTCCATGAAATAGGCGAAAACTATAAATACCAATTTTAGTATGGATGAAGAGAAATAAGAAACTATAGACGGAAAAAAATGAAGAGGCTATAAAAGTACAGAGGTTTTTATCCTTTTAAAGGGAATATTGGTTCTATAACATAAAATGTTATATAATGGGTACTGCTTAAATGTATTAATGTGCAAAATCTTTTCATTAAAAATATTTGAATGTAAAATAAATGGTCATTGATAGAGCAATATAAGTAAGATATTAATTAATCATAGACAAATTGTAAAGAGTGCCTTGGGCAGCTAGGGCTAGACAGACACCTTTCATGATTTAGTGGAGGGCAATTCTACGGACTATTCGGGAGTGAAATACCCAATGCCACATTTTGAAAACTTTGTCTTGTCCTTAAAAGCAGCTCTTTTAGCGCTTCTTGCAAAACTGGTTTCAAGCCTCTGAATTCCCTAAACTCTTGCGGGTCCATGAACCTCGGTATCAGTCCTTCAAATCTGAACGATCACCTGCTGGACATTGTGCTCTTGGTGAGGTGTCCGTTCCACCGAGTCTTTGTGCCGTATCCCCACCGCTCCTTCCCGGCTCAGAGTCTCATTGGCAGAGAGGCTACAAACCTTCCTTGGTATGTAAATTCCTCTTGAGGTGTTGCTGCCGTCATTATTCTGTACCTCTCTTTGGCTTTTGTCACTTTTTGTACAGTACGTCCTGGAGTTTCCTAGGTGAGTCACTTCATCAGGGATTTCAAGGCCTCCTGAATCTCAGTGCCTGTGATCCTTAGCTCTGCTACATTCTTATGCGTGATTTCTGTAACTATTGTTTTCTTTGCTTTTGCCTTCCTATTCTTCAGGGACCCTGATCATTCTTATATAGTTCTTTTTGAATGCTTCCCATAGTTGTCTGCTTTGCTGTTCATTTCTTTTCAGACTATTTCCTATTTTTTCTTGTTTCTTAGTGGTTTTCCCCTTCTCCTTTTTGATATTCTTGATCTTTTGCTCAACTCAGCCGCTCTCTGGCACAGAACTTCTGTTGAGCTTTTACTTTCACCTACCACATACTTCATTTCTGTCATTTCAGATGGCAAGAGTTTTCTCATTTCGAGTCTTAATCTTTCCCGTGCTTTGCTGACTAATTGCCATAGCTTTTGTGAGTCTGTTAAATACCCTCATCATGGCATCACTAAATTCATTCTTGGTGGACTCACTGACTTACTTGGTGTTTGTGCAATATTGTTTTTTTTACCATTGAACATGGTGGGTTTCTCCTTGGGGTAGAAGTAGAAAACGTGCTGTTTCCCCCATAGGTTTTCTAGCGCTCTTGCTGTGTTGGGGGTGAGTCTTTTAGGTCCCTAAAAGATGCTGAGAGGCTAGGCTGGGGGTTTGCTCTCTTTCACCTCTGCAAAACTTCACCAAATGACATAGAGCATGACTGCCAGTAGTGTTTAATTTGTTGAGTGTTCCTGTCATGAAGCTGTATGCACATGCATGATCACGGCAGCGGGAGTGTGGCATGGGCCAGCTAATATGGCAAACATGTTGGGTGTCAAGAGGACATTTCAAAACACCTCCTCTAGGAATAAATTTGCACTATATTATCATAAAACCAAACGAATAATGTCAATAACAATTTTATACTCCATGGAAAGTGACAAAAAAAGAAATTAAGAGTAAGTAGTGGGCAAAAGATGAATAAAGTAACTAGAAATCAAAATTAAACACAAGACCATGGGGAAGAATTTACATTTCATTTTTACATGCAATGGGGAGTCACTCTAAAAGCTGATAGGGTGTTTTATGTTATTTAAGGGGACAAGAGTCACACTATGACAAGAAAAGAGAAAAGCCAAACAAAATACCTTTCAGCTAGTTTTGGAGTTAGTGTCATATGTCAAGACAGAGAATATAATTGCACTTTCCTAGTGTAGAATAGGGTAAGTGGGCTAAGCCAATCCATACATGAAGTTTTTTCTTGATCTAGCTACCCCAAATACTGTCTCTTTCTTCTTCTTAACAGAAATAGTTAAGATTTTAAATGAAAGGTACAGAATTTCTAATGAAAATTTAAAAAAAAAAAGTTAACATTGACTGATGAAGGGAATACATTTAAATACTGCTTTGACCAAGCACTATGTCACCAATTTTTGTTTTGCTTTGTTTTGTTTTGTTTTGTTCTGGGGATACACCCAGCTGTGCTCTGGCTTTACTCCTGGCTCTGTACTTAGGGACCATTTCAGCAGACTCAGGGGACCACGTGGGGTGCTGTGATCATGTCTTGGTTTCACACACGTGAAACAAGTGTTTTACATCATTTTCTCCGGCCCGTATCAATGAATCAATTTTTGTAATTATGTGTAATCTAATAAAATACATAAAGTTAACCATTTAATTACCTTGAATGTGTTAAATTTCTGCCCTTTTTATTAAAAGGGAAGAAAGCAAGAAAAAGAATCACTGTGGCTTTGAGAGACAAGGACATTGTATCTACTTCCTAAATATTCATCTTTACTTTTCTGTAAAACGCAAAAACACCAGAATATAAAAAACAAATAATAAAGAAATGTATGTGTATTATTTTTAAAGTAATGGATAACTAACTTCAAGACTAGTACAGTATTTTTATGTAGTTCTGGGAAATAACCAGTAGTATCACCAGGTTCAAGTAAAAAGAGTATCCATCAAGCACTCAAATTTCAGTCTATATTTAACAACAGACACTGACGTTAGAAAGTAATAAATATAATAGAATCTTGGTATGATATGTCACAGTCCTCTAGATATTTTCAGAAATAATAAGTGAGAAACCCATACCCTATTAATTACACTGAGATGCACCTTCTTTTAAAAGAATTTCTCTTGCATAAATCAATAATTCTCAATCTTTTCACATTTTTCTTTAAGCTTGTTCAATCCTACAACACATATAAACAAAAAAATAATCATTAATTAAAATTAATTTCAAATAACAAATTTACTACGCCACTAAATCCAGGCAAGAAAACCATGGACTCCCACAAATGATTATTTTCTCTCTTCACATGCATATTCATATAGATTCATAAGTGTTTATTGATATCTTCCATATGTTAATCAGGATGCTATTAGACCTAAGATTCAGTACTAGGTAGAATGTAACTCCTGTTTACACACAGCAGGAAACTGAGTTTTAGGAATAATTACATAAGCATTTAGAATACCAGTAACATAGGTCAAGGGAAAAAAATAAACAATCTTCCTATGAGAAGGAAATACAATTTTACAAGCAACTAAAAATAGGCTAAGTCTGTGGGAGTAAGTCAGAGAAAGAATAGAGAATAAAACACACATAGAGGGGAGATTTGGATAGTCCCAGTGGACGGGGGCCCTCAGCAGGAATGCCGCAGGCTTGAGCGCAGGAACTGAGAGCCAGGGGTGGGCTCTGACACAGGGGCTGAGGGAAGAGCAAGAATGACTTTCTAGGCCACGTTAGGAGTTGGGGCTTTATCTTCACAGTGGTGAGAAGGGATTGGAGGATTTTAAACAGAATTTTGACGTGGCCAAATTTGAGTTTTAGAAAAATATTTCTGAATGCAGTTTCTGTTTGGAGAATAGATTAGTAGAAGTCCAAATGATACAACAGTTGGGGGTCCTTTTCAATAATCCGGAAGAAAACTTAGAGTGACCTGAAAAAATTCAGTTTTTGCAGTAAAGGAGTAATGAACACAGACACTGTTACAACTGAGAGAAGACGTGAAGCAAGAGAAATTACTTGCAACAGGACTGGACATGTGGTATGAAGAAAAATGGAGTTAAGGGTTACTCCCAGATTTCTGGATTCTAATTCAGAAGACAGTAAGATTTTCTGTAAAAATCACACTGAGGGAACCCAGACCATTATACATTAAATTGGAAGGGTTTAAAAGTGTTTACAAGCATTTGTCAGGTAGAGTTGTAGAATCTATGTAATTCAAAGGCAACTTCCTTACACCTTTTCCTATAATTCCTGTTCTCAAATAGAGTAACTTTAGTGACATCCTTGATAAATAGAATGATCTAAGATTCTGTGTAATATCTGAAACGAGATTAATTGGGACTTTCAAATTTCTGCACTGATCCATGATACATGTTTTCTTGGAAGTCAACAACCAGCCTCTGAGGATCTCAACCTTCACTGTAGAAAGGAGCATATGGAGAAGTAACGAGTTCCCTATCCAGCACGCAGGGACACACGTAGGGCCTGCTGGCATCAGTTCCCCAGCCCTTATGAATAAATCACCAGCACCATAGTGACTTGGACCAGCAAGAAACATGTTTTCACCTTTATTTTAAAGAGAGCACTGTATCACTGTCATAGCACTGTCCTCCCATTGTTCATTGATTTCCTAGAACAGGCACCAGTAATGTCTCCATGTGTGAGACTTGTTGTTCCTGTTTTGGGCATATTGAATACCAACAGGTTACTTGTCAGACTCTGTCGTGCATGTGGGATACTCTCAGTAGCTTGCCGAGCTCTCAGAGAGGGATGAAGGAATTGAACCAGGGTCGGCCACATGCAAGGCAAATGCCCTACCTGTGTGCTATCGCTCCAGTACAATTTAAAGATAGTTTCTAAAAAATAATAGTCTTCCATAGTGGGTTGTAAATGTGCGGTTAAATTTTCATTAATAGTATATGCATGCTACTTTAAGATTGGATTAAAAAAAAAAATCTCTCAGCCCCTAAATACCCCTTAAGCCACCACACTTGTTCATCTATTAGGTTCTCAGAGAGAACTCAGAAAATGAGTACAATAGAAACAGCTAGAATTCTATGTGATTTTATCGAGCAGAAATCTCTCAGCCAATGAATCCCTATTGTGTTTGACATAATCATCATCATCCTCTTGATTGAAGACTTTCTCGAGTGGTTTCAGTAACGTCTCCATTTGTTATTGACATAATATTGACATAATATTATTGAAATAATAAAGATGTCCATTATTGACATAATAAAGAACACAATTTTAATGTTATATTTCTTAAGTATTTAAGATACTTTATTTGAGCTCTAGCTATGTTCTGAGTAATACATAGGTTTTGATTTAATAAGGTTATGTAATTCAGAGATGAAAATAGGGAAGGAAAGAAGAAGGAAAAGGAGGAGAGAAGGGAGGAAAGGATGGAGGGAGGAAGGAGAGCAAGTGAAATAATGTTTAATTGCAAAAATGTCATTTTAAGCTCCTTTTATTTCATAGTTAAAAATTGGAAAATTCAGGGGGCTGGAGTGATAGCACAGCGGGTAGGGCATTTGCCTTGCACGCAGTCGATCCGGGTTCAATTCCCAGCATCTAATATGGTCTCCTGAGCACAGCCAGGGGTAATTCCTGAGTGCAGAGCCAGAAGTGACCCCTGAGCATTGCTGGTTGTGACCCAGAAGCAAAAAAAAAAAAAAAACATTGAAATTAACTTAATGATAAGTTTTGGAGATTAAAAACATGATTACTATGAGAAATATTTACTATTACTAATATAAGTATTATATAAGCACAGAAATAAATTTAGAACAAAATTAACTGGTTTTGCTGAGAGGAATGAAGGTAACCCATTTCAAGAGAATGAAGGTAACCCATTTCAAGTCATTCAAGAGAATGACTTTATGGGCATGTGAGAACAAATGGAAATGAAATGAGAACGATGGTTCTTAGAGAGATTTAGGAATATACTGAAATTATCCAAGAAAGGTATGTGGAAACAGAAATACAGTTCGGGATGGAAAGGTTGCGCTATTTTAAAAAAACAAACTGAAACCAACGTTGAAGTATGGCAACTGCATGGTCAGACCTGGGCTCAATTTTCCTTGAGATTAGGAAACCATGAGGGTTTGAATCCAATGCTGCTCAGAGGCCAACAATCAAGAGACAAAGTGAAGCGTTGAGAATGAGTCCAAGCAGGCAAGTTGGAGTGTTATAGATTCCTTCCTCAAAGCAACCTTCTTACCGACAAAAGCACAAGAAAGAACTGGGGAGAAAGAACTGGAGAAAAACCCCTTCAGATCTGAGGCATCGGAAAGAACCCCCCTAGCCCTTTAAGGCACACTCCATCAGCATCCCCTAAATACCCCTTAAGGCACAGCCCATCTTATCTGCAAACCCAGGTTTCTGCAGGAAGGGTAAATTCAAGACACACAGTGCTTATCTTTAGGCTTTGGGGGCAAGAACTGTTGTCCTGTGAATATTGATCTTTGGCCCTGTTGGTTTCTATTACTTGTGCTGAGATACGGCCAGAAATTAAGTTTGTTTCTCTCCAGATATGCCCTTTTGGGTTTGTAAGGACAATATGCATTGATTCTTCAGCTTAACCTTTAGCCATGAGTCTAATGGAGAAGGAGAGGGACCGAAGGTACCACAGCTCGAATATGTGAAATGTGCAGAAGCAAGCCATCCTTCAGTTCCAAAACAGCTCCAACAGCACAGACCACAAAAACCAAGACATCCTCTAGTCTCTTTTTGAAACAAAGGAGGTAGCATCAACTTAATAATGCAGAACTTGTTGAGTTCTAATAAAGAAAATATTTATTAGAATTTTTAGGAGAATCCTAGGAGGTTTTCTGAACAATTGGAGCTAATAAGAGAAAGAGCTCCAATGCACACCTTCTTTAAGATTGACTCTAAGGGAACAATTAGTAGGAAAATTCCACTGTCTTTCCTGATCTGCATGCCGAACCATGCTTATTTCCTCTCAGGAAATTTCTCTCCTTTTCTCTCTCAATCTCTGAATAACCAGGTTACTCAAGGATCCCTGTTTCCCACCTCGAGATGGTGTCAATGATGAAGGAAATCCATCATTTTCCAGAGACAGCTGTGAAACCAGGGCAGGCCAGGGGACTGCTGCTTTTACAGTTCCCCTCCGCACTCCTTAGGGGCTTCTTTCTTATTGATATACCAAGAGGTGATAAAGTGGTGTTGAAATCTCCCACTAGTGTTGTGTTGCTATGGATGTCTTTCTTCAAGTCTATGAGTAGTTGTTTTAAGTATTTTGCTGGTCCCTCATTAGACGCATATACATTCAGGAGTGTGAGTTCTTCCTGATCTCACTTATTGATCCCTTGATCAATAAGAAATGACCTCCATTGTCTCTTCTGACCTTCCTCAGTCTGAAATCAATGTGGTCTGATCTCAGAATGGCCACCACAGTTTTTTTTTTTTTTTTGATGGGGTCACACCTGGCAATGCACAGGCGTTACTCCTGCCTCTGCACTCAGGAATTACTCCTGGCGGTGCTCAGGGGACCATATGGGATGCTGGGAATCGAACTCAGGTCAGCCACATGCAAGGCAAATGCCCTACCCAATGTGCTATGACTCCAGCCCCACACCCCACACCCCAGTTTTTCAGAGGGAGTTGTTTGCCTATAGAATTGTTTTCTTGCCTTTGACTTTGAGTCTGCTTTCTGTGAATGTTCAGGTATGTTTCTTGCAGGCAGAAGAATGTTTGGTTCCGTTTTCTGATCCATCCTGCCACTCTGTGTCTTTTAATTAATGAGTTTGTCTCATTGACATTGAGAGAGATTATTGTTCTGGGATTTTGTCCCATCTTTCTGAGAAAGTTTGGTGTACTTGAGAGGCTTGTCTTGTCTTAAAGCAGCCCACTTAGTTTTTATTGTAACCATGATTTTGAGTCTATGAATTTCCTGGAAACAATTTGAGTTTCTGAGAACAGACAACTTGTTAAAGAATCTTTGGTACATTTACCCAGTGGAATACTATGCAACTCTTAAAAAATATGACATGAAATTTGCTTATAAATAGATGTCATGGAGAGTAGCATGCTAAGTAGGATGGGTGAAATGAGTCAGAAAAAAAGGGACAGACATAGGATGACTGCACGCATCTGTGGAATATAAAAAAACATAGTAATAGTCTGACACCCAAGGGCAGTAGAGGGAATGGCCAGGAATATTGCTTTATGGTTGGAAGCCTGCCTCATGAGCTGGGGGAGAAGGCAGCTGGAATAGAGAAGGCAGTTGGAATAGAGAAGTCAATGATAGTTGGAGGGATCATTCGGGGTGGGAGATGTGTGCCAAACATGATGGCCTCTCAGTAACTGTATTGCAAACCATAATGCCCCAAAGTAGAGAGAGAGAGAGAGCAGAGAGAGAGCATGGGGGAAATTGTCTGCCATAGAGGCAGGGGGAGGGGTGGTCTGGGTGATGCTGGGGACATTGGTGGTGGAAAATGTACACTGGTAGAGGGATGGGTGTTAGATCATTGTATGACCGAAACTCAAACATAAAAGCTTTGGAACTGTAGCTCATGAATTCAATTTAAAAAAAAGGAGCTTCTTTCTTTTTTTAATTTTTTAAATTTTTTTATTATTTTTTATTTATTTATTTTATTATTTTTTATTTATTTTATTTTTTTATAATTCTTTTATTGATTCACCATTTAGAAAGTTACAAAGCTTTCAGGTTAACGAGGAGCTTCTTTCTTATCTCTTCTCAAACAAGAGTCACCAGTGACTCAGTACAGGGGGGATCCGAGTAGGTTGACAGGGAAACGTTTGTCTCTAGCTCCCCTCTCGCCCCACCTCAGCCACCAGGGCCGGGTCAGACGTACAACACGCATGTGCCCTGTGCGCAAGCACTGTGGGGCCATGTCAGGACGGGGCAAAAGGCCGAAGTGAGATAGATTTTATTGAAACTTTTAGAAAGACACGAGGGGAAGTGAGAAGTGTGTGACAGAACCCAGGCTTGTCCAGATGAAAATACGCAAGCAAAGAAAGAGGTCAGGCAAGAGGAATGTGTGTTCAAGGGAGCACACAGCTAAGAGCAAGTCCCACAGAGCTTTGAGACAAATTCTCTACATGGTTTTTGGTCGAGGTTGTTGCGTACTTAGACGTTAACGTGCGTGTTGTCACAGGGCAGCCTTGCACAGCTCAGGGTCTATTCCTGAGCTGACGGACCTGAGGCAGGCAGGCAGACAGGGCTCCCCAGGGCAAGGAATCTCTGGGAACTCATAGAACCAGTAGCCCCAAGGCTACAAAATCCCTGTGAGCACAGGGCCTAAGGCGCAGTGGGGCTGGCTGGCCATGAGGTCGGTGAAGGGACACGTGGCAGACTTCATCAGTCGTAGCTGCCCAGCTGTTCCGGGGGCAAAAGTGGGTCCTGAGAAGGTGGCAGATGCCTCTCTCCTCTCCATTCACATGTCACCTGGGGACAGCCTCCTGCCCCTGCCCCCCAACACCTGAATGTTTTGTCACTTCTTTTCTTAGGGGTTCCCCTTTCACTGGGTGGGGCCTAGAATTTCTGCAACTGAGTGGTGCCTCAGTTTCTCTTCTCCGAAGAGCTAAGGATTTGTATGTGTGAAGGGGTGTGACCTTCCTATCTTCTGTCTATTCCAGGGCACAAGCAAACTCTTCTTCCATGTGGACTCGTTTCCAAATGAACATTTCCAGCCCGCCCCCCGGCCCCCACCTATCTATCTACAACACAACATCTGAACTTCTCTTCTATGGAAGCTACCTTTAGAATAGCATTTAAGTCACCTCTTTCTTACTTACTATTGTTTGTCTCCTCTTGACAGAACTGAAGCTTTTCTCTAGAACACCCTACTCAGGGCACTCTTAACAAATTCCCCTGTCAGACAATCCCAGTCCTCTAGGGGATAGATCAGTTCAGGAGAAAATACATATTTTACCTTTTTTAATGTGTGTTTTTCCTTGCTCCTTCAGGGCCTGGAGTTTTATCTTCCTGATCTGTGCCCGATCCTCAGCGCCCACCGGAGACGCACTCAGCAGAACATGAAGGCTCAGCTTGCCCATTCCAGAAGCAAGGTCCATTAGCTGTTTGTTTAGAGTTGAAGTCACCGAGTCATGAATTTTGATCATTTATATCTAAAGGACTCATGAGGCGTGATCCTTAGAAGAATTCTGATGCCCTGGAAACATGGCGCATGAGAATCCCTAATGCGTCAGAGAGACTGAGCCAATGAGCACTGCCCTGTAGGGTCCAAATCCAGACATACTTAGGCCAGTGCCCATCACTGTGAGGGGCTCAGGAACGTATCTTGGTAAACGACATTCTATTTGTTTATTAACTTGGGGGTCATCCCAGAGCTGCTCAGATATTGATATTGTTTACATGGTATTGATATATTTATAGTATTGTTGTATGAGAAATAAATGATATAAAATATACATTATAATAGGATATTATTTACATACATAAGTTTAATTTATTAGTAACAAGTTTTTTGATAGGACAGTTTTAATTGGAAGATCTAAAAAGTGTTTTCCAATCTCTAGATCAAGTTGTATGCTCATTTCATACATTCTCCATCATTTTTTTTCAGGAATCTTAATCATTATAAAATGAAAAATAGTGAACTCAAATAAGCTAGTCCAACTGCTTCTTTTCTTTTCTTTTTTTTGCGTTTTGGGTCACACCTGGCGATGCACAGGGGTTACTCCTGGCTCTGCACTCAGGAATTACCCCTGGCGGTGCTCAGGGGACCATATGGGATGCTGGGAATCGAACCCGGGTCGGCCGCGTGCAAGGCAAACGCCCTACCCGCTGTGCTATTGCTCCAGCCCCAACTGCTTATTTTCTAAACTTGGAGAAAAGATAATCACTGTGATGGAAGATTTAAACAGAATACATCTACAAAGTGTCTAATGAAACTCAGACTAGAGAGTCAAACTGGTGTGGAGATTGTGATGAAAAATAAAAAAGATTTGCAGAGCCCAGAGTGATAGTATAGTGGTAGAGTCTGTGCCTTGCATGTGGTAATATGGATTGAACCCCAGACCTCCATATGGTCCTCCAAGCCCCACCACAAGTTATCTCAGAGGGGAGAGATCAGGGTGAGCCCTGAGCACCCCGGTATGACCCAAAACAAAAATTTTTAAAAAAGATTTACTTGCTATATTTGGCATGAAATATTTTACTCATGTTGAAAGAAAGCTATTTTATTGATATGATATTTAGAAGCCTTAACTTTTAAGTGGTCAAAAAATAATACCAGAGGATTGCATTATTTTATTTAGAGAATATCAGTTATGGTATTTATGTTTTTTTTTACTCTTTTCTTCAAAAGATCTCAAAGAGAGTGTTCCTTATAAGATCCCAAATTAAGAGTGAAAAGCCTACACATACTTCATGTCCTGATCTAGTCATTCTTTATGATCAAGAAACTACTTGTGGAAATATCTTAACGCCGGGTAACCACAGCCTAGTATCTATTGCAGTAAAATATTGGCAGGACACAGCATCAAAGTGTTCCCGTTTCCTTCCTACAGAGCTCAAGCATTAACCTCGAGCGTCATGCATGTACTGTGATGAGGCGGTATGTGGAGGGTTGTGTCAGGTCCTCCTTCACACAGAGCCATACTCCGAGTCATATCTCCAGCTCTGGGATTCTCAACTAAAATAAAAATTCATGCATCTAGCCTATAGCCTATAATTTCATGTATACACTACAAATTAAAGGGTTAAATGTATATTAACATCATAATGAAGGGCTGATAAAGGTTTCAACTCACATGTTCAGAATAAAGAGTGACTGACAGTTCTAAATCTGAGCAAGGAGAGTTATGTCCAGTATTTCATTACTGACAAATAACGACCAAAACCTGAAAAATAAATTCTCTGCTCACATTTTGCCTAGATAGGTATTTCAAAATTATAAGTGAATATGGAAATATTATTTCTGGCATTCAATATGATTTTTCTGAAACATTTTCCTGTCACTTCCCAAACAATCATCCACTGTTTGTCATTTACCAGTTTTCCTTCTGACAAATCAGCAAAAGGGAAGGGAAGAAAAGTTGGGTTTCAAAATAACTTCATCTGTTATTCTGGGGAAAAAAATAGTGTCCTGATTTTAAAGTTTACAAATTCTCATATTAGTTTCTGATAGATGAGGGTCCATGTAAGCTTCCAGTGTCAATCAAGCTCCTTCCTGACCTACAGCACATTTTGCCACACTGGGTCTGCCAATCACGGGGACCCTCTGCCCTGCCGACATTCTCTCTCCCAGGGATCATAACAATCCTGCGTCCTCCCTGGGTCTCAGCCTCTATTTTGATTTGCCATTTAACATCAGCAAATATTACAGGCACTTGAAGACTAAATAGTACCCAATGCAAAGACACATATTCTGTGTTGAGAGGTGAAATTGTTAAATTACTAATTTCCTGTTCCATGCACTATCGCCTCTATTTTCAGAAATGGCAAGATAAATTAAATTCTGTCACAGCCAGGCATTTAGTAGGTTGGTTACAACCGGCATCGTGCCAGCCTAGTCCTCTAGCTGGCTAGTCTTCAAACTCTATTTCCGTTCTCAGAGTGTTTTGGTTCTTGCCCTATGCAGAGTGTGGATTGAACTATTTGGACAGTTTATTCTCCTGAAGATTCATTTGCCATTAGTTTGGCCTTTATGAGAGAAGAAATTGATGTCACACTTGTGACAGGAAGAAAGTGGCTGGTCATTCTTATGGATTACTTAATAATCATTGGTAAGTAGAAAACAAATACAAATGATAGAAATGGTAATTTGTGTCTACATATGACATATAAATGTTTCTTGAGGTAATCTTATGAATCTCTTACCAAATACATTAATCATATTTTGTTATTGCTCATTTGTGAAGGTCTCCAATGTGAATTAAAAAAAAAAAACTAAAGTGTGGCTTGTGGTGCTTTGAGACAAGAATTAATATTTCATTTGTTCTCCTTTATGAGAAAAAAATAATTAAACAATATTTCCTCATCAAAATTACAATAATATTGTAAGACATGAAGCACATTAGATGGAAATGATATTACTACATTAAAGGGATGTCCAAAAAATCAAGCAAAAATACACAGTATTTTATCAAAAGCAATTAATCTTTTCTCATCCAGAC